>NC_092415.1:155699602-156340436 GCF_040894005.1 Engystomops pustulosus | reverse complement strand
GGAACCCACCAAATTCTATAAACGTGAGAATAAACATGTTTGGTTTATATATGAGTGGGTGTCTTTTAGTGCCATCAATCTGGATCCACCCTGACCTATTAGAATTGCTTCATACTCTCATTATGGCAGCACTTATCAAACCAAGGTCACATAAACTGTGCTGACAACCAGCAGACCAAAGGTAAGAAAAGCCTCATCATGTTATACCTTCCTGTGTCAATCTCCAACCTTGTAAAAAAGAAATTGGATGTGCATTAACATTTGTATACTGTGTTTTACTTTGGAAATGAATAGTATCAGTAGCGCTTGTTTCTGTGCAGCAATTCTCTTCATAAGGGGACTTACACTCACCGGCCACTTTATTAGGTACACCTGTCCAACTGCTCGTTAACACTTAATTTCTAATCAGCCAATCACATGGCGGCAACTCAGTGCATTTAGGCATGTAGACATGGTCAAGACAATCTCCTGCAGTTCAAACCGAGCATCAGTATGGGGAAGAAAGGTGATTTGAGTGCCTTTGAACGTGGCATGGTTGTTGGTGCCAGAAGGGCTGGTCTGAGTATTTCAAAAACTGCTGATCTACTGGGATTTTCACACACAACCATCTCTAGGGTTTCCAGAGAATGGCCCGAAAAAGAAAAAACATCCAGTGAGCGGCAGTTCTGTGGGCGGAAATGCCTTGTTGATGCCAGAGGTCAGAGGAGAATGGGCAGACTGGTTCGAGCTGATAGAAAGGCAACAGTGACTCAAATCGCCACCCGTTACAACCAAGGTAGGCAGAAGAGCATCTCTGAACGCACAGTACATCGAACTTTGAGGCAGATGGGCTACAGCAGCAGAAGACCACACCGGTTGCCACTCCTTTCAGCTAAGAACAGGAAACTGAGGCTACAATTTGCACAAGCTCATCGAAATTGGACAGTAGAAGATTGGAAAAACGTTGCCTGGTCTGATGAGTCTCGATTTCTGCTGCGACATTCGGATGGTAGGGTCAGAATTTGGCGTCAACAACATGAAAGCATGGATCCATCCTGCCTTGTATCAACGGTTCAGGCTGGTGGTGGTGGTGTCATGGTGTGGGGAATATTTTCTTGGCACTCTTTGGGCCCCTTGGTACCAATTGAGCATCGTTGCAACGCCACAGCCTTCCTGAGTATTGTTGCTGACCATGTCCATCCCTTTATGACGACAATGTACCCAACATCTGATGGCTACTTTCAGCAGGATAATGCGCCATGTCATAAAGCTGGAATCATCTCAGACTGGTTTCTTGACAATGAGTTCACTGTACTCAAATGGCCTCCACAGTCACCAGATCTCAATCCAATAGAGCATCTTTGGGATGTGTTGGAACGGGAGATTTGCATCATGGATGTGCAGCCGACAAATCTGCGGCAACTGTGTGATGCCATCATGTCAATATGGACCAAAATCTCTGAGGAATGCTTCCAGCACCTTGTTGAATCTATGCCACGAAGAATTGAGGCAGTTCTGAAGGCAAAAGGGGGTCCAACCCGTTACAAGCATGGTGTACCTAATAAAGTGGCCGGTGAGTGTATGTTCTTAAAACAACAATCCAAGTTTATTGATCTGTGTAACGGGTCACACAGACAATGGAACTAAAAGTCTCTATGGGAAGAGTCCGGAGGGAGGAGTCTGTGGACCAGTGGACCCTCTGGACCACCGCAGGAGATGGTATGAGGCCTGCGGTGGCAGCCAAGGTACAGGGAAGTGCAGGAAACAGTCCAAGCCTGGGATGACAGCAGCAACACAGAGGAACACTGGTAACGCTGGCACGGACTGCAGACACCGCTGGACTGGAACCCTGGGAGGCACAGCCAGGAAGCGTATGGGAACGCTGGAGACAGGAGACACGGAGGCGTCTGGAAACGCTGGAAGACAGGACACACCAGGAGCGTATGGGAACGCTGGAGACACAAAGGAAAAACAGGAAAGCGTCTGGAAACGCTAAAGGGCTTTCTCTTCCACAGGAACGGCTTAGGGAAGCCTGGCATGGAAACCATAGGAGATCCTAGGAGAAGATCCGGCAGGGAGAGAAGGGAGGTGCCGGATTATAAGGGCGAGCCGGATTAGCAGCAGCCAATCAGGAGGACGCTGGCCCTTTAAGGCTTGAGAAGTCCGCGCGCGCGCCCTCTAGTGGTGAGAGTGTGCGACTGCAGGCAAGGAGGCGTGCGGCCTACACGCCGGGAGCCGGAGCACAGACAGGAGCCAGGAGAGGTAAGTGAGGGCAGGGAGACGGGGACTGGCAGGCAGCGGAGCACGGGTGTACCCGCGATCCGCGAAATGGATCGCGGGAGCACCCGTGACAATCTGACATTTTATTTCCCAGAATGGCTCTATGAATAGTATGGTCAAGATGAAGCTATATTGGAAAATAGTTTATTCTTAGTATGAACCTTTGTGAACATGGGATGATCTGCAGTATGCTTGCATAGCGAAGTGCCTGTATAGTCTACCATGGAGAGTCTACCATAGCTTAAACATGGCACGTCTGTGACTTATTGCTGAGAATTCCAGATGTCTTCAGTAGCACTTGCCCCCCTTAAAAATACTACAGTCACTTTCAGTAAAGTGTCCCCAGGATCACAAATTACAAATTCTGGGATGGGCGAAATGCAGGAAAAACGTGGGGTTAACAGTATGAAATTTTAGATTTTAAAGGGATTTTCCCACAAAAGAAAATTTTCACATCTCAACCCCCTTGTGATGTTAACACAATAAAGATCCTTTTAACCCTATACTTTACTATTTTACTCAGTTTTATTGCTGTTTAGCTCATATCACTCCCTAGGCTGCTCATTGCAAAATCCTAGGGTGTGGGCGGTGACTCTCTAAGCAGACAAATTATGATCCATCTAGTTCTGTGGGGTGACAATGTGGTTACATTGTCAGGGTACAGTTGTATATACACTTTCATCTGGCTTCTGACATTGTACTAACAAACTGACACATAGACAGAGAGATAAGACAGATCAGAGATGATGGGGCACATTTACTTACCTGGTCCCTCAGAGTTCCCGAAAGTGCATTGTCCGTCCGGAATGCACTCTGCCGCAATTCACCGATTTCCTGCATGTGTCGCTTCCCTGCTCAGGTTTGCAAGAGTTCACCTTCTTCTTCCCGATGCATGTAAGTGCTTGGCTTGCGACACAATTTTGAAGTTAAATCCTGCGGTTTGTCTGAATCCGTTGGAATGTCCGATGGCCCACCCCCGATTTATGTCGCATGAAAGCCGGCGCTATTGCGCCAAAATCTGTTCGCGTCAGCCAAAATCCCTTTTTAAATCCCTGTCCCAGCGGTGCAAAATAGAAATCATCAGGATGTCCGACGAAAGTGAGGTCCGCAGGGCCCTTAGTAAATGAGCCCCGATAAGATGCATGAGATGCCTTTACACAGAGGCATGACAGACAGAGGCTGACAGACTTTGACACTGTCAGCTCTACTACATCTCTGTTCTCACAGATATGTACCTGCCTCCCCTTCCCCTAGATCTCTTTGTAGTTTTCAGCTTCTCTTTGCTCTGTTCACGATGTGCTTTCTGGCAGGAAGTGAATCATTGATTGTCTGTGAGCTCCATGCAGGGGATGTGGCAACAGGCACAGAGCAGAGAAATGCCGAAACTCAGCAAGCCCGGCCGTCACACAGGAATCCAAGATGGCAGCCACCTGACCCTAAAGTCAGAAGTTACAGGGTCGTGTCTAGCTGCAACTAGCATACAGCTACAACTTGTGTACAACAGGACTGATAGAGACAGTCCAGACAGTTGGACATATATATGTGAAATGCTGTATTTTTGTTAATAACAGTGAATTAGAGAATGTTATTTTGTTATCCTATATGAGTACATATAAGAAACTTTTAAATGGGTTTTCCCACGAAAGACAATTCTCAAATTTCAATCCCCTAGAGATGTTTACACAATAAATATCATTTTAACCCCTTACTTATGAACTTTACTCAGGCTGCTCAGTGCAAGATTCCAGAGTGTGGACGGGGACTCTCTAAGCAGACACATTACAATCCATCTAGTTCTGTGGGGTGACAATGTGGTTCTAGTATCACAGTCCAGGTTTATATACACTTTTATTTACCTTCTGAACAGTGTACTAGTATCTGACACATAGAGAGATGAGACGGATCAGAGATGATGAGACGCATGAGATGCCTATTACACACTCTCAGCTCTGCTTCATATCTGTTCTCACACTAAGAGATCTCTGGTGCCTGCCTCTACCTTCCTCCAGATAACTTATCTGCCTATAAATTGCAGCTTCTCTCTCCTCACCACGTGTTCCTTGCTGGCAGGAAGTGAGTGAGTGTTTGAAAATTAATAAAAACTCACCAAAAGAACAAATCCTTAAACAACCATGGATGACAAATAATAGGAAAAATCACTGTAATATTACAGATACACATAATAAAAAATTGGTATTTATACCGCACTGTGAAACAAAATTAACAAAAAGTGTATTTTTTTTGTAATTGAGATTCAGCAACACATAAAAAAATAACAATCTAGTAGGGAACTGTTGTAAATACAATGAACTGACTTTATATTCTGAAATTTGGTGCTGGTCTACATTACAGAGGATCCTTGACTTCTGATCTCACTTTCTTTTTCATAATAGAACATCTCATAACTGGATTACAGGATGTCAAATTAATTTGGGGGAGTTCATTTTCTGACAGTATTTTACTCCTCATAAATATTGTCATGGTCAAAGTACAATTGTGTAATTCTGCTGATCAGTACATCCTTATAATATCTTCGTATTTACAGGATATTTTATACTGTGGATAATCATGTAACACAATTAAAGAGGACCTTTCCCCACCTCACACATGTGGATATCCTGTTAGGACTGCTTTACAGTTTTAGGGGCACTTTGAATTTTCTTTCTAGCCCCCACGGTTGTGGAGATTTCTAACCTTATAATCTTTTCATCTTTCAGTATGGAGGTGCTGGGAGCATGATAATCTTTCTTGACAAGTAGAAAATTTATTATAACACAAGTCTCTACTTCTGCTACAGCTTCTCCTCTCTGACAGTGGAGACAATTAAAATGGTCAGGTACTGGGACTGATATCTCAACAACCATGGGGGCTTCAAATCGCCCTTGAATCTGTGTACCAGCACCTACATTGTGTCCATCACCACATGTGTGAGGTGGTGAAAGATCCTCTTTAAAGGGAACCTACCACCACAAATCTACCTATAAAGGTAGATCGGGTGGTAGGTGGATCAATAGGACGTGAGGATAACCACTACACGCACCAGGATGTACTATGATATTTAAAAAAAATGTAAAAAAAAAAAGTTTAAATCACCCCCATTTCCCTAGAACGCATTTAAAAATAAACTGTAAAAAACATAAACATGATAGGTATCGCCCTGTCCCAAAATGCCCATCCTATATAAAGATTTTTTCCAGGCAGTGAGCGCCGTAATGGAAAATAGTGCCCAAATGTCTGAATCAATGCTTTTTCCCCATTTTTCCATCCATGAATATTTGAATAAAAAACAATTGAACAGCCATATAGTGTTGTTTGGAGCACAGAATGAAACCCGTAACCTGTCAACAATAAAACGCCACAAATGTTTTTTTGTCAATTTCACTGCACTTGGATTTTTTTTCCAGCTTTCCAGTACATTGCATGGAATATTAAATGGCGCCACTTAAAAGTACAATTTGTCCCGCAGATAACAAGCCTTTTCTGCAAACCTAACAACAAAAAAGTTATTGCTTTTGCAATGAGGGGAGTAAAAAACAGAAATGCAAAAACAAAAAAGGTCTGAGTGCTCTGGGGGTTATGCAACGTCATGTAGAATTGTGTAAACGTTTATCCCTTTTTAGTAGAAATATGTTTCAGCAGTGTCTCTCCCGTCTTTGGAACTCAATGTGGCACATGTATCAGAAATCTGGCGTTGTCTCTGTTTTTGGGACTTTCCTTGGCTTTTCTGCTGGTCAGATTTATCTTTTTCCTTATTGGTACATGTGGCATTTGGTTTTTAGTGAATATGTGACTTTTTAAAACAAAATTTCTACGCCTGGTCAGGGGCAGTCATTTGTGCAAAAGGATTCTTGTGATAACTTAGGGAACATTGCAGAAAACTAGACAATGGCAAACTTTGAAGGGAGACCGTCTTAGGCACAAAAGTAGTCGCAAATGAGCACCAACAAAATGAAAAGTCTCAAAAATTTAAGAAAAAGAAATGTCAAAAGTTTGATGCATGTGCCCCAATATATGGCACAAGAAGGCTGAGATGGCAAAAAAACAGGACAGTAAGCCTAGTGACCCAACAATAGTGACCTATCCACAGCATAGGGCCTAACTTGCTGATCAGTGGGGATCTCAATGCTGAGTCCCCCACAGATCCATTGGACCCCTCGTCGCTCCGCTCTGATGGAGCACATGGCCTCGTATGACTGATCTTCTCCATTAATCTCTATGGAGATCATTGTGCATGGCGCTCGGCAATTTCTGTCAGCTTCATAGAGATTAGTCTGACGTAGCGACGAGGTATCCCACAGGAGGTACGTGAGACTCCATCATGCCCCTTGTTTTTGTGATCTGTGAGACCCCCACTGATCGGCAAGTTAGGCCCTATCCCGTGGATATTGTACCAGAAGTGATATTTGTACCAGAAAGTAGAGAGATTCTGCTGCTGCTGGTCCCATGAGATCACTGGCCTCCGCTAGTCTCAGGCCTCGGTTTTTCATAGGCCTCCCCTGGTAACTAGGACTTCCGTCTCCAATGCTCTGTCTGTGATGTTGGCCCGTGGTATTTACTCTGCCACAAAACTGAAAGAAACTAAAGCTAAAATCTCTTCCAGATCAGGCCCAGTCTCAACAGGTCTTACCTAGCAGAGATGGCTTCTGGATTTTTAAAGACTGGTGCCTCTAGGTAGAACTGAAACGCAGTGCACCACCGGGGGGAGGGGTGGTTTAGACATGTAATACAATGCTGTCTCTTTAGGAGCACATGAATAAAATCCCACATCTCAGCATAAAATATACAACCACCATATGCTCCCTGGATTATGCATTAGCTAGTAATGACTCTTTTGAATATTTTTACATTTGTTAGTATTACTGATTTTAATATGCCCAGTCACTGAAGAATGAATCTATGAGATGAAGTAGGTCTATATTAAGATCCGAGAGGCCTAAAATACATGTCAGGGAAATAGGAACAATACAGATATTGATTTTATTTGAAACCACACAAGGTCAAAATTTGAAAGAGGAAATTAATCCAAATGAAAAAGATTGGATTTTACAGATACTCATCCATATGCTTTATATTTTATAATTAAAAAGTCTGTATAATAGCTTTCAGTGGAGTAGGAATAGATAAAGTTCTTGTTGCGACCTGTGCAGCTTGTACTCCATTACAGCCACTTGCTTTCTGTCTATTAAATACAAACGGCACCTTTCCTACAACTTATTTTTTCTAAGAGGTACATAGAATGTGCTTTAAATACCCAAAGTTACCTAGAGTTTGGAACCTTAATTGTCTAGAGCAGTGATGGCGAACCTTTTAGAGACGGAGTGCCCAACCCCAAACCCCCCTCATTTATCGCGAGGTGCCAACCAAAAATTAAAGCAGTAACTTATTGATCCCTGTTCTTCAACAAAGTTCAATCATACTGGCCTCCTTAGGACACCAACAGAGTAGAAAGGAGGAAAAATTTGCATAATTGTAGCTTCTTTCCAGTTTCCTTGTGTACACAGAGAATCATGGGGCCAGCAGCAGTTCCTCCAAAGATAATTTGGCCCTGTCTACAAATTCTCCCTCTTCCTACAGTCCCAAGTAGCAAAGTAACTATCACTGAAAGCATCTTTTAAGTTGCTAGGAACTGCAGGAAAATTCTTTGAGTCCTGTCTGGTGTGCTAGGAAGTAACATTACATATATTAACCAGGGTAATATTATAGAAACGGAAGTCACAGTAAGTCTTCATGTTATATATTTGTTGTGGTACAGATTCGGTTTTCCTGATGTTGCACCAAATATTTTGATTTACATGTTCCAATGAAAAGTTCATAGTCATCTAAAATCCATGTTTCACATGGAGGGTGGGGGGCTATAAGTTTTGCAAGTTGCCTTATCATGTTGACATAATCTAGGATTAAACTTCTTCATCTCTAAAGAATGATGACAAAACACATTGCCTGAGATGTATAAGGCTAACTACACATTCAGCCATTCTGCAATCATTTTGGCATCTCAGGGGACAGAACTATAGTTTTACATGGCAAAGGATGATCACACCATGAACCCCAGCAATTAAAGGAAAGCTACCACTCACATTTCCTGCGCTGCAACTATTCTCTGGACTGTACTACCTCAGGCCAATACCTAACTATCAAACTTTCAGACATGCACTAAAAACCTATCTTTTCAGCCGGGCCTATGACATTTCATAACTGCATGTAACTTTCACTTTTTCTCTAAAACACCACCAATTTCTCCTCCTGTCTGTGTAATCCCTCAACACTTGATAACATTAAACAGGTTTCTCTACAGACCAATTAACCCTGGTGTCTGTAAATATTGATAGCTGCTCGTGACTGGTTCATTCAACATTTTAATTATTATTATTATATTATTATTATTATTATTTTATCCCTCAAAAGGTTTGCCCATTCTTTTACATAAATTGCCCATGTGCCTTTACTTCCTTAATAATAATCTCTGAAAGCTCATCTATTTACTCTCTGTCAGGGGCGGACTGGAAAAAACAATAAAAGTGGGCCCATTTTATGGGCGGAGTCAAAACAAGTGGGTGTGGTCAGATAATGTGGGTGGGGTTATAACAGACAAATTGTTGGTAGATGGCCTTACTAGCAAAAGATGTTCTTGTTTTGCAATAAGTGACTCTAATGTGCAAAGAATGTGGCCTGTCGATTAGTAAATGATGCAAACACACGACCCGATAAGCCTTAAATACCTTTCCCCTGTGCCATACATGTACAATTCAGAGAAAGAATATATTGATACTGCCTCCTATGTACAAGAATAATGCTTCAATAACACATTTAGAATAACACATTCAATCCTGCCTTCTATATACAAAATAAAACTACTACAATACCTTCTCCCATATACAAGCCAACTACTATAATACTGCCCCTATGTACAAGAATATAACTACTATAATACTGCCTCCTATGTACAAAGATATAACTTCTATAATACTGCCCCCTATGTACAAGAATATAACTACTATAATACTGCCTCCTATGTACAAAGATATAACTTCTATAATACTGCCCCCTATGTACAAGGATATAACTCCTATAATACTGCCCCCTATGTACAAGAATATAACTTCTTTAATACTGCCCCCTATGTACAGGAATATAACTACTCAGGACCAACCGGCCCACCAAGAAAATTCCCGGTGGGTACAATGGCCAGTCCGCCCCTGCTCTCTGTGGATCTTTGCCGGAGGCGAAAATTGAAAAAGAATCTACAACCAGATAAAAGAATGATGACAACAATACTTAAAATTAATAACTGTCCCTCTGTGACCGACATTACATGTGCTAAGAGCCAGTAGTCATTCAGTAACACAGACAATAACGGCATCTGGTACCTCACATGTGACAATCTGCTCCATCATTGCATCTTCTCCCGCCGCTGACTGTTGAATTTGCTGCCAGATGTCTTCAGCTCCAAGCACCACATCTCCCTAGCGCACCCATAATATACCACAGTCAGTTACAGTATAATTTATAAAGTCACCCAAATAACAGACCCTTGTTACATCACAGCCAGGTCCCTTATTATATTTAATTACAGACAGGTCCCCCCTTAAAGGAAACCTACCATTTGATTTCATGCATTATGAAGCAAACATACCTTGAGAATGCAGTAGCTACTGTACACTGATGCAGGATTTACTGAAAAAACAATTATATGATTCAGGACCATGGGAAAGCTGGGTCAGGCTGGCTGCCTAGATCAACACACTAGACACTGAGCTTGTAATTACAGATGGAGGTTAGTCAAGCATGGCTAATCAACCTCAGCTGGATCACTGGTACACAGCAGCTGGGGGATGGTGCAGCAATTGATTATTCTGTCTAGCAGGAAGAACAGCGATTGCATCACCCTCTCATGCTAGGAGAAACACGGAACCAAGCGCTGAAGGAGCCATAGAAGTGAGACAGCTTCATTATCATAATGTTATATCTGTTTTATCAGCAAAACCACTTGGCACAGGGACTAACCAAAATATGATCCTGGATCAGTGTAGCTATAGCATTCTCAAGGTATGTTCGCTTCATAATGCATGAAATCAAATTATAGGTTTCCTTTAATCACCCCCATTATTATATAATATGGCCATTTCTAAAAATAATAAAGAATTGACTCCCACGCGCTCTTCCTCTACCCAGCTCTTCTGCTCTGTGTCCAGACGCAGGCAGTGTGACATCATTGCTTGCTGTCTGGGTCCTTCAGAGCAACAGAGCGTCAATATCCACCCAAATTGCCCACATTATGGCCCCATATTCTGCCGCCTGAGGTGAGATGAGACCCTGGGATGGACCTGCAGCAGGAGATTAAGGCCCAGATTTACTAAAGAAGTGCGCAAGTTTGCCCGCTTCTTTTATTTAAAAAGTGTCCATGCCAAATTTCTACAGTGAAAGGGGAGTTCCAATGCTCAGTCAAACCACCTGCCCCATTTAACATGCAGAGTCAGACAGAAGTGTGTTGCACGTACCATATTGGTGCACTCCGTCGGGGCAGTGAAGGGGCACCAGATTTATGAAGAATGGGCGACACAATTCCTGAATCTGGTGCAGCCTGCACATAGTGTGTATGTTTTTAGTAAATGTACCCCTATGACTTTTTTTTTTTTAAGTGAGTGGTGTGTCCTAAAATTCTTTAGGATTCAAGAAATCTTATGAAACTTTATATATCTTTGTTCTAACGTTATGATATATACAGTGGGGGAAATTCATCATTGCAATTTGTCCTCGACTTGGTTGTCTATGTTCAATTACATTTTTGTTTTATCTGAATTCATCAAGTGAGTTAAAATATAGTATTTTTGTGTTTTCCGCACATGTCCCTTGATATCTCGATAAATTTGGTAGTCATCTGGAATCATTTTGCGCCAAATTGCAAACTGTCATGGACTTGGTCGGGAACACAGTCAGGGATGCCGATGACTGTCCTGGTTTTCAGGAGGAGTCTGTTGACCCTCTGTGACAGCATCCAAATCATGGCACCCTCAATAACCGATCAACCATCAAGTGATAAGTAGTGTCCTTTGCAGCAGAATGCCAAAGATAGAGTCCCGAGTTTTTCCTTCATTTCATAGCTTTATTTAGGAATTTGTGCTTTAAATCCAAAAAATTAACAGGACACGTGGGTTAGTAAGATATCTTTATTGCAGTCCAGCAACATTTATTCAAATTATTTAACCCTGAACTATCTGTTTTCTTATACTATAAACAATTTTTCAAATTAAAATACACTGATTTAACAAAGAAATGAGAATTCACAGCATAGATGAGTTAACATATATGTATATCTGTGCATAACTGAAATACAAAGTCAACTATATTGTATTAAATAAAATATATGAACATTATTCACATACGTCTTTTCATCTACTAAGCTTAAAGTTTGGCCTTAATTTAGATCCATTATATGGTGCATTTTGAGGGGGTACAGTCATATTTCCGCACATCGATAGCGATTTCCGAATGGAGACAATTATTTAACTCCTATGGGAAATATAACTTCAAGGAGGTGACAGCAATGTGATCACACAGTCTTATGAAAATGAATTGTATATTACAAACTTTATTACTAATATTCTAATATAGTCTGGTGCAAAGTTTTAGCAGCTATTTAGAAATTCTCAAATTAGGAGAAAAACAAAAATCTAAATCTGTATAAAACATGAAAAAGTAAAAACCAAATACCTCCAAAAAACTAAAACCATATTTATAAAATTGTTTGAACTGTTTGTGATGATTGTCCTCTACAACGATGTTCACATATAAAGGTTTTATACAGTGAAAAAAAAAAGAAAAAAAACGAGTTACCAAACTAAAAGGTATTTTATATTGCATCATTTTCTGGCACCGTCCCCATAGATTAGGATTCTGCACAAAATTTCCCCACAGTAAAGAAAAAAAAAGTGCAGACAACGAACACAATGCAGTTTTTCAGTTATTGCTTAAAATTTCTTTATGTATTCATACTTGTGGTTTTGATACCAAGTCTTTGCCATGTTTTAGATATCACATTGGCGTTCAGTTGCGCATCTGTTGGTTTTGTCTCCGTTTTTTTTTCTCTGATGCATCATTTTGTTTTATGTGTCCGCAAAAAAACCCTGAAGGTTTAACATTGCTTTGTTAACATCACACCTGGTTTTTCAGCCTCTCCAGTGAAAAAACAAAACAGATGTTCCATCCATTTCCACCCATAGATTTTTATTGCCTTATGTGATCTGCATCAGTTCTTTTCGTGTTCATTGAGAACATTGGATCAGTGAAAAAAAAACTGAAGTGTGAAAAGGCACATTAAAATGAATGGTTCAGTAAGACATCAGCGGGGGAACAAAATCACTGAAGCCAGGAAGAGAAAACCAGTCTGTATGTAAAATGCCAGTGTGAAACCACCCTTAAACTACACAGTGCGGATTTGCAAATACGGTATTATTTACTAGATATTGTGAATATGAATATATTATTATATAAAATAAATGTAAAAAAGATATATACTATATTTATGCAACCTTGAGAGATAGGGGGAGATTTATCAGAAAATTCTGAGAGCAGAACGGTTCTAGTTGCCAATGGCACCAATCAGAGCTCAGCTTTCTCTTTATAAACAGCGGTTTATAAAGTTCTGCTCTCAGAATTTTTAACCTACGGTACTTAGATTTAAAATAAATGTGTTCAAAGGGGGCATGCACCATTCATGGCTGTTACTGGGTGAACTTGCTGCATATAGGCATCCATATGCTATACCCACAACCTCCCTATGCACTTGTAATACTGTTGATAATGGTAGCTCTACTTTTTATTTTTACCTGTTCTTCCTACACTTGGACCAGAAAACACAGAACATTACCAGAATTTTTTAGTATGAACAGTAAAAGCAGGAGGTGTGGTGCACTTTCAACCTATTACTGTATAGAAGGAAATGTCAGAGGATGCCGATTTGCCAACATCTCTGGTGCTGCCCAGTAATATAAAGAATTAAACTTGCATTTGAAGGATATATTAAAGGGATGGTCTTATTGTTATATAGTAAAAAAAAACAAAGAAAATCTGGTTTGCTCACCAAATCACCCTTAGCCTCCAACAGTGGCTCCATGTGGCGGTGCACGCCTTCAGGTCCTCAACCCCAGAAACCAACTGTGCAAAAAATGGGGATGGACGGCACTCTTAGTAAGCCACGCAGCTACTGTGTGACGAAAGCATCTTCCTTTACTCCCTTTATTGCGATTGCGTTTCGTCGCTAGTGCGTCTTACTTATGAGTAAGGTCATGAGTAAGATGCACTAGCGTCAAAACGCGTCGATCATTGAGTTTGTGGTTTCTGTGTTGCACCCCAGCTGAAATTAAATAAAGGATGAAGCTGTCGTAACACAGTACTATTGTGGCTTACTAAGATTGCCGTCCATCCCCATTTTGTTTTTTGCACAGTCTTATTGATATCGGCTATGCAATAAAATTGGGATTGGTGGGTGGGGGAGTGTTGGAAATAGCTCAACGATTTCTGGCACTTAAAATGAACACTAGGGTGCCAATCCATGATTGATCTATCCTGTGGTTGCGGGAGGACAATGAAACTTGGAACAACCCCTTTAAGAGCCCTGGTATGTTGAATTACTATGTTGAATTACTCTAGGAGCACTATTTCACCGATTAACATTTTAAAATTCTGTATTTAACAAACCATAATCATAGAAATAAATCTCCTTTCACATTTGGTTCTATAAGTTTCTATAGAAATCGTAATGTACCCACGGACCCAGTAGTATCTGCAGGGCAACTGTGCCCATACAAAATATGTGTAATATGTTTAAATACAGAGAATCTTCATGTATATGGAAAGATTCAATGTGAGGCAAGCAGTCAAAGTTTTGCCTTTTTCCCACCGTTGCTGCACTACTTTGTTATCCACTCCAATACAAAGTAAATAAGACTATGGGAACATGGAAAGTCTTGTAATTGCAGAATTAATTCTTTATAAAAATTTCTATCATGTTAGACGGCCCCATATTTCCACACAGAATTGCAAAACAGGATAGAGGTAAAAGAAAGGGATGTATTTAGCAATCAAACTGCAAAACCAAGAAACAAAATCCCTTTCAAACTTACTATAAATGCAACACAAAAAAAAAAAAAAAAACAACAAACAAAAAATCAAATACACAAAAAACACTTCTTGTAACACTTCTCATTTCAGTATCTGCTCAAATGGAGTGAAATATTTTTTTCAAACTCGAAGATATACTCTAAAAAGGAAAATCATATTATAGTAATGATGGTACAGATTTCTCTATACAAACGGTCCATGCATAAACAACACATACGCATAACAGTGCTTGAGACCAAAAAAATAAATAAAAATGATGGCAAATTGTATTAGCCCTTACAGATACAAGTAATGCAGAAGTAGGTCCATTAGGTAACCATCTGCAGTGCCAGCAAACAGGGAGACATATTGCCCTATATGCCCATCACCACCTGTTTGGAGATGTAAAGCAATTTTACTTCTTAGGGTAAAGTCAGATCGCCAGGGATTTCCTCTACAGCAGCTGCCCAGATAAATGACCAGTAGTGGGGTGGCACCAAGAACTTTGGTTATTTGTTAGATGTTGGGAGCACAGGTTGCTTACTCTAGCGCCGACAGTTTTCGGGGGTAGTGTAATGGGTGCATTTAAGTTCAATGGAAAAATTCCTTGATCCTATCTGAATGGGACATAAAACACAAAAATGTAAATTGCATTAAATTAAAATAGCAGAGACCCCCAAGATGGGTTCTAAAAGTGGCAAAATGTGGCATCATCACCCACTGCTGGTCAGGTAATGACAGGTCCCCTAACAGTTTTAGCTCAGACAATCAGAGCTTAGCTGTAATTATATAAACAGCTGTTGGGAAATGAGTGCCCAGATCTGATTGGATGCCATGGGCAACTGGAACAGTTCCGTTCTCAGAAACTTCCGATAGATCTCCACTGTCACAGTGAGGAAGATTAATGAGAAGTGCCAGTGAAAAGAAAAAAAAAAGTTCTAGTGGCCCATGGCAACCAATCAGAGCTCAGCTTTCATTTTCCCACACCCATTTATAAAATAAAAGCGAGCTCCGATTGTTTTCCATAGGCAACTAGAACGGATTTAGCTCAGAAACTTCTGATAAATCTCCACTTTTTATAGGCTCTACTAAGCTCGGGAAATGGACTACTTTTGTAATCTTGAAATTGCAGGGATTAACATGTAGCTGGTGTATCATTTTAAAAGGTAGTGTTTCAAGCATCACTCGTTTTATAGTCTTAAAACAGACACATTCGTTGAAACAGGCAAGCATACATCTTACCCAGAAGTTGGCACACATAAAAAGGAGCAATACACATTACAAAAATAAATACGATACAAGAAAATAAACCCAACATGCATACGGAGAAAAGGTCAGACAACCGGGATAAATCCGTAAGTCCTTGGAGTAGTTTTGCTCAGTACGGCTTAATTCCAGTTAAAAAGATATAAATGACTAATATATTGTTCTGGAAATATATACTTATTTGTATCAAGTCATATAAATATAAACACTCTGAATACTTGTAAAAGCTGTACAGAGTCCATCTAAAATCTCTAAAATCAGTTCCTACAAAAAAAGGCACATTTCTGGTTCAAGTGTGCAAAGGTTTGTGAGGTGAAAGCACCGATGAAACGGGGTAAATCATAGCTGTTCTATTATTTGGTTTCTACCCCACAGCAAGCTGTCGATTATTCAGATGGGAGAAGCAGATGGAGATGTCCAGTTTAATCGACAGAATCACAAATTTCTGTTACTTTCTGGTTGAACTCTTCTGGTTGATCAGCAAAGACATAATGGCCGGCACCACGAATTGCCTGGGGGACAAAAAAAAAAAAAAAGTATTAACCAATTAAAATTATAGGCACTAGAAAAAAAAAGTAAAACTGTCCACATATATTTTACAGTTATTGGTCTGTATAATCCCTGTCTTACCCTCCCCCCAAATAGGACAGTCCCATTTTTTTTCTGGTCTTTAATTAAAAGAAGGACCTTCCTCAGCACTCAGGAGTCTACCATCTTTCCAAGCATTCCTGCTATTTCCATGTTATTCGGTATGTGAATAAGGCAGTTGGTGACACCAGAGCCCTGGAATTCCCACTTACTACACTACTTCATCAGATAAGTTTGAGAACCCCCCCCCCCCTCCACTACCACCACCTTCCCGAGGGATATACTGGGTGAAGACAGGACAGGAAGTATTCCAGGTGCTGACGACACATTAAGGGTGCACCGATTGGAAATGTACAGAAATAATAAAAGTATTTTGGAAATGACTGTGCAGTCCTCTAGAACATCCAGCTGACATAACCCATGGTGGAGGTAGTAGACTCCCTATGTTTTTGTGCATATACAATTTCCCCCCAACAGAGATGACGGAAGAGAGATAGATAAAAAATTATTTATTTGGGGCACACAGTCTTCTTAATTGGTTACTTTTCAGAGGGTTTAGAACATTTGTCAGTGAATATGACAAGGATTGCATTGAAACAAATGGTAATTGCATGATCACTGTAACAAGTAAAGAAAACCATCAAAGTCATGGATATATAGGGAACTCACAAGAGTCTGGGTACAGGGTGCAATACCATAGATAAATCAGCAGCTTGGTTTATTAGAATCTACAGGAAAATTTGGCCACAAAGTAACATATAGATAAACTTTATAATATAATATATTCTATTAAATATTCAATTCAACTCAATTAAACATTGACAAGTTGGTTATGTATGGTTTGTATCACACATAAAAATACATGAATATTATTTACTGCCAGGTTGTTTCACATTATTTTGTTACTTTCTAACCATTCTTTGAGGTTACAAGAAATTTAATGTACTGGCTAACAAATTAAAAAATCTAGGAAGTCTTTATAAGGTCCAGCTGGGCCCCCCAAAAATTCAGAATGACCGACTTTACGAAATATGTTGGCCCATTTCTTTGGTCGCAGCGCCTTCTGAAGTACAGACGGTGCCCTACTTAAGAGCACCCGACTTGCAGACAAGCCCTAGTTACAAACAGAGTTCTGGATGTTAGTCATTTACTGTACTTTAGCCCCTGGCTACAATAAACAGCCATAACAGATATTAAAGGTGTCTCCAATTAAGCTTTATTGTTAATCCTGGTTCTTATGACAATCCAACATTTTTAAAATACAATTGTCACAGAGACCAAAAAAAATTTGGCTGGGATTACAATTATAAAATATACAGTTCCGACTTGCATACAAATTCAACCTACAGGGACTTGTGCATAACCCAGGGACTGCCTGTACTTACAATAGTTTCCACATGGGAGTTTGGCCGCAGAGACTGAATGGTACCTCCGGAATTTCCATCAATACAAGACCGTGCTCCATAAATGACTGTGATTGGAATGTCTGGATGCATCTTGTCAATCCGCTGCAACATTGGCCTTCGAGCCCAACCATATGGGACGGTCATGTTTCTAAAAGCTGTCTCGCCACTTGAAAGAAAAAATAAATATTGAAAATATGAAAAAAAAAAAAAACTTGTTTTTGTAGATTCTAAAAAAAAATTATAATATAATATAATAGATACTAGTCATTTTGTTTTACTGAATGCTTTTCAGTACGTGGTCAATTCACTAGAAGGGAAACAAATACAAAATCTACCATCAAAATAATGTCAAAGATTCAGACTATTGTAATCTTCTTATCTTAACTGTTATCCAGGGCTTCCTTCCTTCCTTCTAAAATAAACTCATAATGATAATGAGCCAGAAGGGCTCTGGGGGAGTTACCAGAGTCCCTCCATGCTTCATCTTTACAGGCCATTACACTGTCTCCAACTTCCCCCTTCCCTATGCTTATTGTAATATCTCCGCAGCAGAGGAAGTTTTAGCACACAGTAAGAGGGGAAGTGCTACTTGCACACTGTACCAGTCTGAAGATGCAACAAAGAGGGTCTCTGGTAATACCCCCAGCTGTCTTTCTGGATCATAAGCATTAGTTTAAAAGTAGATTTTAGAAAGAAGGAGGCCATAGATAAACATAAGAAGATGACCAGTCACTGTGCCTGGATATATGAGTGTCCCTGGTTTATTATAATGGATTTTGAAGGTAGATTTTCTTTAGTGAGAAACAGACAGACAATCTGGCAGCCTCATTTTTATCGGTTGTAGCATTTGTATAGTGTATCAAAATGACATAATACAAAAGTGTCTTATGGGAAAGACTAGTTAAAGATAGCATTCAACATGCAGAGAATGACTTACCTTGGAGACTGTGCATTGCAGTGATAAATATATTCTGTTACGGTGTCATCCTCAAACATGGATGCATACTTTTTCTTGAAATCTGGTCTCAGTCTTTGAACAAGACTTAGCCCTGTGAAAATCAAATTAAAATTTAAAAATGTGTGCATTATGGTATATCATTTTCAATGCACTGTATATAAGATTAGAATGCTTGTTAAAATGAAATCCTGGGTCACAGAGTGCATATTTATGGCTTTTTTTCAGATTTAATTGTTGCATGGAATGGGAGAAAAGAAAAATTCAAATAAATCTGTCTTTTTTTGAAAAAAGGACCTATATGCTCTACAGAGATATATTGTGGTAGAGTATTCATTGTTTGGGTGGTGTGTACAGTGGCCTATTTACAATGATTATGCTCCTCACCACTTCTAAGCAACCTTCCTCCTCAAACTGCTACAAACCCCCCCCTAATATACAACCCACCGATTTCATTGATCTGCCAGCTACCCCCCCCCCCACACACACACATAAATATGCATATAAAAAGGTGCTAAAATAGCAAAATGAAGCTATGTGTAATAATCAGAAATGACACCGGGAAAAGAATTGAAAACCATTACTACTTTGCACAAAAACCTTCAATGATGATGAAAGCTTTAAGAAACCTGCCATTGCCCAGGTGTGCTTTTGGCCTATTCTGCAGAAACTCTTCACATTTTGACGATTCCATAGGCTCCCATCAATCCAGAGCTTTAGGACCTATTATAGACTAGTGGATTCATGTCAGGCGTTGGGTTGGGCCATTCTCTGAAACACATTGACAGTTTCCTTGGCTGTGTGTTTGAGAACACATTTTCTATCCAAAATGTTTTGCCTAATTTCCTCTGCATCATTCGAGTAGATGGAAGCAGAGCTTTATCAATGATGCACTCCATACGCTTGTCTGTCCATCTATGATGTTCCCACCTTCAAACCACACTGTTGGTATGGTAATTTTGGGTGGTAGGCAGTGTCTTAGTCTCCAAACATGGTGTAGATTATGACATCCAAAGAGTTCAATTTAGGTCTGCGCTCACCTGACTATATTCTCCCAGTATTCCTTGGCTTGACTAAATGTTGGAGGAAACTATCTTGGACAGTGAGCGTCCACACAAGCCATGGAGGTTGAGTGCATTACTTATTGCTTTCTTTGAAAACAGATGTAACTGCCTATTCCAGGTCTTTCTGTAGCTCCTCACAGATGAGCCTGGGCACTTGGACAACTCTTCTGATAATTCTTCTTACTCCTCTAACGGAAATCTTGGAGAAGGGGGCGCCTGGTCGTGGGCCGTTTATGGTCAAATTATTTATTTCTACTTTTGGATTAAGGTGCTCACTGGGACGTTCAGCAGTTTAGAGTTTCTAAAAACCAATGCCATTAGGATGTTTTGAAACAATATGATTTGCGAAGGAAGACAACTCACTGGGTTTACCAATCCTGAGATGTCTGTTGAACCAGCTGATATTTTTCACCTAGTATCCAGATTGCCATCTAATTACTGATAGTTGCAAAAGGCCTTGGAAAGTCATGACACCTGCTGAAACCTATCTTTTACCAGTTTCAATTTGCATTATTACATAATTTATGGACATATATTGCTTCATTTCTTTGCCAGTGTGGATTGGAAGAGCAGTTACAAACATGAGGTGAGAATATATGTAGTAGGATTTGTTCTCATCGCTTTGCGTTAAACTTTGCACATCTATAGTACGTAACTCACTTCTTTCAACTCCTTTAGAGATAGAAATATGTTCTATGTTAAAAAGAAATGGATAAGTTGAAGCAGTGCAATAATAGCAGAATGACTAAGGGTGCTAAGGGCAAGACAGCAGCAGACTCATTTGCTGGAAGAGGAGAACACTGATAATTTAATTGGGTCAAAGTCTTTTCATAAAACAATGATCACCTCCTGGGCAAAGACATCATTCGTACAGAAATCAGATACGTTACTCCCCAATGCTGAACCTTGTAATCCCAACCATAATTTCCTTGAAAAGATTGGATTGCAATAACAGAACATCACATATATTTCTGAAGAGGTTGGTGATGGAAAATCATGCTGCTACCTAGACAATGGAATATAATAGGGAACATTAAAGATGTCAAACTACTGTTTCTAGGACCCACAGTAAGAAAACAGAAGAAAATCTGGGGGAATGCTAATACCCTTGATTGGAATGACACTAAAAAAAAAAAAAAAATTCAAGGATTCACATTGCAGGATGGGGTAGCCTACAATAAGTCACAACTGGTGACTCAAAAACTAGTCAATAATCTGAGGGAAAAATCATTAGAAACAAGAACTACAGCAACAAATCCTGATGATGGATTCTTACATTTTAGGAGGGAGCAGGAAGTAGAGTTGTTAGAATAGTGTGAAGAGGACTCTGACTATGTAGTTTGCTGGCATACTGTAAAAAGTGAGAGGAACCAGTAATGTTAATTATAAAAGCAGATTAGGAATTTGTATTAAAAGGCTATGGGAACCGGTCATTAGGTAAAAATGTGAAATCCTGATGACAGGTTTGCTTTAAGCTTGGAATTCAATTTATATAACACAACAAAATGCATATAGGTTACATTAATTTCTACATGTTCCTGACTGAATATTCCCCTAGGTGAACAATAAAATACTTGCAGCACCCAGGTTTATTCTTACTATAGCCAATAATGCAAAGTCTTTTACTCTTCTGTGAACTTGCTCACCCAGTGGTCCAGCCAAGCGCAGTCCTGCTAATGGATTAAATGGACTTAATAAGGCACCAACTGCTTTAATCCAAATAGGAATCGGCCTTTCCTCTTCCGCATTGTCGGGTCTTTCAGGGAATCCCCATGGCTCTACCAAAATTACACTTTTTACCCTTAAGTTGAAAAACAAAATTGCAGAAATAAAATGTCAGACCAATGACATAGAAAATTATAATCTCATACACATAAACCTATAGAGAAAACAAAGTCAATAATCCAGGGATTTTCCTACAAAAGTCAGTTTAAAGGACATAAGACATCTGGGCGAAGCTGACCCTATGTAGCATTTTTTTTTTTTTTTTAATAACTGCTGTTCATTTGTCATCATTGAATCTATAGAATTGTTCAATATTCTCTAAAAACATCTTAAGTGAGCTACCTCTAGGTCATGCTTAATTTCCTATATGCATACATAGGAGAAGGAAACCATAAAAATGTATACTGACTTATGGCATATATGACAGAACTGTGACTGCTTGGTGTCAAAAAGTAGACTTCAATCAAAAGGTGTAATAAATGTTAAGTTAGAAAAATCGTTTCTTTAAATGCTCATTGTGGTTTTTTTTCTTCTTCTTCAGTGGAGAATGAAACTTACTGTAGACATTCATCTCCAAGAGCTATTGCTTTTACCAGCGACAGCACCCGGCATATATGGGCAAGTGCCTGGGCCCAAAGCTGCAGGGAGGGCCCATTCCCCTGCAGCCTGGCAGCACCTGGGTGCTTGCGCCATAAAGCGGAGCTCTGTGCGCTGCGGGACGCCATCTTGCTTTTCTGCACTGCGCGGCTACCAGCAAAGACCATGGATGGGGGAATCTATGTGTAATCCATCGGCGGCGGAAGGGGGGCTTAGTCTGCATATAATCCATGGGGGGGGGGAGCTGTATAGAATTATTCCAGGAGGGGTGAGGAGACAGTATATAAATGAATCCATGGGGGAGGGGGTGCATTTAATTGATCCTAGGGGGTGAGGAGGATGTATAATGAATCCATGCCGCTATGAGAGTTAGTAGTAGTGAGGCCTACTGAGGCTCTGTCGCCCGAGGCCCTACTGAAACTTGGAGCCAGCCCTAGCTTTTACTATTAGTTTTTTATCAGTTTTGTGAAATTTAACATACCTAATATTTTTTTTTCCCCAATACAGACACAGTACAGTGTGGGCTGCTTTCAGTCAAGACAAGACTACTGTGTATGACCGCCTGATGGGACTCCCTCATTAAAACCAAAACACACATTTCACAAGATTTCTTTTTTCAGTATTACGATTGTAGATTTTATGTTTATGGCTATGGTGGGGCTGTCATCTTTCTCCAGCTCTAGTAACAGAATTTGGTGAAAAGACTTTACAGTAACCTCATGGATGGCCATAGGTAGCAGCAGACTGAAGACGACTCACTGAGGTTTACGAGATTTCTATGAATTATCTGCGCAAATTGCAGATTTAAAAATGTTATATCATTTATTGTCAGTATTGGAAGTAATGATGGCATTTTTATAGAGATGTTCTACATAAGTTTTACAAGTGGTGACCCACAAAATCTAGTCAATAATAGAAGGAAAAAAAAATAAATAATCAGAAACAAGAACTACAGCATCAATTCCTCTACAAATCTTAAAGTGAACCGGTCATCAGGGTTTCACATTTTCAGGACGGAGCAGGATTTAATTAGTGCTTTTTTTAAAAAATTTTTATGGATTGTAGATTTTAGGTTTTTGGCCATGATTATGAGGGTCATCATTTTTCCCAGGCTCTAGTAACAGAACTGGGGAAATGCTGTATAGTAGCGTCATTGCCATAGGCTGTAACAGATTGGAGCCGATTCACTGAGGTCTATGAGATTTCTAGGAATTATCTGCACAGATAGCAAATTTAAAACTGTCATATAATTTATTGTCAGTATTGAATGTAATGATAGCATTTTCTATAGAGATGTTAGCTTTTATAGCAATGCTACACTGTATATAACATATATACACATACATAGATAATACCGTATATACTCGAGTTTAAGGCGAGACCCCTAATATTGACCAAAAAAAAAAACCCTGAAAAAACCTATTGACTTGAGTAGAAGCTGATTGGTCACAGCCTGCCGAGCTCCCATTCTAATTCCTGTAGGGAAAAAACAAAACAAAAAACAAATACTGTACTCACCCTCCGATGCCCCCCGGCAGGTCCTCTTCTATACGGCTCTGTGTCCCCGCGCAGCCCATTGCAGGGATCGAGATGTCAGCCGCTCGCTGACATCATAGTGTGTGTCGAGCGACTGACTTCACGATCCCTGCAATGGGACATGGAGCCGATGCCAGAGCATCGTGGTATAGAAGAGAACCTGCAGGGAGGTGGGGGGGCTTCGGATGGGGATCACAGTGTTGGTTTTTCTCATGACTCAAGTATAAGCCGAGGTCCTGAGAAACTCAGCTTATACTCGAGTATATACATCAAATATTTCCTAGAAAACATGTTTAATTTAAAAACTTGGTTAAACAATAGGTCATTTTCTGGTGATGACATCCCTTTAAGAGGTTTGTACATTTGTGAACATAGTGGACAATTTAAAAAAAAAAAAAAAAAAAAAAAAAAGGTATGGGACTCTGACTTTGGTTACTATGTAAGCGAATGTATTCCAAAATGGGCTACAACGGGCACAGTTCCACATAAATATTAAGCCATATTGAGTCATATTAAATTCCAAAACAACCTGCTAGAGTCTCACTTTATAGGTTATTTTTGCCGTGCTGTCACACTTATGACTATATAATGCTGCTGTACACACATGAACTAAAAGCTAATTATTTAAGTAAACCTGTTAATGTGTTAAAAAATATATATATATATATCATCAAAATAACTTACCTTGATGGGTATTTCAAAGCGTAGGCAGAAGCTAGAAACGCCCCCAGATTATGTCCTAGTAAAATCATATGATCCAGACCCAAGGCCATTCTCCACTCCTCTAGGGACTGCACAAACTGCATCTCCGCCTTCTCTGCATCACCCTCAAAGTGGGGCCTGCTGCTGCGTCCAAAGCCCAGGATATCAAAGGCGAACACAGTTCTATTTTGAAATAGTGTTTCAAAGTTGAGAGCCCACAGTCCAACGCCTCCTCCAAAGCCATGCAACAAAACTAAGGGAGTCTTCGGAGAAAGTGGCTGAACAAATGACAGGGTCCAGATCTTGTTTCCACCAGATATCAGTACATAGTCTTTGGTATAGGAGCTTGTAATACCTAGACACAGAAAAGACAGAATACCTGTGTGAGATGTAGATGTAAGAATTTGTGCCAAATCAAGATTTACTTTTAACCAGTAGCGGTAGAAGCTTTACCATGCAGCCATTATATTCCCATGCAATTCCATCTGTGGTCTTCTACAAGTACATCCAAAACAAAATATTCTGGAAGATTCCCATTTTTAGAAGGTGCTGTGACACCCAAGACCAGGTGAACCATTCAACAGAAATTGCCTAATAAATCAATACCAGTGTGTCGACAAGCAGCTGAACACCTTCTAGATCAGGTTTCTTTCATGGCCCAGCACGATGGCAACATGCAGAAAGTCAATTCTGAAGTGAGACGAAAACGGGTTGTTAAAAGTCAAAGGGGCGGAGAGTTTAACACTGAAGTCAAGCTTTTGATGTAATAGATGGTCCTGCAACCAGAGAAATCTCTAAAGTCAGATCTCCTGAAGTCCAATGCCTGATGTCAACCACAGGAGAGGAGGCATTTAGGAGGTAGAGAGAACTTGACGTCAGTGTTAAACGCTCTGCCCTCTTGACTTTATCCAACCATTTTACGTCACACTTCAAAGTTGAATTCCTGGATGATGACACCATGCCATGAAAGAAACATGATATAGAAGCTGTCTAGCTGCCTGACAACATTCTGGTAATAGTTTATTAGGACAAATTCTGTAGACAAGTTCCCTTTAAGTGAATGATCAAATTACAGTAGATTTCACTTTGTAATACAAACAAAAGATGATAAACCACAGCGTTCAGATCATCAGAAAGCATAACTATACAACTCAGCTGACACCTAGTGCTTTACGCAGAAGAAACCCGGTGGGGAGAAATGTATAGTTTTGGCCTAGTCTGCTACATTATGATTTTCATACTATGTACTATTTAGAGAAATGATGGTTGTGAGTGGGATGGGGGGGTTGAAAAGTTTTAAAAACAAAAAAACTGTGTTCAGACAACATCATTCTTAAAAAGTAGAGGCAACAGGTGACAGTAAACTCATCATAACATTATCTGTCACAAATGTCTATATGATCAGGCAGACCTTTTGATCTAGATTCTAATCAGACCCAGTGCTCTCATCCAATCTGATTCATATTTTTTACTTGTTATATGGTTTACCGTATATAATCGAGTATAAGCCAACCCGAGGCCCCTAATTTTACCACCAAAATTGGGAAAACCCATTGACTCGAGCATAAGCCGAGGAAGAGAAATACATTTGTTACAGCCTGTCAGTCAGTAGTAGTATACAGCCAGCCAGGCCCCAGTGGTATACAGCCAGCCAGGACCCAGTACATTAAAAAAATAAACTTACATACTCACCTCCCTGTGGTCCCCGATGCTCCAGTCCCTGCAGCTTCTCTTCTTTCTTCTCTTTGCTGTAACAGTCGGCAGAGGTGCGTCCATGTGCACTGCCGGCTACAGCCGAGAGAAGAAAGAAGAGGAGCCGCCCTAAGCATCAGGGGAACCGGAAGGTGAGTATGTACGTTTTTTTTAAACTCGTGTACAAGCCGAGGTGGGGTTTTTCAGCACATTTTTGTAGCCCAACTCAAACCACAAGAGCCTATATAATACAATCACAGCTGGAAAAGGTTAGAGCTTATTTTCACCATGTAACGCATTACAATGTATTTGAAACAAGCCTAAATGAAGAAACAAAGAACAAAAAACTCATGCCGCATAAACATTTTTACCTACATTTCAACATTTTCTCTTCAGCCTCCTTGAGATGAGACATAGATGTGGGGCACCAGGCCGGGAGCCAGTTGGAAAGCCATCCTGATCTACAACACAGAAAAATGAAATGCAGGAGGTTATATTTACTAAATATGCTTTACTGATTCATTTTCAACACTTTGTGTATGTAATAAAAACTTCAATGTTTTTAAAGGAAACCTACCACTTGAAGTGGCAGGTTTCCGATGGCAATACCGAGCACCAGCTCAGGGTGAGCTGGTGCCGGAGCTTATTTTAGTTAGTGTTTTAAACCGCGGTATCGCGGTTTAAAACACTTTTTAAACTCTATAGCCGGTGCAGGCAGGTACGCGCTCGGCGCTTACCGTGCACGGGGCTACATAGGAAGTGAATGAGAGCCGCGTGCACGGTAAGCGCCGAGCGCGTACCTGCCTGCGCCGGCTATAACGTTTAAAAAGTGTTTTAAACCGCGACACCGCGGTTTAAAACACTAACTAAAATAAGCTCCGGCACCAGCTCACCCTGAGCTGGTGCCCGGTATTTCCATCGGAAACCTGCCACTACAAGTGGTAGGTTTCCTTTAAAGGCTATGAGTTACATTTAAAATTTACATATCTAGTTTTGTGAGAAAAACAAATGCAGACTGCAGATAACACTGCATTTTCTTGCTTTAATAGGGGCACTGCCATACCCCTGTACTCTATTAAGACTACTACATCAAGGAAGAGAATGGCAGAGAATAGATACTTCCCAAAAGGAAGTTTGCTACTGCAAATCCAAGGTAAAGTAATGAAATAACACATGAGCATGTGCACACCACCTGTTCATCTCGGTTCAAGGCATCCTATAGTAATACTCCATACAAATAAAAGGTCACAGCCTACTGCACTCGCTCAGCTAGCTTCAGAAGTAAAATCGAAAGACCAATGCATTTTCACAACCCCAATAACAAGTGTTTTTCAGTTCTGTGTATGCAGACACCTTGCATGCAGACAAAAACTAACCCAATCACCCCAAGCCAATGGCGTCGCATAAATTGGTATTGCCTTCAAAACTGTGCAACAATTGCCCTTGTATGGGCATCTTCCATTGTTACAATCAAAAGAATTCATACTACAGGCTGGTAGTCTTTGTAAATTAAGATTATAATTATATTTACCAAATGCCAGAGAGACTACTATGCCTATAAACGATATGGGACAGTGATGATGTCACATCTTTGGAAGATTCTGGTTTATTGGCAACATCGGCGTTAGAGACCCACCTATGGATGTATGTGAAGGCACACCTGATACACACTTCTTTGTGTAACATCATGGGAAAGTCTAAAGAAATCAGCAAAAGATATCAGGAAGGGAATTGTGGACTTCCACAACTCTAGTTCATCCAATTTCCAGATACATGAAGGTGCCTCGCTCATCTGTACGAGCAATTATATGCAAGAAAGCATGTACGCAGAAACAAAGACCCTTACATGCCGAGGTTTGCCCCCTCTGTCAGGTTCTGCTCTATTAGCTTCTTAGGGTAGTCAAACGCTACACTAGCACAATGGGGACGTGCCTTATTTGCTTTTGCAGTGAAATGCATGCAATCGGTAAACAATCACATTAATTTAACTGGAAATGCTAATGAGATTGGGCCGAGGCAGGGCCCTGTAGTTCAAAACACAGTGCTAGTACTACACAGCGTGACCGCACCCTTGAAATGGAGCCCATCAGTGTAGTCGGAAGCCTCTCAGGCACGTGATCATATTTAAAACCTTTATTTCTTAAAAACAAGGGCATAAGAAGCTACAAGAGAAGATCTTGCTAGAGGAGGCACACACCAGTATGGCAGTGTGCTTGGTTTACAATCCTTCATTCTGGTCATAGATTTTCTTTAATTTTTGGAGACATGTCCTGTGGTCTGGCGAAACTACTATTGAAGGGTTTGGTCATATAGACCATTGTTACTTTTGGAGGAAAAAGGGCAAAGTTCAAATGAGTCTTCCAAATGGACAATGACCCAAAACATACTACTACGGTTCACATTACGGTGTGGTTACACTGGAGATGCAGCTTTGATCTTGCCATAAGTCTGAACAGTGGTCTATGATCTAAGATTCAATTTATTCTATTCTTATGTTCAGGAGTGATGGCCTGCACAGGACACCCGTGAAAAATACAGATCTGTATCTCCGTGCGCATTACCAGGACACACGATACAAAAGCACATAAATCTATTTTGGGGCTGTGAAATCATAGAATACATCAGTGTATTTACTTGTACTGTCTGTGTATGAGAGGAAAATATATGAGACCTTTGACCATTACATTTAAATTGCATGTCTTGTTATCGTCCATGCAGGGTGTGCAGAGTCTTCCTCAACAAGCAACTTCATAAAGGTTTATTTTTACATGATAAACTATGGCTTAAATATAACTGCACAAAAGGTCAATGAGTGGATCTGAACTTTGCATACACCGGTATCTGATCATGGAACTTGTGTGACACCAAGTAAGTGATCTAAGCGTGACATATGTGCTGAAAAAGTCCCACTCGGCTTGTAGTCATGAATTAAAAAAGTAAGAAAAAAAAAAAAAAAGTATTTACCTCTGGCGCACCCGGCTTGTTCTCGCGGCTTTCTGAGTGCGGGCAGAGGCACGTCTAACCACTGCTTGCACACACACATTATGACACAGCAGCGTTGCAGTTGTGTGACATCATAGGTTTTTTATTAATGAGGGGCGGCTGCTGCGGGACATTCTATTAATGAGGACCTGTCACCCCATTAATCTATCTATCTAGGTGCTGCTTACTAAAGTACGCAGCTCCCTAGACCTACCCCAGGTGAAGCAGTGTTTAATTGCTACAGAACCGATAAAGCTAGCAAACACTGCACTATGTAGCCCTCAGAACGGCGGACCAATCTTACAGCGGTCCGACATATTCATAAGGGGGCGGTCCGAGTTGCTCCCCTCTTCGCTGCTCCTCCTCCAGACCTCCCATACCACAGGCCAGCGGTGATTGCCAGGGTTCATGCAGCAGTCAACGTCTGCTCAGACTGCCTTCTCATGAATATGCCGGACCGCTTTAAGCTTGGTTCGGCGTTCTGAGGGCTACATAGTGCAGTGTGCAATTTAACACTGCTACACCTGGGGTAGGGCTAGGGAGCTGCTTACTTTAGTAGGCAGCACCTAGATAGATTATTCGGGCAACATGACCTCTTTAAATTGTAGCAGCTGCATTTCCCACCCTAGGCTTAGAATTAAAAACAATGCAAAACACCGGGTTCTAGATGCCAATCGCTTGTGTTTTCATGGAAACAAATACGTGGTCGAGCCAAGGACCGCCCCCTAGTGCTGCGTTTGACCGCACCCTAAGAACAGTTCCACTTATGTGCATTTCTTTATGCACTAAGTGCAACACATCTACCTACTGATGGTAGATGTCCTTTAAATTCAAAATTTAGATGCATTGTAGAGGTTTAGTCAAGGTCCTCCGCAAAAGAAATGAACAGCACAATTATCTTGGACAAATTAAAGTTTCAGCTTGTATAATGAAAAGTTGTACAATTTTCCAATATTTTTATTTACTGTATATACCCGATTTTAAGCCCCCCGAGACCCCTAATTTTACCACCAAAAACTGGGAAAACCTATTGACTCGAGTATAAGCCGATCACAGACGGTAGTACACAGCCAGCCCAGCCTGCCCCCTGTAGTACACAGCCAGCCAAGCATTGAAGAAAAAAAAAAAAAAGCGTAAGCGTGTATACTCACCCTCCGGCGGCCCCTATGCGAAGCTGCTCCCCCGATGTCAGTGCGGCTCCTCCTCTGGCTTCCGCACCTGTCTTCTTTCTTCTATAACAGCCTGCAGGGCACGGCCAAGTTCTTCCCGGGTGGCAGGCGCATAGTATGACGTGGCCGATGCTGACATCATACAATGCGCTGGCCGTGAAGAAACATGGCCGCCCCCTGCAGGATGTTACTGAAGACAGAAGAAGATGGAAGACAGAAGAGGACCCGCACTGACATCGGGGGCGCAGCACTGCGCATTAGGGCCGGTGGAGGGCGAGTATATAATTTTTTTTTTTAAGTGCTGGGCTAGCTGTATCGACTCGTGTATAAGCCGAGTTGAGGATTTTCAGCACATTATTTTGTGCTGAAAAACTTGGCTTATACACGAGTATATACGGTAATCAAGATCTCTGCTTGCTGTCATTAGACAGCATACAAAGCTTCTATGTTTGCTTCCAGTGGATAGAAACCAGGTACACAGCTCATTATATCACACAGCTCTGATTTCTGGAAAGATTTCTATCCTCTGAAAGCAAACATAGAAGCTTTCTATTGAATGACAGCAATCAGTGATCTAGAACACTTGATATATAAAGTATATTGGAAACTTGTATAACTTTTCATCATATAAACAATAACATATTTGCTGAAATGGAGAAATCCCTTTAAGTTATGTTTCCATATGATAAAGAATTAGGAAACAATTAAACCACATTTAATTAGAGAGGCAAACATTTTTAAAGGCTTGGACAGAAGCTTTTAAATAAACAAGCCACTTAAAAAAGAAGAAGTGGAAAGTCGATATCCATAGTTTGTGACCCTTGGGAAATAAAGGAACCTTTGCTTTATATTAATAAGTAAATACTCAGCAGCCTTTTCCATATTTGTTCACATGTACACATGAATGTTGGCAAGTTGAGCAGATTTCGTCACTCGGCAGTCCGATTAGAAGCAAGGACAGTTTGTACAAGGTTGTATTCCCAGAGATTCTTTCGAAGAACTTCTGGCAGTCAGGCACTTCCAAGAACTGCACACATGCTCTAACAATGTGGATTTATTTGTAGGACTTGCAAAATCTAAAACCCATGTTCCAGTTTTAACCTCTCGAAAAAGATGGGGGGGGGGGGGGGGGACAGAACAAAACAAAAATCTGTTAAAGAGAATAATTTCTAGTGAAAATAATCTGCACTAAATATCCAACTTATTATAATTAATGTTTTTACAACAGAATTCTGTTATTTGCTCCAGAGTTATGAATCTTGAGCAGTATAAGACTTGTCTAACTCTTCACCTTACAACACTTGACAAATCTGCCCCATTGGGGCACATTTACTAAGGGTCCGAATCGCAGTTTTTCCGACGGGTTTCCTGAATTTTTCCACTATGCGCCAAATTGCCCTGGGATTTTGGCGCACGCAATAGGATTGTGGCGCGTTGGTGCCCGCTTTCACGCGACAGAAATTGGGGGGCGTGGAGGGTTATGGAGTGGGTGGGGCGGTCCAGGGAAGAGGCAGTGCTCAAAGCGCTCCGCCGTTCCTATTGTACATTACGGCAGCGTCCAATAAAGCTAGCAGTGTAACACTGCTGCAACCGAGATAGCGCTAGGAGCTGCTTACTTTAAAGAAAAAAAAAAAGTTTGTTTTTTTTCTAATTAATAATCCCTACACTAGTTATGGAACCTAAATAACACTGTCAGATGTGCGTTCTTTTTTATAGCGGTTATCCGGGTTTCCAAATTTACTTATGGCCGTGTTGGGGTGGGCTATTTAAAAATAATAAACATGTATACTTACCTCCTCCGGCACTGCTGATGTCCCGCGCCGTGTAAGCGCTGGGAGATGGTGTCGGATGGGAGCTTCCTGTCGGCGCACAAATTAGACGGACCGTGACGCGGGGCATCAGCGGTGCCGGAGGAGGGAAGTACAAGTTTATTATTTTTTAAATGGCCCTCCCCAGCCTGGCCATAAGTAAATTTGTATACCCAGATAATCCCTTTAAAATATATAAAAAAAATTATTTTAAAAAAACTACATTTCATCAAGAAAAAAAAAAAAAAAAAAAATGTAATGTATCTACACCCTTGGGGGACCGATCCCATGTGCAATATACTATTGTTTTACAGTTTGGTATTGCAGCAGTATTGTCCAAAATAAATGTCAAATGACAGCCAAAGGAGCCTCTGTGATGCGCCTGGCTGCTGCGGCAACCGATCAGCGACCCAAAAGTTGCCCCATCTACGTGTCCCACCTGCCTCGGCCTCCTAAAAAGTATTTACAAAAGGTAACAATCTGCTCTCTTATTTACAGATCATTTAGGAAGCGGTCATTATGGTGTATACAAACAGCAGCCTAACAAATGTGATTGTATGGATGGAGAGAAGTCAGACGCATACAATGTGACAAGGGGAGATATGCAGTAGCTTATCTTTAGTCATACAGCAATGAAAGTCCCATGATACAGCTTTAACATGTGTTTGCACTTTCCCCCTTCATTTCTCTTTCACAGTAAATTTACAAGGTTTGAACGTAGAAATGCATGTATTTAGGTCAAAGGTTTCACTTCAGTTCAGAAAATCTTCAACAAATCTGCTGCTATTTATGGAATTCCTCCACCTTACTTAAGCAAAACTCAACACGGTGGGGAAAAAGAAATGTAAGCATATCAATACATGGTCCCAGGGGTGGGCGATATTGGGCAAAATTAAAAACAAGGTATCTTTTTTAACACACACCTTTGGTCCAGTATTTGCAGCCATGCGCCTGGCTGGAAGATCCGGAGTCAAGGGACCTGCTACAGTCCAGGGACCTGCTACAGTCCAATGAATGGCCTCCATGGAAAATAGGACATCACGTTCTCTGACCATGGAAGGTCACTTATTTTATTGTCCGCAGGAGGGCACCCAAAGCCCGAAGTGTATCCTGGAGACCCCATTAATGGCCAAGACTGATTATCAGCAACATTTAAATGACAGCAAGAATCTAATATTAATTGTACTGCGTCCTGTGAAAAAGTTATTTAAAGCGAACCTGTGTCCAGAAATGTCATCTTTGGCAGTCCTTAGAATTCTTGTCAGCATTTCGAATACTGTCATACTTAATAAAACTTTATTTCACATTACCTGGCTCCCTACCAGTAGTGTGTGGTTAGCCCTAAAGATTAGCCCTGTGTCTCAGTCTTCTCATGCGTTCTTCCTCTCCTCCTCACTCATCCAGATCCTTCCCCAATTTTTGTCATGTGACTTGAGCAGGCAGCAGAGGGAACGGGAGAACGCATGAGCAAACACAGGCTGCTGTAGCCCCCCCCCCCCCCACACCGGGAACTCAACACACTCTGGCAAAAACTTTTATGAAGTTTTGGCAGCATTCATAATGCATGTCAATATAAATAGAGCATAGGCTATTGGAACCTGTTACCAGCTACAAATGACATTTCTGTTGACAGGTTTGTTTTAAGTTAAGATTGCTTAAAGAGAACCCGTCATGCAAAATAACCCCCCTAAACTAAATATATTTTCATAAACTGCCATTAGAGAGCATTGCCTCTATCCCTTCATTGTCCCTCTACATGCCTGTAAACCTAAGCAATGAGGTCCTAAAGCTGTATGCAAATGACCTGGGAAATGTCCAATGAAGCATTAGCATATTCAAGCTGTCCACTCTATTCATGAGTGGGAGGCACAGCTACACCCCCAGTGCATGACTGGCAGCCTGTATAATGATGTGAGGCTGTATAATGATGTGCTTCCTGGTGCTGGTGGCCACACCCCCTGCAGCCCTATACAGCAGCTCCAGGCAGCCATGTTACAGCAGAACATGTCAGATTCATGTGTAGCTGATGTCTGTGTCTCTCACCTGTATATTAGGAGGATGCAGCATGTCAGCAGATGCAGCACACACACTAGCAATGCTTTACTATACATTACCCACAGACATGAGCAGGGGGAGGAGAGGGGAGGGGTAACAGGAATGACATCACTGCCTCTGACCATGTGACCAGCCTCATTTACATGATAAAGAATATATGATTTTACAATGAATAATGTATGAAATAACTAGATAAAGGCTGGGATGGGATCCTTGTGAGCTGCTCCAACAGGTAGTAGTGACAGGACTAGTGACAGAGACCTGATGACAGGTGTCCTTTAAAAGGAGAATTGTAGAAAGAAGAAAAACAAGTCTACTTTACCCCAGAAATAATGTCACATCTATGATTTGTGTCTGGTATTTTAACTTCAGTGACGCAGAACAACAATATCAAGCATATCCTATGACTGATGTAGGGCTAGTAGAACCCAGTTAATTGTAACAATGTATTCCTAGCTGCATAATAATGAAAATTTGAATATAAAACAATGGAAGATTTTTTGGTACTAGGAAACACCTTGTCAACCGTGCATGGGATGGCAAGCTGTATGTAAACTATAAGAACTTCCTCCTGGCCTTACATAGGTGCTATTACTTAAAGGGGTTGTCCGAGTTAAAAAAAAAAAAAATAAAAAAAATAAATATATATATATATATATATATATATATATATATATATTTATTTTTTTTATATTATATAATATTATATATTATATATATATAGTCGGGAGCAGGCTGCCTAAAATAATAAAGATGTACTTACCTCCGGTGCCCTCCCGTACCCAGCGCTGCTGACGCTCCATTCCGGGCGCCATGTAAACAAACATGGCCGCCGGAGCAGCGCTGGACTCAGCTTCCGGCCGGCCGTGGCCGGGTACGCCTATCCGTCCCTATACACAGCATTGTGTATGGGGGCCGGAAGGTTGTCGGGTCCGGCCGGAACTGAGTCCAGCGCTGCTCCGGCGGCCATGTTTGTTTACATGGCGTCCGGACCGGAGCGACAGCAGCGCTGGATACGGGAGGGCACCGGGAGGTAAGTACAGCTTTATTGTTTTAGTCAGCCTGCTCCCGGCCACACATATTTTTTTTTTGAAAACTCGGACAACCCTTTTAAGCATTAATGGACATTACTCATGGTTTAGTGCCAAGCCTACCTAGGACCACTACTACACCTTTACTCTCAGCCTTAGTTTCGACAACAAAAAGGTTTTCTATCCTTTTATGTCTACTCCTGGCGTTCACCCAAAATACATGAAGAAGCTTTCCCATCAACCAGAATATGCCATGATTGTATCGGAATGTGTCATTTTAGACATATACGAAAAACTACCTAACACAATAAAAACCCTACTTAACCTTGCGAGCAAAACGACTTTTAAAGCTAGAAAACCACTAGAAGAACATATTGGACACAACACGCTAGGATTATATGGGAGCAATGTCTCCGCTATTCTGCAAACCCTGCAGTTACATAAACAAGTGACTAAACACAATAGGGACTTTGTTATAGCCTCACACATTCCAGTACTGCTACTATTGTGCCAAGTCGTGACCCAAGCCGTGAGTCTAGAAGGCTTACTCAGCATATAGCAGGTACAGCTACACTGCCAGGTGTACAATGACAGCAACCACAATTACAGAACGGATAAAGTTACACAACATTAGTGCATCACTATAGCGGATCACACTGGCCTGCGTCCTGCTTTCCACATACTGTGTATTTATTTCTAAAGGCTTATGCATATTTCTGGTTGAGGCCCAAAAATGTATCCGATTTATCATGGACCTATGGTCCGTGAAAAAAAACAAAGACTCTCACTAAACCTAAGGAAATGGGTGCACGTGCCAGCTGTGTTCTCCTGTGTCCATTAGACACAGAGGTATCAGTCACCACAAGAATGCACTGAGTAACCTGATGATTACATATTATGTATAGAATAGCCTAGCAATCATATTAGTCAAGAAAATCACTAGCGGAGTCTTTTGTTAATCACCTTATGCTGAGATTTTTAATGTTTTTGAAATCATTCAACCAGTTTTTCTTCCTCTTTCATATAAAAATTGCAATCTTAAAAGGGACGTCTACCACCAGGAAAAAAACAAGCACTGACATACTGGTGTGTCCCCTCTGGCAGGAAATGTTCTTCTTTTAGCTTCTTATGCCCTGGTTTTTAATACAGAGGTAGGGTTTGCTGCATATTGCTTATACCGGCTACACACAAAAAAAAAAAAAAAAAAAAAAGTGATGGATTTTTGAAGGTGGAGAGCGAAGAAATGAGTGGAAAAAAAAAAAAACCCTGCGTCCTTAAAAAAGGGGGATTTACCATTGTTTACTATACATACAAAAAGGTGAATCCCAGGACCTAGTGTAACCCTAGCCTTTACAACCATGGGATAATTCATGTCCAATATGTGGGGGTCTTAAAAGGGGTATTCCCACAAAGACAAGTTTCTTAAATCTATGCAGGATAACAAAATAACACACTCTCTAATTCACTATTAACAAAAATGCAGCATTTCACAGATATAAGTCCAACCTGTCTCAGTCCTGCCGTACACTATTTCAGTTGTCCCTAGAGACGACCCTGTAACTTCTGACTGGGGTTGGGGAAGGGGTTTTCTTTCATGGGAAAACCCCTTTAAAAGGTAGGTCCACATCTATCACTAGAAGTTTTGGCCCTTTTCTGAGAAGAGACATGAAAGTGTTTGAGTGCAGTGCTGTCCATTTTATTCTACTGATGTCTAGAGTCGGATACCAGACAGACAGGTCCAAAAACCAGAACCTGCATCATTCTGCTGCTCTGAAGCGCTTATGATGCTCTATTGGTCACCATGTGGTGTGTTCAGGAGCTTAGCAGAGAATATAGGGCACTAAGCTCTATGAGCAGAGCCTAGAGAACCCCAATGGCTCCTGCAGTCCACAAGACTGTTCCTAGTTACATAACAGCACAGCTGTTTCTATTATACACTATATAAGGTTAAACACTCACAGAATAAATACAGAGAATTTTAAAAAATGATATGATACAAAGATTATGGAGTTTAGATCGGCTGAGTCAATGTTAGTCAAAGGTGTCGCTTCACTTTAACAGGGTTATGGACCAGACATACGGTAATATTCATTGTAAACCAAACATTAAACAGTGTTCAGAAAATAGACAGCAAAGTATTAAATGGACTACTACTAGTAGTAACGCCCCACTTCTATCATAGCGATGCCCTTCTATGGGATATACTATATACACACACACCTCAAACTGATATTTGCATATTTCCCAGAATCCCCTGGTGTAGCAGCAATGGCTAGAAGCCTCCACATGCCTACAAGGCGGCCTTAATGGACAAACTCTCCATAAGCAGAATCCTTACTATGTGATCCTAGTCAGTAGCCTCTCACACAGACAAACCAGTTCCCTACACTGTACTGAAGAGACACAACCAGGTCCACAGATAGAATAGATTTACTGGTTAGGCTTAATCCCACATCATGTCATTAGTCTTCTTCATGACATAAGGCAACAACATGTCATAAGTCACAGCTCTTCGAGGTAGCAAGAAAAAGGCTTTATTTTCCTTTTCCCACCTTGGAAAACATATTTTCAAATTTTCCATTAAAAAAATTATACGGAAAGTGTCCCCACCATTGGGTCCTCCAGTGATATCAATTTATTCAAAAACATAAGAGAACCCCCCCCCATGAAGGGTCATCTGAACATGAAGCACATTGAACCCAGATGGGTTTTCCTGGTGCAGCTTACAGACTTTGTGCACTACCTGTACCTAGTGCTAAGCAGATAAGAACCAAAAGCTTCCCAATGACAATGTCATCAAGGTCCCCGACACTGAGTAGAAGACAGTTGAGGGTCCCTAGGGAGGATGATAAAGGGCAAGCAATCCCATACATTTTACCCTTGTGAAACATTACAATTCTATTTGTTTTAATGAAGAAACCAAGAATCTGCAATTCAAGTGATCCAAAAACACCCCCTCAGAAATCCCCCTGAGACTGTGTGTCTGGGGCCAGGTCATCCTAGGTCATACAGTCACACATGGCAGACTTGCCGCAGATATTTTTACTTCTCTCAAGTGGACAGTTTCTCATTGAAGAGACACTTATACTTCAGTCAGTGCTCCCAGGGGGAATGATCAGTCCGCAATGTGCAAAGGTAAAACTTCTGTTATCAGCCCAGCATCATATTCTGCTGTGAGAACAACACAAGCGATAGGAAAATATCAGACCTTATAAGGTGTCAGAGGCATAGAAACCCCACAATGTGAGTTTTGTATTATCTGCTCAAGCTCTGGTGTGCTAGACTGTTCATGCTATGGAGCCCAAGGGATACAGGACCTACCTCTAGTCCTCCAGGGTCACTATTCTCCATGGCACAGGGGATACAGGACCTGCCTCCTCCACCACCAGAGTCCTGGGCACAGGGGATACAGGACCTGCCTCCTCCTCCTCCTCCTCCACCACCAGAGTCCTGGGCACAGGGGATACAGGACCTGCCTCCTCCTCCTCCACCAGTGTCCTGGCACAGGGGATACAGGACCTGCCTCCTCCTCCACCACCAGACCCCTGGGCACAGGGGATACAGGACCTGCCCCCTACACCACCAGTGTCCTGGGCACAGGGGATACAGGACCTGCCTCCTCCTCCTCCACCAGACCCCTGGGCACAGGGGATACAGGACCTGCCCCCTACACCACCAGTGTCCTGGGCACAGGGGATACAGGACCTGCCTCCTCCTCCTCCACCAGACTCCTGGGCACAGGGGATACAGGACCTGCCTCCTCCACCACCACCAGACTCCTGGGCACAGGGGATACAGGACCTGCCTCCTCCACCACCACCAGTGTCCTGGGCACAGGGGATACAGGACCTGCCCCCTACACCACCAGTGTCCTGGGCACAGGGGATACAGGACCTGCCTCCTCCTCCTCCACCAGACTCCTGGGCACAGGGGATACAGGACCTGCCTCCTCCACCACCACCAGACCCCTGGGCACAGGGGGTACAGGACCTGCCTCCTCCACCACCCCCAGACTCCAGGGCACAGGGGATACAGGACCTGCCCCCTCCTCCTCCACCAGACCCCTGGGCACAGGGGGTACAGGACCTGCCTCCTGCCTTCCAGGGTCACTATTCTCCATGACACTGGGTGTACAGAACCTTCCTCTCGGCGGAGGACACATAAATGAATGGGCACATTCCACCACATGATAAAACACCTATTACACTGCCCTGACACACGGCATGCTGGGACTTGTAGTCCACTGACAATTGCAGCATTGCAGGGTCAGGGGTCACCAGTGTAAATGTCAGGACCTGCCGTCTCCACCCCACATGACCGGTGGCGGCAGAGGTCACACACAGACACCGGCTATTCCGCTATACAAGTGTTACCCGGGGAGCCCCTGCAGGCAGGCGGACGGGTGGGCACTCACTCTCGGTCTAGTTGCCTCGCTGGTACGTACACAAGAGACCAGGCGGCCGCCCGCAGGCAGCTGATCAGCCCTCTGTCCGCCGAGGAGGCCACCGACATTTCGGCGTCTTCCGCCATGACAGGATTTCTCCGTCCGTTCGTCTCTGGGCTCGGCGCTCTGGGATCCCCGCTGTGCCCGGCTCAGCTGCGATTTGTTGTGAGAACGTCGGATTCGCCCCCTTCTGCGTCACCTCTCTCACACTTACTGAATAGGGCGTGCACAGCGAGTCATGTGACCCCATTTACAGCTGCACAGGCGCCATGTTTGATGTGGGCAACTTGTTTACGTGAGGAGTCACTAACTGGGTGCATGGTTGCGGGCTCCTGATAGCTAACATTTTCAGAGAAAACGCCGTCATCTCAGGATACTTCCCTGGAAGTCATTATGAAAACCTCTCCATGTGTTTTGGGTCCAAGGACACTACTACATTTTCTTTACCCTGCATTCTTAAAGGGAACCAACCACCACAAATCTACCTATAAAGGTAGATCGGGTGGAAGGTGGATCAATGGGACGTGAGGATAACCCTTTTAAGGGCTAATCCTCACGTCCCTGCACTTTTTTAGTAACTTTTATTAGACTTTTATGCTAATTTTATTATGCGGCTACTGGGGCGTGGAGTAGCCGCATCTGAGGTTACACGAGGCTGCTACTCCACGCCCCGGTAGCCTCTTTTCTCCTCCCACTCACCATCTTCGCAGAGTGCAGGATCGTCGGTCGAGGGTGGGCAGCTACGAGCAGCTGCGCGCCGAAGATGGTGAGTAGGAGGAGAAAAGAGGCTACCGGGGCGTGGAGTAGCTGCGCCATGTAACCTCAGATGCGGCTACTCCACGCCCCAGTAGCCACATAATAAAATTAGCATAAAAGTTACTAAAAAAGGGCTATCCTCACGTCCCATTGATCCACCTACCACCCGATCTACCTTTATAGGTAGATTTGTGGTGGTAGGTTCCCTTTAAAGGGAATGTCCGGGAACTCTATTGCTATAACTGGCCCAAGGTGTCCAAATAAATGAGCATTCACACTCAACCCACCCACTGCAGATCATCTGTAGATATAATATATCACTGTAAATAAAATTAGAAATCCTAGACACCCCCTTTAATACCTTATCTAAAGAGTAGGTTATTGATAGGTGATCGGTAGAGCCAGGGGCAGATTTGGCATATTGGGGACCCTTAGTCAACTTATGTCTAATGGAAAAACCCTACCATACCCATAACTTTATTATTTTTCTCTCTATATAGTAATTTGGGGATGGGTTGTGTAATAAATTATATCTTGTATCAGTTCTAGATTGGTGGATGTCCAGTATCCTCATGGATCAGATTTTCTCAGCAACAACAGGAAGCAGATAGCGTCACTACAGCTTCATATGAATATACACTCACCGGCCACTTTATTAGGTACACCATGATAGTAACGAGTTGGACCCCCTTTTGCCTTCAGAACTGCCTCAGTTCTTCGTGGCATAGATTCAACAAGGTGCTGGAAGCATTCCTCAGAGATTTTGGTCCATATTGACATGATGGCATCACACAGTTGCCGCAGATTTGTCGGCTGCACATCCATGATGCGAATCTTCCGTTCCACCACATCCCAAAGATGCTCTATTGGATTGAGATCTGGTGACTGTGGAGGCCATTTGAGTACAGGGAACTCATTGTCATGTTCAAGAAACCAGTCTGAGATGATTCCAGCTTTATGACATGGCGCATTATCCTGCTCAAAGTAGCCATCAGATGTTGGGTACATTGTGGTCATAAAGGGATGGACATGGTCAGCAACAATACTCAGGTAGGCTGTGGCATTGCAACGATGCTCAATTGGTACCAAGGGGCCCAAAGAGTGCCAAGAAAATATTCCCCACACCATGACACCACCACCACCAGCCTGAACCGTTGATACAAGGCAGGATGGATCCATGCTTTCATGTTGTTGACGCCAAATTCTGACCCTACCATCCGAACGTCGCAGCAGAAATCGAGACTCATCAGACCAAGCAACGTTTTTCCAATCTTCTACTGTCCAATTTCGATGAGCTTGTGCAAATTGTAGCCTCAGTTTCCTGTTGTTAGCTGAAAGGAGTGGCACCCGGTGTGGTCTTCTGCTGCTGTAGTCCAGTTGGGTGATTTTGAAAGAAATTCAATCTTCTCAATTTCCTACTAAACATTCACTATCCATATCCGAATAGTAAAAGTAGAAAAACAAAACAAAAACCTATACTTATTTAGTATTTACCATGAGTGTAACAACCTGTACTAGAAACATCAGAACTGATGTATCATGTATAAGCAAACGGACCCGCTAAGTTTCAGAAGCCCTAAGGGAGGTTACTTTTTTCTTTTTTTTTTATATTCATAAAAAATAAATCCCCATTTCCTTAGAAATCACATATAAATGAAATAATCCGATCATAAACACATTAGGAATCCACATATTCCTATATGCCTGATCTATAAAAATAATTTTTTGTATGATAAATGTCTATTTTTCCACATACAGAGCAGTATGAGCACTTGTGTTTGTTAACTTCCTAGTTACAGTATTTAACATTCCATGCCATGTACTAGGAAGCTGTAAAAAAATTCATATGTGGTGAAATTTTTAAAAAAATGCAATTGCGCCATTTTTCTGTGAGCTCTGTATTTATGCCTTTCACGTTTTACTCCAAACACTGCTTTATTCTTCAGGTCAGTACAATCACAGGGATATAAAATTTCTATGGGTTTTATTATATTTTTGTTTATTTACAAAAATTAAAACCTTTTGTATGAAAAAAAATTTTGATTTATTTTTTCCATGTCCTGATGCCAATAACTTTTTGATAATTTGGACCTGTGTATGGTGTCATTTTTATGGGCCGAGCTGAGGTTTTCATTGATGCCATGGGGACTGTGTGATCTTCTGATCACTTTTTATTAAAATTAAGTAGAGATTCAGACATTTGGAATGCCATGTTGTTTTACGGAGTTGACTGCCGTTTTTATATTTTGATAGTCCGCACATTTAGGGACATGGGGATACCTAACATGTCTATGGTTCCTTTTTATTTACTTTTATATCAGTTCTCGGGAAAGATTTTTTTTTAGGTTTGTCTTTACTATTTTTTTTTTTTAATCTTATTGCTTTTACCATATATTGCAATACTACAGCGGTTTTTCTAGCAATCTCTGAATGTCTGCCTTTGGCATACACTTAGGGTGTGTTCACATATTCAGTTTTTAGGATGCAGTTTTCAATGTTTAAACCTGGAATGGGGTGAAAAAAGTAGCACCTCTGAATGATATGTTGTCACCCATTATAATCTGGCTTTGTAAACTGCATCTGAAAAACTGAATGTGTGAAGGCACATTTAGAGATCAGGCTGAATGGAAACTGAGAGCCTGAATGCTGTCAACAACCACCCTATATGGATAGGGCTCTGCCAATGAACCCTCTCCATATCCTCTTCCCAAGACTGTGACGCAATAGGGGTAGGGAAAGGGTTGAAATCTTTCTTTTTCCAAAAGCCATTCAAATACAGGATGTGGTTGGAATCTGCTTCTGCTCTCTCTGTATTGGTAAGTAGCACATAAAAGTGAGCACAGTGGAAGGCCAGTTTCGCAGCTTTTACCGGTTGTTGGATTATTTATAGTAGACGTTTCCTCACATGTGGAAGAGAAAACGTATTCATGAGGGGGCGGGATTAAGGGGCGATAACTGCTGCGGACCGCTCTCCTACTCTATAGGCCGACGGTGATTGCAGAGCTTTACTCGGCAGTCACCGCCCCTAATCCCACCCCTCCTGAATACGACCGACCACTTACATCGCGGTCTGGCGTTTCAATTGTACACCACTGCAGTGTTTGTTAGCGTTATCGGAGGTTTCCTATAATCGTAGCAGTGTTACACTGCGGAATATGCTGTAGCACTAGGAGCTGCTTACTTTAGTTTAGTCCTAGTGTAGTTTTTAGAGGTTACAGGTCCTCTTTAATAAATACTTGTGCAAACAGTTTGCACGTTCTTTTCAATGCAAAGTCAGACAGAAAACTGGCACAAACACTTTAATAAATGTGGCCCAATGTTTTTGTCTTGGTAATACATTAACACTTGCCTGAGGGGTTTAAGACTGTCTTTAGTCCAGCTTTAACATCAGTAAATCATAATTTTTGACTTAATAAAGCCATAAATGGCCATAGATGAATGCACCCTTAATATTTCTGTTACATAAAATTCCATAGAGGCTCCTATATTGTTTGGGAGTAATGAGCACCCAATAGAGTAAATGCAGCCTTATATATACTACATAAAATGAGGGGTCTTATGAAATGACTGTGCTAACCTCTGCATAATACTTGGTTCTGATCCCTGCTTACATTAGTTGTATCTTCTGGAAGTAGCCAGTGAAGCTTGAAGCTTGAAACAGCTTGAAAAAACATGCCGAGCCTCTATACAATGCAGCTTCCATCCCTCACAGATATGATCTGTCACAGTATGTTACAACCCACTCAGCTGGAAGCCACTTTACTCTTCACATGGTAGGAGACCTACAGTGCTGCAGGCGTGCTACAACTAGCAAGTCAAGTAGATTATCTCTATATAGTGATACTGTTCAGTGAACTCGCCTTTACACTAGGTGGATCAGCATACCGAAATTATTAATACATATTTGGTAACCTTTTGGATTGGAGTCACACTAAGGGTCCATGCACACTAATGTATGGGGGATGTATATACGGCTGCAGATTTACGGCTGCATATACGTCCCCCATAGTTGTCTATGGTGTCTGGGCTCGGTACAGTGAGCACAACGTGTGCTCACCATACCGTGGCTCGGCCTCAAAAAAAGATGCTTGCTTCTCCTCCTCTCCAGCGTGCCTGACATGTGCCCGAATGGCCTTGCAGGCACACGTTAGTGTGCATGAGCCCTATGGCTTCATTCATACGGCCATCGTGGGGACCTCATGGACCTCCCCATAGACATCAAAAAGCACACGGCACCATAACGCACCGTACATGAAAAAAGATAGAACATGTAATATATTTTCCCATGTGTACGACCGTGCTCTGTTATCTTCTATGGAGAGAGGAGAAGTCACCCTTCCTCCTGTGGCGAGCACAAGTCAGGCTATGTTCGTGTGAATGTAGCCTAAGAGCCTTTTAACATGAGCCTTTTTTACATCTATTGCAAAAGTAGAGCATGCTGCAAGTTTTATGCACATAGACACAAAACTGCTAGTCTGATTATACCCGTTAGGCAGTGATCATAAATTTGAAAAAAAAAATCACAATTATTGGTGCACAGCCAGGAACTGCAATTTTTTCCCCTGCCACCCTCAAGCCAAGTTGGGGGCAAATTTACTATAGTTAGCACAGGAATCCAGCCATAGAATTCATCCTTGCACACAAGACTTAAGCCCTTTTTACTATATCTGGCAGATGGAAGATTAAGTCTGGCGAACAATGTCCCTATCTTAATAAATATAATCAATTGAATATAATGGGTCTGTGTTCAATGCAAATCCTATGTGTAACAAAGTCGCTCAGAGCCTGAACATGAAAAAGGCTTTTGTGAAAGGGTCCTAAGGCTGCGGTCACACGTGGCGCTTACGTTGCCCAGACCAATAACAAATGCGCTTCAACTTGGGCCAAGTTACTAAAAGCCATGAAAGCCTGAGGCTATATGCGCATCAGTAATGCTCTTCCTTTTTGAATCCACCTTTTTGACCCTAAAACTACATCAAATGCCTGATCCTGTCAGGTAGGCAAACACACTGCAGAAGTTCCCACAGGCATAAAACCCCCAAAATTTACAGCTCTCTGCCATCTTTGGCAGTGCCATGGAGTGATCAACTGCATGTTCAATCTGCTGCTTGACGCATTCATAGGAGCAGGACCCCACTTATAATCTAATCATCCTACCAGTATGTTTTGGAGTGTGTGAGGAGCATACAAACTCTTTGCAGATGTTGACCTTGGGACTTGAACCCCGGTCCCCAGCGCTGCAAAGCTGTAATGCTAACCACTAAGCCACTCTGCTGCCCCCTTAAGGGAACAGTTTGTGTCTCGGGGGTCAGGCCAGTGATCATGACCACCATCATGACTTTCCTCGTGATGTTATTCTTTTTGTTACATGTAGCTTGCATAGTAGTTTCTGTTCCTTCTGAGAATGAATACATGTTACTAGGAGCCTGTCTTATTAGCATTAGCAGTCACTAATATTTAAGAACATTATGTTTCATATTTTGGTGACTGAGGTTAGTTTATAGGGTTTGTAATTTGTTGTTATGACATAGAACACAGGGAAGACTTGTGTAACTAAAGAGGAAGGCATTAGGTAACAATGACAATGACATCACATGTAGGGTTCCAGGAATGATGAACAATCAGTCCATTGCAGTCAGTGGTTGCACTTAATATTAGATGCTATTCCCACTGCTGTTTTCTGGCTGAAATTTGTTTAAAATCTTTCACATTATAAGTGTTATCCAGTCTGAAATAAACATGATATAAAACTTATGCATCACATTTTATTTTTTGGGGTTTTAATCCTCTGTAGCAGAGGAGCTTCACCACAGAGAATGTACATAAAGTGCATCCTCATTCTTCTCATCTAGTCTAGAAGAGTCTAGTTTTTCCCTCTAATACATATAAAAATAAACAGTAAAAATCATAAACATTTTAGGTATCGCCAAAATCAAAATTTTTAAAAGATTATTTTAAAAGATTGCACATTGTAATGAAAGGGTTAAAATGAGGTTCTTTGGAAGACCCAAGCCCGTGAGCCCTCTCCATGTACCCCCACCCGACACGCGCTGCGTCAGTTGGGTGTTAAAAGTGTTGGCCACTTTACATCATGCTTTTTGTAATGTGTGTGTAAGTGTGGGGAGGCAGTACATTAGGTAATTTATCAACATAAATTTTATTAATATTCTGCACCACTTTATTGATTTGTAAAGTAAAGCTTCTGAATTCAAAATGTCTTTTAACCTCTTCAGCTGCCATTTCTGTCCATAAAATGGCTGTAGATGGAAGGCCATGTGATCTCTTATTGTCCATAGCCAATTTTAGGTGCAATTTTGTTAATTTAACAAGTGAAAGACATGGACTGAACAGGTGAATTTGATTTTGAAGGGGAAACCTGTTCCACAAATGTCTTTCAATTGATAAATTAAAAAAACGACACCTAAAACCACCTCAGAGCTGATTGCGTCTCCGGCCCTCACTTACCTCACCACGATCCTGCTCCCGTCCTGGCTAGGGCGCGTGCACGCCGGCATTCGGAGATTCGCTGATTGGCACAGGTCACTTCTGTTTTTCTGTTTATTCTGGCAGCTCCCATCACTCCCCGCCGGATCTTTGAGCTATTTGGTGAGAAAAGCTTCTGTTGTGTTCCTAGTGCCTGTTCCTGTTTCCCATTCCTGCCTTGCCTTCATCTCCTGTTGCTGACCCCGGACATGTACCTTGACCCTGCATCTCTGCCGCCAGCCCTTACTACCTGCCTGAACTTGACCATGAGTCTGTCTTCCATATTGGTACATCGATCTTGGCTGCCACCGCAGACTAGTCGCACCTGTGGAACGACCTGGTCGCACCATGCCGCAGCAAGACTATCCTGCTTTGTGGTGGGCTCTAGTGAAGACCAGGTGCCACTTAGATTCCGGTCCCAGGTGTCGGCTAGTACCATCTCCCGCGGTGGTCCAGAGGGTCAACTGACAGTCACATGACCCTCCTTCTGCGGCTATTTTTATTTATTTTTATACTTTACATATCTGCAAAGCGGGGCAGAACTTTTACTAGATTTATATTGGTAAATTATACTGTCCCCCACACTTACACGCACATTTCAAAAACATTATGTAAAGTGGCCATCCCTTTAAGATAAGCATATAAAAGCTTTACTAAATAAATCTCACCCTCCCCATGGTTCCCAGTAGGTCCATTTCTTTGTAGGTATCAGTAATGATAGAATATCAGTTAAGTAGTCCTATATGCGTCAAGCAGCATTTAAATATCATTATGTTCCAGACAGTCACATTTTCTTCATTTTCACTTATTCAATGTAGAATTTGTTACTAAGAAAATGATTTTCATATAGTAGCTTTGAAACAAGTTCCTATTCTGACAGCTATAAATTCCCTGAACAACTAAATCTCTGTGATCCAGGAAATGCTATGAGAAATTCTAGTACATTAGGTACTTAGAAAATGTAAAAATATGTAGGTTTTTTTTTCGCAAATAGTTAACATCATACAAATTCCTTAAAGGCTTTATTGTGAAAAGAAAAAAAAAGTAAAAATTACTTTTATAAAAAAAATGTCATGTATGCCTAAAGATAAACAATAGTAGTAATAAGTTAATGACAAAAATAAGTAATTAAACCGTCCACCGTTTCCAGTACTGATAGGGAATTATGGTTCAATAAGAGTTTATTAAGTAAAAACACAGTTGTGGAAAAAAATGACAGTAGTATGAACAGTAAAAACAAAGTACAGGTACCCAGAGACCTACATAGCGGTCTAAATATTCGGGACGCAGCCCCATAGTGCAGTTGTGAGTAATGGCAAATGACGCAGGTGTAGGCACTCGAGGCACCTTTTTACAAAAACAAGTAATAAGAACAACTTGAGGAAAGGGAGTTTAGGGGAAGATGTAAGGGGAAGGAAGGGAAGTTGGGGGAGGGGGGGGGGGTAAGGAGGCCCCCCTGGCTCTGCGGGGTCTTTGAAAAAGATATAAGTGTATCGGGAAAGTGAAGGTATGGAAAAAACCTCGGTTATCAAGGGTTACCCGTAAGCCATGTGGCAAATAAGTCTGAGTTCCTCCACTGTGTCCATTTCGACCAGGTGGAGAAGTAGGTCTCCATCTGATTGCCGTCCGACGCGCGGAGTTGTTCCATGCGACAGATACGATCTACTTCCTCGACCCACATCAAGCGGGTAGGGGGGGTTGTAGATTTCCATAGTCTGGGGATCACCAACCTGAAGGCCACCAAGAGATGCCTTAAGATACCTTTCTTAATGTCGCGTAGGCGACCTGGTAGCATTGAGAGTAGCGCCATTGCGGGTGAGAGATCCCCAGAAGCTCCACACATATCCTTATAAAGGTCCCAAACGGCAGACCAGATGGAGGCCACAACCTTACAATCCCACCAAACGTGGCGCATAGTTCCCAGGGCGGAGAGGCAGCGCCAGCAGGTTGGCGAAGCTGATGGGAACATGTTGTGGAGGCGAAATGGGGTCCTATACCAACGGGTAAGGATCTTGTAGTTCGTTTCTTGTATTTTACCAGAAACAGACATTTTATGGGTGAGAATTAGGGATTTCTCCCAAGATTCCTTGGCAAAATTCCCCCCCAGCTCCTTTTCCCAGGCCGACATGTAAGACAGGAGATGGTCCTCGGTATCAGTATCAGATAAAAGCCTATATAGGAAAGACACACCATGGGGAGGTACGATTTGTTTAGAACATAGGTTCTCGAACGTGGTTAGGTCCTTGACAAAACACTCTGTGGGGTTCAGGGAAGCTAAAAAAACTCCTCAATTGGAGGTAATGGAGCCAAGCCCCTGGGTAACTTCCCTTTTCACCTAAGATATCAGTGAGGGGGCGTATTCCTGTATCGGATATAAGGTCTACAATTTTTCGGGGTTTCCCGTCAATAGGCCCCAGGAGTGGGGAGGATAAGAGCACCTGGGGGAGGCCTGGGAATTCCCTGGCAGGAGAGAGTGGGCCGGGGATGCTGGTTATTTTAGAAGTGGGTGCAAATTTGATCCATGCTTTCAATACCCCTGACATTAGGGGAGAAACTCTCAAGATCTCCCAGTTGGTTTTGGGGGGTAGCCAAAATAAGCCAGGTAGGTTGCTAGGTTTGGGGAAAGCACTCTCAATACCAACCCATAGTTTGTCTTTGTTCTGTGAAGCGATGTCAAGGACTACTTTACAAATGGATGCTCTGTAGTAGCGGGTAAAGTCCGGTAATCCTGCCCCCCCGTCCTCTTTATGTCTAGTCAGGAGACTGTATTTTATTCTGGGGGAAGATTCCTTCCAGATAAATTTAGTGGCAATTTTACGTAAGCTTTGAAGAAAGGATCTCGGAAGGTCTAGTGGGAGCGTCTGAAAGAAGTAAAGGATTTTAGGTAGCGAGTCCATTTTAAGAGAGTTTATTCTGCCAAACCAAGAGAGCGAGAGGGAACTCCAGGATTTGAGGTCTGTCTCCAGAGATCTAAGAAGAGGAACGTAGTTGAGGTCAAATAGTCGTCCAATATCCGATGGGATCCGGACTCCTAAGTATTTTATATGACCATTAGCCCAGGAGAAGGGAAGAGCGTAGTGAAGGGATCATTGATTCAGGTAGGGAGATGTTAAGGATGTCAGATTTTTGTATGGTGACCTTAAAGTTACTGACCTTACTATATAACTATATATAACTGGAATTCTTTCAAAATGTTGGGGAAACTGTTGACAGGGTCTGTGACATACATAAGTAGGTCATCGGCGAAGAGTGATAGCTTGTGATTTCTACCTCCTATCCTGACCCCCCCAATTGCCGGGTTTTCCTTAGAGCGTGCGCCAGAGGTTCCATAACTAGGGTATATAGAAAGGGTGAGAGAGGACAGCCCTGGCGGGTGCCATTACAGATGGGGAAAGGAGCTGACAAGGAGCCATTGACTCTAACTCTAGCAGATGGGCCTCTATATAGAGCCATGATCCTCTCTCTCATGCGACAGCCCAGGCCTACTCCTCTGAGCGCGGCCCCGAGAAACCCCCAGTGGACCCTGTCAAAGGCATTTTCGGCATCTACTGTCAATAAACATAGGGGTATCCCCGAACGCCTCGCCCAGGAGGAAATGGCTAAAGTTTTTATCGTGTTGTCTCTCGCCTCACGTCCCGGGATAAAACCGACTTGGTCTGGGTGTATGAGGTCGGGGATGAGAGGGGAGAGACGAGTTGCTATAATTTTGGCGTACATTTTGACGTCGATATTAATTAACGAAATAGGCCTGTAGTTGCTACATATTTTGTGATCCTTATCGGGTTTCGGAATTACCGAGATATGAGCTCTTAGAGTTTGGGGTGAGAAGCGACAGTCGCACGAGACAGAGTTGAAGAACTTGGTTAGGGTCGGAGTCAAGACCTCACCGAAAACTTTATAAAACCTGGGGGTGAACCCGTCTGGTCCCGGACTCTTACCTATTTTAAGGTTTTTAATTGCGGACATAGTATCCACCTCAGTGAAATCGCTATCTAATGAGGAAGCCGAGTTCAAGGGGATCTTCTTATGTGGGTGATTGTCAAGGTAGGACGAAATCTCCCTATTTATCGAGGTCTGAGATTCTGGGTCTGAGGTTGGGTTTAAATTGGAGAGAGATGCGTAATAGTTCCTAAACTCCTGCAGGATCCCGGCTGGGGAATTAATAGTGTCACCTTGAGGGGAATTGAGAGAGATGATTGGGGGTTGGGAGGATCGTTGGTGGAGCGCTTTGGCAAGGAGCTTTCCGCATTTGTCACCGTATTCATAATAATCCTTCTTGATTTTGTCTCTGAAACAGAGACTTTTTTGATCTAGAATCTGGAGAATCTGGTGGCGAATAGCAGAAATCTAAGCCCGGGTGACATCCAGAGGGGAAGTCTTGTTCGAGGATTCTTTCGAACATAACTCTGAGAACAGGGAGAGCAGTTTGGCAGAATTTTCCCTCTTGAGACGAGCTCCATGAGACATGAAGGTACCCCTAATGTTTCCTTTCAGTGTCTCCCATAAGACTGGAGGAGGCAACAGAGAAGAGGCGTGGTCAGACAGGAACTTAGCTACTGTATCTCTGACCTCCGTTGTACAAAGAGCATCGTTTAGGAGATTATCGTTAAGTCGCCACGAGAATTCTTTCGAACGTCTGCCTATATTACCCAACCAGCCGTATACAGGGGCGTGATCGGACCATAGGATGTTGTCGATGGAGCTCTTAGGGCCTCTGTCTAACAGAGAGTGGGAGACAAATAAGTAGTCCAGTCGACCGTAGCTATTGTGGGCATAGGAGTGGTGGCTGTAGTCCCTAACACCAGGATGTAGTGTCCTCCACAGATCTACCTGGACCTACCTGTGGATGAGTCGAGCGAGGGTTCAAACGGGATATTGAAGTCACCACCCAGGATTATTGCTGATCCTTCAGCAAAATCAGTTAACCTCTTCAGGATTCGTAAGCCAAAGTGGACCTGGCCCTGGTTTGGAAAATAAACATTAGCAAAGGTGAGAACATTACCAAGGAAATCAATTTTGAGGAAAATAAATCTGCCCTCTGGGTCGACCTCTGAACTTAGCACCTTGGGCTGGAAGGACTTGTGAAAGGCTATAGAAACTCCACATATTTTTTGTGAAGGGTGGGGGCCATGATACCAAGATGGATAAAACTTGCTAATACATCTCGGAATTTTGTCAGCTTTAAAGTGAGTCTCTTGGAACATGGCCACCATGATTCTCTTCTTGTGGAGTCTATAGAGAATCTGACTTCTCTTCTCGGGTTTGTTAAGGCCTCTAGTGTTGTATGTACAAAACGTTAGGACTGTCATGAGGAATCAAGTGTGAAGCAAGGTTTGAATAGTGACCCACAAACCTGAGAGAGCCAGGAGGGGAGGGGTGGCATGGGTAGGAAAGAAAAAGGGGGGCGGGGGGAGGGGAAGGGGGGGGAGGGGGGGAGGGTGTGCAAGATAAAACATAAGCAAAAACATAAACATACATATATACATATACAACCCGGGTGCCCGGTCAGACTAAGTAGTGGCTATATGAGCCTTCTGTAGCGACTAGCACCACCACCCTAGCTGGGGGGAACGCGGTAGGTGGGAGGACAGAGCCCCCGGCCTTGCTAACAACATGGTGACCTATAATAGGTCTCAATTGTAGGGCATCCAACATGGAAAGATTTAGCTAGAAGATAGCTGGCATTTGTAAAACAAAGAACAGTGCGGCATATTACGAGATACTTATAGTAGACATGGCAGTCCATCTAGTGGTCCGGCAGTCAGGTTTCGGAGGAACGGTCGGCAGGCGTGTTAGGACTTTTCCTGGTGGGTGTCACCCATTTCTCTCTTGGAGGGGGTACTGGAGCCGAGTTGACTGTTGGCCAGTCCGGAAGTGATATTAGTGGGAGCTCAAAGGTACCCAGGAATTTGGGCAGGTCGCCCAGAGATCTGAATACGGCTGATTTACCGTTTTTCTTAGCTATGAGCTGGAAGGGGTATCCCCAACGATATGGAATGTCCTTTGCTTTCAGTTCAGCCAGGAGAGGACGTAGTGCCTTACGAAGTTGGAGAGTTCTTCTGGCCAGATATGGGAGTACAATCACCTTAGAGCCCCGGAAAGAAATCTCGTTTAGGTCCCTCGCTCTGCGAAGAATAGTTTCTTTCTCCTTGTAGAAGTGGATTCGGCAGATAATATCACGGGAACGACTCGGGTCGGATGGTTTGGGTCCGAGGGTACGGTGAATGTGGTCAATTTCTAGTGGAGATGAGGACGGATTGCCTGTTAGTTCTGAGAAGAACGCTTGAGCCCACTCTTCCAGTTGAGAAGGTTCGACCGATTCGCTTACTCCTCTTATTCTCAGATTGTTTCGGCAGTGCCGGTTCTCAATATCTTCTAAGTGAGATAGAATGTCAGTAATATGAGCAGCGTGTTCTTGTAGAACTTGTGAGTGAGAATCTAGCTGTTCCAGAATTTTCTCCTGGACTGTTTCAGATTCTGCCACCCTGTGGCCAATATGTAGAATTTCTTGCTTTAAGCCAGCAATATCCCTCTTATGTGATTCTTCCAGCCTCAATAAAAGCCCATCCATTTGAAGCTTGGTGGGAATAGCTCTGATATGAGCTTTCCAGTCCCAGTCATCGTCTGGTGCAGCACCCATGGGAGTAGGGACGTCTCTGGAGGCTTGTGGGGAGCTAGATGGAGATCTGTGTGTGGCGGGAGGCCATGAGGTGGGGGAGCACGTGGAGGAAGAGCCAGGGCCTATATCGGAGCCCCTGGAAGGTAAGGGGGGGAATGGCTCCATTATATTTGTTAGCGGGGACCCCCCTGATGATTTGGGGGGACTTACGGCTGGAGCCTGTTCCTGCTCTGCGCCTGCGGCAGCCGCTGCGGGGGATGAGGTGGCCGGCGCTATCTTGGACGCCATGCGGTCCGGAGTGTCTGGGCCCTCGGCGGAGCGGAGGAAGCGCTGAATACCTCCCGGAGGCTGCTCGTGGGCTGCAGGGGCTTTCCTGGCTCTCCTCTTGCTGACCATGCCAGGAGGGGATGGATGTGGATGCCCGCGGGTGATGATATAACGCGGTCAGCCGGGAGCTCTGGAGATGTGCGTCCTACTCCTCCATCGGCTGGCCACGCCCCTCCTGATAGGGAATTAGACAGGACTACATGGCTGTGCGAATCAGACCAAAATCAGAAAAATAGAACAAACAAGGTGCTGTCAATAAACACTAAAACTTAGTTTTTATTATAATTGTTAAAAATACCCCTCAAGAACCAACTTCCATGTAGAGACATTTAATCACATAAACCACTGAAGATCAAGTCCACAATTGCATGTTAAGAATCAACACATGTATATGGTGTAAATGGTTAGATCTTACCGGTGATGTGTGATTGCAGAAAATCAGGCAGGATATTTGAGGTTGCCAGGTAGTTGCCAGGTGGGTCCACATCGGGATACTGAACTATTATGCCCTCCACTATCCAACTATCCCCTGACAAACCCCAAAACTCCCTCCCTTACAGGGTCTGTACCCAGCACTATCCCTTATATGAGGCTAGTCACCCTATACATACAACGTAAGTGGCATCCCGGTGAGTTGAACTATGCCGCAGAATTGGAGCCTATTTACATGATATTGATATCCATTACCACAAGGCTGGAAGAATGCCATCAGATTTATGCGGATTGACCTTACAGTTCCACATGCCAGAGGAGGTGATAGTGATAGAACCATCCTTCAACAAGAGGCATGGTGGATTTTTGAGCTGCCCAGTTGCCCCATTTGTCGACCATTCATTTTTCATTCTGGTTGTATTCTGGCCTTTTAAATTCTGGTAATTGTTTTTTTTTTTGCCCTTTCCCTGTACTAGGACTTTGCATCTCCAACATACACTCACCGGCCACTTTATTAGGTACACCTGTCCAACTGCTCGTTAACACTTAATTTCTAATCAGCCAATCACATGGCGGCAACTCAGTGCATTTATGCATGTAGACATGGTCAAGACAATCTACTGCAGTTCAAACCGACCATCAGTATGGGGAAGAAAGGTGATTTGAGTGCCTTTGAGCTGATAGAAAGGCAACAGTGAGTCAAATCGCCACCAGTTACAACCAAGGTAGGCAGAAGAGCATCTCTGAATGCACAGTACGTTGAACTTTGAGGCAGATGGGCTACTGCAGCAGAAGACCACACTGAGCGCCACTCCTTTCAGCTAAGAACAGGAAACTGAGGCTACAATTTGCACAAGCTCATCGAAATTGGGCAGTAGAGGATTGGAAAAACGTTGCCTGGTCTGATGAGTCTCGATTTCTGCTGCGACATTCGGATGGTAGGGTCAGAATTTGGCGTCAACAACATGAAAGCATGGATCCATCCTGCCTTGTATCAACGGTTCAGGCTGGTGGTGGTGGTGTCATGGTGTGGGGAATATTTTCTTGGCACTCTTTGGGCCCCTTGGTACCAATTGAGCATCGTTGCAACGCCACAGCCTACCTGAGTATTGTTGCTGACCATGTCCATCCCTTTATGACCACAATGTACCCACCATCTGATGGCTACTTTCAGCAGGATAATGCACCATGTCATAAAGCTGGAATCATCTCAGACTGGTTTCTTGAACATGACAATGAGTTCACTGTACTCAAATGGCCTCCACAGTCACCAGATCTCAATCCAACAGAGCATCTTTGGGATGTGGTGGAACAGGAGATTCGCATCATGGATGTGCAGCCGACAAATCTGCGGCAACTGTGTGATGCCATCATGTCAATATGGACCAAAATCTCTGAGGAATGCTTCCAGCACCTTGTTGAATCTATGCCACGAAGAATTGAGGCAGTTCTGAAGGCAAAAGGGGGTCCAACCTGTTACTAGCATGGTGTACCTAATAAAGTGGCCGGTGAGTGTAAGTATAGTCCTTTATTTTTGACAGCTGATAATCATTAATGTGATTGTATGTCTCTAGATGAAGTAGGTTCTTTGAGGGGTATTTTCAATTTATAATAAAAGCTTTTTAGCTTTTTAATAAAACGTTTTAAAGCGTTTTGGTGTTTAATGACAGTACCTTATTTGTTCTATTAATAAGTTAACAGCAAAAATGTCAATTTTCAAAGTCAATTTGGAATTTACAAAGCCCTTTAATGAGCTCTATTTCTTCATTCTACCATTATATTAACCCAAAATCTCTGTCAACACAATTTCTATAGTAAAAACATCCTACTCACAAACTATATAGAATATCACTCAACACCACAGGTAACAACACATATTACTATGCCTGCAGAATCTCTCTTTAGAATTTTAGGCACACAAATCAGAATAGTCTAAATTCCTCAATATGCTTACTCAGGCATGCCAGACATACAGGTATTTACCTTTAGCACTTTGCAAAAAATACCTATTCATAAAGATCACATTCAAGTGTACTTCAAAAATTCTAGTACACACATTATAAAACTGTAACTTTGGAGTGTGTGTCCGTGTCGAGTGTTTCTGGAAAAAGCAGTTTTCAAAATAAGTGAATACAAGGCCTTAGGCCCAGTTCACACATGCGTCTGGGCCTATCTGGGTAAGGGCAGCGTAATGGAAAGCAAAAACTGGAAGTAAATGGAAGGTCTTCTATTCCTCTTAGACTTAAATGGATCTTTTGTTATGCGTCTGGTAGAAATAGAGAAAAAAAGTGCAGACTGCTGTGCTTTCTTTTTCGCATATAATAAAAGAATGTGTCAGGGGCATAACTAGGAGAGGCAGGGCCCCCTAGCTGTCTTCTGAATGGGGCCCCTCTTTTCCCTAAGAATATACACACATTTATACACACACCTCTAAGTACTGATGTATACATTTCTTCATTTACATAGATAGATCTGTCATAGTAGCTGCTGACCACATGGGGGAAGTACATGGCAGGATGACAGATTCCTACTCCTGTCATTCTGCTGTCCTCTCCCTCAACATTTCTTCATGCTGTGTACTGTGTAAGATGTGTACTGTTATACTGTATACATATTATACTATACTGTGTGCAGTATAATATCTATATAATGGTGCACATTTTTCATTTTTTAGTTTGTCAGGTTAATGCGGGCCCTATAGGGCAGCACGGTGGCTGAGTGAGTAGCACATCTGCCTTGCAGCACTGGGGTCCTGGGTTCGAATCCCACCCAGGTCAACATCTGCAAAGAGTTTGTATGTTCTCTCCGTGTTTGCGTGGGTTTCCTCCGGGTACTCCGGTTTCCTCCCACACTTAAAAAAACATACTGTTAGGTTGTTTAGATTGTGAGCCCCATGGGGACAGGGACCAATTTGACATGCCTGTGCAGCGCTGCGTAATCTGTGTGCGCTATATAAATAAAGAATTATTATTATTATTATTATAGCAGCAGTTATGGTTGCTGCGCCCCTGGAATCTGTCATGCCAACTGTGCAGTTGTGAACTTAGCCTTAGAGGTTGATGAATTTATTTAAAGTGTACATGTCATCAGGATTTCACATTTTCTAATGACAGGTTCCAAAAGCCATTTTAATACTAATTCCTAATGTGTTTTTATAATTAACATTACTGGTTCCTTCTGTACAAGGTTGCGAGTTCCTATGTGACCCCTAGTTACAATGGACCTCTGGCTGTTGGTAATGTACTGTACTTTATCCCTAGGCTACAATAATCAGCTGTAACAGTTATCACAGATGTCTGTAATGAAGCTTTATTGTTAATCCTGGTTCTTATAAAAATCCAACATTTTTAAAATCCAATTGTCAAAAAAAATTTGGTTGGGGTTACAGTTATAAAATATATAGTTCCGACTTACATACAAATTCAACTTAGGAATAAAATCTACAGAACCTATCTTGTATGTAATTTGGGGACTGCCTGTACTTTTATTCCAGAAGCAAAATATTGTTCCTCCCTTACAGTGCTCTGCTGTGTGCCAACAGAGCAGTTTATGCCCACATATCTGACATTTAAGAGGATGTTTCATCACCTCCATCAATTCCAACTCTTGACGCTATAGTGTTTCTGGCATAAGTTTTCCTATAGTTATCACCATTCAGTTTCCACAGTTCATATGACACTGGGGAGAGACAATGGCTTATTGGGCACAATTTGGCAATTTTCATTTAGACAGTTACTCACTTCTGTCGCTAGCGGTTTAGAAATTAAAGGAACACTCCAGTCACTGATTTATTGAATTACACCTTGAGCAGGGCCTGAAGTGACTGTAGGTTCTAGCAAGATTCTAGGAATATAATGAAAATGAGTCCTGCTCCTGCCTTCAGGCCCTGAATCATGTATTATTCAATGAATTAGCTTTGACTGGAGTGTTACTTTAATGGCTGTGTGTTGCATTATTTTTAGGGTACACCAAATGTACACTGTTATACAACCTGTACACTGACTACTTAACTTTGTCACAAAGTGAATATCTCACATTCTCACTCACATTCTGTCCATTTCCTTTTGATCCTCCTTGAGATGGTTTAACTATTTCATTGGAGTCAAGATATATTTAATTAACATTGGATTGATTAGGAAAGGCACACGCCTGTCTATATGAGACCTTACAGCTCATAGTGCATGTCAGACCACATGAGAATCACGAGATCTAAGGAACTGCCCAAGCTCAGAGACATAATTGTGGCAAAGCACAGATCTGACCAAGGTTACAAAAGAATTTCTTCAGCACTCAAGGTTCTTATGGCCTCCATAATCCTTAAATGGAAAACGTTTGGGACGACTACAACTCTTCCTCGACCTGGCTGTACAGCCAATCTAAGCAATCATGGGATAGGTAAAGAAGAACCTCAAGATCACTGTGGCTGAGCTCAAGAGATGCAGTAGGAAAATGGGAGAAAGTTCCACAAAGTCAATTTTTATTTTTGCAGCCCTCCACCTGCCGCTTTAAGCCTCTCCTCAGTACAAGAAATATAAAAGCCTACATACAGTTTGCAAAAAAATACATGAAGGACTCCCAGACTATGAGAAATTAGACTCTCTGGCTTGATGAAATGAAAAATGATTGATTGTAAGTGGTATGTGTGGAGAAAACCAGGAACTGCTTCAAATACAATTCCAACAATGAATCATGGTGGTGGAAGCATCATGCTGGGGGGGGGGGGGTTCAGCTACAGGGATCTCAGACTGGCCGGAAGGTTCACCTTCCGACATGACAATGACCCTAAGCACACAGCTAAAAAATCACAGCAGTGGCTTCAGGACAACTCTGTGACCATTCTTGGTTGGCCCAGCAAGAGCCCGGACCTAAACCAAATTCACCATCTCTGGAGAGACTTTAAATTGGTTTCCACCGACGTTCACCATCCAACCTGAGGGTTCTGCAAGGAAGAATGGCAGCGGATCCCCAGAAGACTCATGGCTGTATTAGCTCAAAAGGGGCAGATACTTAATACTGAGCAAAGGGTCTAAATACTTATGACCATGTGATAATTCCATTTTTCATGTTTAATTAATTAGCAAATATATCTAAATTTCTTTTTTGTCAAGATGGGGTGCAGAGTGTACGTTAATGAGCAAAATAAAAAGAACTTTCACTTCCGGTTCCGGCGCGCGCCTGATGAGACGCGAGTGAGGAGAGCTCCGTGAACCCGTCTCACAGCGCGAGGTCCCCAGCTGACATACCGGGAGCTGTGTGTAGCGCAGCCCCTAACAAACCTGAAAAGAACCTCCCCGGTGTATGGAGAGGTTCTTAATACGTACCGGGACCCCGCAGCAGGTGCGAACTGCACAGCCACGCGCCCAGGGCGAATCCAAGATGGCGCCGGAGCCTAACAAGCAAAACAGGAGGATGCGTGCTTCGTCTCAACCTCCATTACCTGCAGAGAGAGAAGCAGGGGCCGAGGCTACAACGGAGGAGGTAATACAAGGACTTAATGTATCATGTCGCACGCTAGCAGTGGAAGTTGCTAAACTCCTGGCACCGGACATAACAGCGTCCATAGAAGCCACAATCTCGGGTGCATTACAAAATCTGCAAACTGATGTGGCAAGACATGACTCTCATATCATAGAATTGGAACAAAGAATGAGTAATATGGAGGATGAAATGGCAGGCACGCAAACGATGCTGCAGAAAGTGTTAAAAACTAACGCACAATTATTGGAGAAAGTGGATGATTTAGAAAACAGGTCGAGGCGAAATAACCTGCGCATAATTGGAATAACAGAGGAAATAGCGCAAACAGGGCTGGCAAAGCTGTGCGCGGTGGACATCCCTAATATCTTAGGCCTAAGAAACCCAGTGAGGGTGGAAAGAGCCCATAGAATCGGCCCGCCAAGAGACCAACAACGTAACGGGACAACAAATAGGCCGCGACCAGTCATAGTGCGATATTTGGACTATGTAGACAAGACAGCAGTGCTAATGGCTTACAGGAAAAGAAATGATCCCCTTATTTTCCAGGGTCAGAAGATTTTAATATTCGGGGACTATTCTGCGGATGTATCCAAAAAAAGGCGGGCTTTTAGCCAAACGTGCAGCAGCTTGGTGAGGCACCGCATACGTTTTGCTTTACAGTATCCGGCAGTGCTGAGGATTTTTCTGCCAGAGGGAGGAACGGAAACATTTGAATCACCGGATGATGCAGCCCACTTTGTTGAAACGCTGGCGACGCGGTCAAGATCCAGGGAACCGGAGGATGAGACAGCGACCAGACATCGACCCAGGGAAAGAAGCAGGAGTAGCAGATCTCGCTCCTTTTCACCGGACTGAGGATCCGCTTATCACCCGGAGATGAAAAGAGGAACGAGAAATAAAAGAAAAAAAAAAAAAAGGGGGGACTTGAGAAGGACTCTCTAATGTTTCTTACATTTTGATGCCTACCACGTTTGGAGGGATGTTCCTGTTACATTGTTGGGACGTGAATGTCAAGATGAGTATGGCTTTATATGTGCACCTGTTTGAAAATATACAAGGTTTATTGTTCATAAGTAGACGGGTTTGATAGAAAGGGAGTTATAAGGAAGGTAAAAGAAGTCTTGAGAGGATCGAGGGGAATGCCAGACACCCCTGGGTACTCAGCGCGGAAGAAGGATAGTCCAGTTAATAAATATGGTCTGAGGGAGGAGTTAGCATGTAGGAGAAGGAAATTCAAAAATAAGATGTACAATTCACAGTTCAAAGGGAAAGGGAGGGGAGGGAGGAGGGGGGAAGAGGGTTTTTTGTTAAAAAGGTTTTTGTTACAAGGGGCTCCAGGTGATCTCTACTACCCCTATTACACTGGGGGAACCTCGAGGGTAAACACAATCTATAACGCTCTTATATGAGAATAATCTCTTGGAATGTAAAGGGACTTCGTTCCCAGCATAAAAGAATCATGGTGCTGAGGCATCTCCAAAAATTAAAAGCGGATGTGGCACTCATACAGGAGACCCATCTGGGGGAGGAGGACATGCAACGGATGAATAAGCTCTGGGTGGGCCAGGTTTTTGGCTCTCCGGCAGTTAATGGGAAAGCGGGGGCAATGATATTATTACACCGTAACCTAAACTGTACAGTTGTGTCTCAAGAAGCGGATGATCAGGGGAGACTTGTGAGGGTGGTGTTGGAGTGCCCAGCAGGGATAGTGAGCCTATACTGTATTTATGCGCCAAATGAAAATAACACAGCATTCTTTACTAGCTTGGAGGCAAAATTGTTGCAGGATAGAGAACATCAGATCATAGTGGGAGGGGACATGAATTCAGTAGTTCATATAAGGGAAGATAGGAAACGAGATGACGGTAGTGTAGCTGCGGCCAGGCCGCAAGACAAAGTCTTAGATCCACTGTTGGCAGTTATAGGCTTACACGACCTATGGAGGACATTTCACCCAGGAGATAGGGAATTTACCTATTATTCTCATGCTAAGGGTGCATGGTCACGAATAGATTATATTCTGGGCTCGCATGCAGTACTTAGTCGCACAGAACGAATCGACATCGGAGATTTAGTGATCTCAGACCATGCACCTGTAGTATTGGACCTGCGAGACACATTCAAGGGAGGAACGGACATCTTGTGGCGATTCCCATCCTATCTATATACTGATGAGACATTTCTAAATCTTCTAAAAGGGTGGTGGGCGGAGTTCTGCGGGGACCACGGGGAACATGAGGAAAACATTTTCTTATATTGGGACGCGGCCAAGATGTCCATCAGAGGGCGTATTAGATCTTATATAGCATCCCTCAAAAAGAAAACTGCCATGGCCTATAAGGTAGCGAGTGATCGATTAAGGGCAACCTATACACAATTTCTATCTGATCCCACAGAAGAGAGTAAGGAGGCATGGAAACAAGCAAGAGCAGAATTTGATTTATGGATTGAGAGACGGGAAAGTTTTAAGAGAGACCAAGTAACTGCTGATTTCTTTAGATATGGTAACAAGGCGGGATCCATATTGGCAAAAATGGCAGAGGGCAGGAGAATGGGAACGCATATAGGAGGCCTGCGAAACCAGAGAGGAGAATTACAGAAAGACCCGAAGGAGGTAAATAAGATTCTTTATGAGTATTATAGCAAACTGTATTCCCAATCCCTGGTAAAAGAGGAGGAGGGGAAAGAGTTTCTTAAGGCCCTAGATTTGCCTCGTTTGTCAGAGGAGGAAAAAACACAATTGAATTCCCCCATAACAGAACAAGAGGTGATGTTGGTAATTAAGGGACTAACAAGGCGCCAGGCCCAGACGGGTACCCTGGGGAATTCTATAAAATGTTAGCAACGGAGGTAGTGCCAACCTTAACGAAAGTTTACCAAAACGTGATAAGGACTGGGGACTTCCTGCCATCAGGCGAGGTCGCATATGTAAAAGTTCTCCCCAAGGAGGGTAAGGAGGGTAAGGACCTAGAACAGCCGGGAGCATATAGGCCGATTTCGCTCATAAATCAAGACATGAAGATTTTGTCGAAACTATTTGCCAATAGGCTGGCTTCGATTGTGCCGCGATTAATAGGGCCACATCAGGTGGGGTTTATTAAGGGAAGATCAGCAGTCACTAATATAAGAACGGTCTTGGCAGTACAGGAAGCAGTAGAAGAATCGGAGGAAGGTCCGGCGCTGCTGACACTCGACGCTGAAAAAGCGTTTGATAACGTAAATTGGGGTTGGATGTCAGCAGTGCTGGACGCTTTTGGTTTTGAAGGGGCTTTTCGCAGTTACATCACAGCGGCCTATAAAAAACCTAAGGCTAGGGTCTTCACGTCAGGTTTTCTTTCCCCTACAATAGAGTTGCAGAAGGGTACAAGGCAGGGGTGCCCCCTGTCACCCCTATTATTTGACCTCACGCTGGAACCGCTGGCCAGATACTTGGAGTCAGGGAGGGTTTATTCGGGCATAAAGGTAGGGACAAAGGAGGTACGTCTGGCATGTTTTGCAGACGATTTGCTGTTGTTTCTAAAATCACCTAGAACCCAGTTACAGCAAGTTTTGCAAACATTAGATAATTTCGGGTCTTTCACAGGATACAAAATAAATGCCTCTAAGAGCCAGCTACTGCCTTTGGGAAAGGGAGCGCCAGGAATACAAACGGGGGAAAGGTGGTTGCAGGGGGTGGAAGTGAGACATTCCCAGATCACATATCTCGGGATTAAAATCAGTAGGATCCCTTCACAGACGTACAACTTAAATTACGGACCGCTGTTTCAAAGAATACAGGGAGAATTAGCGCGCTGGGAAACATTGCCGTTATCTTTGATAGGAAGGGCACACCTCATAAAGATGATAAGTTTTGGGAGGCTACTGTACCCGTTGCAAACTTTACCTCTGCTACTAAGACATGCCGATTTTCAAAGGTTACAGACGGCGTTTGTGCGCTTTCTATGGAAGGGCAGGCGTCCTAGAATTGCCTATAACAAGTTAGCCCTACCTAAGTATGATGGAGGAATACAGTTACCGCTATTACGCTGTTATAATCTAGCAGCACAGTTTAGACACGTTAGGGACTGGCTACACAACACTAACTCCCACTCTAATGTGATCCTGGAACAAGAACTAGCGGGACAGCATAGTTTGGCTGCACTACTACATCTCAAATGGTCGGAACTCCCCCCTAATGTCAAGAAGAGCTATCTCCTGAAAGATACAATTGGGGCATGGAAAGCAATTAGGAAAATATACGGGAAACCGTTCAGCTTATCAAAATACACCCCCATACAGCTAAACATGATATATAGACAAACCAGAGAAAATAGATTGTTTAAGGAGTGGGGAGAAAAAGGGATAACAAGAACCGGGCATCTCCTACACGAGTCAGAACCTAGGTGGCTTACTTGGCAGGAATTCAAAGACAAATATAGGCTGGGCATCGCACAACACCTGCAGTTTTATCAAATTCTGGAGACCAGCAAAGCAAGAGTTAGAGGAATGCCAGAAGCAGAAAAGTCAGGTCCGTTTGACACTTTGGTAGGCACGCCTCAACGCCATGATTCTTTATCGGAAATCCATGTGAGAATTAGGGAACAAATGTTGCACCGTTGGAAAGGGAACTGCTTCCAGGGATGGGAAAGGGAAATAGATACCACAGATCTACATGACAAAATGCTAGCTGGTTGGGAAAAGGTACGAAAATCGATGATAAATGAGCAATGGAGGGAAATGCAGTATCGCTTGATGCACAGAGCAACATATGCTTTCAATTTTGCCCCGAGTGACGCACCAGCGCATTATCTGAGAAGCTGCCCGAAATGTGGCTTGGATAGAGCAAATCTATTTCATGCTATTTGGTCATGCCCGCACCTGGAGCCCTTTTGGCAAGCCATTAAGGCCATGATAAAAGAAGTATGGAGACAGGAGGTGATAATGACCCCGGAAACAATGTTATTCCACCACATACCAGTGGATGGGAATCCAGAGGAAACATGCATAGTAGACAAAAAGCTGATACATATAACTATATTGGTAGCTAAGAAGTGTATTCTGCGTCACTGGTTAGAGTCGACCATCCCTGACATACCGGAGGTGATTAGCACCCTGAAACAGCTTCTAGTATATGATAAAATAGAAACGGAGAGACAAAAAGAAAGGGATTCGGAAAAGTTCTTTAAAAAGTGGAAGGAGTTTATTTTAAGATATTATACGGAAGCAGAGATACAATCACTTATGAAAACCTTTCAATACACCACATGGTACAATACTCAACAGCTGAAAGGACGGCTTGGAGCTTTGGAGTATAGAGGTTAGGGAAAGAGATCACCTGGAGAGGGGGGGGGGGGGGTTGTTATAAGCCTGGGGTCCCGGCAGCCGGAGGATGAGGTGGAAGGCTGGAGCCACAGGCTGAATTTGTTTTTATTCACTGGTTTTAGAAAAATGAAAAAGTTTGTCTTTGCATATACTTGATACATTATTGTGCAATTTGTCAACTATGTATCTGTCGGATAAGACTGTGAAAATGAAAATGACTATTTATTTGTAAACTATGCAGAGACAAAATAAAAAATTGTTGTTTAAAAAAAAAAAAAAAAAAAGAACTTTCATGATCTTACCAATTGGCTGCAATGAAACAAAGAGTGAAACATTTAAAGGGGTCTGAATACTATCTGCAAACACAGTACATCATTGTACATCTTGATACCAGCAATTTTCATTATCTGATCAGCTTGTTAAAATGAGTAAACTTGGAGCAGAATTCTTTTTAGCCTAAAGTGAGTTTGACGAATGAGATTTACAGGGCAGCTTGTTCTCATTTTTGGTATTTTTCCAGCCACATATGAATTGGATGGTCTCTAATTTGGGCTGGTAGTTCCAGATTGCATTTACCTGGCAGAACTGCGTTGTTAGGTTTATAGCTGATGGTTTAAATGAGTCAATTTAGCTGAAACTGAACGTTAATTTCAGACACAATTCTCTTGTCATTAAATCTTGGGTACATTCAATTAGACACTGCGTAGTAATTTTCTGTAAATGTAGACTTATCTTACCAGAAGATGCCATACATTTAGTTTTTCATACAAACAATGGGGGACATTTATCAGAGCTTCTATGCCAAAAAACTGGTGTAAAATTCCTGGAAATTACATGATATTCTGCCTCCATACTCTTTATTTCTAGTGATACCCAAAATAGTTTTATTTGGCACAAATTTAACGCCTTTCTGACATTGGACGTAGTACTACGCCACGGGCCACAAGTGCCAGAAGCTGCAGGTGTCGGCTGTATATTATAGCCAACACCCACCGCAAACACCCACGATCTGAGATTCTTCCGATTGCAGGCATTTACCCTTGCGGCATGCAAAGGTCTTTTTCAATAGATCAGAACACCCCCTGTGGCGCTTACCGGGGGTGTCCGCTGCCCCGGGGTCTGCTGTGTGCTCCTCTCTGGGAGCTGGGTCCTTCCTCCTAGACCTGCTCGGTGAACGCTGTAAAAACAAAACAGAAAATCTTGCCAAAAATGTAAATTTTTTATAATGTCCATTCACAACAATGTTGCAAAAAGTGATCAAAAAAAGTTATGTGTCAGGGCCGTGTCAGGAAGGTGAAAAGTGGCTTCAGCGTTAAGGGGTTAAACATTGACATATTAACTTGTTCACACTCCAGATCGGCAAATGTCTCTCAGCACCGTTCACATTCGATATCACCATGTCGGCTGAGGTCCAGCAGCGACCTCCCTTCACTAATAAAATGTCCCTCACTAATAAAATGCCCAGCAGAGGCCTCTCTATACTTATAAAATGTCCAGCAACAGCCTTCCTTCACTAATAATAGTCCAGCAGTGGCCTCCCCTCACTAATAACATGTCCAGCAGCTGCCTCCCTTCACTAATAACATGTCCAGCAGCTGACTCTCTTCACTAATAAAATGCCCATCAGTGTCCTCCCCTCACTAATAAAATGCCCAGCAGTAGCCTCTCTCCACATGTCTGTATCCTTGGATGTTGGAGGGAAAGGTGTGTGCCCTTCTTCAATGGTTGTTGCGGCACCCCCCCCCCCCCCCAACAACCATGCGGCCTCCCTTCACTAATAAAATGTCCAGCAGCTGCCTCCCTTCACTAATAAAAAATGTCCCAGCAGCAGTTGTTCAGAGGAATGGGGCTCCTCTCTCACAAATTAGCACCAGCAGAAGCTTGATCATGGGTGCCAATAAGGCTACCTGCACATGATACCAACAAAGGGCATGTGGAGTTCTGCTTGCATCCCATGTGTCATCTTGTGTGAGCTCTGCTAACGCGCTGATGACCACTGACCAAATGACTGCCCAGGACGCAAACACGTACACTGCCCCTCTATTTTTTAATGACAAACAATCAAATCATGGCATGTCAAAGCTCCTGTGTTGTAATAATAATACTGTAAACATAATATAGTATGGATACATGCATTGCTGGCAATGTGCTTGGAATTGTAGCTCCCAGTCCTATGTTAGGAGGATGTGCATCTCAAGTATATAAGGTGTAGAACCTAACTTGATCCTATTAGCCCATATACCAGTGCTGGCAAACCTATGGCCTTAGGTGGCACTCGAAGCCCTCTCTGTGGGCACCCAGGCCATCCCCCAGCACAAATGTCACCATTCAGGACTTAAAATCTCCCCCTGCAGTCACAGGCAGCCCAGGATGTGCCACGTTCAGTGCTATTTAAAAGTGATTTAACGTTCAGAAGGAGCAAGGAAGCATGGACAGAGCTGCATTATTATTGTAGCCTCTTCTCTGGACCTGAGATTCATCCTTTATAAGGGGACCTTATGGGGAAACAACAATAATACGAATTTCTCCTTTCTATTGTATTGGTGTCCTCAGGACACCAATCCGTTTGAAACCTGTGAGTTACTTTAAATTAGCATTTGGCACTTTGTGAAAAATATGTGGCTTTTTCTTGTAGTTTTGGCACTCAGTCCCTAAAATGTATGCCATCACTGCCATATACAGTAGTGGCAAGATGACTATAGCAAATAGATGAGAAGAAGGTAAGGTGGCACTTAGTATATACACTCACCGGCCACTTTATTAGGTACACCTGTCCAACTGCTCGTTAACACTTAATTTCTAATCAGCCAATCACATTGCGGCAACTCAGTGCATTTAGGCATGTAGACATGGTCAAGACAATCTCCTGCAGTTCAAACCGAGCATCAGTATGGGGAAGAAAGGTTATTTGAGTGCCTTTGAACGTGGATTGTTTGTTGGTGCCAGAAGGGCTGGTCTGAGTATTTCAGAAACTGCTGATCTACTGGAAATTTCATGCACAACCATCTCTAGGGTTTACAGAGAATGGTCTGAAAAAGAAAAAACATCCAGTGAGCGGCAGTTCTGTGGGCGGAAATGCCTTGTTGATGCCAGAGGTCAGAGGAGAATGGGCAGACTGGTTTGAGCTGATAGAAAGGTAACAGTGACTCAAATCGCCACCCGTTACAACCAAGGTAGGCAGAAGAGCATCTCTGAACGCACAGTACGTCAAACTTTGAGGCAGATGGGCTACAGCAGCAGAAGACCACACCGGGTGCCACTCCTTTCAGCTAAGAACAGGAAACTGAGGCTACAATTTGCACAAGCTCATCGAAATTGGACAGTAGAAAAACGTTGCCTGGTCTGATGAGTCTCGATTTCTGCTGCAACATTCGGATGGTAGGGTCAGCATTTGGCGTCAACAACATGAAAGCATGGATCCATCCTGCCTTGTATCAACGGTTCAGGCTGGTGGTGGTGGTGTCATGATGTGGGGAATATTTTCTTGGCACTCTTTGGGCCCCTTGGTACCAATTGAGCATCGTTGCAATGCCACAGCCTACCTGAGAGTATTGTTGCTGACCATGTCCATCCCTTTATGACCACAATGTACACAACATCTGATGGCTACTTTCAGCAGGATAATGCGCCATGTCATAAAGCTGGAATCATCTCAGACTGGTTTCTTGAACATGACAATGAGTTCACTGTACTCAAATGGCCTTCACAGTCACCAGATCTCAATCCAATAGAGCATCTTTGGGATGTGGTGGAACGGGAGATTCGCATCATGGATGTGCAGCCGACAAATCTGCGGCAACTGTGTGATGCCATCATGTCAATATGGACCAAAATCTCTGAGGAATGCTTCCAGCACCTTGTTGAATCTATGCCACGAAGAATTGAGGCAGTTCTGAAGGCAAAAGGGGGTCCAACCCGTTCATAGCATGGTGTACGTAATAAAGTGGCCGGTGAGTGTATACTTTATAATTTGTTTATTTCTTTGTACCACAGTGACACCTATGGGTGTACAGCAGGGACTGCATCAACTATCCAGGAATCTTTGCAAAGAAAAAATGTTAAAATAACAAGTGACAAAACCAGTTAACATTTTTAACCCCATAAGGACACAGCTCATTTTTATCTCAACCCCTTAACACCGTGGCGCTTTTTCTTTTTTGCGTGTTTTATTCCCCACTTTCAAAAATCTATAGCTTTTTTTAAATTTTTCCATGTAAAGAGCTTTATGAGGGATTGTTTTCTGCGTTGTCCAATTCCATGTTCCATGTCTTGTACTGGGAAGCTGAAAAAAATTCCAAATGCACTGAAAATTGTGAAAATTTCATTTGCATCGTTTTCTTGTGGGTTTGGTGTTTACAGCTTTCACTGTGCGCCCAAAATGACACGTCTACTTTATTCCTTGGGTCTGTGCGATCATGGTGATAAAAAATTTATATAGGTTTTATAATGTTTTCATACATTTACAAAAACGGCTGGCGCTTATAACTTTCATACTTCGGTATATGGAGCTGTGGGTGGTGTAATTTTTTTCGACTTTTGATGATGTTTTCAATGCTACCATTTTAAGGGCTCCTCCTGCTCCTTCACAGAGCTCACAGCCTGGTGACATGACATTAGTGGGGTGGGAGATGCTGTACAGTAGCACAAAGGTGGGGGCTAAAACCTGAGGAGTGAGTAACACAGACAAGTCACATGTTGTTTTTTGAAATGCCTCCAAACCAAAGCCCAGCCCCTGTGACTACCCCAGGATTTTGTCAGGGTGCAAGAGTAAGTTATAATACACAATTATACTGTAATGCAAATGCTTAGAAAAGGCAGAAAGACATATATGCACTGCAGGTGTCATGGGCTTCTGCAACTTGTCTTTAGTGAAAATGAGGTCCCTGGTTACAGGTTCCCTTTAACCCCTTATCACCGACACTAGTTTTCAGCTCAATGACCAGACTCGATTTTTCAAATCTGACATGTCTCACGATAATTGGTTATAACTTCGGAACGCTTTAACATATCCCTGTGATTTTGAGAATGTTTTCTCGTGATACATTGAACTTCATGTTAGTAAAATTTAACTGATAAGTTTTGCGATTCGTTCTGAAAAAAAGTGAAAATTTGGCAAAAGTTTGTAAAAATTCTTCATTTTCCAAGTTTGAAATGTTCTGCTTTCCAGACAGGAAGTAAAACTACCCAAAAAGCTTGATAATTAACATTTACGGAATGTCTGCTTTATGCTGAGATGATATTTTATGCGTCCCCTCATTTTTCTAGGATGTTATGAGGTGCAGAACTTTAGGTGCGATTTTTCTCATTTTCATGAAAATTGCCAAAATTCACCTTTTGAGGGAAAACTCAGCTTCCAAGTGACTTTGAAAGGCCTAAATAATAGTAACACCCCATAAATGACCCTACTATAGAAACTTCCCCCTCAACGTATGTAAAACAACTTCTATTAACCCTTTAAGTGTTTCACATGGGTTAAAACAATATGGACCTGCGATTTAGAAACTATGGAATTTTTTTGGAAAATACATTCATTTAGGCCAAACTGACCTGTTTCAGAATAAATTAAATGATGAAACGCACTGCAACGTTTGATGCCCAATTCTTCCCAAGTGTACTGATACCCCATATGTGGTTGTAAACTGCTGTATGGGCGCACGGCCGAGTATAGAATGAATGGAGGCGCCATTCACATCAGATTTGTACTGTCACATTGTACAACCTATACATTTTTTTATTTTTTTTTGGTAAAGCAAACATATGAGGGCTTATTTTTTACGGGATGAGATACAATGTATAGATAATTCATTTTGGGGGTCTATAGCTTATTCATAAGATTTTATTAACTATTTCAAGGGGGACACAAACAAAATCATCAATTTTTATTTTGGATTTTTAGCATTTTTTCCCCCGCTCACCGTACCATAAAAATAATATTTTATCTTTATTATCTGGTTCACTATGATTGCGGTGATACCTCATTTATATAGTTTTTCTTATCTTTGCTCAATTTTCCTGAGCAAAACCAATATTGGAGAATATCGCATTGTTTCTACTATTGACAACTTTTTAGGGCCATAACTTCTGTATTTTTCTGTTGCCAGACCTGGTTGAGGGCTTATTTTTTGCGAAAAGATTTGTTCTTTTCAGTCGTATCATATTAGGGAACGCAGCTTTTTCGTGTGTTTTTGTGTTTTATATACTGTATTTGCATTATATGTGTTATGGGACTTTATTTTATTTATTTAATTAATTATTATTATAAAATGATTCAATCTTTTTTTTTTTTTTTTCACATATTTTCCACCTTTTGGCTTGAACAATGGATCATCCGATTACTTATTCAAGCCTCTACACTGCAATACACTTGTATTGCAGTGTATAGTGTAAGTAATTGAGCATGCTGCACATGCTCAGTTACATACAGCCGGGTCCTGCCAGGAAGGCAGAACCTAGCGAGAAGAGGACCCGGAAGCCTCGGGTCACTCACCGGACCCTGGGGCAGCGGCAGGAGGGATCGGATCCCCCGGTAAGCTCATCGGGGGGGTCCGGTCCACGTGGGACACACTTGCACGCCGCGGTCATACTTGACCGTGGCGTGTAAGGGGTTAAACACCCGGGATCGGAGTTTTTCCGATCCCGGGTGTTAGTGCCGGGTCAGGGCTGTGATATCACAGCCCGACACCGGCACTTGCAGGACCCGATGTCCCGAAATCTTCTTCTGACGCGGCGCCGTAGAAAGGCATTGTGTCAGAAGAAGTACCCTTAAACTCCTGGGTTAAACTCCTGGAATAACTGTTATTATATTTTGATAGATCTGACATTTTGGGATGCGGCAATACCTAAAATGTTTATGATTTTTACTGTTTATTTATATTTCCCCTGATGAAGCCCGCCAGACGGGCAACACGCGTGGGGCCACGTTTCTCTCCCCTGGTCCTTTAATACGGTAATGTAATTCTTTTCACTGTATCTGTATCTTAGCTCCTTGGGCGGCAATACCTACCATTTACTCTATACTTACCATCTTTGTCTATATGTACACTTATTGGTCTTGTGTTTGCTCGCCCAATCGGATACATTGTCATCATTTGTCATTTCTATAATGTCAGGACTTCGGGGTGATCTTTTTGATTGAATACCTGTTTAGGTTTCTTAAGTGTTTTTAACTTGTGCCCGATTTTGTTAATATAGATCTTTTGTCTACATGCATATCTGCTTTCTCTTTCCATATGTTGTAGATCTTATTGGATGTGTCAACTACATTTAGAGTGAATACTGTTTACCCCCCTTTTTTGTTTGTTTATTTATATTTATATGAGTTCTAGGATTTTTAGTTTTTTTTTAATATAATTTTGTAAATCTTTTTTTATTTATTTTTTTAACTATTTTTCACACCCCTAGGGTACTTTAACCCTCACTTATCTGTTTGATCCTACCATATATGCCATACTACAGGCTCGGATGACATTACGATGGGCGCCGAGCTGCAATCCAAGATGGCAGCCCCTTGGTAGCACTGTTAGGTGCATTTTTTGTCATCTCTTATGAGCTGGTCGGATTTGAGTTGTTAGTGTTTGACCAGCAGAAACGCGTCAGGTGGAAACAGGGAGCTATTCCTGAGAGGTTTCTCCGGCTAATAGGGCCGAGGTTCGTGGGAAGCATCAATGTACGGATAGCATCAGATGTTAAATATAAGAACTATTCTGAATATAGCCCTTTCTCTGAAACTTAAACGTCTCCAGGCGGTAGGTGTCACGGGTGCTGCCACGATCCCTGTCTCAGATCGCGGGCGCACCCGTGTCCCTCCATGTGCCCCCGGTGCCCAGCGGAACTCACCTCTCCTGGCTCCAGCGGTGGTCTCTGCTGCTCCCGCGGTTTCGCAAACATTTAAAGGGCCAGCACGCCGATAATTGGTGCTGACATGACATAAATTCCTTCCCCTTCCTGTGATCCTTGCCGGATCTTCAAGCCATCCCCTGAAGAGAAAGGTCACGTGTATATCCTGCATTCCTGTGTATCCTGCTGTCTCGTGTGCCAGTCCGTTCCTGTGTTGCTGATCCGTGTGCCAGTCCGTTCCTGTGTTCCTGATCCGTGTGCCCCTGGGATTCCTCACGTGAGTCCTAGTGTGCCTTCCTGTGCTGTTCTCCCGCTGTCATCCCGGGTACAGACTGCCTCTTACATTGCTACCTTGGCTGCCACCGCCGGCTAGTCGCACCTGTGGAACGAACTGGTGGTACCCCGCCGCAGCAAGACCATCCCGCTTTGCGGTGGGCTTTAATGAAGACCAGGTGACACTCCGGTTTCAGGTGTCGGCTAGTAACATCTCCTGCAGTGGTCCAGGGGGTCCACAGACTCACAGTCCTGACAGTGTTATTTCGGGATAGACCATCCAGCCCATTTAGTGAGCAGGGCCACAGTGTTCATTGGAGTAGCATATGAAGTACCCATATAAATTTCAACACCTGGGTAATTGCACGCTATAGCTGTTTTGACTCTGCCCTTTTTGTCTATCATACACAACTGGCCTATTGCAAAACTATGACACATGCTAAAATACATACAGTTGCCCTTTCTTTTTATCTATTTTCAATAAAGGCTACGTTTTAATATCCCTCTTTTTTTACAAAAGCGAATTTGATTGAATTAATACACAATAATTAGTATTTCATTCTTTATGAGCTTCTCCAGTTTATAGCCTGCATTCTGCCCCCAGTATATATCTAGTCAATCAGCCCCCAGAATATAGCCTATCTCCTGCCCCCCCAGTATATAGCTAGTCAGCCAGCCCCCAGTATAAAGCCTGCCTCCTGCCACCGGTATACAGCTAGTCAGATAGCCCCCAGTATATGGATAGTTCCCTCCCCTCAGTATATAGCTTGTCTACTGCAACATTAGCCTGTCTCCTGCCCCCAGTATATAGCCTGCCTTCTGCCCCCAATATATAGCCTGCCTCCTGCCCCTCAGTTTATAGCCTGCCTTCTGTCCCCCAGTATATAGCCAGACAGCCTTCTACCCAGCACATAAAAAAAACAACTCTGTACTCACCTCCCCGACCCCCTCCCCAGCAGGACATCATCTTCTTCACGTCCGCGGCCGGTCCGTTGCCGAAGTGGCTGACATAATAGTGTGTGCGTCACCATCACGATGGAAGCAAGCGGCTGATGCTAGGCACCTGCACAAAGATCTGCCGCCAACTGTTGACAGGAAGCAGGAAGAGAAAAAACACCTAATGTTATATCTGGTCTTGCCGTGAGCAGATATAAGCAGCTTTCATAGTTTAGGGCCATTATATTATGGTCAGAAATTCTTATATGGTCCTAAACAACCTAGGTGTCACGGGTGCTCCAGCGACCCATATCTCGGGTCACTGGCTTACCTGTGCCCCTCTGTGTTCGCAGGCACGGCACCTGCGCTTCTTACCTGTCCCCATTACTATTCCTGGTCCTCTGGCCTTGGGGACATTGTTATCTTGTGGCTGGGCAACCTGGGGTGCAGAGATCTATTGCTCTCATATCTTGCTATTACTGGTGGCCAGATTTGGTGAAGGACGTTCAAGATTTTGTGAGTTCCTGCACTTCCTGTGCCCATAACAAGTCGTCACGTCTCAAGCTTGCAGGTCTGCTCCTGCCGTTGCCGATACACACATGGACTCACATAGCAATGTACTTTATTACTAATCTTCTTCCGGTAATACAGTCATCTGGATGGTAACGGATCAGTTTTCAAAATGTCCCATTTTGTTCCTCTGCCAGGTCTGCTGTCAGCTCCACACCTAGCCAGTTTGTTCTTCCTGAACATCTTCCGGTTTCATGGACTTCCCCTGCATATTATATTGGACAATGGGGTCTAGTTTGTTTTCCATTTCTGGCGATCCCTGTGCAGTCAACTTCAAGTGAAGCTGAACTTCTCATCTGCGTACCACCCGGAGTCCAATGGACAAGTTGAAAGGATAATCAGACCCTGGGCTGTTATCTCCACCCTTTTGTCTCGACAGGACAACTGGTCCACTCTGCTGGCATGGGCTGAATTCTCCCACTCCTTTCTTTGTTGTTTATGGACAACATCCACGCTCACCTCTGGAAGGGGTTTGGTCCGGAGGAGAGGTCCTGGGAGCCTAAAGACAATATCCTGGACCATGATCTCCTGCAGAGATTTTTCCAGCCTAAGAAGAGTGGGACGCCGAAAGGGAAGCTACTGTCACGGGTGCTCCCGTGACCAATATCTCCGGTCGCAGACTCACCCTTGCCCATATGAGTTCGCCTCCGTCTCGTAGCCCAGCCTTGTCCTGCACACTCTGCCGTATCTTCATGCCCTGTGCCTTAGAGAAAGCTTTATCTCATGCCCAGTGCTGTTATTGTGATTTCCCATTGTGACCCTGTTTTTTTTTCCTGACTACGATCCTCAGCTGCCTGCCTTGACCTATTGCTACGTCCGTAACTCTGATCCCGTGCTGCCTGTTCTGACCTCCTGTCTGTCCCTGACTACGATTATGCTCATCATCGCTGTACCTCGCCTTGGCTATCACCGCAGAAAAAGTTGCACCTTTGGAACGACCTGGTGGTACCACGCCGCAGCAAGTCCAACCCGCTTTGCCGCAGGCTTTGGTGAAAACTGGGTACCAGTTAGATTCTGGCCCCAGGTGTCGGCTTGCGTCTTCATCCACGGTGGTCCAGTGGGTCCACTACCCCTGGAGCCTGACAATAGGTAAGTGTGTAACAGGAGATTCCTAAATGGCCAGAGGACATCACCAGATCAAGGACTGTAAACCAAGCACACTGACATACGGTATGCACACCCTCTGGCAGGTTCTGCTCTTCTTTACAGCTTCTTATACCCTGGTTTTTACAAAAAAATGGCTTTTAAAATTACCCAAATGAGTCTATGGGGTTCCATAGGAGTTAATGGAGCCTGGAGCCCCTCAGGCTCATTTGCATAATTTAATGTCTCTATGTTTGGTTTACAATCCTTGATCTGCTGGGACTTTAAGTCCCAAAACTGACTATATAAGTCTCTGTACTGGTCTAGTCAGGACAGGTTAAACATAGGCCCTTTCTAATATTAGATCAGATATTGATTTTTACCTTGTTTTTGTTTTGTATTCATACATCTTATAGCATAGATAGCATGTTATTTTTTCTATGGGCCAGTATGATTCCCGCAATATCCCATTTATACAGCTTTTTTATGTATGAGCAAATTTTAAAAAAAAATGCATTTGGAGTGAAAATCACTTGCTTTTGCTTCACAGTTGCAAAATTTAGATTTATTATTGACTGAGCTGTATTAGGGCTTAATTTTTGTGGGGTGAGTTGTACATTTTATTGGTATCATTGTAAGGTAAATTTGACTTATTGATTACTTTTAATAGCGTTTTTAAAATAATTTTATGTAATGATGTTTATAGTACGGGTTTAGTAATGATATTATTTTACTGTACGGGTTGCTACAGATGTGGCAATACTTGATATGTGTGATAATTTTCACCTTTTTTTTTTATTACATATAAGAGTTTCATCATTTATGGGGCATTCAGAGGACTTTTATTTTTTTTTAAACACATTCTGGGACTCTGATCATCATCAGATGCTCACTTTTGGAATGTGAAAAGAGAAACACAAAAATCAAAAAAGTTCGAACTGGATGTTTGATCCATTAAACATTTAGGGTGCCGTCACACGTGGCATTTGTGATGCAGTTATAAACGCATTGCATAAATGTATGCGTTTTACATGTTACCGTGCATTTGGCTGGTTTGATAGCATTTCCTCCAATGTTGGATGTGTAAGCAGCTGTGGAAATGTTGACACAGGTGCTTACACTATCAGCAATAAAGAAAAATGCTTTCAAACCAGCCAAACGCATGGTAAAATCTAAAAATGCATACATTTAAAAATGCATTACAAACACCACATGGGACTGCACACTTATGCTGATTCCCTCCACCCAGGATAGCAGGGTAGACCTCAGATCTGGAATGACTGGGAGGTATGAGAAGAACTTAATTTCTTGTTTCTATTATGCTCACCAATGGAAACCGTAACACAAATTCATGACGCAGGTGTGAACTGAGCCTAAGGACTTGACCATATATGTTGGGGGTAAGCTGGTGCAAAAGCGACAGCCATTGAGGCCTATTGTGCACAGTCATGGTGTGGGCAGCCATCTCTAAAAAAGATAGAGAAGGTCCTATTTGAGGTTCAGCTACTCATCTTCCTATGGAGATGGGATTTGTGAGCGCTCCTCACCAGTCGCCAAAATAACATCACCGTTTGGGGTCTCCTTCTGCTCGGGCGAGCACAGCGAGTGTAGGCTCCCACTCCTCCCTATTCAAAAATGAGTGGCCATTCAAAAATCTGGCCAACTATCTCTTGTGACCACAGAGCACATTGCTATAGTCCTCAATGGGGACCAGGATTTGCAGTCAAGTAACATTTTGTGGCTGTAGTGTTCAGAACATTTGAAAAGTTCAAATAGTATGACTATGAACGAGTTTCTAACCCGCTGTATATTACTAGTATAGGACTAGTATTTCTTATTATTATGTTCTGAGAGTCTCGGTGTACAGGGGGATACACAGGTTTTCACTGTGTCCTGTGAGGAGACCTCACTGTAGGCCACTCATTATGGAGACACCACAAAGTTCTCAGGTTGTCAGGCGGTCACAGTCAATCACTACTGTCAGTGGAATCACAACGGAAACGTCATGAGCGCTGCGCCAACGTCACAGAAACAGCCAATCACAGAACAGACTATAAGCGCAGAGCATTAGCAGCATTATGCGGATGATAGAGGATGAAACCTATGTTATGCAAATGTCACATACTAAAGCAACGTTACAGCCCGCTTCTCGCGTTGTTTACAGCGAGTACTGGTCTCCGGAATCATGGCCGATTCCTTTTTTTCACTCTGTGTAACTCTATGTGATAAAAATGTTTTGCCTCTTGTGAGTGTCAGTCTGTGACAGCTCCAGAATGTTGAGGCCGTCCCCTCCTCCTGTCTAGGGTGCGCTCTTCCAGACTGGATGGGAGTAGTGCTGCTCGGAGAAGGGGAAGTAAGTAGAACACAGCAAGGGGTGGGAATGCCAAGCTACCAATGCCCCATGGCACTGCTTGGCTCTACAAGACTTGCTGGGACTTGTAGTGTCGGAGTCTAACACTTGCAGTAGTGTTATAGCCATTGCACACAACATTGCCAATGAATCATAGTCTATAGGAAGTTATCCAGAACTTATTTATAGTTCATGATCAGCTCTATCTTACTATGTGATAATGTACATGTAATATTATACTGTATGTTACCTATTTCTATCATTATTCACTATGCGTAGTTATTAGCTATTACAGGTGAACAGACAGATCCCAAGGCAACAATAAGCAAAACATCCAGCACTCCAAGAAAATAACCAGTTAAATAATAATAATTCCTTTAATTATATAGCGCACACAGATTACGCAGTGCTGCACAGAGTTTGCCAATCCGGTCCCTGTCCCCAATGGGGCTCACAATCTAATCAACCTACCAGTATGTTTTGGAATGTGGGAGGAAACTGGTGGACCCAAAGGAAACCCACGCAAACATGTAGAGAACATACAAACTCTTTGCAGTTGTTGACCCAGGTCCCCAGCACTGCAAGGCTGTAATGCTAACCACTAAGCAACCGTGCTGCCCTATAAATCATTTTTTTTCTTGTAAGATGTTTAAAAGCTGCATAATTCAAACACAATAATATAGGGCTATTGGTTTCAACCTTATTCATAATCTCAAAATGTTACCATGATGCATAAGTCGCTATGGTCTCATTGTAAACATGCTACAAGGAAAGAATATTTTGTCGGCGTTCTGTAGGTTTTGCTTTGTGGATCTCTAATAAAGGCCACTGACTGTCAGCAGTGGCAAAGTTTTCTTTAAAGGAAATCTACCATTGGTAATCTACTTTCTGAAGTAATTCCCGATGGAGATTCACCCTTAGTGCAGCATCTGTACAGCGTTTTTATCCTAATCTTTTATTCAGCTCTTAGTGAAATAATGTTTATTTGTTCTCTATACAAATTACTTGCAGTGGCTACTGGTGGAGAGTCGTAGCCTCAGACAGCTCCAGGGGCGAAAGCTACTCCACGACTCTAGTCGCCTTTGCATACCTACCAACCCGATTTTCACTCCTCTTTGCTGCGTGTCTCTGGCAAGCGCAGTAGCACCTGAAGACGGATCTGCTGGAGATGTTGCTGACACCGTTGAGCTTTTGTGCATGTGCAGCAGCTCCAATCGTTTGTAGGCAATAGCCGAGGATATGCAGGGGTGGAGTAGCCTTTGCCCCTGGTTCTGTCTGAGGCTACTCCACAACCCCAGTAGCCACTGCAAGTAATTTGCATGAAGAACAAATAAACATTATTTCACTACGGCTGAATAAAAGATTAAGATGAAAATGGTGTACATATGCTGCTCTAAGGGAGAATCTCCTTTGGGAATTCAGAAAATTTAAATTGTTACTTTAAAATTGAACTTGCAGGAGAGTCGGTAGTACATTTTTCTAAACTCATTAGAACAAGGCGCAGTTCATACCAGAATTGTGCTTGAAGGACTTAGTGTGAGTCATTGTGATGTCACATATCAGGAGGGATGAACCAAAAAGTGTCTAAAAGACATTATTATATACACCAGATGATCAAATAACCAGGCCTGAAAATTCATTTATGGAATTTTACAGGACCTATAAATTGTTGTAAAACAACTGAAAGATCCATAATTAGCAATTCTCCATTTCTGTTGCGGCTCCTGAAGATACTATACTGAAGAGAGCATCAGCAAACATCTTGTATCCAAGAACTTGGTACAACCTCTATCTAACAGTGGTGACCAACCAACCAACTGTGCCAGTGGTGGGACTCAAATCCAACTCTGTGGGCACCTGAAAATGGGGTCTCATTTGTCTCTGATACAATGGGGGGAATTTAACAAAGTATCTCAGGTTATGCCATCAAGAAAAACACTTGTCATTTGCTGTGATGAGAAACTCTGTTGCAGTATAAGGGTGATGGCAGACGTGCCGTCTTGGCTGCGTTTGTAAACGCAAACGCAGACCAAGCTGCACCCAGCGGGGCGGGCCGCGACCTGATCGCATCAACGTTTCTATGGAGACGACTGCAATCTGGAACGAGCCGTCCGTGTTTTGTGTTAATTTAACGCAAAACACCGGCGGCTCGTTCCCGATCGCAGGCGGCTCCATAGAACCGCCGATGCGATTGGGCCGCGGCCCGCCCGGTGGGTGCTGCTTGGTCTGCGTTTAAAAACGCAGCAAAGACGGCACTTCTGCCATCACCCTAAGACTGTTGGTACCTAATTTAGACCTAGTTTTAGTTTGTCTTAAAGAGAACCCGTGAGGCAAAATCACTCCCCTAATCTGAATATATTTTCATAAACTGCCATTAGAGAGCATTGCCTCTATCCCTTCATTGTCCCTCTACATGCCTGTAAACCTAAGCAATGATGTCCTAAAGCTTTATGCAAATGACCTGTGAGATGTCCAATGAGTCATTAGCATATTCAAGCTGTCCGGCTTATTCATGAGTGGGAGGCACAGCCACACCACCAGTGCTTGACTGACAGCCTGTATAATGGTGTGAGGCTGTATAATGATGTGCTTCCTGGTGCTGCCGGCCACACCCCCTGCAGCCTGTGTGTGTATAGGAGAGATACAACAGCTCCAGGCAGCCATGATATAGCAGAACATGTCAGGTACATGTGTAACTGATGTCTGTGTCTCTCACCTGTGTATTAGGATTAGGATGCAGCATGTCAGCAGATGCAGCACACACACTAGCAATGCTTTACTATACATTACAGACAGACATGAGCAGGGGGAGGAGAGGGGAGGGGGAACAGAAGTGACATCACTGCCTCTGACCATGTGATCAGCCTAATTTACATAATAAAGAAAGTATGATTTTACAATGATTAATGTATGAAATAACTAGATAAAGGCTGGGATGAGATCCTTGTGAGCTGCCCCAACAGGTAGTAGTGACAGGACTAGTGACAGAGACCTTATGACAGGTGTCCTTTAACTGTGTGCCAGAATTTTTGGTGCACAGACGATTTGCAGCAGGCCAAGCCCATTGCTAACAAGGTCACGTCCTCTTTAGTGCTACAAGTCAGAAAAGTGTCCAAAAAAAGGTCTAAAAGACTTGATAAATGTGTCATAAGGCATTTAGACATTATTTGGGCGCAAATTCAACTTAATTCTGGATCAAGTGTGTTAATAAATCCCCCCCCCCCTCCCATTTTAGCATAAAGTTTCCAATTTTACTGATTTTCAAACAGTTTGTTAGAATGTGAATCACTGTTATGTACCATCAGGAGTCAGATATGTGGGGGGTTTCTGTGTTCCTTTCTTTATAGATATTATATGGTAATGTATTACTGGAGAATATAATGGAGAAGCTGTGTAATTTAGTGGAATGTGTTTTTGTATATGATAAACATAATTTTTAAAATAATCTCTTTATGTAACACCACATGTCCATCACAATTTGTCATAATGCCTGGCTTCTACATTTTTATGTGTTGTATTTTACTTCACAGATTTAATGTCAAAATGAAGAGGGGCTGGGTCACAGAGAAGAATCATTGGGAGACAGAATTCAAACCGCTGGTTGTAATAGAACTTGCTAAAGATGTAAATGAAGAAGCCAAAAAATGGTTTGTCAAGAAAATAACAGACAAAAAGAAAGATGGAGGTGAATATAAAAATGATACAATAAAAGATCTGTTTATGTACACAAAATCACAAAGAAGTAAAACTAGTTCTCACACAGCGTGGCCCCTTCCTGGCCAGCAGTATGAACCCTGCTTACTGTAGTCTGCCAGTTGTATAACCTATTTGTGTGTCCCCTATAGAATCATTAGGGGGGGGGGGTTAATTGTATTTCTACACAGACTAGGCCATGTATTCCAATTAAAAAACAAAGGAAGGTAGGGATCGGCACTCCAGGCTTTCTAAAACATGAATCTTCTTTATTCAAAAATTAAAATATAAGAAGTGATCATAGTGCATAGTCCATAGACCTACGCGTTTCGAACACATACCATGAGTAAGAACTAATGTTAATGTTCGAAACGCGTAGGTCTATGGACTATGCACTATGATCACTTCTTATATTTTAATGGATTTTGAATAAAGAAGATTCATGTTTTAGAAAGCCTGGAGTGCCGATCCCTACCTTCCTTTGTTTTTTGATTACACCGGGGTGTTCCGACAAGCCCACTGGATTCTTGCACCGGACTACACAAGTGTTTCCTGCGGCTCTTCAAGGTTCACGTGAGTGAGCGGTACGCTCAATGTGTTTTGTTGCTTATCTTGTATTCCGATTAGTTGTCCCTCATTTTATTTTTCCATGCAAATTGTACAAGGTGATATCTATTCAAAGTAAAATGATGATTAATCTATGTACATATTACTCTACTGAGCCCTATTGTTCAATATTTTGGATGGACAAGAATTCCTAACTATGTACTGCTTATCAAAATGATTTGGTGCTTTAGAGTATGATGGAGAATTGTGATCATCACTTTATAGGAAGCCAAAAATCGTCAGGATTGTTCAGAATCTAAATACAATCTGTAATCCGTATTAATCATTTTGTTGTAATAATGGTCTAGTTTCAATAAATCCTTTTTTTAATAGGGCAACTGCATAACATTCTTATTTAACAGGGTTTTCCCATGAAGAAAAGTTAGGGCCTATCCTATAACTTGCTGATCAGTGGTGGGTCTCAGTGCTGAGACCCCCACAGATAACGAAAACGAGGGGTGGAATGGTTTATTTCCAGAATGGGCCCCATGCCATAGAGCAGTGGTGGCGAACCTATGGCACGGGTGCCAGAGGCGGCACTTGGGGCTCTTTCTGTGGGCACCCGGGCCATCGCCCCAGCACACCAGACATGACTCAAAGAATTTTCCTGTAGTTCCAAGCAACTTGAAAGATGCTGCTTTCAGTCATATTTGAAAGTGACTTACTCGGCTACTTGGGACTGTAGGAAGAGGGAGAATGTGTAGACGGGCCGAATTATCTCCAAAGGACCTCCTTGCTGGTCCCATGATTATCTGTGTACAGAGGGACAGTAGAAAGAAGCTACAATGATGCAAATTTTCCCTCCTTCTGTGTTGGTGTCCTCAGGAGGCCAGTAAGATTGAACGTTGTTGAAGAAGAGGGAGCAATAAGTTACTGCTCTAATTTTTGGTTGGCACCTCGCGATAAATGAAGGGGATTTGGGTTTGCAGTTTGGGCACTCGGTCTCGAAAAGGTTCGCCATCACTGCCATAGAGGGTACATCTGGTTGTATTCTGATTCATATACATAAATCGAGAGGAGAGCATGATTTGTGAGATAATCCGTATTCACAGTGGCTGTGTCGCCATGCGGTAGATTTGGCTTAATTTGTACACATGACACAGTACCCCACTCATGTTGTTAAAGTCTAACCTCTGGGACGCAACCAATGGTGAAGATTGTGGTTCTGTCATTAGTAAGTTTTCACTTATCTTTGGATCTATGGTTAATCCAGCTCCTAAGACATGCAAGGTTGATGGCACACGTGGCGCATTTGTTTTAGACAGTTTTTCCCAATTATTTTAATTTAAATAATTACAAAACGGACAAACAAACAAAAAACGGATGCGTTTTTAAAATGCAGTGTTTAATGGACTTCTTAAGAACAGGTTCAAAACGCCACATGTGCCACCACCCTAAGCCTTACCTTGAACCACACACTGTTCTTACAAGCTTCTGTAGCAGTAAATAGTTCTTATGCTAAAGAAGCCTTTTCACATCCAGACCATGAACTTTTTTGTAAAAGGAAGTAAAATGAGATTTAATCCTATATAATATAATTCTATTGTACTACAATCCTCTACGTTTCTTGGTTTTGTGGATTGACATTGCACTGGTCTTACTCAAGGGCATCCTTTCTATCAGATGGTGCCCAGAACTAATGTGGTCCTACCATTTCTTTGTCTGTGCCCCCCACTTCTCGTTGTCCTTTTTGGATTAAAAACAGCCTTTGGGTGCATCCACATGTTTATTTTTTCAGATGCAGTTTTTGTAGCCATAAGCAGGTGTGGATGATAATGAGTAGAGGCAAATAACTGAAACGTGCTGCTCCTCATCTTACTTTTACTCCATTCCTGGTTTGGAGATCAAAAACTGCATCTGAAAAACTGAATGCGTGGTTGCACCCTTTAGTCTTTGCTTGAAGAACCACACCCTGGCCTTTCTTGCCTGACTTTCCCAATGGTGTAGGAGTCCTTTCCCTCACTGTAAGCTAGGGATTTTTCTAGGCCAAGCCAAAAGCTACTATGTGCAGTTCCTAGAATGATTCAAAGGTCTCTATACAACTTCCAGAAAGATATGGGGCAGAGGACTAATTACACTTTGCCATCCAATATACTCAAGTCCACATGGGTTGAGGATTTCCCACTCACAGAAGAGGTAGCTTTATGTTTTCATGGGAAGCACACCTGGTAAATGTTCTCTTGGAAAATGTGTAGGGTAGAGTAGCACTGCGGTATGCTGGATAATGGTTCCAGGTGCGGATGTAAGCCTCAACGAACCCGACTCAAAGGTGGGAAAATAGGTAATCCAAAAAATAGAAGACGAGGCAGCACTATTGGAGTATTTAAGGTGTTTTATTCACCCAAAGTGAATGGTAAATTTTCTCTCAGCTCTGCCTCTTGTTTTCCATTTTCGCCTTATCGGCAGCAGAAGGACACTTCTGGCCAAAACTAGTTTTAACTGACCTGCTACAGCACAAACCCTCCTCCCACTCCTGTTACATGTAGGGTTTGTGGGTGTGGTCAACATAAACATGTCCCGCCTACCTTCCAGGAGGTTCTAGGAAAAACTGGAAAGTACTCACACAACCTAAATCAGTTCCCCCCACAGACTGTGGGTGTTACTGTCACAGTTTGTGTGTGTAGTACGGTGTAGTTTCAATGTAACTCATTCTTTGCCTACCTATTACAGTGGTACAAGAAAAACATAACACAGTTTATATAAGAACATGTTACCTCATAAAACATATAAAATACCACTTGTGTACAGAAGCCATCCTAGGCCCAGCCACCGGGAATTGCAATCTAGTACACTAATCATGGACACTCACCCCAATGTAGAGGGTTTTTTCCATCTGCCATTTTAATAGGATATTCCATCATTTTATGATTGAAATGGGGTTTGACCTCTATGACTTGGGGCACTACCCTGTTATTTTTTTATGATCAGTGGGGTCACTGTTCATCATAGTATATACTGCTGAGAAAGTCCAAACTTTAATAATTCAACAAAAGATATTTGTGATATTTTTGCTCTCCAGAAAAGGCATCCAGGCCTCTCTTGAACATGTACAAAAAGTCCGCCATAACAACCTCCTGCGCCAGACAATTATTTTTACAAACCAAACATAATTTTTTTAACAAGTATATTGGAAAACTATTTACAAAATCTACAACAATATTAGAAATGATCACATGACAGTTATGCTATAACATTTTCATTGATGCATTAGTATCTCTGTCAAAAATCTTTGCCTTTGCTTGCCATTCTCAAGCTTGGTGCTAGACCTTTCCACTTGTAACCGTCAGTTTACAAGTTGTCATGGCACAGATTAGTTATCATGTGACTAAACCTTGCAGGATCTTGTGAATTTTTTGAAGAAGAATGTTATATTTCATATAATAGAGTCTTTGAGGGAGAATTATCAGAACTGTTTAAAGAGCAGAAGTGTTCTAGTTTCTTATGGCAACCAATTAGAGGTCAGCTTTCATTTTCCTGCTGGTGCTTATAAAATTAATCATTATAATAATTATATAATTATAACAATAAATTAAAGCTGAGCTTTGATTGGTTGTTGGTTGCCATGGGCAACTAGAACAGTTTTAATTTAGACGCTCCTTGTAAAGCTGGGTTCCATCCTAGTGAATGTTTACCTTGACCAGTGCTTCAATGACTTCTGTGGGACCTAATAGACAGCTATCTTCCACAGACTTCTAGAGGTGACTGGAGGAGTGGCTGAGCACTTCCCAGCCCTCATTCTCACAATTGCTGGATGCCCCAGCAAAGAAACAAAATATTAAAGGGTGCCCAGTTTTGCACCCCACTGATCACCCATTAAAGATAATAATTTCATAATTTACATGTTGGTCAGAAATCCATTTTAGACTTTGTTCAGATTCTCCAGACACATTCCAACAAAATGCACTTTATTGGCATCTGACCATCACACCTATATGAGCTACCCAAACATTTAATTCCAAAAACCAAGGCATTAATATGGTCTCCTTTAGAGTCTGTCAAATTGGATGTTCGACTAAGAAGTTCTGTCTCAGGATTCAAATTAAATAGGTTTTATGTGAATTCCAGGGGCGAAGACGGGGATCCCAAAATGAATAAGAAAGCTAACTAACCCTTACCCTTCAGGCACCCTTTCCAGTTCTTCTGGGCCGATCAGAAGTGCGGGGGTCATGCAAACCGTTTTGGCTCATCAGTAGCCATCGCTTTTGTTGTGAGAAGGCTGCTAATTGGTGACCCCGAGCGGATTAGTTGTAGTTGAATTTCGGGCTCAGTAAGACCCTTTTCTCCTCACAAAGCTGGTAAAACTATGTACAGGCGGTCCCCTACTTAAGAACACCTGACTTACATATGACCCCTAGTTACAAACGGACCTCTGTATTTTGGTAATTTACTGTACTTTAGTCCTAGGCTACAATAAACAGCTATAACAGGTATCACAGGTGTCTGCAATGAAGATTTATTGTTAATCCTGGTTCTTATGACAATCCAACATTTTCAAAATCCAATTGTCACAGAGACCAAAAAAATTTTGACTGGGGTTACAAAAATAAAGTATACAGTTCCAACTTGCATACAAACTCAACTTAAGAACAAACTTGCAGAACCTATCTTGTATGTAACCCGGGGACTGCCTGTATTGAAATTAAGACCCTTTTCTCCTCACACAGCTGGTAAAACTATGTATTTATAGACCTTGGGTTGTGTGTGGAGGAGTTTAGTTTACATAAAGTGGATGTCCATCATATTATGTACATCTCCTATCTTCAAAGATAGTTATTTAGTTTTTGGCCTTCCAGTGGAAAGTTTCTTCTATACAATACAGGAGGAAGAGGGCTGGGTCCAGGGCGTGGGCCTTTTGGCACAGTTGTCTGAGCTATGACAGGTGTATGTAAAGTTGATCAACAAGAAAAGAACTAAATGTCTTCTGATTGTTTTGCAATGTGATTTGGGCCTCATATGTAATTTTTTGTTTGTATTTATTATTTGGATGATACTTGTTTTAAGGGCACACAGCTCCCTTTAAAAACAAAATTGATCTCAAAAATTTCAATCTAGAAATTTCAGGAAAAAAAGCCCGCCCCCCCCGTGCAGTGTCCAGTGCGCAGTGCAGCCCCCGTGCAGTGTCCAGTGCGCAGTGCAGCCCCCGTGCAGTGTCCAGTGCGCAGTGCAGCCCCCGTGCAGTGTCCAGTGCGCAGTGCAGCCCCCGTGCAGTGCCCACTTTCTCTTTGACTGATTTTTATTCATCATTTGTGTGTGCTTTTGCATATTAATATTTGCTACAGTTTCTATAAACAACATTCGAAAAAGTTTTTTCTGTGGGATAAAGTAGTAATTTTGTGAACACTAAGTGATGCAGAATATGAAAATAATCAAATGTTAATAACTTGTCTTTAAAAAAATGTAATATGTTGGTAAAAGATAATATAAAAGATTCTAAGTCACTCTCCAGTTTGACTTGTAAAAACTGCTAAAACATACAATAATACATGTAATACAATAATAATTTTTAACATTTTCCTTATTTAAGGTACGCAGCTGTTAATGAAACCGCTGGTGATCTCAGAAGAGGCGGATAACATCTACGTTGTCGGAGCCTCCACCAGGCGACTTCTACTTGGAGCTGAAGCTATAGGATTTGTAAAGGAAAGTGCGGATGGCACTATGAGGCCTTTCTTGTATAGCAACCGAACTGACTATAAAAACTTTATTGGTAAGTTCCCACCACATTCTCAAAGAACATCAATGCTCCCTCCATATTTTAGACATTCTCTTAGATTAGTTATACTTCATTACTTTGTGTTTTTCTAGGATTTATCATTTCAGCTTTTTATTATGGGACACAGTGTTTTTTTTTAAATTTTTATATATATATATAATCGATTAGCAAGACACATTCCAGGAAACGCCAGCCATTAACCACAGATTCTTGCATAGAATGTAGAGGCGTGTGCCATTAACCCTGTACAGCAAACCAGAATGTGGGTGGAAGGGAGACTGGATGGTGATTTAACATTACAAGCAATGAATGGCTACATGTAATACTGCATTTCAGCTGTTGAAATGAAAATGATCAGGCCCTTTAATCTTAGTAAGTTTAGGGCTGCGTGCACAGGTCGGCACATGGGAGAAGAGGAGGGTGTGAGCGCTGCTCACCCTGCTCCATAGAAAATACTTGCCGCATGGCAGGCTCTATCTTTTTGCGGCTACGGCTCGGAGTGGTGAGCTCTTGTTGCGCTCACCTTACTGAGCCCGTTTGTCATAGCTGTCTATGGGGGACATATCTACGGCCGCAAGCTTGTCGTGCGCATGAGCAATAAAAGTAACATTGGTATGTATAATCCTTTTGTTACTGTAGGCAGCATTGTTTTTCCAGGGTTCTGATGAGGGGCAATAACCCAGAAACAGTTCTGTTTTATAGATTGGTGTCTCTTGTTTGGTCAGAATTTGCATATTCATTTTCAGACAATAGGAACACACCCTCTTGCTAAAATCCTGTCCTGGTCTTGATCTGCAGTTAAAGACCAACTCTTCTTTGTTAAGTACAGTGAAGGCTACAATTCATGTTGTATGTTGCACTTAAGCACAAGTGGATCTCAGCAACCTGTAACCATCTTGGGATCCTCCTGTGGGTTGGTCGCGGTAATTGTAGAGAATAAACATTTATGGCGCCCTGAGCTCGTTTCTGATTTTGCACCCAGCTCATGGACGTAATATACATTTGGGTGCATGAGATCTTAACTTGTATTTATCTTTTTTTTTTTTTTTTTTTACTGCAGGTGATGGAGAGGATTTTCTCAGTATGGCCGAATGTCAGTTTATCATTAAACACGAGCTTGACAATCTACGTGCTCAAGATGAGACAAATATTCCTGGTTATCCCCAGGCCAAGCTTTATCCTGGAAAATCAATAGGCAAGTGCATTTTATAGTGTTACTCAATCAGACTAATCTTACATGAAACAGGAGACCTACTTGATGAACAGGTCTGGAAGGCGCAATATACCAGCAGCAAGCAGTGATCAAGAAATCGTTACTATTAAAAGTTAGTTACAAATGGATACATTTATTAGGGTTAAAATATACGCCTTATTATCCAGAAACTATTTGTATTTGGTGAGCAGAGATTGCATTAACGTCTGTACAAGCGGCGTTAGACTAGGATGCGGTGCAGTGACCGTGGACCTATATTATTAGATTCAGATCACTAATTGCAGTCATCCGATGGGATGAGATAACATCAATATTTTATGTAGACTGCAAGTCCATAGTCTGGGGGAGATTTGTCAGCATCAGTCACAGGTTGATCTGAAGAGTGAGTTCCTTCAGCCTTAGTCTGGTCTGGGGGGGACTCCCCAGCCCATATTTGGCCGACATCACCGACCTGGCCATCACAGGGCCAGACTATGTTTTATGCTGCTGACCCAAGCCCCCCCCCTCGCACCACCAGACTAGACTGTGGCTGATGCCACCAACCCCCCAGACCAGACTAAGGCTGAAGGAACTCACTCTGCAGATCAACCTGTGACTGATGGTGACAAATCTCCCCCACCCAGAACAGACTATGGACTTGCAGCCTACATAAAATATTGATGTTCTCTCATCCTGCAGTGCAAGCCGTAGTCTGGTGGGGAGGGGGCATTTGGTGAGGTCAGTCATATAAAGTCTTGTCTGGGTGGTTGTTGGTGTCAGCCATAGTCCAGGGAGGGGAAGTGGGTTATGCGGCAGCCATAGTTTGTTCTCGGGATCCAGCGGCATCAGCAATAGTCTGGTCTTGGCCAGCCGGCAGTGTCAGCCATAGTCTTGCTTTGGGGTAGGGTGCCGGCGTATACCCGTTGTTCAGTGCATGGTGCAAGTTACTATTATTGTCTCAATTGGCTATTTAAGCAGAGAAACAATATTTACTTACATTATATAAGTCTAGAAGTTATATATTTGTATAACTGAAAATTTCATACTCCTCCTTGGCTAAAATCACTCCTCAAAATGGCAAGAGGAATATTTTTACTTTTCTGGAATTTATGAGGTAAAATTCAGCAGAACTTTGATCATTTCTGATATTCTAATGCCAGAGTTGTGTTACATATAAGTAAGGAAATTGAGTGCCTTTAGCTTTGTGCTAAACTCAACATTTCAGGTTCACTAATATGGATCAATGATGTCTTTTGAAATATGATAATGCTCTGGATGTGGTACTTAAATGTCTCCAAGCTCTAAAATTAGACTTTGAAAATATGGTGGCACGTGTAGCTAAAAAGTCATAGTGCTGTACTATTTATATCTCTCTATACGCTGATGATAACGTTCTTGTGTGTTTGTTAGTTAAGACGATCTTTCTGTTCTCCTATACACCCCATAAAATTATAATTCAGGATTATTTTTTGTTATGTTTCTCTTTTCCCCTTGTTATTCTCATGAGAACTGTATTATTTGTTGCGTATTACCATTTGAGGGTTTGAGTCTATGCTTCTAGTATGTGTTTGGGAACATTCCTATGAGATAATAGTAGAACAGCAGTGTCTTTTTATAAAAGTTGTTCCATAATTATATAGGAAATAAAAGTATGTACTAAAAATCAGGAGAGGTGAAAGGTATTTGGTTTCTATTTCCTCAAAGTAACTGTAAAGTTATAATGATTTTACCAAATTATTGTATGTGACTCATCCTTTAAAAATAAACAGAACAATGCCTAGTTTGTGCTGCACACTCGTTATCTTTCCAAAGTTATGGCATTTTCTGTTTTGAAAGTGTTTGACAAATATTTTTCTCACCAGTGGTGAGAAACAGTATCCACTGTTCTGAACACATCCAGCTCTGCTACATACACAGAGAGAGCTCTATCACATGACCTCCTCCTCTGTGAGCAGAGAACAGCAACCCCTCCCCTCCCTTGAAACAGACTACTGACTGATAAACAAACAACTGACTCTAGTGATGGGAATCATGGCTCTTCTTAGTAAGCTGGCTCATTAGCCTCCACTCACTATGGGGAGCCGCAGGCCAATCAATCACCCCATTCCACACCACTTCTAACTTGATACTATTGGGTTAAAGGGGGCAACTGTCTCCCGTCGTTCGTGAACGACACATCACTAACGGACTCCAGGGCTTGTCAGCAGTGGTAGAGGAAGCAGCTGCTGCATATGTGAGGTAATCTGAGGGCTATGGCAAAGATCTACTGCATATAGGTAACAAAGATAATAGGAAAAGTTTTTTAGATCCAAAGAGCCATTGATTTGTGGGATAAAAAACCTTTACAGTTACTCTTTAAGGAAATTGGCATTTTTGCATTAACATTGAGTTTTAACCACTTTGAGTCGGCCTCGACCGAGAAAAGTGGTTCTTCTCCACTGCAGATATACAGTGGGAAGGTGTTTGGACAGAACGATAACCACGCATTGACCATGTTCCCCCATTAAGTTTCTAAAACAAACACTCCAAATCAGCAGATTTGCATTCTGTTTGCATTCCTTGCTGAGCTGCAGGGTTCAGACCTAGCTGCTGGACTCACTGCTCTCCCACCCCGTGTATAGAGTTTTTATGTAATTTGGCAGTAGCTTCTGTATGGCTTGCTAGTACACAAGCATGTTAAAAGCAGATTAGGACAGAAGAGGGGAGGATGAAATGAGGCAAATTTAAAGGGAACCTGTTACCTCAAACCTCCAGTATAAACCTCACACTACCTTACAGTCCAACTGTCCAAATGTCCAACGCAACCCTGTACTGGACATTTTATACACCATGCTGCCTGTAGATAGCACACCATGAACAATAAAATTAGCTCTTCCTGCTCTATAACATGCTACCTGCAGATAGCACACCATGTACAATCTGCTGAGCACCTCCTGCTCTACAACTTTCAGCCTGCAGATAGGACACTACGTACAATTTATGTAGATCCTCCTGCTCTATAACATCCTGCCCACATGTAGGACATTAAAGGGCACCTACCACCACAAATCTACTTATAAAGGTAGATTGGGTGGTAGGTGGATCAATGGGACGTGAGGATAGCCCTTTTAAGGGCTAATCCTCACGTCCCCACACTTTTTTGATAACTTTTATTATCCCTATATTCAAATTTACTTATGCGGCTACTGGGGCGTGGAGTAGCCGCATCTGAGGTTACACGAGGCGGCTACTCCACGCCCCGGTAGCCACTTTACCCCTCCTACTCACCCATCTTCGGCGCGCAGCTCCGCGTAGCTACGCGCCCTCGTCCGGGGATCCTGCCGTCTGCGCATGCGCAGAAGAGCAGGCCCGCGCCTGTTTCGGAGCAGTGAGCGCGCAGGCGCGGGCCTGCTCTTCTGCGCATGCGCAGACGGCAGGATCGCCGGACGAGGGCGCGCAGCTACGCGGAGCTGCGCGCCGAAGATGGGTGAGTAGGAGGGGTAAAGTGGCTACCGGGGCGTGGAGTAGCCGCCTCGTGTAACCTCAGATGCGGCTACTCCACGCCCCAGTAGCCGCATAAGTAAATTTGAATATAGGGATAATAAAAGTTATCAAAAAAGTGTGGGGACGTGAGGATTAGCCCTTAAAAGGGCTATCCTCACGTCCCATTGATCCACCCACCACCCAATCTACCTTTATAGGTAGATTTGTGGTGGTAGGTTCCCTTTAAATCTGTTCAGCTCCACCTTCTCTATAATATGCTTTGTGACACAATGTAAAATGTGACAGAATCCCTTTAACTGCTATTACGGTTTGTTCGCCCACAGAAATGATCTGGCTTTGTCCCATTAACGAAGGTGTCCATTTAACTTGGCCATCTCATTGTCTCTTTTTAGAGGATAAAAATCTTCTTTTAACGTTTGCATTAAAGTGGGATGCATGGTTTGACTTTTTAACTGCTGTGTGAAATATTAAGCTATTTAGTACAAAGTTACCAGCCTTTAATTTAGCAAATTGGCAGCCGCTTGTATTGAGTCTGACTTTTCCAAATGACTTTGAAATCTTTAGAGTGATTAAACCTATTAGCTTAATCAATATTTTTCACCCTTTTGATGCTGCTAAAAAAAAGTCGGAAACTTGTGATTTTTCTGTCACATTTTTTGCTAATATTTTCTAGGTTTCATCAGTGTAAGTTTAGTTAAGCCACTTTATATTTTATGTTGACAGCATTTACAATCCTCTTTAGCATGCAGCCAAACCAATATCCATTTAGGGTACCAAACTAAGGGCGGTTTCTCACACCCTTGTGATCAGCCCATGGTCAGAGACCGTGCGGAGTCCTGTGTTATACACTGGCCACGTTGCCGAGGACCAGATTCCTCACTTCATACTGATCAATGATGCAAGGAGTTACGCAGTTCAAGGAGAGTCTCTTGACTGAGATAAATAAATAGGGGAAGAGTCCCAGGAAAGTTTCTGGCTCTATGGGTTATGTGGGTGTTCAGCCCAACTGGGAATAGTAATAATAATGGAATCAATATACAATATTTACAAAGTACCTGGTAAGGCTTTCAGCCCATCAGGGGTTAATCAGATTCATCGCTGGTTTCAGCAAGGGCAGGATCCGGGACCAGTGTAGGATCCTGTGCTTCATCAGCAGAAGTAGAAGCCGGCTGGGGACACCCGGTGGCAGTTGCAGGCTCGGCAGCATCCTCCTGACATTCAGGGGGAGGGGCGCTGTCGCCCGGGGTGTCGGCTGTTCCAGCCGGGGGCTCAACAGAGCTGGGGACCATGGAGGGGTCCAGGAATAAATAAATTGGAACCTGCGGCAGTGCCGCGGCTCCTTCCAGCTCCACTTCTTTTGGGGCTGGGTCATCACCCCACTGGTAAACGGCAGGTGAAGGTGATGCTCTCGTTGGAGCCTACGGATAAGGCTCATCAGCCGGACTATCTTCCACCACAGAGGATCCGTGGGATCTGGCAGCGCTCCCTGCGGGAGAGACGGTGGAGGTGGCTCCCTGAATCATGCCCGGTCCGTGGACGGCAATGGGGCCCGTACTCACGATAACCATGGACTGGGCATTCACATGGGTCACTGCCTGGGGACTCACCGCCGAGGAGGAAGACGAGTTCGGAGACTCCGGCCATTCGTCTTCCTCATAGAGGTCTTCACAGGAGTGGTAACGGTCCTCATCGGGGTCACACCAGCCGCCCATGGTCCGCGGGGTCCTCTGCTGAAGCAGAGATAACTACCAAAGGATTCTGTCCCTTTACATCCAGAGGAGACCCTTTGTTTACTGCACTTTTCCCCACATCAAGGGCTGTACCCAGAAGATGGACTTTTCTTCAAAAGCCTTCTGAGAGACTTTTTGCCGGTTACTACAAGGAAAAGTTGCTATTCATTCTATTGTATTGCACTTAACGCCTTCCTTTTCAGGTATGGACATTTTGCTTGCCTTTTTCTATGCCTTTCCCTTTTATAGGAAAAGAGACATTTTATTCTGCTACTCTGAGTAGCCTGTTCCTGTAACATTCGAACGTTCAAGCTATGTACCCATTGGGCTGCTAAAGCCAATGTGAGTTATTTAATGTTTGCACAACTGCCAATGTTTGTCAGTAGTTTGCAGTAACCTTTTCATGGGCTTTTCAGACTGTAGTGTGGCTGTGTCGGACCGTTTTTATGTAAACCCTGACCGCAATCTTATGCCTCAAACCGAAGCTTCGTAAGTGGGGGTAGTCCGTAAACTGCGGGTCCTTAGGGGACCGGGGGTGCTAAAGCTGTAGCACCTGGATGCCAATCACACAAGGGTAAAAATGTCAGTCGGCAGGTACCTTGTACAATGTCTTATTGTATCACATACACTCACCGGCCACTTTATTAGGTACACCATGATAGTAACGGGTTGGACCCCTTTTTGCCTTCAGAACTGCCTCAATTCTTCGTGGCATAGATTCAAAAAGGTGCTGGAAGCATTCCTCAGAGATTTTGGTCCATATTGACATGATGGCATCACACAGTTGTCGCAGATTTGTCGGCTGCACATCCATGATGTGAATCTCCCGTTCCACCACATCCCAAAGATGCTCTATTGGATTGAGATCTGGTGACTGTGGAGGCCATTTGAGTACAGTGAACTCATTGTCATGTTCAAGAAACCAGTCTGAGATGATTCCAGCTTTATGACATGGCGCATTACCCTGCTTAAAGTAGCCAACAGATGTTGGGTACATTGTGGTCATAAAGGGATGGACATGGTCAGCAACAATACTCGGGTAGGCTGTGGCGTTGCAAGGATGCTCAATTGGTACCAAGGGGCCCAAAGAGTGCCAAGAAAATATTCCCCACACCATGACACCACCATCACCAGCCTGAACCGTTGATACAAGGCAGGATGGATCCATGCTTTCAAGTTGTTGACGCCAAATTCTGACCCTACCATCCGAATGTCGCAGCAGAAATCGAGACTCCTCAGACCAGGCAACGTTTTTCCAATCTTCTACTGTCCAATTTCGATGAGCTTGTGCAAATTGTAGCCTCAGTTTCCTGTTCTTAGCTGAAAGGAGTGGCACCCGGTGTGGTCTTCTGCTGCTGTAGCCCATCTGCCTCAAAGTTCGATGTACTGTGCGTTCAGAGATGCTCTTCTGCCTACCTTGGTTGTAACGGGTGGCGATTTGAGCTACTGTTGCCTTTTATCAGCTCAAACCCATCTGCCCATTCTCCTCTGACCTCTGGCATCAACAAGGCATTTCCGCCCACAGAACTGCCGCTCACTGGATGTTTTTTCTTTTTCGGACCATTCTCTGTAAACCCTAGAGATGGTTGTGCGTGAAAATCCCAGTAGATCAGCAGTTTCTGAAATACTCAGACCAGCCCTTCTGGCACCAACAACCATGTCACGTTCAAAGGCACTGAAATCACCTTTCTTCCCCATACTGATGCTCGGTTTGAACTGCAGGAGATTGTCTTGACCATGTCTACATGCCTAAATGCACTGAGTTGCCGCCATGTGATTGGCTGATTAGAAATCAAAGGGGTATTCCAGGAATCAGCATAATTCATATGCAAATGCATACTCAAAATATAAGCTAATGTGTAATTAGTTGTTATTTAAAATTTTGCTCCCCTTAGTAGAAAAATGCTGATGACATAGACTGTAATGAAGAATTAAAATGCTACTGGCCCTTTAATCAGTCCATTAATTTCCTCCGCGCGGTCCGTCGTAGAACAGAAGTTGGCCGCTGGTCACATGTCCACATCACATGTCCTGCACCTGCCTGGGCAGGTCATGTGATCACCACTCTGTTTGGCTGTAGTCGGTTGGTTGCAGTGCAGCCAGTATGGCCAGTGTAGTGGTGATGGCAGTTACACATCATTACTATGGTAACAGAGCAAGAAAACCTGTTATATCATCACTGGGAGCAGAGCATAAGAGGGAGGAGGAGTTACTGAGAACTAAAGGATCATGGGACTTGTATTTTCCAGTGGCGGCCATCTTTGTGATAACTCCACCTACTTTAGAGAGGCCATAAAATGTTGTGAATCATAAAATCAAACTATTTATGCTCCGTTTTGTGACTAATGACATTGAGTATTGTTGTATTCATTTATTTATATCATCATGGGTTTTTGTGTCAGACGTTCATATTCCCGGAATACCCCTTTAAGTGTTAACGAGCAGTTGGACAGGTGTACCTAATAAAGTGGCCGGTGAGTGTATGTCGATGTAATGCACATATACTATATATTTGTTGCCAGGGAAGAAGTGTTCATAAACAAATATACAGGCCTTGGTGCAAGGAGTGGATTACAGTACATGACACCACACCTTTCATACTGTACAGTTTGGTTTAATGGCGTCAGCAACCAACTGTCATACTTAGAATACATGTGTCTTTGTCTTAGTCTTACACCAACCCATGTGCCTGTCTCCAGGGCCATGGGTGGCTTGTCCCTACAGATCACTTAGCCTGCACTTTACCAAAGTGTCTCTTTGTATTTACCTCTACCGGATATTGCTTACACGGACACCCCGGAGACCCCGCTACTGGCCATCGGTTGGTCCTCTGTGCCGCAACCAGGGCGGCTCTTTCAACTGCCCCGGGGGTATGCAACACCCCTGCTGATACAAAGCAGAGGGGTTGTTGCGAATACGTCCCAATATGTAGCTTGCAACCTGTGTGGAGTCTGATCAACCCCACAGCAGGTCACTACACAACATGGGAAACACTGCAGTGGTAGATCCTGCCTGGTAAGGCAGGAGTTAATTGTTTAATGTGATGTTATTCCATCAGCCAATCACACTTGTTATCATATTGTATTGTAAGCTGGGATGTAATTGTAGGAATAACCACCACCTGACCAGGAGCTAAGGAGAAGTGACAGTTGGAGAGTGCCAACAGTCAGTTCAGTCAGTCTAGTGAGGAAAGACAGACTAGTTCAGTTGGTCTCTGGGGGAGACCAGTACAGTGCAGCCAGTAAACCAGATCCGACCAGTCTAGTCAGACAGAGGAGAGCCAGCCTGAGCAGCTCTGAGGAGTTGGTGAGAGAAAAAGGGGTATCATCCTACCTTCAAGGGTGATATCTGAAGTAACCCAGAACAAGCTGAAGCATCCTACTAAGACACAGCGATCTCCCAGCCTGCCCTTGCATCCAGGCTGGTGATCAATCCCTGTGGTTCCCTCCCCAAGTGCATCCCCAGCATTTTCCTATTTGGCATTCGTTTGACATGTTATCCACTGTTCCTGTTGGTTCCAATAAAGAACTGTAAGTTGCTTATAGACAACGTCTGCCTCCGTCTGATCCCTGCTACTACGACTGTCACCATCACGGGCACCCTATCCACTACACAGGGACTCATACTCCAGACCCCAAAGGGTTGCCCCAGGAAGAACTACTACAGCAGCCTCTCTCTCATCATTTCTTGCCAACGCCACCTGCTGGAGACCTTCCTGGGCCGCAACCGCCAGCCACTCCGGTATCCCGGGCCCCAGCTGTCTCCAGGCCCCAAGAGAAAAAGGCTAGGCCCCGGTGGGGGATGTTGCAAGTGCCTTTCCTGCGCTAAACAGCAGCATCAACGCTGTAGTGATTAGAAGAAGACACTCCATGCATCATAGATCGATATGATGCAAGGAATCCCGTCCTCTGCAGTTTGGTCCATCCGTGACATCGGACTCCTCATTATCCTGTCTGATCACGGGTGGTGTGCAAATTCATATTGATAAATTGAGATAATGGGGCAGATTTGTCTGAAAGTCAGAATATTTCCAGTTACCCATGGCAACCAATCACAGCTCAGCATTAATTTTTTCAGTGCTCATGAATATTATAAAGAGGAGCTGTGATAAATCTGCCCTAATGTGGATAATAATACCACATTGCAGATGTTTTATGAAGCATATGGTTTACCAGCCTCTACACCACTGATATGGGATATTTTTTTTTTTTTCCTTTAAAGCTCTCCTCTCTTATGCTAAATTGGTAAGTTCCTGATTTATATAAAATTATCCTCCAAATTCATATGCAAATGACCTGAGAAAAATCCCTTTTTGCCTAAGTCCCTTCTAAAAGCTGAAGGGGAGTGTCGCTTCAGGTGCCCATATTTTGGGCTCTGTAGCAGCAATAACTGCCTTGGTGTCATTTTAAACATTAGAATCTCCTCTACCAAATCACATCAGGATTATAGTTCTCTGTTTTAAAGAACAACAGATACAGTTAAACACATAAATAGGAAAGTGAGCTGCAGATAAAGATCCCTTAGATCCCTGTAGCTCCCAGAACCATCCAATGAGCACTGTGTCTGCAGAGGGATCCTGTGAAGACACTGATATGACATCAAGCAGAGATGAATGAAGTTAAGATGCAATGCGCATCCTCTCTGCATGTTTTTGTACACAGATCATTGATAACATTGATCCTATGGGAGGATAAGATAAGATCACTGTTATATGTGATCTGTTAAAAAGAACAGAAGTGACATACAAATTACAAAATATAAATTTATAAAAAATATAAAATTTCCCCCCCAGTCGTCGTCTGGTATGGGGAGTTGGCGACGTCAGCCGTATGTTTGGTGTGGGGAGGTCCGCAGCATCAGCCATTGTTTGGTCTTAGAGAGGGTCGGCAGCGTCAGCCATTGTCTGGTGAATCTGGGGGGGATGTCGGTGAATGTCCGCCTGAGGGTGATGTAACACACAGCGTTTTAGTCCGTTTTTGGGCCGTTTTTAGTTACTGCGTTTTCAGATTGTAAAAACCGCATGCGTTTTTTGAAAATGCATGCTTTTTGTCTGATTTTCTGAATTTGCGCAATTAAAAACGGGCAAAAACGGATGTTTTCAAAAAACGCATCCGTTTTTAAAATCTGAAAATACAGTAACTAAAAACGGCCTAAAAACACCATGTGTGACATCACCCTTAGACTGTAGGTTGCAGTTTCTGAGGAAACGAAAAATGGTTGCGCGCCCTTTGTTTAAACCATGATGTAAGATTACTAGAAATGCCTCAACTGGCTATTTAAGCACAGCTAAAATGATTAACAGCTGTCTATTAACAGTTGTAATCCTATGAGTTATATTTTCTATCTTTTCAAAAATAGCAAGAGGAGTATTATTACTCTTCTGGAAAAATGTTGGTGCAACCTCTGTTTACATGAAAAACATGGTTCTAGATACAATGTTTCCCAAGAATAAGGTGTTTGAAATGAGACTTGCCAAAAGGGCAGAGGGGGAGCACCACTTCAGAGAAAAAGTGACTTTTCAGCTCATTTGCATATGGCTTAGAGGGATTTTATCAAGATGGACTTCATTCCCTACCTGAGGTGGTTGTTGGTTTAGCAGTGTAAAAGCTGGTGGCCGCTTCCTTTAGAATTTTATCTACATTAAAGTGGTGCAGATTCTGCACTCTCTAATCTGGAAGAAAAGACGGTGAATTGTATCCATACTGGACATATCCTCGAAGTATTATCATTACATTCTGTAATACTACCTTTGAGCAGCCAGTGGACATCGAGTTGAGGTCTGTTTTTATCATGATCGGGGACCATGCCAAAAAACCTCGTTCACAATTTTCGTGATGGCTGAAAAATAGCCCAAAATACACAGTTATTTTTCTGAAAATGATGGACACCTTGACATGTGCAGATGGGCCCCATTATACGACAATATGGTCTATCTGCCATCATTGTTATCTATCGTATGACAGATCCAGCACTCTGCAATTTAAATTATTTTGCTCCTATGACAGAACCTGACAATTGATGCGCTGCTTTTATTAAAAAGAGGGTGCCTCGGTGAGACAACCTATTTAAATGATATATCATGTCCAAAATACAAGTGTTTGTTTCCTGTTATCAGCCCTCTCTTGGTTAGTTTATTACAATCATGGTTTCATGGAACCTGCTTTAGAATCCTGGAACACCGCTGCTTAAAGTGAATATGGTATGTCACTATAATTTCCCTACCTGAGCTATTTGCTATGTTATGTAGGGCTATGCCCAAACACACCACCCATACTTTTGTTTTTATTTTCCAGCTCCTCCTTTCAGGCCAAAACTTCACTTCAGATTTGTTTGTATATTTCTAAAGTGCGTTTGGGACATTACAATGCGCCCTAGTGCTCCGGCTCCACAGCAATACCAACACCCCCTGCTACACTGCCACCGCCCAGCAGCTACTCTCCTCTTTCCGCCTTCAGCCATGTCACTTCTGAGTCCAGAAAGATGTGTTGGAGATGTGCTCTGCCAAATCACTTCTACCTAATGTGTATATATAAAGTGAAGTTTTGCCAAGGAAGGAGCTGGTAGACAATGAAAACATGGTCATGGGTGGTATGTGTAGGCATTGCTCTATGTAAGATAGCAGTTAGTTCAGGTAAGAAAATTGTATAGATTGATTCCCTTTAAAGTCAAGTGGGCAGACTGCTCTCTACCTGCTTGAAGTTTCTTTATAAAACAAAAGATGGAAGATGAAGAATGTTCTCTCACCCTTAGGCCCCTTGTATAAGAACATATGGGGGTCATTGCTACGATTGCATCACGGCCCCGATAGACGTCTCACCGCACTGTGGTCTTCTGCACACGGCTACAGCAAGGGGGAGAATACGTTTGTGTGCAAGGGGCCTTATATTTAGCTTTTTTTGAGGCATGGTAGCTCTTCAGCCATAGAAAGATTGTTAGGGGCTATATTGTTGGGTATCACTGCTCTCTGCCCTTTTAATGAAAATGAAACATTTTTATCATAGATTTTAATGGCATAGTTTCAATAGCTGCATTTAAAACATTTATCTTCCAAATATAATGGAAGTGCACACTTACCAAGCAGTGCAGGGTGTGCCATATTAATAAAGACCATGTGCCAGTATTCAATAATCTGGCGCACCCTGCACATAGTGCAGTTTGCACTACTTTTGTTAAATCTGACCCATCATTTTCATTTCCCAGAAGACTATAGACCATTGATGGCGAACCTTTTAGAGACCGAGTGCCTAAACGACAACGAGTACCCACTTCTTTATTGTAAAGTGCCAATATGGCAATTTAAGTAGTAACTTCAGAGCTTTCAATCGTATCAGTTTATCATTTTAGCTTTCCCCCAGGGTCCCCTGATCAATAAGAAACACGGGGCCTGGATCTGTAGCTCTAATGGTCACCCAACTGTGTCCACGTCTTCTCTCTCCTCCAGTAGTCTCAGGTCCAGGATGTGTTTGAGCACGGAATGTCCTGGGATTCCTTGGACTGGAGGAGGAGGCCTTGAGTCCTGTCTCGCAAACTCTGGGCTAGGGTGACAGCCTGGGTGCCCACAGCGATTGATCTGAGTACCACCTGTGGCACCCGTGCCATAGGTACGCCACCACTTCTATAGACCATTTTTCTTTGTATTTACTGTAAAAATTCTAAAACCTCATCAACGCCACAAAAATCTGTTCAGAATAAGATAGGACAAGAAATATGCTGCTCCAGGATCTACCCTTTAGTGTTGATGAAAAGCTGCGTGCTGTGATAGGGGAGGAGGAGCTGTAGGATGACATCAGGATGAGCGCATCCCCAATATGCACATCCACAAGAAAAGACAGAGAAAATGTATATGTATTTTCCATTTACAGAAAGCAGCTGAGAGAAAATACTGAAGTACAACACATTCCTGGTTGTGCTTCATGGAAAATATTCCTTATTAGTACACGTTGTCCATATAACATCTACCTTTCCATGGTAACTGTATCTATTCTGGCCAGGTGTAATTTTTATCAAACGACCTGTGTTCTGTACGTGACATAGCCTGTACTTGACTCATATTGCATTGGGCTTATTTAATCAACCATTGTATAAATCTTGTTTATTTCAGGAAGTACACAGTTCCTGTTCCTTATCACTAGGGGGCACTGTAGTACAGATGTCACACCCATAGAGCCAACTGTGCACTGATCTTTCTGGAATGTAGAATCTTATCTCACTCTAGTTATAAAGGAGGATTTCAAGAATTTCAACAAAGTATCATTCCTAAGATCAATATTGAATAACATAGGAAAACAATGTCTCAATGGTATTATTAACATTCTTTGAATAATTCTGGTGTCGTGAAAAATCAATGATCCAATCAAAATTATAATTTTAATCATGATGAGAAAAAAAGTTTTTGTAAAAATTTTCTGGATTTTTTCTTGTGTACAAAGAAAGGGTCACATTTGTTAATTATCACTAACCACATCCTGGGCTGGACACAATCATTTTCTATCCTTTTTGTCTTATGACAAAGGGCACCTTTGGCTGTGCACTAACATTTTTGATCAGTTGCTTTATCTTCTCTCACTTTCCTTCTTGGTACTACAAGCTTTTCTGTTGTGATTTTAGTGATGTCGTTTTTATGAGCAAAAGTATTTTATGCAGCTATGCAAAAACATTGTAATACTTTGACATCTTAACTCCACAGCTTTACCTTTGATTTCATGCATTATAAAGCAAACATTCCTTGAGAATACCGGATGCAGAAACATATCCTGTTTAATCCTGAGCTGAGTGGTTTTCCTGAAAAACAATTATATAATTATGATAATGAGGCTGTGTTGCTTCTGTGCATGGATCCAGTGCTTCTCCTCTCACATTAAGTATTCACTGCTCCATAGAATGATGTAATCAATGTGTTGTGCCTGACAGGCAGGAGTAAATCGCTGCAACATCCCCTAGGCTGAATGCAATCCAGCTTTCCAAGGTCCTGAATGTTATAATTGTCTTTTCAGCAAAATCACTCAGCTCAGGTATTAAACAAGATATGCTTCTGCATCAGTGTAGCTACAGCATTCTCAAGGTATGTTTGGTTCATAATACAGGAAATGAAATGGTACATTTCCTTTAAAGAGTAACTGTAAAAGTTTTTTTTCACTAATCAATAGTTCTTGGGATGTTAAACAACTTTGCCTATTATCTTTGTTACCTATATTCAGTAGTTTCTTTTCTATATCCCTCAGATTACCTCAGTGCTGCCATAGCTGCTTCCTCTCCATGTGCTGATAAGCCCTATGAGACATTTCTTGTTTACACTTTGTTTCTCAGACTGACTCTTGGGAGGGGAGGAGCTTCTGCTTCCTGCTCACAGAGGAAGAGGTCATATAACTGTGAATGTAGCAGAGCTGGATGTGTACAGAACAGTTAGTGCAGATGTCTTCCGGTACTTCACTATTCTTTGCAGATCTCCCTGTTTCCTACCTGGGATTCTACAGAACTTTGTCTCTCTCTGCACCTCATGCTGCTCCCTTCCACCACCTTGTCATCCGCAGTATCAGCTCTCTGTAGATAAGCTATTAAACCTTAGTACTCACACAGCGCAGGCTATAGACTTCATGTACTTATGATTTCTCCCACTTATTACATGGTCCCTGCTCCTTTGTGTGATGGAAGCTGCCAGGCTAGTCACCATATACATCTTGTGCATTGTTCAGTGGATTTACTTGAGGGGCACTAAATGGATTTAATGCTGAATTACTTTGAGAGGAACACAAGGCAACATGGGATCTGTGGGCAAGCTAACTGGCCTCAGCCTCAGGGCATAAACTGACAGATGTTAGTCTCTGCCCACTTCACCTCTAGTGAGAGTTTTTTGTCTAACACTTTCAGAACAGAAAATTCCATAATTTTGGTAAGAAAAGACGAGCAGCACAAAGTAGGCATTGTTCTGTTTGTTTTCAAAGGGGAAATCACATTTAATAATTTGGTAAAATCACTATAGCTTTACAGTTACGCTTTAAGTAATAAAAAAAAAAGGCGGGGATGCACTGCTCTGGTGGTGGCACTGTCCAGTCCCCACTAGCCTTTCCTTCCTGGGGTCTCTCCAGAATATGTCTTCCAATTGCTGGCGGCAGTGGTGACCACCAGAGCAAACATCACTGGGCATCTCATTTGTGTTCCCATCAGAACTAGAATGTTATGTGATTGGTTAGTAACTCTGTTTAGCCCATTTGGAAAGATTTTTAAAATGCTCTTGTATGTAAGCATATGATCAGCTTCACATGCAAATTCTACATTTTATTTTTTTATTTCAGTCAGGAGAATGAAGACCAGTAGAATATTGATCCAGATTTTTCCACTACATGACAAGGAAGAGTTGAAACGACTGAGTTTCCATTGGTACAGACAGATCAAGTTTGCTTATCAGCCTATAGGTGAGAACCTGTTCCTCTTTTGATGAGCTTGGATATATTTGCATGAATCTAATTTGTTGTAGAAATTTCCTTGACTGCCAAATTCCCCCGAAGAGAAGGAGTAAGTTGCCCATGTACTTTTCTATGGGACTAATGAAAAAAGCCAAGGACAGCACCCTGTCATCCCCATCAGCCCCATAAAGAATTAATAACGTTTTTCATATAGGTTGGCTCTTATCTATATCTAGTGACCTTCTTGGTAAGCTCTGTACAGTTAGGTTATTAAAGTGCATGAATTCTTCCAGGGTTCCTGAGAAAAGTTAATACTTTATGTATGGACAGATGTTGTTAAATAGCCGCTGGTGCTATTCTATGCAGCACCGGTGGTTAGTGATCATGGGATATAATCAATTAGGTGCTTTCATTGTGTCCCAAGACAACTAAATATGTGTGGAGTATTACTGTACTTAAACTGAACCTGTCACCAGGCATGTCATTTTCAGCTGGTGACAGGTTCTGATAGCCTACTCTTTGCTTATTTAACAAATCCCTCAACCCTCCACACTTGCTGTCATGTACTTTGAGCAGGGGAGGGAGATGGGTGGAGTAGAAGGCGGATGCATGAGGAGATAAAGCCCCCCACCCCACCCAGGGACTCGCTGCTGGCAGGGAGCCAGGTAATATGAATTAAAGTTATATAAACTACTGAAATTATTCAGAACAGATAAACACAAAGGTATTTTTAAATCAGCACAGCATAGGCCAGTGGTGGCGAACCTATGGCACGGGTGCCAGAGGTGGCACTCAGAGCTCTTTCTGTGGGCACTCGGCCATCACCAGAGATGACTCCAGGTATCTTCCTGCAGTCCCAGACAGCCCAGGACTTGCTGTGCACAGAGCTATATTAAAGTGACAGTGATATCTGGGACTACTGGCGGAGTGGGAAGGTGTGGACTGATCTGGATTATCATTGTAGTTAATGGGACCCTGGAGGGAAGCTACAATGATCATCCAAATTTCTTCTATTTACTGCTTTATTGGTGTCCTCAGGGGCTGGTATTAATGAAAGCTGTGACAGAACAGGGAGCATAAATCACAAATTAAATTTCTGTGTTGGCACTTTGTGATAAATTAGTCGGTTTTGGTTGAGTTTGGGCACTCGGTCTGTAAAAGGTTCGCCATCACTGGCATAGGCTATTGAAACCTGCCACCAGCTAAAAATGCAAGATATACAAAAATGTCACAGCAAAATTAGAATTTGTCAAAATAAATAAAATTGATGAAAAATTATATACAAAGATAATAGAAATATCAAATAATCTGTTCAGGAGTTGCAGCGTCCACTGGGGGCTGGAAACCAAAGGATCCGGAGGAGAGATTATAAGAAGCAAAAGAAAATATCAGGAATATACGGACGCGCTACTCTGTTTTGTTCGTATGATGATTTTTATTTTTCAACAGTGGGCATACAATGTGTTTCGAGAGCGGGAAGCTCCCTTCGTCCAAGACACAATGGGGCAGATTTACTTACCCAGACTTGTCGCGATCGAGCAGCGCGTTCTCTGTGGCGAATTCGGGTCTTCCAGCGTTTCACTAAGGTAGTGCGCCCGATGTCCACTAGGTGTTGCTGCTGAGCTGAAGTCCGTCGGAGTTCACTGGAGTTCACCAAGCTATCCTGGGTACAGCGTTTTTTCCGAATCCGTCGGGTTTTCTTACGGCCACGCCCCCCCCCATCCCCACACATTTCCGCTGCGTGCGCCACAATCCGATCGTTTGCGCCAAAAACCCGGGGCAATTCAGGGAAAATCAGCGCAAAACGGTAATATTTGGGTAACCCGACGGAAAAAACGCGGTTCAGGTCCTTAGTAGATGACCCCCAATGTACACACTATTACGTTGGTTAGGCGTTTTCACGTGTTTTATACTGGGAGTATAGTATATGAACTGGGCGGTTACACAGCTGCCAAGCGCTGGACATCAGTCAGCTAAAAATGACATTCCTGTTGACAGGTTCCCTTTAAGGATGAGTGCAGCCTAGACTTTATTATCAGATCACTGACTGTATACTAAAAACTAGAAGATACTAAGAAAGTTAAAAATAGTAACACTTAATGGAAATCTACCATCAGGATGAAAGATTGTAAACTATGCACACTTACATGCAGGTGTGTGACCCCTCTGTCAGGATCTGCTCTTCTTTAGGCTTTTTATGCCCTGGTTTTCACAAAAAAGGCTTTTAAAATTATGCAAATGAACCTGTAGGGCTACAGGCTCCATAGGTGTTAATGGAGCCTGAAGCCCCTTAGGCTCATTTGCATAATTATAAAGCCTTTTTTTTCTCTAAAACCAGGGAATAAGAAGCCTAAAGAAGGGCAGATCCTGCCAGAGGGGGCACACACCAGTATGTCAGTGCTTGGTTTACAATCCTTCATCCTGGTGGTAGATTTCCTTTAACAATCGTCTACCACCAGTATCAAAGACTGGCAGGATCCACTCTTCAAGCTTCCTATTTAAGGCTTTAAATATTATGCAAATGCCTGAGGGGCTCCAGGCCTCATTAACACATATGCAGGATCATTTGCATGAAAGCCTTTTTTGTGAAAACCAGGGTAGAAGAAGCCGAAAGAAGAGACCAATAATAACTTCAGTGTTTCATAGTTAGATATTTTTAATTCACTAATGTTTTTACAGATTCTTTTTTCTCTGTTTTCATCAATATGTCTTGTTTGCAGACAAAATTCGTCATTACTTCGGAGATACTATTGGATTATACTTTGGTTTCTTAGAATACTTCACTTTGGCCTTGATCCCTATGGCTCTCATTGGCATACCTTACTACTTTTTTGCCTGGGAGGATTATGACAAATATGTGATTTTTGCCACATTTAATCTGGTGTGGTCAACGGTTATCCTGGAAGTATGGAAGCGCTACTGCTCTACAATGACCTACCGATGGGGGACATTGCTGATGAAGAGGGAGTTTGAAGAGCCCAGACCTGGCTTTCATGGAGTCCTGGGCATCAATCCTGTCACAGGGAAAAAGGAACCTACTTACTCCAGCCTGAAGAGGCAGCTCCGAATATATCTGGTGTCTGTGCCTTTCGTGTGCCTTAGCCTTTATTTTGCAATTTATGTAATGATGATTTACTTTGACCTGGAGAACTGGGCCATAAGATATGACCATGAGCAGCAGTCAACCTTCAGTAGTCTTCTGCTGTTTGTCCCCAGCATCATTTATGCAGTTGTCATCGAAATCATGAATCGTATTTACAGATTTGCGGCAGAGTTCCTCACAAATTATGGTAAGACCCTGTATTATATACATCAAATAGTCCAAAATGTAAAGAATTTGTGACATCTGTTAAACTTGGAACTTGAAATGTCAACATTTTATAATCTATGCGTAGTGGCTCAGTGGTTACTACCGTTGCCCTGCAATGATGAACACTGGATTTCCAACCAAGAGCAATATCTGAGTCTATACAGGGGGAGATTTATCAGAGTTGCTTATGTTCAAGTTGCTCATGGTAACAATCATTGCTCAGTTTTGAATTTCTAAACCGGTGAAGGAAAATGAAAGCTGAGGTCTAATTGGTTGCCATGAGAAACTAGAACAGTTTTGCTCTACGACACTTATGTCAAATCCAGTGATTCATTCACAGGGAGGATGTTCAATTCACCTTCCCCATTTGTTTCTGTATATATATTTTCAATACTTTTTCCACTTTTCCGGGCCACTTGTCAGAGAACACTTTCTAATTTCCGCTCTCGTGGGTTCTTTGTCAGCTCGTATGAAAGCCCCTCTAAGCTAAATTCTTATCAAATGAAACTTACAATCTGTATCGACCGCCAAGTATTTTGAATGGAGTGTTGTATAAATCATAAACAGAATTGTTAGGTCTGTACTCATGTAACTGATCTGTATTTGTTATATATGAACTTGTGTCTGAACAATGGAAAATGTTTTTTTTTCTTATTTACAGAAAACCATAGATTGGAGTCCTCACACCAGAACCACTTGGTGCTGAAGGTCTTAGTGGTAAGCTGCAATTCACATACTTCTTCTGCATTTACTATGGGGGTTGCATCAGCAGTATGAATACCCGACATCATATTTTTCCAGAATGGTCACTGAGCCTACAGTTGTGGTAACACATGGCCACATCCACAATACTTTCATGGGACTCCTTATTAACATGACAGCACAAATTATACAGTGGTGAAATAAAAGCTTGTTCAGGTGACACCATGGTTGCACAACATGATTTTTACTCCTCTAATATCTGATATTGGTTGAGAAGAAGGTAGGTTAGGCTGCCATATAATTACATAGTTACACATATAGTTCACTATCCTATCATGAGGTACAGCTAACATTCTGGATAAATGTCAACGTTTTTTTTTCTGTATTTTTCAGTTCAACATTGTAAATTGCTTTGCATCCCTGTTCTACATAGCCTTTGTCATGTGTGACTTAAAGCTCTTGCGCCAGGTGAGTAACACTTATATTTTATCACTGGTTATTATGATACAAATGGATCTTTTAAATGTATTTTTTTTTTTTTAAACTTTTGAACAAATTTTTATTTTTTGTAAGTGTAAGTACTAATAATAAAAAAAATTATATATTTTATTTTGTAGTGTTTTTTTGTTTTATAAACATGCACTTTCTGTAAATTTCATACTTTAATGGTTTCTGGCTGTTGCTAACTTAGATACACTGTATGGGCTCTGCTGACAGTTGGGCACCACCCTGCTCTGATATCAAGGAGGATAAGAGGACAGGGGAATCCATTCTGAGGAGAGGGAGAGAATCCTTTTAATGGGTGTGTTGGGGGAGATATCATTACTAGTCCATATATGGTTTTTCTACATCTCTGAGGTCTTCCCCGGACACAAGGTCTCTAAATTATGTAATCTTAATCGATTAATAATTTTTAGGTCAGGCAGGATTTGAACTTTCAATCTGCTCTCTCTGCCATAGAGTTACATTGCTCTTAACCACTTAGTCCATAGAATAGTGGATATCAAGGGAGGATTTAATCTAACTAAGGCTACATTCACACGATGTATGCCCGCCGTACCGTAGTACGGCAGGCATATATCGGCGCTGCGGAGAGGAGCAGGGGATGAGCGCTGCTCACCCCCGCCCCTCTCCATAGGGAGATACAGTGCACGGCGCCGTAATACGGGAAAAGATAGGACATGTCCTATCTTTTCCCGTGCTACGGAGCGGTACGATGCCGCATGTGTGCTGCACCGTACCGCTCCCGTACAGGGCCGTGAGCCCATAGGAGTGTATGGGGGACGTATATCGGCTGTATATAAGTCGGCCGTATATACGCCCCCCATACATGTGTGTGAATGTAGCCTAAGAGCTTTACTAGAGTGTCCATAGAGTAATCCTGTTACACAGGATGTATCTTCTTAGAGATCTCTCTAAATATTACAACATTATTCCTTATTTTAAATTAAAACAGATAATGTAATGATTATATAGAGAGATCTCTGAGAAGATATATCTCTATATACCAGCACACTGATCTTGTGTAGCAGCCTAACTCTATGGGAACTCTAGTGAAGTTCTTAGTTGGATAAGATCCTTCCATTGACAACCACCAAGTCCATAGCATAGTAGATAAGAGCACTGTATGTCTGAGGAGAGGAGATTGAAAGTTCAAATCCTGTCTGACCAAAAATTATTTATAAAAAATAATTTTGTGCAAGGGGAGCCCCTCAGAGATGTAGAAATACCATATATGGACAAGTGATGTCCATCCTTCATGTGCATGGAAATGCTCTTGCACATGAAGGATGGACATCACTTGTCCATATATGGTATTTCTACATCTCTGAGGGGTTCCCCTTGCACAAAATTATTTTTTATAACAGCCTATGAAGCTACATCATGGAGGGGCTCTAGTAACACCCCCATGGCCTTTAGGGCTCATTAGCATAATTGTAAAAGTTTCTACATTATCTTTATAGAGCAAGAGGAGATTTGCAGAAAATATTCAGTATAACTAGTATGTTATGCATTCAAACTGCTATTCGCTCTAATGAGTAGGACCAGTCATATGAAAAGATTTATGTATTCATAAAATGCAACAAGGTATACTAAATCCTTTCCTATCTGTTCAGCTCCATAACATACTCCCTTCAGTCTCAACGCAAATACATATGCCATTTATTATTTCAGAGGGCGGGCGGCAGGCAAGGAAGTGTTTCTAGCCATACTAAGTATGGCATACTAATCTAAATGCAGCAATCGCTCCTTCTGGCGTGATTGTTTATGAATATATCTTATGCATGAGATAAAGTTGTAAGCACGGTGGTAGGGAGACCCCTTGAGCTAGTCCCTGGTTCTGGATTAGAGATGTGAACTATTCACATTGCTATGAATAATATACTGCATGTGTGTAGTATGATCAGATGAAAGTCACCAGCTGTAGGCAGAAAGCATGAGTTTCTTATTAATAGGAAATGCTCAGCCATGGCAGATGTGAAGTGTCCTGACAGCTCAGCTGCTCTGCACTTTGCAGTGCTGGGCGAGTGAAGGCAGTGAGATCACCTTGTTGTGTGCTGGATATCGCTTACACAACAGAAAAGTATCACTTAAAATAACTCCAGAGGGTGTCTTCTATCCACTCCGTTTAACCATTGTGCTGCCATGTAGGAGGAATCATTGGGTAATAGTGGCTAGAGACACCGAGCTTACCTCGAGATTCCAGATAGTCTAAATGAATCATCTTTTTCATTTTAGACATTTCATATTAGAATATATGTGGGGGATGACCTTGTATGTGATGTCACTGTTGGGGTGGCTGGATCTGTTAAATAGTGCATGCTATACTTTCTACAGTAATGGGCATGTATGTAGGATATATCGTGAGCTCAAGCTGCATCCCCTGCCAATTGTGGGAACTGGACACTTACTTCTCCTGAGAATAGTTGATCCTATTCTCACTATTGAGTGGAGCGGCAGGGAGAGAATGGGAGCCCTGCTGCTCCATTCACCGTCTATGGGAGTGGTCAGAAATAGCCGGGTGCTGTGCTTAGCTATCTTGCTCACTCCCATAGAATTTAATGGAGTGGCAGGGCAGATACTCTTCATGCTGCCCCACCCATTTGTGACAAAGGGATCCCCGTTCGCTGGAGTTGTCCTGTTCTTGTGAAAGGTGGGGGTCCCAGCAGTCAGACCCTCACCGATCAGCTAGTTATCCACTATCCAAAGAATAACTTGGATACTTAGGGGTACCCCTTAAACCAACTTGACGTTTGGGCAATGTTTTAGCACAGCAACGTGTAGGTTGGGAGAGTGCTCACAGGCTAAGCCCTCTCCATACACCGTGGGAGTCTGCTGCATCATAAAAAAATCTGTAAAAAATAAAAACTTTTACCTAACTCTGCACTAAATTTGCCAAGCTTTCTGGTAACCATGGTAAACCGTATAGAACAGATAGAGAAGACTTAAAAAATTCAGATTGGCTTCAATATATTTAAATAGACTTTTTTGCACAAAAATAGTTTATTTTTTTCATTTTGTCCTATTCTGTTTTATGTGTTGCAAAATGGCAAAAAAAGTGGCCTTTGGGTGCTGGGAATAACTTTTTGTTATAGATCAGGACATTTTGGGATCTAATATGTTTATGATTCTATTTGTTTATTTTTATATACGGTATATACTCGCATATATAAGCCAACCTGAGTATAAGCTGAGGCAGCTAAGTTTAACACAAAAAAAACTGGGAAAACCTATTGAATCGACTATAAGCCGAGGGTGGGAAATGCATTGGTCACATCCTCCAGCCAGTATAAAGCCAGCGCATGCCCCCTAGTATATAGCTAAAGCATGCCCCCTAGTATATAGCTAGCACATGCCCCCCTAGTATATAGCTAGCACATGCCCCCCTAGTATATAGCTAGCGCATTCCCCCTAGTATATAGCCAGTGCCTGCCCCCTGGTATATAGCCAGTGCCTGCCCCCTGGTATATAGCCAGTGCCTGCCCCCTGGTATATAGCCAGTGCCTTCCCCCTGGTATATAGCCAGTGCCTGCCCCCTGGTATATAGCCAGTGCCTGCCCCCTGGTATATAGCCAGTGCTTGCCCCCTGGTATATAGCCAGTGCTTGCCCCCTGGTATATAGCCAGTGCTTGCCCCCTGGTATATAGCCAGTGCTTGCCCCCTGGTATATAGCCAGTGCTTGCCCCCTGGTATATAGCCAGTGCCTGCCCCCTGGTATATAGCCAGTGCCTGCCCCCTGGTATATAGCCAGTGCCTGCCCCCTGGTATATAGCCAGTGCCTGCCCCCTGGTATATAGCCAGTGCCTGCCCCCTGGTATATAGCCAGTGCCTGCCCCCTGGTATATTGCCACTGCCTGCCCCCTGGTATATAGCCACTGCCTGCCCCACACTATATAGCCACTGCCTGCCCCACACTGTATAGCCAGTGCCCGCCCCACACTGTATAGCCAGTGCCCGCCCCACACTGTATAGCCAGTGCCCGCCCCACACTGTATAGCCAGTGCCCGCCCCACACTGTATAGCCAGTGCCCGCCCCACACTGTATAGCCAGTGCCCGCCCCACACTGTATAGCCAGTGCCCGCCCCACACTGTATAGCCAGTGCCCACCACCCCCCACCCCAAATATAGCCAGCATCCCCCTGCCCAGCCTGAAAAATAAACCTCCAGCTCCAACTTCGGTTTCCCACGCGGTTCTGTTGCATACACCATGACGCTTGCTGACATCATGGTGTATGCTGATGGCGGCTCACACACTATGATTTTGGCATGCAGCAGACGTTATGGTGTGTGTGACTCAGTCGTGGGGACCCGAAGATGGAGCCGGAGCTGAAGACAGAAGAGAACCTGCAGGGGGCTCAGGTGAGTACAAAGGGTTATTTTTCATTGACTCAAGTATAATCCGAGTTAGGCTGCATTCACACTACCGTATGGGGGGGTTCTTTTCTTTCCCATTAGTTGATATCTGTCACAGAGATTCTTAGGCAGGTGTAATGATAGACACTGCCTGGCGTTACACCTTTACGTTCAATAGTCCTACCTCTTCCACTATAACGAACGAATGAAGTGCAATGTGAATATAGCCAGACAATGTTAATAATCATTGTTTATCTGTAAAAACATTCATTAATTCTGCTTTTTGTATAAGAATATGTATCCGTATCACCAGTCATGTCCTCTGATGTCAGCTAGGTTACACTAGAGGGAGCTCTTCTCACAGACTTCTGACCTTTTGCACTAACCACTACATCTTTACACACTTGTGTAGAATGTAGATAGATTCAAGAGACAATGGTATTTATGACTCTTCTCAGGTTCAACCATGGTATTTTCATTACCCATGTGACTATGTAGACCTCCATAGACCGTGGGGCACAGTGTATGCTTAGCACCAAAGCCATTTTGCGCTACTTCTTTGATGATGCCTCCCAGTGAGAGGCAGCCTAAAGACTATTCACTACAACATTGAGCCTCATCTTTACATACATGTTTTGTTTGACTTTCTGTCAGCTTGTTTTACTCATAAAATAATTTTGGAGCTTTTTTCATTGGCTGCAATGGACCATTCCTTTTGTTATTCCTCCTATAAATGCATGAATAGAGAGACAACATGGTGTTATCTACAAGGGTTAAGTAAGGGTTATATCTACAAATAGTATCAGTGTTGACGGGAACAGACGCACCCCTTTCACAAAAGGAGTTAACACATTCGCAAAGAAGGAATGGAACAATGTAGAACTATAATAATGTTCTCAGTTTTTTATTTTTCTATTTTGATTATTTTTAGAAGCTACAATGTGTTTGGTTAAAGGGGTTTTATACAATTTCAAGAAAATAATTAATATTATTTGTGTAGTGAAAAGTTTTGCAACTTTCTGTATGAAATATTCACCATTTTTTAGATCTCTGCTTGCTGTCATTAAACGAGAAGCTTTTTTTTTTTTCTTTTTTTTACTTCCTGTGGATGGTCACGTGATGTTACACAGCTGCACTGCTCGTTAGTAGCACAGAGTATAATCATAGTTGTTTAATATAATGAACCGTGCAGCGGTGTCATATCACAAGACCATGGACTGGTGTTTATCTACAGGACTTAAAAAATGAAATTTCCTGTAAGGACAGCAAGCAGAGATCTCAAACTGTAGGAACTGATACTGAAAGTATATTGAAAAATTGTATAACTTTTCATTACACAAACAACATGAAATATTTGCTGAAAGTGGACAACACATTTAAGTAATTTGTTATGTACCAGTCTCAAAATGATTATAGGTTTTAATCAATAACCGTTGGATAAGTCATCAACTTTTCATTATTGGGGTTTTCCTCTGAAAGCCCCACAATGAGCACAATAATTAATGGGGTTACACCTTCAGGAGCTCATGCTGATTAACACATTAAGGCTACATTCACACACATGTATGGGGGACGTATATACGGCCGACGTATATACAGCCGATATACGTCCCCCATTCACTTCTATGGGCTCACGGCACCGCACGGGAGCGGTACGGTGCAGCACACATGCGGCACCGTACCGCTCCGTAGCCTGTAGAAAGATATGACATGTCCTATCTTTCTACATGATAGGGCGCCGTGCGCTGTATAGTCCTATGGAGAGGGGTGGGGGTGAGCAGCGCTCATCCCCTGCTCCTCTCCGCAGCGGCGATGCATGCCCGCCGTACTACGGTACGGCGGGCATACATCGTGTGCATGTAGCCTAAGGGTGGTTTCACATTGGCGTCTTTTTCACATCTGTGATTTTTCCCTGAACCCATTTTGGCTTATAGACTTATACAAACTGGTTTTCTCTTTTTGGCGTCAGTGATTTTTCACTGTTGTCTTACTAAATGATTCTATGGGCTTTCAATGGGCTTTTTCACACTTCTTTTTTTTTTTCACTGACCAATTATGGTCAGTGCTCTCAAAAAGAACAGGTTCTGAACTGACCACTGATCAGTGAAAAAAACTGAAGTGTGAAAAAGCCCATTGAAAAGAATGGGTCAGTAACGCATTGGTGAAATATCACTGAAACCAGGAAGAGAAAACCAATCGCCAAAATGGGTTCAGTGAAAAATTTCTGATATGAAAAAGAAACCACCCTAAAGAATAGTAATAAATAAAAAGTAGTCAAATGCTGGTAGATGACAAAGTATTTAGAAATGTCAATGGCCTTTACTGCTATAGCAAACAATAGTTTTATGTGAGATTTGGGAAAGATCTGCGGCTCTTTGTTCTTTGGATGTCTATTATCTAGGAATGCTCACATGGGAGGTATTTTATCCAGTCGCACACACATTGTTATTGCAGTTTAATTCCTTGCAATATTTCATTTCTCTGTCTTTATATTCCCAGTCTTTGCACTGAGCACATTTGTCACTGTCTCAGAAGATATAAAACATAAAAGGCAAATATCATACACTTACCCAAAGCAGGCATTGATCGTTTATCGATCAAGTGCTTTATGGTGTGAACAGAGCATAAAAAAACATAAGGGTAGCCATTTTGAAAAGTAGTTCTTAACATCTTGATTCCAGTGCTAAAGAGGAACATAATATTGTATGTGTTATACAACTCTGAGGTAAAATATACAACCCTGAGGTAAAATAATTCAATTATTTGAGCAGACCTTTAGGTATCCTTCTTGGCTATAGAAAACACATTTCACCTACTTCATTTTATAACATGGTTGCTGTAAACCACACTGCTTATTCTGGTGCAATGTATCATAACCAATAAAAACTAAAGTGGAGGTGTGCGTGATAAAATATTCATAGGAAGACCCGTATTAGCAAGATGTTTTAACTTTTTTTTTCCTGTTTTTACTGTGTAGAGCCTGGCCACATTACTGATCACCTCTCAGATCCTTAACCAGTTTGTGGAGGCTTTACTTCCATACTGGATGCAGAAGAGGCAAAATAAGCAAATCAGAAATAAGGTAAAATCATTGAAGGTGGACACAGAGTTTTCGTTGTTGGAACAAGTTCACCTTGAAAAAGAAATGGATGCATACCTGGTAAGTACTACAATGTTTGAGTCAATGTATCTCCTGGGTTTTTTTTAGAAGAACTAAATATCATATAGTGAAACAAATCATGTTTTCCAGACTTTTTATTTTCTGATACTATATATTTTATTCTACTTTCTTAACATAATAATATGGCAGCCATATTGCCGGAGCTGCTGCTAACTAATCTCAGTGATCTGGTATACAGCAGCCACCTGGACTTGTAGGTACGATAAACAGGAGATATAGTTCAGTGTCTGTAGGTCCTTTTACACACGTCGCCTGTTAGTGGGAACAGATGTTTATATGACTTTTATGGGGTTTTACTCTTCAGTCCAGTAGAGAATGAACAAATCATTCAACCTTAAAGGAAAACTGCCAGCACATTAGACCGCAGAAGCAGGGTTACATCCATATGTTTAGTAGGGAATTTGCTCTGCAAATATTGTAACTAAATAAACTTTTAGCTTTATTTAAATGAAGTACAGGTGTTTTGGGAGGGAGGTTTACCATGTAGCCTGGAGCTAAAGTTCAGTGACTTCCCAGTATCCAGAAAGCTTCACAGTCACAGTGGGCATCTATATTGGGTCCAACTAAAAGTGAGGTTTACTTAAGTCAGGGATGTTCGTACTTGAACGCTGAGCATGTGCCTCTAAATATAGTTTTTAAAGAAACTATAGCAATATAAAGCAGACATTTGGTAACCGCCAACCGGTGGTGTGAGATTTTTTTTTTCCTGAGATCTTGCCGTGACTATTCCTTTGCACAAAATGTGCTGTGTATCAGTCCCATGTGGACATACATCCAGAGTGCAGGGCTTCCTAAATTTCTAATTTAAAGGAAATCTACCTCTTCAAAACACCCTCTTGGCTCTGTACCACTGATCCCAGGACATATTTTGTTTAGGGACAAAAACCGATAGTTTAGGCAAAAAAGGATTTTCTAATCTATGCAAATGAGGCTTCGGTGCTCTACTTACGCCACCCTGGTGATTGCGCGCAACTCCTATACTTATAAAATGATGCACGCCTCCATCTTTGTTGCGTTCCCCCTCCTTGGACCGGGAGACGGTGGCATCACTCGGTTCTCGGCACTTCTCGCGCATATGAAGTCAGTGAATCCCACGCAGCTGCAATGTGTCATGGCCGGCTGGGCAAGATTCACTGAATCGATCTGTAAAAATAATAATAAATCATTATATAACAACATCATACTCCGCAGAGCTTTACATATTATAGTATATGTATACAAACACAATATAAACTTTGTGTAGCCATAATATAATCACAAGAGAGGATAGTTATGAAGGGCCTGCTTGCAAGAGCTTATATTTCATGAGGAAGATGCGGTGACATGGGAGATGACACAACACAAGTGTCCAGCTATTCTTTTTTAAAGGGATAAATTAAATATATATATGTACAGAATCCAGGGTGAATGTGCCTGCAGAGTACCCTGATAAGATATAAAACTGCAGCTCAAGTGATGCCACCAAATCGTATATTAACTTACGGTATCCTGTGGATTGGTCATCAATAAGATGGAAACCATCTTTTCTTTATTCTAATTGCTTTACTATAGTGTAACATATTCTGTTTCTTATCTTTTCAGGGAACATTTGATGACTACTTAGAATTATTCCTGTTGTTTGGCTATGTCAGTCTCTTCTCATGTGTGTACCCTCTTGCCGCCCTTCTTGCTGTTCTGAACAATGTGACTGAACTGTACTCGGATGCTTTAAAAATGTGCCGCGTCTTCAAGCGTCCTTTTGCTGAGCCGTCCGCTAGCATAGGAGTATGGATGGTAAGTTTTGCTTTTTTTTTTTTTACTATATTCTAATTTGTATTCAACTACTTAAGATATATATTTATAATATAGGGATACAATAAGTGTCTGAAGCGATCAGCTTAAATTTTGTTTTACCATGTTTGCTTTATTTCTTCTTTTTTTTTTAGTTGGCCTTTGAAACAATGGGGATTATAGCGGTTGTTACCAACTGTGCTCTTCTTGGAATGTCACCACAAGTAAATTCCATGTTCCAGGACTCCAAAGTAGACCTGTTTTTGACTGTAGCAGCCATAGAGGTACTGTGTGTTTCTCCTTTTAATGTCTTACTTGCTTAACCTTAAATTTAGTTATATCATATGAACAATACAGCCTGTGTTTGCATCTGGGAGTAGTAGTAACCCCGTTGTTGGGTATGCACGTTTCTCTACCAGTTTCCCCATAGGGTACAATATAAGTGTAATATGAAATGCTTAAGAAATCCTATTCAGTTTTATGTTACAGTGAAATTACTTGAAGGAATAGAAAATCCCAACGGTCCCACGGAACTCCAAACACTTCAAGTTTATTGAAATTTCATACCATATTTCCACAGTGATTTCGCGGCAAAAAATAATGCGTTAATTATGGTCATTACTTGTAGGGCCTGTGGATAGAAATCTGCCGGTCATGTGATGTCACACAGATGCACAAATTGTGACACAGATAGTAATCAGAGCTGTGTGTTATAATGAGTCATGCACCTGTGTGACATCACATGGCCGGGGACAGATTTCTATCCACTGGAAGTACACATAGAAGCTTTCTATAGAATGACGGCAAGCAGAGATTTAGGAAACAGTGAGGAATTGATCAGATTGATTGACCAGATTACCTGATGGTAGATGATTACTACTTTCCTCCCTGTCCTGTCCCCATGTGTACAAATCTTCTTTTCTTACAATTTTAAATGGCGCATTTCATTGAAATATTAGTTTAGAAGATATGCTAATTAGCCAGGCTCCGCCATAATATAATTTATTCACCCTCTCTCTCTGCAAATGTGAGGCCGGTCAGCAAGCTGGCAGCACGGGGAATGTTTTTTCCGCGGATTTGCGGATAGAGACGTTGACGTCCCTGGCTCTCAGAACAATGGGGCATGAATAAAATACATTACACCGCAGCCTGGAGATGCTCTGCAGAGCACCTCAGGCTAATTTGCATATACGGCCATTAAAAGTAATAAGAAATGAAGATTTGTAAACACCTGAACAGGACAGGGAAGTAAGTAAAAATCATCTACCATCAGTTAATCAGGTAAGAAATGAACCTCCTTAAACGTGGCCAAGGGTTAGGCAGCCAAAGGGATGGTCCATTTCCAGCTCTAACTACTGCGTTGTTGATATTGTCAGTGGCCTTGCAAGCAGCTGATTGGCAGAGATGATGGGGTTTGCTCCCCCACCAGTCTCCTGTTGTTGACCATATATACTGTATATGTTAAGCCTGCAAAATCCATTTAGTTAGGTTCAGTGACGGTTTAAGGATGGTGGGGGTCCCTGGGTGAAATAAAGGAAAATTAGCTGAATTAATGTGTAGCTCGCTGCACAATAGTGAGGCAAACTGCACTATTAGTAAATGTGGGCCATTGTGTTGATGGTAGAGGGTCACCTTAATCTCCGTACACTTCCATTTTCAACATTAGCATATTCAAAGTAATATATCATTATAGATGTGTCAGTTTTGTCGCAAATTTGTCGCAACTGCATCATGTTTGTGCCTTTATTTGCGACTTTTCCTACTCGTTCCACTTTTGACTTCACATAGGTTAGACCAGATTATCAAGTGAATCCAGATGTTCAAGACAAACTTATGACTTGTGACTTTTCAAAATGTCGTACAATTTATTGCAAATCAACGCCTGTCCCTCAGAGGCGGCACAGATGCTTCAGGACTAGTTAGAAATAGTTTTGGACCGAAAATATTTACTACTTTCACCAAAAAAAGTTGCAGTTCCACTGCAGACATTAATCTCAAATGCCACATTTATTTATTTATATGATGTGCCTACCTGCCTAGTAATACATACCACCACCCCCAATGACTCTGTTCACTCCACCTATATCCATTTCTGTTATTCCCTTATGTGATTTATTTTTATCTTACCTCTGATATATAATGTTTTTTGGGTATGTTCCAGCCATTACACAAACTTCACAGAACCTTCATCTGGAAATGGTAATAATAAATAAGAGAAAGCAGACATATATATTACTCAATATATCTCTCTTCCAGGATAGTGTCACAAAGGTTACATCCTCCTATATATTCTGATAATGGAGTTATATGTACAGTCTATCTTTGTGCTTGGATTGGGGTCCATGGTTGCTGCTCTTTCCTCTTTATACCCTTGGAGGCTGCAGTTGGATATATTTCATATCAAGCTGCTGTATCCTGATCTGACATTGTTTTTGCTGTCTAGAAAAAAAAAAGTGACTGCCAGTGTGAGGATTGTAGCCATGGAAATGGAGCGGTAGCTTGGCCCGCCGATGGCAGCGTGTGTCACTTTTCACGCGCCTGATAATGAATTCCAAATCTTTGAGAAGGTTAATCAGCGCCACAAATGATTTAAATCAACCTATTTCTTCCTTCCGTCTGCTTTCTCTGCGCCCACTTAAGTGTCTCGAAAAAGGGCTGCCAATCATGGAAAAATATTATTCCATCTTGGCAATTCCTACAGATCCCTCATATTTCATTGCAAGTTAATTGTGAAGTGTGTTTTTTAATGACCAAATCTCTAATCCGCAGCTGAGCTTGGCAGCGTTGGATGTTTGCAGTACCCAGCAGTCTTTTGATTTTATTTTATTTCTTGGAGAATGGATAGATCTTGCTTCGCGCAGGTGCTCTCAGTATGTCTATTCACGCTTTCTGGCAATGGATAGTGCTGGAAGTGCAGGAGTTTTTCTTTTAATACAGAGATGCGTTGTATTTTATTATCAACCTGCATTTTACAAAATGGTGTAGAGCAGAATGGTGGGTGATGGGGGGATTGATGGATCTCCCATCTCTAGTAGACCTACTGTAACTGATAAATGGTATTACTCCTAGTAAGATAAACTATTGATTTGTACATTATTGATGTTTATGCAGTAATTGTTGCTATTGGATTGATGTTTCTTTGCTTATTATATAAAATATACTGCTTGTTTCACTACCTCCTCTAACTCCAACTTTGTGCCTCCTTTAAAGGGAATATTTTGCCACAATTTACCGACCAGAACTTGCTGCTATGTTATGTAGGGCTATGACCACACATGCCAGCCATACCTTTATTTTTATTGTCCAGCTGCCCCTTCTTTGCCAAATCTTTACTTTATAAATATGCAAATTTGGTTAACATGCCGAGTTCAGGACGAACATCATTTGGGACGGGCATTCCAGGCTGCACATGCTGTGAGGTGTATTGGACGTATCACACTTTCTAGTGTTAAAGGGTCGCATGCAACAGATATGTGGCACAGACACTTCTTACACATGCAAGCAGTTTGCAGATAAAAGAATGTGCAAAGTCAGACAAAAAACTGGGGCACGTTAGTAAATTTGGGCCATTGACTTCAGATTCATTATTGAGCAATAGTCAGCGTGGTTGGGCTGTCAATCCAAATCTACAAGCTCCAATGTAAATTGGCGATAAACATGAGATACCTCATTCAACTGATATTTTTCTCTCCCAGTTCTCCATTAGACATGATTATGTTCTTCTCAGCTAGATTGAGTATGTTGAAATCTTCTATATGCCCAAGCCTATTCTCCCCCAATCATCTGCTATCGGAGAAGTAAGTAGTCCTTTATAGATGTTAGATGGTTGTATGTTCCTGCCAACATGTATCACATTTGTATGTACCATAAATAAATTCAATGTGGCATTAAATTAAAGGGATTGAACCAAGTATTATTTTACCTTCTGTCCATAGGACAGAGTATAACAGTCTGACTGGTATTGGTCTGATTGCTCGGACTCCCACCTATCACGAGAATGACCCCTCTATGTAGGAGAATCTGGGTCCCATTCTCATTAACTGAACAAAGCAACAGGTAGAGCATGCCCATACACAGTGAATATGAATGTTCGAGATTTCCAATGCTCCCATAGTATTGATTGGAGAAGCAGGACACATTTTTGACCTGCCGCTTCATTCAGTTCGTGAGAATTTGTAGGGTTTTAGCTATCTAAATGGCTTAAAATTTACAACTGTCCCCCAGTGGCTGATAAAGAAGAAAAATTGGGTCAAGCAAGTTGGTATTTAGATGTCCAATGCGTTTGTTCTGCGAGTTCTGGTCTTCTGGCAGCCATTCCCTTGATTTGTGTGTACTTGGGAGTCTGAAAAGATGGCTTTTCACCGGACAGCTATCTATAGGGTATGAGGGCCCTTATTCAGATGCTGGAACTTTATAGTGACTGGGTATTCTTATACTCCTTCAATTAAATGTTCCATGTCAGTCATAAAACAGTACAAAATCTTACTATTACTCGGGCACATGTGCAGAGTGTTTTCTTTGGATGTGGCTTGTTATATTCGCCTTTATTTTCATGTCACTGAGTGTTCTGTGACTGTGTTGTAGAGATCATTGTGCTCTCGGCATTGGCTTTAGGGAGCTGTACACACATACTGCTACTCAGAGGGAATATGAATATTTATAGCTTATATTAGAATTACTTTTTTGGCATCTAGGTTGGCACCATCTCTCATCTCGAAAGCTCTTTGTAGGCTTATTATTGTCTATTGTAAGCTGTGCACTGTTGCCTTCACTGTAATAGGTGTTTAGTGTGTCCCCGGCAGAACAAGGCTGGGATGACATACAATTCACTTCTTAATTACCAGCGTGATGGTGGTGACATAGTTTTGACAATTAGATTAGATTACGATTGCCTCCTTTTAGACATTGAACCTCCAGATGAGAATGTCATGTGATAATCATTTCCATAATAAATCATTTATAAGTTTGAGTAAATGTAAATTTACATGGCAGATGATATACTACAGGCGATTAACAGTTGATAGTGTTTAATAGGGCTGGTCAGAAGCAGCTATGTAAATAATTTATAGCTTTGGCAGCAGGTCCTGTTGTGTTTGCGTTTGCCAATTCCTCATTATCACTTGTAAGATGGTTCTGTATAAAAACAGGTTTTATACTTTGTTCCCCTGCTTACATGACATCCCTGATGAGGAAGTAACAATTGTTGTACGTGCGTTATTTGGCATAAATTAATTTGATTTTGATAAAAATATATTTGAAATGGGAAAAAAAATCCATTTATGCTCACAAGATAAAAATACTTGAAAAAGGAGATGAAATCCACCATAAAATTGGATAAATTGTTCTCTTAATACATGTAACCTACAATACAGTATACATATTTGATAATCTGATTAATCCATTGCATATCTATTAAACAGACAGACATACATCACTACATGATAACTGGTACCCTTCCCCATACTGCCATCTCAAGAGGAATAACTCAATAGGAAGTGGACCAGTGTTATGCGCAACCATCTGTTTGTACACACGGATACAGGGAACACTGTCAATGATTAAGGGTGTTATTACCACCTGAAACACACTGGGGCACATTTACCTACCCAGTCCTGCACATTCCCCGATCCGGAGTGTCCGACTCTCATGCACTCTGCTGCGATTTACACGCTTGATATTCTGCATGTGTCACTTCCCTGATCAGGTCTGCCGGAGTTCACCATCTTCTTCCCGGTGCTTGTAAGTGCATGGCTTGCGACACAATTTTAAAGTTAAATGCTGCACTCTGTCCGAATCAGTCGGATCATCCGACGACTCGCTCTCCGATTTCTGTCGCATGAATGCCGGCACCGAAGTGCCAAAATCCGTTCACGTGTGACACAATCCCCTACCAAATCCCTTTCGCAGCGGGACGATCCCCGAAAACGTCTGAAAACCCGACGGAAATGCAGCTGCGGGCCCATTAGTAAATGGATGTTTTCTGTGGATATGCACACTTGGAAATAAAAACGACAACACAGTTTTTCACAAATGGTGGATCGTGGTTTGTTTTGTTTCTAAAACTGTCAATGGGAAGCAGGACTCCCCAGGTCTACTCTAGGAGTCTGACTAGATTTGCTAGAAGTGCCTTCTTCTGTAATAATTGACTGACAGGGTGTTGTCTTTCGCCCCTTTTAATTTTTAAATGTTATTCAGCATGATTCTGTTTTTTACATGGCATGGTCTGTATTTTGTATTTCTGCTTTAAAGGAAAAAATATATATATATTAGATCCTTTATAATATTCAGTCCATTGTGGACTTGAATCTCCTGCTAATTCTTAGACCAGAGACACACCCACAGTCATTTTGTGAATGACAGATTGTTTGCTGGACGGATTTCACAGTGCAGAGGACTCTGAGCATCATCACTGTAAATGTATATATCTGCATTTTATAACAGTATCCCTGAAGTGTAATCATGGAGGAGGAGGAACTCCTTACATCATGTATAACTATGATGCTTGGAGTCTCATCCTCAGTACTGTATTCCGTCTGTGTAATCTGTCCAGCATACGGACCAGTATTTACGAACCGACCATGGTTGCGTAAACCTGGCCTCAAAAGGGAAATATGCAGCAGATAAAGGGTAAAAGCACTTTGAGACTTGTTCAGATGAATTTGGGATTTAGACTTGTATGTTTATATCGTCATCAAACTACATGGTGACTTCTGTTCATTTACTGTACTATATTATCACATGTAGGCCGTTCGGATTGTACAAATTCTCAGAAATTACAGTAAAGATTTGTAAAGTAAGAGCTAACATGGGTACCAGGCAGTAGTTGTGTACTTTTGCTTCTGATGGGGCTAATGTGTGGACATTTTGACAAAGTCAGCATATTTCTAAACACATTTAAAATTTTGCTGGGTTGATATAACTTGCTGCAATGAAAGTGCTACTGCTGCTCAATGTAGTGTGTATCTGAGTGCTAATGGCTCCGGTTTAATCCATAGCACTGCTTAAAATATTGATATTTGATCCTTTAAAACCATCATACCGAGGAGCACATGTAACGTTTTCCAGTGTGAGTTAATCCTCGGTTTCTTTTTGTGTTTAGTATACAGAAGCCATTAGACTGTTAATTGCAGATATCATTCTACCATAAGAATCTTATGGGATACATATAAGACTAAGGCATCCATCAGACATTACCAGATGCTGCTGGGAATGGGCTCAGTACTACAGCTCATTGCACAGCCATTTGGAAATTCAATAAATATACCAACATCTCTCTGTTTTCTATCGGATGGTTGACATGACTGATTTGCAGAAATATAGATGGATATTATTGCCCAAAATTCAAAAACTTAAAAAAAAAAACAATTTTATTTTTTTTCTTTTTCATAAATATCAAGGTTGTCTGGAGGCTCTGTTGCCATTATGTGTCAGATTTAATACATCCTCAGGTCACTAAAGCAGTGATACTGAGCTGTGTAGCAAGAAGGCCTTATGGGGTTGTCCTAAGGGAGTGTCATATCATTATGGGTCTGAACACTGGGACCCACCTTGATCTAAAGAAAAGGACCAAAAGCTCTCCTTGTGAATGAAGTTTAGGCACATATAGTTAATATTGTTGAAAAAAAGACTTCTGTCCATCAAGTTCAACCAAGGAAGGGATGTAATATAATTCTATATTATAACATAACCATCTATTTGACATGCTTTGTGCAGCGCTGCGTAATCTGTGTGCGCTATATAAATAAAGAATTATTATAAAGAATCATTACTATTAATGTTATTTTGATTGAAAAAAGCACTTAGACCCTTTTCTCTGCTGTCCCTGCTGTGACCACCACCTGAGGCAGGCTTTTCCATGGACTGACAGTTCTCACAGTAAAGAAGCCAGTAAAGACGATTTGACCTTGTTTTCTCCAGATGGAGACAGTGCCCCCTTGTCTATAACCTGGAACAACTTTTGACCATATTTTTTGAATGGAACATTTATATCTTTATATAAAAGAATTTTTGTCCCCTTTTGGAGACTAAATAAATCTAATTCTAATTCTATGAATCTTTCCTTATAACTGAGACCTCCATACCCCTTATCTTTTTTGTTGCTCTTGGTTGTACCCTCTCCAGCTCCAGGGCATCCTTTATGTATGGCCAAATCAATGCCTTGTACAGTGGTAATATAACATCCCTATCCCGAGAGTCCATACCACTTGACAAGATCTTCCTGGCTTTAGAGGCATTCACACTAGATTCTGTTATGTAATCTATGAACTACTGTACTATTACACCCAGGTGCTTCTCAACAAGGGACTGTCCCAGATTTACTCCCACAAGGACATATGTTGCCTGTGGATTATTAGGTACATAAACTTACATTTATCCACATTGTACCTCATTTACCAGGTGGATTCCCAAACACTCAGCGTGTCCAAGTCACCCACATGTATGATCACTCCATTCACTCCTGTGAAGCTGGGTAAGATCACCATCTCAGCAACACAATGGAAGTGAATAGCACTAGGCACATATGCACATCAGGGGGAAATCTGTAAAGATTGCTGGAGGTTCTAGTGGATGGACCCCCTGCAGTCTGCTACCTGTATACAAGTTATGCTAAATCATTTCCCATTAACTGTATATAGAACTGCCTGCAGATTGGACTTGATTTTCATTGTGAAAGGTTCCCTTTAATATTAACTTCTTATTATTTTTATTGTTAGGACCTCAAGCCTGATATACATTTTTTAAAAGCCTGGACAACCACTTTAGGATGCTTTTCTTGACTTTGTGCAGATTTAAAGCATACCTAAACATTTACAGCATATGTAGAAGAGCAGGTGAGGCAGCTTCTCATTTTTTTCCTGCTTCTTTAATAATAATTCCTTTTATATAGCGCACAGACTGCACAAAGCTTGCCAAATCGGTCCCTGTCACCCAATGGGGCTCACAATCTAATCAACCTAACAGTATGTTTTGCAGTATGGGAAGAAACCAGAGGACACCCACGCAAACGTGGAGAGAACATACAAACTCTTTGTAGACATTGACGCTGGGACTTGAACCCAGCTGCAAGGCTGTAGTGCTAACCACTAAGCCCCCGTCACTAAGTCACTGTGAACTTCTATCTGTGCACAGCATATGCAACCGCATCCTTCCCAACAAACAACAGTATTACAAAATAATAAATAGGCTGCTAATTCATATTTGTATAATTCTAAATGCATATTTGCATAATGCGAAATTATGACTAAAATGACATTATCAGAATAATGAATAGAGAAAGTGAATTTGGTGTATGGAAGCTATGCAGTACACTCCATGTGTAGCCACATGCACATGGTAGAATGATTACCACAACAAATAACTATTATTCTGGCTATGTAATAGAGCACATTAGCGTGGACAACGGAGGCAGAAGGTTTCTACGTGTATAGCGGCCTGCGGATATAGCTGTGGATTTGAAGGGAAGTCTCACATACTTTGAATTAAAGGGCCTCAATAAAGAAATGATATTTAGACTGGTCACTAGACTTGCACTTATCAGTCATCAAGCTGATTATATATACTCCTTTCTTTATTCCTATAGCTAAGTAATGTTTCCTCTTAAAGTGTACCTAAACCTTTAACAAAACTTCCTAAAGCAATAGTGTAGATGATAAAAGTAATCTCTGTAATATATCAAAGAAAAATGTTCCTGTGTCATCTTTTACCCCTGCCTTTCTTCTTTATTTAAACAGTTTGTGTCGTGTCCTCCTCTAACATCTCACAGATAAAGGAACCTGATAATGTTTTAATAAGTGAACCTTTTTCACTTTTCCCTCAATAGTCTAATTTCTTTACAGAGCTCTTTCATCAAGGTATATGATCTCTAGGAATTGTTAAAGGAAACCTACCACTTGTAGTGGCAGGTTTCCAATGGAAATACCGGGCACCAGCTCAGGGTGAGCTGGTGCCGGAGCTTATTTTAGTTAGTGTTTTAAACCGCGGTATCGCGGTTTAAAACACTTATTAAACGTTATAGCCGGCGCAGGCAGGTACGCGCTCGGCGCTTACCGTGCACGCGGCTCTCATTCACTTCCTATGTAGCCGCGTGCACGGTAAGCGCCGAGCGCGTACCTGCCTGCGCCGGCTATAAAGTTTAAAAAGTGTTTTAAACCGCGATACCGCGGTTTAAAACACTAACTAAAATAAGCTCCGGCACCAGCTCACCCTGAGCTGGTGCCCGGTATTGCCATCGGAAACCTGCCACTACAAGTGGTAGGTTTCCTTTAAGCTTTACATTAGGTTTTCAAAACTTTTACAACTCTGCAGAAAAAATTTCTTTAGATGATTCATCAGAGATGAATTCTATATTTTGACAAAATGTTAACTGGTATCCTTAAATCACTGTTTGGGGGCCGGTACTGAACTAACTGCAATTGAAAGAATAGATTATCTTATTGCTCTTTTCGGCTTTTTATACGACATGACATTCTATCTGTTATTTAGTTTTAGCTGTGAGAGAAATATTATTCCGTTCAGTAGCATGTTCGCAGCTCAGACGTGGCCCTACTGCAATCCCTAATATGCGTCTGTACTTGTTAATTGGCACCACTTACTTACTTTACCCTCTCCTTTACCCTACATTCTTGTATCTGGCTCATGGACAGTGCAGCTGTCAGTTTGTTTTAGATTTATTTGTGAGATTATGTAAGCCACTAGTTTCAGATGTCTTGTAAGGACATAGTGCCTGAGCATAATTTTTATGCTGATGGATCATTACTGTCTAAAGTTTTTGCAGTGTTCTTGCTGTGCTGATTAATTCAAGCTCATAATGTTTCTAATAGTAAAGATGGTTAGGAAGGGTTGGTATGACCACTGTATATTGTATGGTCTGTAGCGCAAATGTTTGAGGGTATCCATACACACATACATATCCTACCTGCACATGTATGCTTTATCGGGCCACAAACAATAGATCCATGGTCCCTTATTTATGGTCCATGTATTACCATGGCATCACTTTTTACTGCCGGACTTTGTTTTTATACCAAGGCCGATGGAGCCATCCTGACCACAGCTGCACCCCTGTTACAGCCTGAAACTCAAGCTGTCGAAGGTGCGTGTCTGTGGTCGCGACAGCACCGTCGCCCTCTGTATAGAAACAAAGACCGGCAGTGATGTACGGCCCCACTGCTTTAAGGAAATATACCATAAAAATCAATAAAAGAGGGAGACTTCCTTATATATCCAAGCACCGAGATTGTGGTAATCTTCTTCTTATATTTGTTATCCATGGCCTCCTTCCTTCTAAAATTTACTTTTAAAATCATGCTAATGAGCCATAAAGGCTACTGGGGTGGTTCCCACAACCCTTCCTTGCTGCAGGCTCACTGTGCAAGAGCACTTCCCCCCTTCCACTCTGTACTGAAACTTCCTGTGCTACAGTGAGTTTACATCAGGCTGCAAGAGGGAAGATGTGCCAAGCAGGTGGAGGTTGAGACAGTCTAACAGCCTGTGAATCTGCAGCACAGAGGGGCTTTGGGGACCACCCCAGTAGCCTTTATGATGATTTTAAAAGTAAATTTTATAAGGAATGAAGCCATAGATAACAAATATAAGAAGATTACCACAATCACGATGCTTGGATCTTTGAGTAAGTGTCCCTGGTTTATCCATGCTTGATTTTGATGATAGATTCCTGTTAATGGCTATGCGAAGAGAGATGAGTATGTGCTCTTTGTTATTTTTAAAGCCTTCCTTCAGCCATATATAAAACATGTATCCCTGAGCAATCTTTAATGTGTAATAGGAGAAAATCTCACATGGTTTGGTTTTTTTTCATCAGTGACCGTCTATAACTGAGGTTAGTGATTGGCTGCAGCAGTCAGAAGTTGTCAACGTGATCAACTGTGGAGTGACCAAATAGAATGTTGTGTGAACATTAGTCATAGTGTTTCTTATTGCAGCCAATCACATCAGTGAATTTCAAATTCTTGTAGATAATCACTTTTGTTTTGGTCCTAAAAGTGGCAAAAACCTTTTGAGTGGGTAAAAAAATACATGTGTATTAAATTTAAGAGAAGTGTTATTGTGATATAATTGTGATTAGGATATGGGTAGCTGAAATATAGTCCTATCTAATAGCCAGTATTATAAACCACTGGATAAATTATTCACTAGTAATATGCAATTAAGGCTGAAAATTGCACAGCAGTCACCTTACTTTATGGAGTCAGGAGAAAGCAGCTTTGTGCCCTATACTGCTATTACAATGGCCGGAGTTTATAGTTTTCATTATATATGTTAATATTTTTACCTTTTATATATTAATGGCTTTTTTGTATTTGGCTTGCAGTATTGCCCAACAAAATGAAAGTCCTGTCTCTGTTTCCTAAGTAGGTCTCTAGAAGAATATTTAGTTCAGTGTCATTATAATTTGCCTAGCCGATGTGGATATTTGGAGAAGAGCCCCTTATCTTTGCTGAACACGGATGAAACAAAAAAGGCACTTGATCATTATGCAATCCTCTTCTGCCGAGGATCTAAGCAGGTTCATTATGCTTGAAATATGCCCCGCTGAAATGCTTGACAGCAGCTGAAAGTTCAGGTCCTACCTCTTTTCATAAATCAGCAGATGAGGATTAATTTCTGATGCAGCGCAATTGCTTGCCCTCTTCAGCTAATTTCAGCTATTTATCCGTAAAACTAGGTAGATTTTCTTTTAACCAGGACAGCATAATGTGGCATGGAATTGCTTTCTGGGCCAGGAGGGAGTTGGTGTAGTCTTGCTGAATAAAGAAAAGTAATTGGAAACCTCTTTACAACAACAATTAAACCCAACCACTGGGTATTAACATATAAGAAATCCAAACTACACAAGTAGTTTTATGGAACGGAGTTTGAAAGGATGTTTACAGGGTCCCTTCTTCCCAGAATTCACTGTGCATGTAGGCATTTCGACCATCACTAGGCATGTCCGGTGTGTTGTCTATAAAGATGGTGCTTTTTCCTAAGACTGTACCTGTCAATAAGTGGCTGGTGGGCCCACATCATTGAGAAGAATGCCTCCGCCTTGCTACCGTAGGTCACAGATGCTATCAAGGTGTACGTCCCTACTTTATGCTGCCATCAGTAAAGATGGTGCAGCATAGACCTGTGTGATTTAGGTTTGAATTTATCATTAGTGTTATTATTTGTAGAGCACTATTAATTTTATGTTGTTAATGGAAACCTACCATTTGATTTCGTTCATAATGATGCAAGCATACCTTGAGAATGCTGAAGCTACAATGATGCAGGATAATATCTTGGTTACTCCCTGAGCTGAGTGGTTTTGCTAAAAAAACAATTATAACGTTCAGGACCTTGGGAAAGCTGGATCAGCATGGCTGCCTCGATCAACACTGAGCTTGTAATTACAAACGGAGGTTAGTCAAGCATGACTAAGCATGACTAATCAACCTGAGCTGTATCACTGCTACACAGCAGCTGGGGGATGGTTCAGCAGTTGATTATTCTGTCTCGTAGGGAGAAAAGTGATTGCATAATCTTCTCCTGCCGAGAAAAAAAGCACAGAAGCAAGCACTGAAGGAGTCATAGAAGGGACAGAGCTTCATTATTCATTATATATTGGTTTTATCAGCAAAACCACTCAGCACAGGGATTAATCAAGATTTGATCCTGCATCAGTGTAGCTACAGCGCTCTCAAGGTATGTTTGGTTCATAATGCATGAAATCATTAGACATAGGACAGCACGGTGGCTGAGTGGGTAGCACTTCTGCCTTGCAGTGCTGGAGTCCTGAGTTCAAGTATCACCCAGGTCAATATCTGCAATGAGTTTGTATGTTCTCTCTGTGTTTGCGTGGGTTTCCTCCGGGTACTCCGGTTTCCTCCCATACTCCAAAATATACTGGTAGGTTGATTAGATTGTGAGCCCCATGGGGACAGGGACCAATTTGACATGCTTTGTGCAGCGCTGCGTAATCTGTAGGCGCTATATAAATAAAGAATTATTATTATTATTATTATTAAATCAAATGGTAGGTTTCCTTTAAACATTCAAAAAGTAGTACACATACATTGCATGAAAACAAGCACAAATAACAACACAAAACTACAAGGAACCTGCACGATTAAACCATGTGATGGAGCACAGAAGGGGTTATTGTGTACTGTAAAAAATTCTAAATAGGTGTGTTTTCAGGTTAAAGTCGAAGGTTTGGAAGTAAGGGGACAGCCTGACATGTTTTGGTAGAGTTCAAGGTTAAAAGGGGTTGGTCACTCTTTTACATAAATTGCCCATGTGCCTTTACTGCCTCAATAATAATCCCTGAATATGCAACATTGATTAATCATCCCTGATGCTTCCTTTAGTGCTGTCTGTAAACTCCCTCTGGATGTTTGTTTACATGTTTCTGCAGCAGGAGATTATAACTCATCCTGCTTCATCTCTCCTCCCCTTGTGTCTGTCAGTTCGATGGACTGAGAGAAAAAAGACACACTGGAGGCTGCCATTACGGACGGACTGAAGGAGAGAGAAACAGGAAGTTCAGCATGTGGAGGGAACGGCTGAACCTCTCACAGGAGGCACAGACACAGGTACATATAGATGCAGAGACATGTCTAGTGGAAGAGGTTTATTGAAATCCCTTTCAACCCCTTCAGGGGGGGGGGGGGTTAAAGAAAAATTTAATTGTGAGAAGAGCAAATAACAGGAGAGTGGAGTATAAGGTGGGAGGGGTAAAGGAGATTGTTGGGTCTTTTTTCCTACATCGCCCCCTTTTTACTATGAAAATTAGGTTGTCCAATTATGTTTAAGTGGTAAGAAAGATGACTGGTTCAATTCAATTTGGTAAACGCTGGTGAGAAGTGGAAATCTAGCCACTGACCCCAGGTCAAGAAATACTTTTCTACTGTACTGTATGTATATTCACACTGCCACCAGATATGCAACATTGTGCCAGGAGCCTTCTTGCACCTCCAACATTCAACTGTGCAAGAGGGGTAGATCAAATGGAGTCTAGCTGGTACCAAGTACCATCTGGAGAGAATTGTATAGTTAGCCTCCTGGGCCTTATTAGAAAGTGTTTGTGGCACAGTTCAGATAGTTTAGCCCAGTCTTCTAGGTTACATTTAGCTCACATTCCCGAGCCATTCTCCACCCATTTGTCTAAGTATAAGGTGTAGATCGCAGAGATCGGTCTAGGTGTAGGCGAAGAAGCAATACATATCCTTTCAAAAGGGGTGGTATTTCTGTGGAGTTGTATCCTTGTTCTACAAGATGAGTGAACCAATCATCTATATTACCAGTGGGAACGTGCAGAAATCGTTTGGTTAGGTTACAGTTCATCGAGGGTTGTAATTGAGGCAGATTGCAATACTTAAATATGGGCATATCATCGGATCTGAGAGGAGCAATATAAGTTGATACGGTTCCTGTGGAGCAATCAGGGTTATCATTGATTGGAAAAAGAGGTCCGTCGGGGTTAGTGCTGGGACTTTGTATGCATTTTTGCAACTTTTTGAAAAAAAATCCCAGACAACAGGTAGATCATAAGAGCATTTATTAACTGGGTGTGTTTGTTTTTTTATTTTCTCCTTCTTTTACCAAGTACTGGTTCAGGTTAGCTAAGGTTTGTTACTTAGGCTGGATTCACACGACCGCAAGGGGGACGTATATACAGCCGACGTATATACAGCTGACGTACATACGGCCGATATACGTCCCCCATAGACGGCAATGGGCGTAAGGCGCCCTACGGGAGCGGTGCGGTGCCGACATGTCCTATTTTTTCAGGGCATACGGCGCCGTGCGCCATGTATCCCTATGGAGAGAGGCGGGGGTGAGCAGCGCTCTCCCCCTCCTCCTCTCCCCGCGCGCTGCCGTGTGCCCGCCGTGCTACGATACGGCGGGCACCGGTCGTGTGAATCCAGCCTTAGTCTGGGTTCCCTGTTAGACAGTTTTAATAAATGTTGAATGCTATATCTTTATGATGGTACATGTTATATTAGCACATATATAATAAAAAGTAACTAGAGGAAACCCTTATTTTGCTAATATTTTTTAGTAAATTAAAACTAAACGAGAATAAATATCCATAAATTGTATTTCACCATTTATATTGCTGCATGTATTGTTCAACTTGACTTGTCCTCTGTAAGGGGAATTGGTTAGTCTGTCAAAACATTCAAGGAAAGTACCTGCCCTCTTCTTCCTTCCTGCTCTTTGTGAGGATATTTACATATAATTATTCTTATCTTTCTATAATATAGGGTTTTAAGCACCACTTAGAAGAAGTCAGTGGTAAACCTGAAGAATAACAAACTGCTTCTACATTGAAAGGGGATCGTTCACTACTGTCAACTCCAAATCTTTTACTACAAATTGTTCAAAAGATTTTGGTGTTGCTTCTGAGTAGTCAATGTCATTTCCTGATCTTAGAGATGCAAGGAGCCAAGCGGTGCTCATTAGGCCTTGTCAAATAAGTGGTCCTGGATAGGAGCGGTCCTTCTCCCGCTCATTGACTGCAAAATGCTGAAAATATTGATATTCATTGTTAATTGGGGGCTACAGAAAAAATTGCAGCTATGCCAGGATTTCTCAATAAATGTTGATCTAAACTTTAATCTTTCTAGTAGAGTTTCATATGATTAAAAACCTCGCTCCTCCTTCGCCACTGGCCACCGAATACATCAGAAGGGTCCAGGCTCCTGATATATCAAGCGGCAATCAAATGTGGGACCTGTGTCGTAGAATTGCGCTATTGCCAGCAACCATTCAGGCTTGAACGGGCACAGGCAATAGCAAGTCTGCAGACGTGGGGCAGGAACACCCTGCTGCGGCTTATTACACTGCCCTCCATGTCCACTCGGCGTTGAGGTGGCGTTGAGGGGAACATTATAATAATACTTTTCGGTTCTCTGGGCATTGTGATTATTTCATGGCTTGGACGCCTTGCCATTCCATTTCCTCTCTATAGGAGCTGTTGGAGATTGCCCATCACATCGCTCAGATTTCTCCAACAGTTCCATAGCATAGAATGAAGCAGCAGGCATGCATGCTTAATAATCATAATTGATATTTATATAGCGCCATCACATTCTGTAGCGCTTTACAAATCATAGGGTAAATATACAAATAAAATAATACATTACAGAGTACAAACAGTGATATGGACTCCTGCCTATAGTAAGAACGAGGTCCAATTCTTGTCATCCCCTGGCCTGTGGATAGAGGATAACTTAAATACCTGGGACAACCCCTTTAACTCAATTAACCATGTATTTACTTTTTAAACATTTTAGTTTAGTTATTTTAGTTAGTTTAGTTACCAGTGGTTGTCTTACATTTTGTCAATGACTGATCTGTCTTCTGTTAGTGATTTATTTTACATTTAATCTCATATTAAAGTGCTAAGATCCTTAAATCAGACTGGCACAGGGTTCACCCTTCATGAGGGATGCCTATACATAGTGACTGACATCTTCTTGTGTACACGCACTCACCCAGCGGGAGGCTGCCATTCATCGTGTACAGGCCGCAGAGCCCACTCTTGAGACTCTTGCTCTGAGAAGAGACAAGTGAATATTTATATAAGTAATTACAAGTACATTCTCCTCAATTTATATGAAATTACATTTCAATCATCTCGGGCGCTCTTTATCTTTCACATGCTGACAGACAGTGGCAGATTGAATGGCGTGAAAAAGTCCACATTAAGATTTGATTATACTATATTATACAGCCATTACACTTCTATCTTATGTATTAAATCCAAAAAAACCTTGGTGGTCTGTCTAATGAGTTCAACTAGCAGCTTCATAGGGACCTATGATACTTTAAAGGGAACCTGTTATCAGTAGCCCTATTTCTGGGTCCCCCATGTCCCTTATAGAGAATAGTGTGCACATTGTCAATGTGTTTTTACAGTAAAATTTGTTTGTTTTTTTTAAGTAAAAAAAGATATGTTATATCAAACTTTACCTAGCTGACTGAAGAGCAATGGGAGTGGCCAGTGAGGAGCAGTCCCCCCCCCTACCCCACCCTTGGAAAACTGCTCCATCATGCTTCATTTCAAATTAAAAAAAAGAAACCACCCATGTCCCCCATATGTGTCCCCTCCCCCCCATTGCTTTCTCTAGTCATTACGTCATATGTGTAGGCACGTCCCTTCGTCCTCTTCGCACTAATTGTGTCAGGCAATTCTCCAGGAGATGCACCAACTCCGTAGTGAGTTGCATACCCGCCTCACTGCCTAGCAACACCAAGCATAGTGTGGATGCGTGGATGGATTTGGAGACTGGGCAGCCGGCTCCACATCTTCTGTGCATGTTCATCCGTGACGTAATCAGGGCAAAGGGGTGTGCCTACATGTATGATGTATTGACTGAGGGAAGCAACGGAGGAGGAGATATAGGGTACATGGGAGGTTTTTTTAATTTGAAACGGACGCACAACGGAGTGGTTTCCCGAGGGTGGGGGAGGAACTGGCCACACCCATGGCACAAGGGACTGCCACCTGGGTAAAGTTTGATATAACTTATCTTTTTAGGCTAGTTTTACTATAAAAACACCTTGACAATGTGCACACTATTCTTATGAGGGACATAGGGGAGCCAGAAAAAGGGCTCCTGATGACAGCTTCCCTTTAAATGGGTTTTAGAGGTTAAAAATAGTGTTAACCTAGCCTAAGACTCCATAAACTCCACGATCACTCAAAGTTTTGGCTCAGTCACACAGAGTGTCATCAAAACATATATGGGGCAAAATTAAGAAACCCCTTCACTGCCAAAATTATCCCCTTGATGTTATCCAGCACATACATACCCATTAATCTACTAAAATATACATCCATAAATGTCTACAGTTTATAAAATGTATAGACTTCATGATATTGTGTGATTATTATATCATTATATTATCATTACATTTTCTCATAAGTCACCCCAGGCTAAATAGGTATTCCGGTCTTAACTCTTTGTGACACTGGAACCCGCGTTTATCTTGACAATGTGGGTTCATTGAGTCTAGCCGAGTATGTCCATTCTAATCTCTTAATCACCTCACATACTATTAGCATACAAGGTCCATTGGAACAGTCCCATATTTTGTGCTCTGTCCTGCTGTCCCATCCAGTGTAATGTATGCCCCAGGACATCAACTCTTATCAGTTATGGAATACAGCTATGTCAGGTTTCTCCACTTTAACTGTGCCTCACATGCTACTATGTGTAGTGGATACGGCAGGCACAATGTGATGATGTCACCCTGCCTGCCGGCTTCGGTAGTACACACAGCAGAAGAGAAGAGGAGAGAATAGCTACAGCGAGGGAATAATATTGAGGCTTCTTTTATATCAGAATATTTTGGGGAAGGATAATATGCAGAGGCCCACAGATATTGCTGCCCCAAATTGTGCCAGTCTAAGCAGTCTATGCCCTGCTGTGCACCAGGCTAGTGTAATGAGTTACATGCTGACAGGAGAATGTCTGTACCTAGGGAATATATAAATTCTGTCAGGATAAAACAAGTGCTTGAGTCCTCCCAGTGCATTACTGGAACCACTCAGTAACCAACATCTGTCAGGCAGCTGTACCTCTGCGAGGCTAATAATACTGAAAGGTGCTAGGAGCTTCCATTTTGCTGGCGGAGCTGAAAACACAGCAGATTAAATGGAATAGCCATTTAGAGGGACAGGGCTAATTATGAAAGAGGGATAGATGATTGTAGTGGCCATATGTTTGCTTGTCTCCATGACTAAATGACATTCTGGCAGCCGTTTGCTTTCTAGCACAATGGTTTTATGTCTGATACTGTTTCCATGAGAGTGAGAAGCATGCATGGATATTATTTGTGCGGAATAAATGTGTCATTAAATATTCACACATGGAACAATGCTTATTGGCATATGAATACTGTTTACTTTATGGGATGACACCTTTCTACCTACAGCTAAGGAATTCAGGTTTCACTGCAGTTAGAAGGACTTTTCCATCTTCTGCCACCTACAGCATTATGGGAATAAAGTGTCTTCATTTGCTGATTGTTGGACCATGGATCCTACAAGGTGCTAGAGAGAAGCTGCGATTGTAGGCGCCTAGATGCAACTGTATACTTTTAAGCAACGTGCAGGTACTATGTTGTAGGTGTCTGTACAGCACCTTGACCCAAGTGGCACTGTGTGCACAGAAATCCTGCACTGCCACTTCTTCATTTTTGTACTGGTGACCAGGGTGTTATAGCTTAGAAACTACAATGTCTCTCCCCCTTTATTGCAGCCCCCCAATATACAGTTTGTAACACTAAATCTTGAGTGCCACCACCGCCCCTCTGCTCTTCTATAGTTTATGTAGCCTGATACGGATCTTACTCCCTTCAAAATGCCCTATGTGTTTGCCTTACTTTTCTCTTTGTCTACAGCCTTTTGGATTTCCCCTAAAAAGACTTGGAAAAATCCTAGGAAGCATTTTATTAAAGAGCCGTCTAGAATAAATCATTCTTTTTATTGGCCCCAGGTAGTATAAAAACAAACCTGTTTATACTTGAGTATAAGCCGACCCAAATATAAGCTAAGGCACCTAACATCACCACAAAAAATTGGGAAACCATATTTACTGTTAACTGTTTACACTTTTTAAAGGTGGAAAAAAATTGAATACTGCTGTCTGGTTTTCAAAAAAAAAAAAAAATTACCTGATATATTTACATACATTTCTGCAAATGGATGTTATTAAAAAATGTACCTGTATGAAGATAATTTCCCATAAATTTAGCCATGTTGTACATGGATATGACCACCTCTGCTGGAGTAATCACACAAAAAAACTAATAATTTTTGCATATGTAATGGCAAGGAGTTACTTCATGTCCCACAAACGTCCTCTGGTAATAAACCCTGAATCCAGGTGGTCAGCCAGAGCTCAATAGCGCATGTCTGACCACCTCTGCCAGAGTGTGGAGGTGGTGGTATCCAAGTATAGGTATCTAGCTTTTAAGGTACAACATAGGGACATCTATGGTAAATTATCTTCACACAGGAACATGTGATTGAAGAAATCTTTGTATGTGGCTGATGAATTAAATTAAATGTGAATGCCGAGATGAATGTACCCCTTTATGCTACTTGTATAATATACATTTTTGCCCATATAATACACTGTCTGTAGAGGATAGTGTTGCTGATGCTGTGGCCTTTTAAGGCGCTATGATGTTATTTTATGGAATACTTAATTATCTGTGGAGATTTAAGATGTAAGTAGCTGACAATTTAGAGTTTATGGAACAAGAATCATTTCTGAAGCTCATTTTCTTTGCCCATGATACATAGTGTCTTTTTCGTTATCGATATTCTTTGTTCGTCGTGTTGATTTAGCTTAAAAGCTTATAAATTTACAAGCACGTTGTACCAGTGTGACCTTAATTTGGCAGAAAGCTCCTTCATTTAGGAAAGGAAATTAAAGCGTATTAAAGATAATGGAAATTCAAAGTGGAAGTGGATATAGCTATGTGTATAATTATTCCTCTAGCAAAATAAAAAGATGCTTTTCCAGAAAGAATTTGTTTTAAGCTATTTTGGGCACACTTATATTAAAGGAAAACAACCACTTAGGTAGTCATGAAATAAACTAAATTACAAATTTACATACAGCACTGGCTTTTCTTCCTTATAACGGGGCATATCTTCATTAGGCTTTATACAGCTGTAACGCGGTAAAAAATTATGTTTAAACACATGCTATTTAGTGGCGGCACTCTTTTGCATGTTACACTGGCGGCACGGCGCTCTTTCCTTTCCTAATTATGCACGCCTACTGCGTGCAGTCATATACATTCACTCGCTCCTATCACGCAGTTTCACATAAAAGAGCGCCAGGCCACCTGTGTGACGTGCAGAGGAGTACCCGGCGCTACTTAACATATTTTTTTTATTTGTGATACAGCTATATAAAGCCTAATGAAGACATGCCCCATTATAAGGAAGAAAAGCCCAACCGATCTATCTATATACTATGTATAGTTTACTTCATGACTCCTTAAGTTGTAGTTTTCCTTCAAAATGTGCAAGCTGCAATCTTTTGTGTGCTGATCTGTATTTTTATTACGGATCTATTAATAGAGCTTCCTTAACACTTCATCAAGTATGTATAGGGCCACATTAAAAACAATTAATGTTTATATTATGACAGTGATGGGCAACCTTTTGAGCTTGGTGTGTCAAAATTCGCCAAAAAACCGAGCATAACTCGGGTGGTGTGTCACCTTGACAAAAAAACATAATTTTGTTATATTTATAGTTTAAATAACTATATGTATGTAATATGTATAATTATTTAACTTCTAGGGTTCTTTAACCCTAGGTTGTCTGATTTATCCTACCATGTACTGCCATACTACAGTATGGTAGTATATGGGGATTTTCCACATCATCTATTTATTACAATGTGGAAATAGCACATTGTAATAGATCGGTTACAATCGGACAGGTGTGGAAATGCTTAGTAACCTGCAAACTTTCAGTCATGAAAGTTCACAGGTTATAGTGAGGGCGCAGGCGCCGCTGTCCACATCTCCTTCATGAGGAGCAAAATAATCGCAATGTCTGGCGATTTGCAAGGCGTTGCGATTATTTCAGGGCTTGTACATCACAAAACTGACACACAAGCCCTGATGACTGTCTTTCATCATACAGTGCACTGACATTACTCACTGTATGATGTGAGTGGCAGGTTGTCCTCCCTCATCCCTGCTGTGGAGATGGTCAGTGTAGAGGTGGCAGAGGTACAGTGAGGTACACTGACAGAGGTGGCAGAGGTACAGTGAGGTACACTGGCAGAGGTACAGTGAGGTACACTGGCAGAGGTACAGTGAGGTACAGTGGCAGAGGTACAGTGAGGTACAGTGGCAGAGGTGGCAGAGGTACAGTGAGGTACACTGACAGAGGTGGCAGAGGTACAGTGAGGTACACTGGCAGAGGTACAGTGAGGTACACTGGCAGAGGTGGCAGAGGTACAGTGAGGTACACTGACAGAGGTGGCAGAGGTACAGTGAGGTACACTGACAGAGGTGGCAGAGGTACAGTGAGGTACACTGGCAGAGGTACAGTGAGGTACAGTGGCAGAGGTACAGTGAGGTACACTGACAGAGGTGGCAGAGGTACAGTAAGGTACACTGGCAGAGGTACAGTGAGGTACACTGGCAAAGGTACAGTGAGGTACACTGGCAGAGGTACAGTGAGGTACACTGACATTACTCACTGTATGATGGGAGTAGTTGTCCTCCCTGGTCCCTGCTCTGGAGCTGGTCAGTGTAGAGGTGGCAGCTGCTGGGACATCACACATGGCAGCAGCAGTGTAGCCTCTGTCTGTACTGCGACCCTCCCCCCTCCACAACACAACTAGGAGCTGCAGGGGAGTCTCCTATGGCCGGGTCACCTCTCCTGCTGTGCCCCGGGATGACACACAGCTCACACAGGGGGAGGAAGAGGAGGAGGGGGAACAACTAGGAGCTGCAGAGCAGTCTGCTATGGCCGGGTCACCTCTCCTGCTGTGACCCGTTCTGATACCTGGAGACACGAGGCACAGCTCACACAGGGGGGAGTGGCCGGCCCAGGGGAGGAGGAGGAGGGGGGAGTGCTGACAGTATCTCAGCCTCTGCTACTGCACCGCTACTCAGCTGTGTAGGAGCCGAGGATGAAACTCCCGGGCGGCCGCGTGTCAGTGAAAATGGCTACGCGTGTCAGCACTGACACGCGTGTCATAGGTTCGCCATCACTGTACTATGATATGCAGATCTTCATTGAAGCTGATGAACTCAGGGCATATATACGAGGTCCAGTGCATGCACAACTGTTCTTTCGCAGCTCAAGTGAAGATCAAGTTCTGAGCACCAAAAATGAGAGTTCATATAGGATTATTTGGGACACTAAGCTATTTTCATTGGATGATCAGAATAGTGGTATAGTGCTATAAGAATGCTGCAGATGCATCGAATTTATAAGTCATAGTATTGAGCATTGTGAAAGTGTGATTTTTGGCCTAAATGAATGTATTTTCCAAAAGAAATTCATAAGTTTCTAAATCACACTTCCATTTTGATTTAACCCATGTGAAACACTAAAAGGGTTAATAGATGTAATAGAAGTTGTTTAACATATGTAGAGGGATAGTTTCTATAGTGGGGTAACTTATGGGGTTTTACTATTATTTAGGCCTTTCAAAGTCACTTGACAGCTGAGTTTGTGGGATATTCATGAAAATGAGAAAAATCGGACCTAAAGTTCTAAGCCTCATAACATCCTAGAAAAATGAGGACACTTAAAAAACTGTGTCATCATTAAGCAGAAATTTCAGAAGTGTTAGTTAGTTACCAAGATTTTTGGGTAGTTTATCTTCCTGGAAAGCAGAACATTTCAAACTTTGAAATTGAAGAATTCTTACGAACATTTGCCAAATTTCCTTTTTTTTTCTGAACGAAATACAGAACTTATCACTTAAATTGTTCAAGTAACATGAAGTACAATGGGTCGCGTTACTCACTTTTGTTGGTGTTTGCACCTTTTTTGGGGAATGCAGGGCTTGGACAGGTATTTATCAGGTGTCTCTGCTGGGATTTTGGCGCACGCTATCCTTTTTGCGCTGACTTCCATGCGACACAGATTGGCGGGGTGTGCTGTCGGACGATCCGACTGATTCGGACTGAGTGCGGGATTTAACTTTCAAATTGTGTCGCAAGCCCAAGCACTTACATGCACCACTTAAAAGATGGTGAACTCTGTCGGACCTGAGCAGGGAAGCGACACATGCAGGATATCGGGCGCATGATCTTAGTGAATGGCGGCAGAGTGCATTATTGTTGCACAATGCACTTTCTGTGAAATTGCGTGGGAATGTAAGAAAATGTGCCCCAATCTCAAAATCACTGGGATATGTTAATGCTATCTGAAGTTATAACCAATTATTATGACACATGTCAGATTCTAAACATGGAGTCTGGTCATTAAAATGAAAACAAGCGTTGGTGATAAGGGGTTAAACTTCTCCACAACAGTATCACGGACTTGCCTAGTGTGTTCCTTGGACTTTATGATGCTCTCTGTACTTTAACCCCTTAGCGCTAGTATGGCGCAGAGTCCTGCTATTAGCAGTCAGCGCTGTACTAGGGCGGCGTTGTGCCAATGCCAGTTTGACTCTGCACCGGAGCCAAGCCGCAGGGTGTCAGCGGTAATCTACTGCTAACACCCCTGAGTAACACCCGCAGTCTGAATGAACTCCCATCACAGGTGTTAACCCTTTAAATGGCTGCAGGGATATTCCCCCTACTCGATTGGCGTCCCCCCACAGTGTTTTCAGGGGGGTGCCGATCATTGCTATGGTAACCCCGGGGCCTGAGCCAAAGCCCCGGGGCTGTCAATAGTAAATCCCTGAAAAATAGAACGAGACACGGGCGGCGCCCCTAGTGCAATAGGTCACTTATAAGTGAGATGAGATGTTAGAGAGTATCTGCTCACCTGAAGACACCTTGGGGCACATTTACTTACCCGGCCCATTCGCGATCCAGCGGCGCGTTCTCTGCACAGGATTCGGGTCCGGCTGGGATTTAAGATGGTAGTTCCTCCGCCGTCCACCAGGTGGCGCTGCAGCGCCGAAAATAATCTTAACGCCCCGGAATGCACCATCCCATAGAAGATGAAGGTGAGCGCTCCCCGAGCGACACATTTTCGGTTTTTAAATGCGGCGGTTTTTCCGAATACGTCGGGTTTTCGTTCGGCCACGCCCCCCCGATTTCTGTCGCGCGCATGCCGGCCCCGATGCGCCACAATCCGATCGCGTGCGCCAAAAACCCGGGGCAATTCATGTACAAGCGGCGCAAATCGGAAATATTCGGGTAACACGTCGGGAAAACGCGAATCGGGCCCTTAGTAAATGACCCCCCTTGTGTCTTATGCGTCTAGAGTAGATACTTTTTGTTCTCCGGTAGCTGTGGCTCGGGTGTGCTGCGTCTTCCCGGGGTCCGGTACAGTGGTAGTGCCGGATAGGAAATCACAGGGATGTATAGGTTTGAAAAAACCGGGTTGGTATAAGACGCGCTGCCCCAATTGAGTTGTATCCGACACGGTAGTGGAGTGCAAGGTATTATTTATTTAGAGGATAAAAAGGACTACGCGTTTCGGGGGTGGTCTACCCCCTTCCTCAGGTCCGTGATAATTGCTAGGCAAAACAACATGATAAAACAACAAACATAGTTTTTATCATGTTGTTTTGCCTAGCAATTATCACGGACCTGAGGAAGGGGGTAGACCACCCCCGAAACGCGTAGTCCTTTTTATCCTCTAAATAAATAATACCTTGCACTCCACTACCGTGTCGGATACAACTCAATTGGGGCAGCGCGTCTTATACCAACATGGTTTTTTCAAACCTATACATCCCTGTGAATAGTAAATCCCTGTAAGGTTCTGTTACATACGGGACCTTACAGGCACAGTGTCAGCCTATGCATCAGCATGGGCTGACAGTGCGAATACCCTGCAATATATTAGTATTGCAGGGTATTATAATGAACAAGTAAACGAACGATTGCTTGTTCATGTCCCATAATGGCACAAGTAAAAAAAGTTGTTTTTTTTTTTAAAAAGTGAAAAAAAGTTTTACATAGAAATAAATGAATCAAAAAGCCCCATTACATATTACACTTACATATACAACAAAAAGTAAGAATTATCATAGAAACCCCACACGTTTTGTATTGTCAAGTCCGTAATGACCCATACAATAAAACAAAATCATTATTATACCAGCATGAACATCAGAAAAAAATTATTTTAAAAAACACCAAAAATGATGATATTTACTTTTTATTGCATTTTTAATGGGACAATATAGGTACTGTATATGTACTTGAGTATAAGCTGAGTTTTTCAGCACAAAAAATGTGCTCTAAAACCCTAACTCGGCTTATACTCGAGTCAAGAAAAAAAATTGTACTCCCCTTCCGATGAGGCTCCTCCCCTTTTATTAAAAACAGTAATGATCTCCAAAAAATTCTGAAATCTCCGTGAAAATATAGGAAACCTATGTTAAAGTTGGAAGTAGCGTGAGACATCAAAATAAATTTTACAGACATTTAAAAAATTATGAAAATGTAAAGCAGACATATGGGAAATGTTATAATCAATTAATGTAGGTGGTAAAACTGTTCCTGAAAACTAGATGATTTTGAAAATGGCAAATTTTTCTAAAAGTTTTGCGTTTATTTTTTTCATTTTTTTAAAATAAATAATCAGCCAAAATTTACCACTAAAAGGCAGTACAATATGTGACGAAAAACAATCTTAAAATCACTTAACTTTTGAACACTTTTACTAAGTAATAACCATATAAAGTGAAGCAGGTCAGAATACAAAAAATGGGGCTGAGCCTTAGGCTGGCGCCACACGTAGCGCTTTGTCTGCGCTTGCAAACGCAGATAAAGTCGCACCCACCGGGGTGGGCCTCGGCCCGATCGCATCGGCGTTTCTATGGAAACGCCTGCGATCAGGAACGAGCCGCCGGTATTTCGCGTTATTAACGCAAAACACCGGCGGCTCTTTCCCGATCGCAGGCGTTTCTATAGAAATGCTGATGCAATCGGCCCGAGGCCCGCCCCGGTGGGTGCAACTTTGTTTGCGTTTGCAAGTGCAGACAAAGCGCTACGTGTGGCGCCGGCCTTAAGCTAAAAAATGGTTACGTACTGAAGGGGTTAAACAGAACCCTGAGACTATCACAGAGAAGGTGTCGTTATACGGAGACTTGATTACACACAGGAGGATTATATTTATCAGCATCATGTTGTAGAAACATCATATGTGGTTGTTCTATGTTGTTTCTGGAATTTCCAAACTGCATGTGGACATTTAAAGTTGGCCCAAGGAGAAATCAATATAACTTTTTTTGCCCTTCATAGAAAGTCTCAAGTATAATTATCATCCTGGGAAAAATTTTATGCCAATTTTTTATATGCTGGTCATAATGTCAGAACTAGAATAAATCAGTTTCTTAGTTATTTGTATTTCTTCATGGGTGTTAACAAATTTGGCCATTTAAAAGTTCACCAACCCAAAGCTGCAGATGTTTGGCTCAAATGTACAAGAGAGACCTGACATTTTCTATCCACGCACTGCATTGTCACTTCCAGAATAGCAACAAGTGGATACTCGGTCATTGGATTTATCAGTGTAATAGATGATCTGGTTAATAACTAAAGCTGTAAGATCCCAGACCTGTCTAGTGTAGTAAACGAAGGCAGAAAAATGTCTTGTCTTGAAAATGAAGCATCTGGGAGAAGATCCCTATATATGTCTGAGACCTACAGCCGGTACGGCACGTAAATGGCAATATGTGTATATAACATTGCAGGGGAAAAAGTTTGCACTTCATTCATTTTTCTTATAATCCGCATATTATTTGCTATTGAACAATGAATATTTTTCATGTATTGTTGTAAACGTGGTCAGGAGTCATCAGTATATTTCCTGCTGTTTTGTGTATTCCTGTTTTATCCAAAGAATCTTTTTTGTTTTCAGCTGCCACATTACATGAATGAAACAACCTTGCTCATCTACTGCGGTGGGCTTTCATCCTGAAGTCTGCTGAACTAAACAACATTACTTTGTCTCTAGTAATACGCATTGGCTTTTAAAAGTATTACTCTGACCTTGAGCTTGCAGTTTGTAGTCTCCCCTCCACCCCCATTGTGTTTTATGAACCTGATTCTTACTTGATAAAACTGCATGTTCCTATCTAATGTCCTATCCGGGCAATATATGAACACTGTTTGCAGATGTAATCAATCCTGACCTTGTTTGTTGCATCTGATGCCACGCTCCATACTGTATAGAAGGTTAGTGCCGTGTCTTGTTAAAGGAATAACACACACAGAGGATATTAAAGAAGTAAATCCATGTACAGGCAGTCCTCTAGGTATCAGACTGTAATAAGCTGTAAGGTGTCTGTAATGAAGTTTTATTGATAATCCTTGGTCCCATTACAGCAAAAAATGTTGAAACTCCAATTGTCACTGGGGCAAAAAAAATGTTTTCTCTGGATCTACAATTATAAAATATACAGTTTCGACTTACATACAAATTCAGCTTAAGAACAAACCTATGGAACATATCTTGTTTGTAATCTGGAGACTGCCTGTATTAATGTCTCTGGTAATACTCCTGCATCTGTTTTCAATGGGACATGTAATACATGCTAACACACTTTATTAGCTTGTTTCTCCATATAGACAACCAGTTTTGCGGTGAAAAATGGGTTAGGGCCCATTTTCTTGCATTTCTTTTTCATGAACAAGAATCCACATTTTATCTTGAACAAGAAAACTCATCCATTAATCATGTATTACCATGTCTTCATCTTTTGGAACACCGTCATAACTCTTCAAACTCTCAATTCCACTGTGAATTTTTTGTGACTCTATTGTCTTTAGACTCTACTAATGGCACTTTCTGTAGATGAGTACTTCTTGCCCGTGTCGCTGCTTGTAGCACATTGCATTTGTCATCTCCCTCTTCCCTTCCATTCCCTCCTTTCTTCTCCATTTTGCCTTCATCTGTCAGGCTTTTGAGGGGTAGACTTCAAAGAGCTATAACTTCTGAACCACAGATACACAGTTCTGTTATCATTTTAAAGAGAATTGTCCATTTAATATCACATATTGTGTTTCTTAGTGCTACTGAAGCCGAAATATCCACAGTTAAATTGACAATTGGTAGTGGGAGCTGTGTATGAAAATCGCACTCCTAATTCCAACTTTAACTTTGGATATTTTCAGTTCTGTGGCACCGAGAAATAAACCCTACTTCAAAAAAGGCAGAAAAATCATGCTAAGGCTTATTTGCAGGCAAAACTATACCACTTTTCCTGTATTTCACAATAGAAGTATAAACCAGGGTTCAGTGTATTCCCTGAGCATATCCTGAGATGCTTGGCAGATGGGAGCATCCTTTTTGCCTGTCTCTATGTCCGCCCACTATACGTCGTATACTGTGGGAAACATAGGATGAAAAGATGCAGCAAGCAGCATCTCTCCATCCTAATCTCTCCTGCTGAGTGACGTATACACTCAGCGGAGGCCATAATAGCCTATAGGGGACGGATGCAACTGTATTGTATCCATACCCAGCCTCTGTTGAGTGTAAACTCTGGGAGGTCCATAGTAATGTTAATATAACGACAGTTATCATTCGGGAGATTCCCACTTTTAGGGTGGAGGAGACAAAATGAAGGACGTATTCCCACTGTTTGAGGATATAAGGACACGCTGGAAATCCAACCACCATATCTTTTCAACATCTGCAACATTGTGTGAATGTAGCTTTCCTATTAAAAAATTATTGTCATTCTGCCCTTCTGAAGATGATGGGGAAATAGCAGAAAATAAGTGTCATCTAATCATCGTCTGCTACATTAAACATGGGTGACCGATTCTTTGGTGCTACTGAAATAAATACCGTGGAAGCGTGAATGGATCATTTATAACAGTGTCCCCTCAGCAGTGGAAAGTTAGACTTTTATATTGTGGTAGTGGTGACTTGCTCTTGCTGTTACATAATTACAACTCCCACTTTGCTGGGTCCTATCTTTAGGGGGCTCTTTGGAAATGCATTAAAATAACTAGTTGTTTCTGCCACATGTGATATATTTCATAATGCAAATGAAAGGCCTCTCTTTCCATCCTGTGGATCATTCTTTGTGGTTCACCTTGTGAGCTGATTTCCTGCTCTGTCTCTTTTGATTCATGGGTTATGTCTGAGACCAGATTAATTCCCATCGAGGATTGCATTGCTATGACAGGTGCACTCTGACAGTCGTGATCCATGTGATGAGGATGATAATAGAAAAATGCATGTTATTGTTACTATCTCTCCCTTTCCTGTCTCTGGTCCAGATTGTGCTATAAAGCAAATATTTATTGCGTCTTTTGTGATGGGAAAAGAAACACTTCTGCTTTATTTTAGTTATTGACTATAAATTTAGCGCTTTTTTGAGTAGCAAAAAAAAGCACACTAACTAAAGTATAAATTTTAAAGCAATATCGGTGACTTATATTTCTCTAGGACAGGCATATAGCCTATGAGCTAAGGGAAAGCCTGGTGATTTTAGAAATCCCATATCTTTTTCATTCAGTGTGAAGTACAGGCGGTCCCCTACTTAAGAACACTCGACTTGCGTACGACCCCTAGTTACAAACGGACCACTGGATATTGGTAATTTATTGTATTTTAATCATAGGCTACAATAAACAACAGTAACAGTTATCACAGGTGTCTGTAATGAAGATTTATTGTTAATCCTGATTCTTATGACAACCCAACAGTTTTAAAATCTAATTGTCACAGAGACCAAAAAAAGTTCTGGCTGGGATTACAATTATAAAATACACAGTTCCAACTTACATACAAATTCAACTTAAGAACAAACCTACAGACCCTATCTTGTATGTAACCTGGGGACTGCCTGTATGTCCTTTGGTAACTCGGATGTCACTTCCTCAATTAAGCACCTGATATAAACAACTTTTTGTGAATCTGAAACCACAGTAGCCTTTCAGACTCATTAGCATAATTTTAAACATTGATTTCAGAGGGAAGGAGGCCATGGATAAGAAATCTAAGAAAATTACCACAGTCAGTGTCTGGATCTATGAGTAAGCGTCCCTGGTTTATCATACTTGATTTTGATCGAAGATTTTCTTCCTTCCCCCGAGACTATCTATCTAAACTGGGTTTAGTGGCCACAGATAGTTTCCACAAATTCTGAAAACTTGTTCACCATGCATATTCAATGTATTTATTTTAGTATTCCTATTAGAGACATTGTATGGTATATCCATAAAATATAGTGACATTGTCTGCTGAGCCCTGTGTAGCTGTACCCTGTAGTAGCTATACATGCATGGCTCTTATTTTTCACTTCTTTTTTTATGTTTTTATTGAGGATCAGCAGTAGTAATCTCACTGAAGGCTGGGGTAGCTTGGCAGGCATGTATAAAGATAACATGTATAGGTTTTTCAGGCGTGATCCTGTGGAAAAGCTGCTTGTCACTAGTTTGCTCATGCAAGGCAAAGCAACAGGTCAGGAAAATAGACGAACAAATGAAATCAAAATCAGAGGTCAAAAGGAAGGTTGAACTGTTGTACCATGTTGACCACCAAAAATGCTCTCGCCCCCGGCCATGGAAGGGATTTTTTGGTCTGTATACCCATTTACGTAGGGGGTATAACCCTCCGTACATGTTGCAAGTACCAGGTGGTTAGACAGCAGTGTTATCGAAATTTATCTGCTCCACAACGACAAACCAGTGGATCTCTGTATGTAGTATAGTTTGGGTTATAACATTGTGTACGAGCTCGCATGAATGCAAAGGAAGGAAGAGTGAGTAAGGTAGGAAGACATTTAAGGACACCTCATAATTTGGTGCAGCAACCAGACAGGGATTGGGGGACCACGCATTCTCCAGACTGAAGTGGGTCCTATTGATGACCATTCTGGATAAATGTCCAGAATGGGAATATTCCTTTATAGGGGTTATACGGGTGTTAAAAAATATTGAGGGCCGGGGTGGGCTAGTTAAACATAATAAACGTGTACTTACCTCGTCCAGCACTGCCCTTGTCCCGCGCAGCGGTCCGTCTCTTCTGTGCGCCGGTTTGTATACAGGGGCGCACAGGGAGCTTCCGGCCTGTGCGCTTTCGTTCTGCTTCAAAATGTATTCAAAGCGGTACATGTGACCTCGGGGCTAAAACACATGGCTGTGGTCAGTCTGTGAAACCTGTTCATGGGCGCTGTTGGAAGGAACTCCTTGTATAATATATTTCTATGATGCTCAGAGTCTATCCCTCAACAATGCGGTTGGTTTGTAGAACAGGACACTGCAGGGTCCTTGATTCTTAGACCATTTACTGCCTTTTACTTTAGTCCTTTTTGAGAAAATCCCTTTAAGTTTGCATTATTTTTAAATATTTAAAATTTAATTTAAGAAGTTTAAATATTTGATTCCAGATCTTTAGATTTAGTAAAAAGATTAATGTTGGTGTCTGCTCGGCATGTCTTGTTCATTCCTGTTTCTGTCTGTGTGACATTGTTAAGCAGAGTGCAGATAATCATTATTGTTTCTGCCTTCAATCCCATTATGAAATTGACAAATTGCTCAGCGCTGGTTGCTAACACTGCAGTACTTGAGCTTGAGGGTATAAATAAGAACTTGCTCGCTTAAAGTCTGACAGCTTTAAAGTGGGTCTAATAATTATATTGAGTCTTCCTTCCTCAACAATGTAGATTGCTCTGTGACATTGTGATAAAACATATACAAATGATAGAAAGCTGTCACCTGTTTCCACACACCCCTAGACCATACTTTGTAATAAAGTGTATAAATAGAAACTTCTCTGCATGGAGCAAATTGCTTGTTTTCAGAGCAGAAATTATTTGTGTTTTTTATCTTTGCACTTAGACATCATGGAACCAAGTACAGGCAGTCCCCGACTTAAAAATGACTCCTAGTTACAGACGGAGCCCTCTGCCCACTGTGACCTCTGGTGAAGCTCTTTGGATGCTTTACTTTAGTCCCTGGCTGCAATGATCATCTGTGAGGTGTCTGTAATTACGTTTTATTGATAATCCTTGTTTCCATGAGAGAAAAAATTTTTGAAAATCCAATTGTTACTGGGCACAATTTATTTATTATTATTATTTTTTTTTTATCCAGGGGCTACAAGTATAAAATATACCAGTTCTGACTTGCACGCAAATTCATCTTAAGAGCAAACCTAAATAACCGGGGACTAAATGTATTTAAGCAGGCAACTCACATTTGCGTATGTAAGTCGGAACTGTGTATTTTATAATTGTAACCCCCAGCCAAATATTTTTTGGTCTCTGTGACAATTGGATTTTAAAAATGTTGGATTGTTATAAGATCCAGGATTAACAATAAATCTTAATTGCAGACACCTTTAATAACTGATATAACGATCGTAGCCTTGGGCTAAAGTACAGTAAATTACCAATTACCAGGGGGCCGTTTGTAACTAGGATTCGTCTGTAAGTCGTGTGTTCTTAAGTAGGGCACCTCCTGTACATGGTTTCTCTGTACATAGTATGTATTTAAAGGACATTGCATATGTTTTCTTATTCTCTTTTTAAAGGAACTTCTAATTAAAACAGTTGAGTAGGGTATATATAAATATTCCTAATAAACTTTTTTACCGTATGTACCGAGCTTGGATAAGGGGAGCCTGCTCTGTCTTCAGTGTGCACTCTTTACAATGTATACAGCCAAGTTTGTAATTTAGCTTAATTTCGCCTTTGTCTGCCATAGAAATGTCATTATAAAGTTATTCTTGTTTCTAACACTTGTTTGATTTTCCCTGACTTACACTTTCCATTAGCTGTGATTAATGATATCTCCTTTGTTCTCACTCCACCTGTATCTATCACCAACTAGCTGGCAGGGGCACAACAGGAGGAAAGAGAACAGGGGGGGGCGTGAGTAATAATATCTAACCGAAATTGTTGATAAGGGAAAGTAATATAGTAATAAATATATTTGTGTGTGAATAATATATATACAATTTCCTAACCTAGACTTGCTCTTCAGAAATTGATGGTACCTACTACACACATGGTACATATGGAAAACTATTTTGAAAATGTACTTTTCTATAGTGTAGACTGCATACAGGAGTCTGACTATTATTTCACCTTTTGGTTGGAGATAGAACCTGTTACATGAGTCCATAGTTGCTTCACTGCACATGAAGTCGTCCAGTCTACCCAAAAATGTTAACTGCCTCTAAGAGACACAATTGCTGTCTGTAAGGCTGTGCTCTTCAGGCTGTTCTTTCTTTCATAGAAACATATGACACAATGGGGAGCCCTGAAATTCCAACAGGGTAAGAAAAATAGGCTCTTTTTTTGAGGAGCAAAGGTAATGGGTTAGTCCTAGAGCCAGTTTGATATACCATCTTCCAGGCTTATGAACAGTTGACGGGCTTTCTATGCTCTAGCTACAAATATTACTATGCTACACAACTTCAACTCAGGGAGAGAACAAAAACCGCACCAAGCTTCTCCATCTTTAAATTGGAAAAACAGCTACATTTGTTTTTTTAACTATCCTGCTTCATCTGAATACATTAGTGGAATAACCAGAATTTTCTTCACAGAAAAGACCTGAGTTCTAACACCCGGTAGAGTATAGACAAGCCAACTTCTGAAAGGTGGTAAAATGCTTTGGCCAACAAGATAGATATTGCACTAAAACCACATATTTTTCAATGCATTACATCCCTGATTATTTATCAGTTTTATAGTTGGTAAATGTCTGGTTGGTAAATGGCTGCAGTCCTTGAAACAGTCTGTGTTGGACTTACTCTGCACAAAATACTTCCTATTAATGGATGACCTGGAGACTGGGAAATCTAGGGAATTGCAGAAATTCCATGCAGGAAGCTTTGAGATCTAATACATATATCTTGACAGTGAAACAGATGTTGCTAGTTCCCGAACACCAGCATTTAGGTCTAAACGCATCTGCGTTCTGGAAACACTTCTACCCAATGTGCTTGAATTAGATTTCCAACTGGTATGCCATCAAAGTTGCTGTGTGTGCCTGCCCGAATACCTGGCCCGAAGGCAGGATAACTGAATTCAGTTCAGGTGTTCAGTGTTAAGGCAAATTATTTCTGGCACATTTACAATGAATTTGGCAGAAAAAAACTTTTTTGTGTGAAATCAGCCTAAACCATATAGACAAGCAGCTGGTTAAGTGTCTCCAAGTTCAGGGTTGGCTCCAGGTTTTTGTAGCACCCTGTGCTCCTTTGCAGTGAACTCACATGGCAGCATTAAAAAATTAGAAAAACCAAAACAGTCTCCTGTTCCATATTCCCCAGTTTATCATACAAAACAGTCCCCTGATGGTTATTTTAGATACAGCCCCCTCATGGTTATTTTATACAAAGCCCCTCTTACTCTCTATGGATTCATTAGATACAGTCCCCCTCAACTCCATGGATTCCTTAGGTACAGCCCAATGTGCCCCCAATCCTCCAGCAGCCCTGGGCCCAAACACTTGCCCACATATGCCCAGTGCTGGCGCCGGCCCTGTCCAAATTGGTGTATAAAGGCACTAACATAACAAGAGCATGCTGTATGGGTGTGCATGCAGGGTCCGAAAAAATCAAGAAAAGCAATGTAATATCAGCATTCGTTCTTTGATCACAAGTCACTGCTTTGGCTGTAAAATTAGTTTTTACAGAATCTTTTTACTCAGTTGCCAAGAGAAGTAAATATCTTCATAACCACATAGAGGTGTGACATCCAGCCAGTAGGGCACAATGGTTGGCTCTACTTACAGAAATGTCACTATAGATCCATGTGCCACCTCCTACAGATTTCTGAACGACTATTCTTTGTCATGCTGACTTCCTAATTACTGGAAGTAGAATTTTCTTCCAAAAGTCCTTGGACTTTCTCACTCATATAAACCTTGCCTATTAGTAATTCAAAGGTGTAGCGCTTCAATCCACAGGGACTGCTTAGAAATCAAAATGACAAATCCATTTGCTTTGAGTTATTCACATACCAGAAGTCTAAAATGTAAAGCAGTCCTAATTTAGCTGTACTCATTGATATGCAGAGCTAAGTCTGTGTTAACTCTTTTTGCCCTCCACCCTTATAGCCTGAGGCTGCGTTCACAAGTTCTGCTTGACAACGCAAATCACGTGGCGCTCGTTTCCAGTTGAAACACATATGCGATCAGGACAAGCCTCTCCATGTTCCGAATTGCATTTCAAAACTCAACTGAACTGGAACATGTGAGCACAGCCTCATGTGTTCTAATTAAAACTCTAGTGATTGGGGGGCGTGGCCTGTGCGCTGATGTGAGCGGACGTGTGCGAGAGGAGCTCCAGCTTGCAGTTCCCCTATTAACCCTGCATTTTGGCCCGATTCGGGGGTAAGAGGGCTCGCATAGCACCAGCCGCAGTCACGGAGCCTGCCGGTGACGAAATCCGGGCTTTTAAGTGGAGCATGACACGCTACGGCTCCCGAAAGCTGAAGTCGGGGAAGAGCAGCGTGGCGGGCAATATGGCGGCGGAGCGCCGCACTAAAGATAAAATGGCGGAGTTTGCTGCCCGTCTGGGGAAATATGCCAGAGACGGAGATACTGCCATAAGAACCCCCGAGGAAAAGCTACAACGAGAGGGTGTCTCAGTCACATCGTGCCTGATGGTGCAGGCTGATATACATGCTGAGGGGACACAGGAGGAAAGCATGGAGCACTCTTCTGCAGAGAGTAAGGAGGAAGAACTGCCGGAGACTACCCCTACGGGCATTCCTGAGCTCCTGAAAACACCGGAGTGGCAACCTCAGCTAACTAACTTGGAGGCCACAGCAGAAGAGGTGAGCCAGACAGATAAAGAACCCACACTGAGGGATGTACTACTGGCAGTCACGTCCTGTAAAGCTGACCTGGCCAAACAACTGGGAGGCCTAACAGAAGAAGTTGTACTGATCCGCCATGACATGCATAAGGTCAGAGAGAGGGTGAAGGAGGTGGAAGACAGAGTAAGCAAAGTTGAAGACCAGCTCCCCCCTATGACAAGAGACATGAGAAGAGTTATATCTACTACCCAAACTCTTATGTCCAAAGCGGATGATCTAGAAAATAGGCTCCGTAGGAACAACGTAAGAATAGTGGGAGTCCCGGAGAAATCGGAGGGAAAGAATCCCGTGGACTTTTTCGAAAACTGGCTGAGAGAGATATGTGGCCCGTCTTCTCACCGTTCTTTGCAATTGAAAGAGCACACCGAGTCCCTACCCGACCATTACCACCGGGTGCTCCACCAAGGTCTATTCTCATTAAACTGCTGCATTATAAGGACAGGGACATTGTTCTCCGCAGAGCAAGAGAGCTCAAAGATATATCCCTGAACGGGAAGAGAATCTCATTTTATCCGGACTTTTCTACAGAAGTTCAGAAGAAAAGGGCACAGTTCACAGATGTGAAGCGCCGACTGAGAGAGGCGAATGTCATTTATTCTATGCTGTACCCAGCACGATTGCGTGTTGTAGCACAAGGAACAACACACTTCTTTGAGGCTCCCAAGGATGCTATGGAGTGGATGGATGTCCAAGGAAACAGGATTCGAGCCGAACGCCGTGGATCCCCAGAACACTGATTTTGAAGACCGCTTGCAATACCTCGTTGAGAGATAAGTCTAAAATAAGGGCCAAAATGAACGTTAACTTAAGTCAAGTAGTGGGACTATTCTTGCTATTTGTACGTTTGATAGTCTCATTATAGGAATGCAAGAAAGGGGAGACACTCCTACCCCGACTCCTACCTTCGGTGGGAAATGTCGAATGTGTTTACGTTTTTCTGTTGTTCCCTTATGGGAGTTATTAGGTTTTTTTCTTCTTTTTGTTAAAATAGGCTGGGGGGTAAGGAATGGGGGGAGGGGCTCAGACTGAGATATTGTGTGACACAATTGTGTATGACTGTATTACCACATATGCAGGGGAAAAGAAACCTGACTTTATATGGGTATGGCTAAGGTTAATATTTTGGCGTGGAACGTCAGGGGTACAGGAGACGCCAATAAGAGATATGCGATATACAGGTCTCTACTAAGTCTACAACCTGCTATATTATGCCTCTCTGAGACGCATCTAGTAAAGGAAAACATCCCTCTTCTAAACAGAACATGGGTGGGACATCAGTATCACTCAGTCTACTCCACGCATGCGAGAGGGGTTAGCATTTTAGTACATCGTAATATACCGTTTGTATGTGAAAGACAAATGACGGATCAGGAGGGCAGGTATATATGCTTACAGTGTTCTATATATGGAATTAAATGTATAATTGCAGCAGTATATGTTCCCCCCCCCCATATTCCAACGTGGTTATTAAAAAAGTTATCTCATTTATGGCCGGGTCCTCGGTGATGCCGGTGTTGATAATTGGAGATTTTAATAATTATCTACACCCCTTCTGGGATAAGTTTCACACTGGCACCATCGCGGAGTCGGCCTCACCGACCATGTTGGCGCGATTATTACATGAGATGGGTTTGTGTGATATTTGGAGGGAAAGGAATGTTGGGGTTAGACAATACTCATGCTATGCGGCTTCTCATCGCTCCCTATCCAGGATAGACCTGGCACTGGGTACACAATCTCTTCTCCCCTTTGTTGCAGATGTTAAGTATATGGCCCGAAGTATATCTGACCATTCCCCGCTTTTGGTTTCCCTGACATTACGCCCAGAAGTGGGACCCAGAGGAGGTTACTGGAAAGTCAATCCATACTGGCTTCAGATTGTGGGGGGCATTATCCCAGGGGCTTTACAGAGATATTTTGACACAAACGATGGATCCGTCCCAGAGAATGCTAATTGGGACTCCATGAAAGCACATATAAGGGGTACCCTACACCAGGCTATCATTAGATATAAAACTAAATCGAGAGAACTGCATTTGACACTGATAAACAGGGTGACGGAGACCGAGGGCAATTACATTTCTGATCCATCAGATGACCACTTGAAAGCATGGACGGAGGCCCAAAACACATATAGAGACCATATGCTGAGCTCTGCTGCTAACAAACGGTATTTCATGAAACAGAGGTATTTTGAGGAGGGAGAGGCAACAGGACACCTTCTGGCAACAATAGTAAGGGCACAACAGGGAATGGGACATGTTACTTATCTGGAGAAGGAGGATGGGACTAGAGTGACTCAGGACAGAGAGATACTGGACGTCTTCCATACATACTACAAGCACCTATACATGTCCACTATTACAGACACTTGGGAGGACATGATGCAATATGTAGAATCCCTACCAATCAAAAAGCTCTCTAGCACAGCAAGACAAACCCTGGAATCCCCTATAACCCTTGAAGAACTAGAGACTGCAACGGGGTTTATGCATAATGAGAAGGCCCCAGGAATGGACGGACTCCCGGCGGAGTTATATAAGACACATGGAGACACTCTCCTTCCCAGACTATTATCTATATTGGAGCAGGCATATGAGACAGGCAGATTACCTAACTCCATGTTAGATGCCGTGATAGTGGTAATTCTTAAGAAGGGAAAAGATCCTGCTAATCCGGAATCGTATAGACCCATTTCTTTATTGCCTGTAGACGTCAAAATATTTGCCAAAGTCCTAGCTACGAGACTAAATCAAGTAATATCTGAGGTTATACACCCTGACCAAACAGGGTTCATTCCCGAAAGAGCCACATCCATTCATTTAAGGAGGTTGTTTCTGAACCTGCAACTTTCAGAAAAGGAAGCTGGCGAAAGGGCAGTCCTCTCGCTCGACGCTGCCAAAGCTTTTGACAGCGTCGAGTGGAGATATTTATGGGCTGTCCTGGATGTGATGGGCTTCGGACCTAGATTTATTGCCTATGTTAAACTGCTATACTCCTCCCCTAGAGCCCGGGTAAGAGCGAACGGCTGTTTATCAGAGCCCTTTTATTTAAACAGGGGTACGAGGCAGGGATGCCCCCTGTCTCCCCTCCTGTTCGCCCTGGCTATTGAGCCGCTGGCGAGCCTGATCAGGCAATCACCGGACATAGTGGGGTTTAAGAGAGGGGGAGTAGAAGAGCGCGTATCTTTATACGCAGATGACATGCTTTTATACTTGGGAGATGTAGAGGCTTCCTTGATACCTGCCATGGACATAATACGAACATTTGGCCAGAAGTCAGGACTCAAGATAAACTGGGGAAAGTCTGTGCTACTACCGGTGGATACAATCCCGGACTCTCTTAACTTGGAGGAGAAACACATTAAACCAGTACAGTCCTTTAAATACCTAGGAGTGGTGGTCTCCACAAATTCTATGGACTATGTCTCCCTTAATGTAGATCCGCTACTGGGAAAGACCAAGACTAAAGTCCAGGCATGGAATAAACTTCCAATGTCTATTGTGGGACGCTGTAATTTGATTAAAATGATCCTAATGCCCCAATGGTTGTACATACTCCATAACGCTCCCATTTGGATTCCACTGAAGATATTTAGGAAGTTGGATAGGGTATTCAGAGCTTTGATTTGGGGAGGAAAACATCCCCGTATTAGACTGGAGACGCTACAGAGAGGGAAAGAGGATGGGGGTCTGGCACTTCCCAATCCTTGGCTTTACTACTTAGCCTCACAATTGCAACATCTAAAAGGATGGCATAGAGAGGAGGGACTGGGCTCAGCCGGGAGGCTGATTAGTGAAGGCTCGCCATGGAACATTCCGATGTACATAGTAGAAGTAATGGAGAGTCATAAACAATGGAAAGACGCACCGACGATACAGCTGATATATAAGGTATGGGACAGAGGCAAAAAATGCGTAGGGTTCTCAGGCTACACTAAGGCCCCTTCCACACTACTGCATGCTGAGTTCACTCCCGCGGTGCAGCGTTCGGGCCGTGCGTTCCCGGCAGCTTGCGTTGCGAGTGTGATGCGAGTTCATCGCATCACACTCGCTAGTGTGGAAGGGGCCTAAGTATGTTCCAGTATGGTACAATAATGCTTTTCCGGAATTTAAAAAGCTAGAAGGGATTAACACATGGATAACAGCAGGGGTGGTGACGATCTCTCAGTTTTTGGAGGATGGAAAGCTCAAATCGTTCGAGCAATTGCAGGAACAATTTAATATTCCCCATTGCGCTTTCTATCAATATCTCCAGTTACGCCATGCGTGGTCAATACAGTTTAAAGAGGAGGACCTGTCAGTTGGGCCCCTCTCTTTTTTGGGATTACTGGAGCTCTCTGATGGCACGAGGGGTCTTATCTCGGCACTATATAATTTGTTGTTATCCAAACACCTGGAAAAATACCCCATTCAGGCTAGGCATAAATGGGAAACAGATGTGGGGCAGCTAACAGATGATCAATGGAATGCCATATTAGAAATGACCCCACAGCTGTCTCTTTCCGAGTCTCATAGATACTCACAACTCCTGCTAATTCACAGGGCATACAGGTTACCTGACCTCCTGCGGAAAATAGGGGTTTGGGATAATGTGAATTGCCCCAAGTGTGGCATAGATAATGCCGGGCTGATGCACATGTTTTGGGGGTGTACCAAACTGGGAGAGTACTGGACTGACGTATTGGCACTAATTAGAGAAGTGTACTCTCTGACCCTTCAACCCTCCTCTGTGACCTGTGTGTTGGGTTATCTGGATGAGGTCTGCGATGTCAGACCGGTTAAGTTGGCCATAGCACGCATATTATACCAGGCTCGCAAACTTATAGCAGCACACTGGATCCAGCCTACTGTCCCCTCCTCTGCGGAACTACGCAGCAGACTAAACAATTATATTAGACTAGAACGAGCTGTATACAAAAAGAGAAACACATTAAAGAAATTTGATGCCATTTGGGGAAAATGGATGGATACCCCTGGGTTACCGTCAGGTGCACTCATGACGGATGCTTTATTGCATATATAGAGTTATCAGATGTGCAGAAGGAATGAAATGTGGTGAACCTGATAATGGGAAAGGCTACACTTAGGAGTACAGTCCTTGAATGTTGAGACGAGTGCATACCTCAACGCATAGTGGTCAATGTTATATCTCAGTCTGGGCAGGGGGGGGGAAGAAGGGACGGGTGAGGGAGGGGTTTGTGTATTTAATGTTTGTATGTTAAAGATGGTTATAATTTTCCTATTGTACTCATGCTACCTGTGTGTAGTTATGTTTGTACTGGATTTGTGTACTGAAAATGGAAAATTGGTTAAGTGGTTAATAAAAACGATTTGATTTAAAACTCTAGTGATTGCTAAAACGGACACACTGTAGAACCTTTAGGGTGATGCCACACATGGCGTTTTGAACCTGTTTTGGTCTGTTTTTAAGTAGTCTGTTAAAAACGTATGCATTTTTTTGAAAACGCATCCGTTTTTGACAGGTTTCACCAATTATCTTAATTAAAACTGCTAGAAAAAGGCCAAAAACGTGTTCAAAATACTTTATTTTGTGTCTTTACTTTCCTATTTTCATTGTCAGATTGGCAACTATATTTAATGGCCAACCATGCGCTGGGCTAAAGGTTATGCCTTGTTTCTGGTGCGATTGTCATTCCATTCTATCAAGTAGCAGGTGACAATTTTCTGGGCCTGATCTTAATACCGGCTGTCCCCTACTGAAGAACACCTAACTTCCATACGACCCCTAGTTACAAACTGACCTCTGGATTTTGGTAATTTGCTGTATTTTAGTCTTAGGCTACAATAAACAGCTGTAACGAAAGGTGTCTGTTATTAAGATTTGTTATTCCTGGTTCTTATGACAACCCAACATTTTTAAAATCCAATTGTCAGAAACCCAAAAATTTTTGATTGTGGTTAAAATAATAAAGTATACAGATCCAACTTGCATACAAACTCAACTAAAGAGCAAACTTACAGAACCTATCTTGTACGTACCCCGGGGATTGCCTGTAAGGGTGGATAATTCAAGCGATACTAATGTCATCCATGCCTGGGGTGAGACCCTTCCTGTGCCTATATGTCACATATATAACAATGTCAACAGCACATCCCTCACTACAGACTCCCCCATCAATATGTTGATACCGACCACTTTCATTTACATTTAGATTTCACTTTGCTGCTCGCCCTTCTTGCTCTCATTACAGACTCTGTCAGTGCAACTGTGTTTCTCTGAAAATAAGACCGGGTCTGATATTATCTTTTGTGTTCTGATTTTTAAGATATCTTACTTTTTTCATGAACGGAAATCCACATTTATTCAAGAACAAAAAATGTAACATATAAAATACAATAATTTCTTCATCTTTCGGAGCACCATCATAACTTTCCAAACACATTGAGCATACCGCTAACTCACGTGGACCTTGAAGAGTCGCAGGAAACACCTTTGTGGAGTCCGGTGCACAGATCCCAGATGGGCTTGTCGGAACGCCCCGGTACAATCAAAAAACAGGAAAGGGTAGAGATCGGCACTCCAGGCTTTCTAAAACATCATTCTTCTTTATTCAAAATCCATTAAAATACACGAGGTAGTCATAGTGCATAGTAGGTCTTATGGACTATGCACTATGACTACCTCGTGTATTTTAATGGATTTTGAATAAAGAAGAATGATGTTTTAGAAAGCCTGGAATGCCGATCTCTACCCTTACCTGTTTTTGATAACTTTCCAAACCCTCCATTTCATTGTGAATTTCTTGTGACTCTATTGCATTTAGAATTATTGGACCCAATTTCTCATGTGTAGTAATGGCATTTTCCTAACATGAGCCCCTCCTGTCCATGTAGCTGCTTGTAGTGATTGCATCTATCAACTCTATCTCCCTGCTGCTCCTTTCTTGTCTTTCCTTATGTTGTCTTCATGGAAGACTGGAGGGTGAGGCAGACTTCAAACATTTCATGGCATTTAGATACACAGTTCTGGTGTCCTTTTAAAGAGAATAAGCTCCCCTTTATTATAAGGATTGTTTCTAGGTGCTACACTGAGATATCCACAGTTAAAGTTGGGAGGCTGAGCTGTATATGTAAATTAAACACCTGACTAAAACTTAAAGGACACCTGTCATCAGGTCTCTGTCACTATTTCTGTCACCTCTACCTGTTGGAGCAGCTCACAAGGATGCCATCCCAGCCTTTATCTAGTCAAATCATACATTAATCATTGTAAAATCATATTTTCTTTATTATGTAAATGAGGCTGGTCACATTGTCAGAGGCAGTGATGTCATCCCTGTTACCCCTCCCCTCTCCTCCCCCTGCTCATGTCTGTGTGTAATGTATAGTAAAGCATTGCTGGTGTGTGTGCTGCATCTGCTGACATGCTCTCCCTCCTATACACATGTGTGATACACAGACATCAGCTACACAAGTATCTGACATGGTCAGCTATAACATGGCTGCCTAGAGCTGTTGTATCTCTCCTAAACACACACACAGGCTGCATGGGGCACCAGCACCAGGAAGCACATCATTATACAGCCTCACATCATTATACAGGCTGTCAGTCAAGCACTGGGGGTGTGGCTGTACCTCCCATCCATGAATAAGCTGGACAGCTGAATATGCTAATGACTCATTGGAGATTTCACAGGTCATTTGCATACAGCTTTAGGACCTCATTGCTTAAGTTTACAGGCATGTAGAGGGACAATGAAGGGATAAAGGCAATTCTCTCTAATGGCAGTTTATGAAAATCTATTTAGATTAGGGAGTTATTTTGCATGACGGGTTCTCTTTAAACAATGTATATCTCCAATGTTTGGCACCTACAAACATAATCCTTATGTAATATAAAAGGGGAGATTCTCTTCTTTCTATTTGCAAGACTTCAGAATATGTAGCAGTTTGTAACTAGGGCTTATTTTCAGGGTAGAGGCCTACTCTGAAATGGCTTAAAAATCACACTTGGGCATATTTTCATTGTATGTCTTATTTTCAGGGAGAAACACAGATATGTAGTGAGGTGGGGGGGCTGGTGTCCACGTTGACCAAAAATTCTAAAGTATCTGTTGGGGTAGTGGATGTCCAGCACAGACTATCTGTAATTGTCTTGTAAGTGAAGTTGCATACATGACTGCTTCTCCTTCAAATACAGGCAGTATCCCCACAGTTTTAGGTGCTTTACATTTTTTTTGTTGCAGCAATTTGCCATAGAATTTTCATACAAGAAAGGTTTTTTACCCCATATGTCCTTGGCAAAAAATGGTTTTCCATCAAGTAACCCACATTGCACACATTAATATGATTATTCTTTAGGAGAATATTTAATATCCTTCTAATTATAGTTTTATTACTTCAGTAAGAAGTTTTGGTTTCTAAGTTAGGTCATAAAAACATTCATTTCTAAAACTCTTACAACAGTTGTGTACAGATCCATCATACAGATTAGTTCTTTCATGCTCAGGAAAGGTTGTGGCCCTGCCATACTTTTCATCTGAAATCACTGGAATGAAACAAAATTAGAAATCAACAGATTAAACAAAACACTAATGTACAAGGTTTTTTTGAAAGAGGAAAACAGAATCTTGCCTTTCATAATATGTAAATGAATGCAGCTTTTTTTTTTTTCTGAAAGAAAATCCGGTACTCATTTAATTTGCCTCTATCAGTCGTACATTAGGGATTCATTTTTCTTTTGCATGCTGATAGAAGGAGCAGAATGAATTAACTACATTTTCCTTAATGGAGGGAGTCTTTGTTTTGTGAATAATAAAACAAAACCCATAATACACTGTATAAAAAGCTGGATTGTTAAAACTAATGGCCCATTGACGACATGCCAACTCCTTGTGGCGACTCTACATGATTTATAGCTGACAGATATTGCAAAAACACCCGACCCTACTGTGATTTACTATATAAACATATTCATTTAGTAAAAGTTGGAAAAGACTCTAAAAGATCAGTTAGCTGCTGGGTCAGGCAGTGAGTTAATTGTGTATTTTTCAGTTTTTATAAATGAGATGTCTGTGATTTATTCTGTAATAAAGAAAATACTGACTTTTAAAAGATTCTAATAGTTTTTTATTTGTTTACACACTTGCTAATGTTGGGTTGCATGGTTGATGGATCTTAATAGCTGACAACCGTTAATGGAAATTTTATAAAATTTAAAGGTTGTTGACTTTTCACAAACAGCAAATTTTGTAAGTGGCCTATAATGAGAAGAATAGTTAGGACCATTGTGTTTTTTGGGTCTTATCTGAGGTCTGAATTTAGAACTATCTGCCTTTTAGGTTTGATTAAAGACACCGGTCCATCAATTCAATTCTATATTCACACTGGGGGGGAATATTCGAAGGCTGTTTTTAAACATGGTTCTTAAATTTGGCCTACTGAATGCTGAGGCTCCGGCCTCTTTGTATATTCCAAAAGTGTATTCTACCAACAGCGAAATGAATATCCACCTAGTTTGACCAGTTAAGACCAGGTCAAACCTGATTGAAATTTCAGTTGTAAAATAGTTAATACGGTGGGCTAAAGAATTCACTCCTGCTCCACTCCTAATGTGGAGTGCAGGAAATCCGGAAAATGCATCGGAAATGCTGTTTTTTTTAAATGCCTTTTAAGACACAGTTAATGACCCTCGTTTTGTTTATCCAGAGGAAGCAACCCGTATGAGACAGGCAGAAGTTACCCGTTATTAAAGGGGGGGTTATCTGAGTTTAAGAAATAATTTAGGACGAACGGGGACAAACTATTTAAAAAAAATAAACCTCCTCTAAAAAAAAAAAATACCTCCACAGGAAGCTGGCCTGAAGCTCCCATCCGACACCATCTCCCAGCACCCTACAATGTAGTAATGGGAATTACGGCTCTACTTGGTGAGATGACTCATTAGGCTCCACTCTCTAAGAAGAGTAAGCTCTTCTGGCTCCTGAATGGCTACCTATTAAATATATAACTGGGAGCCACAGGCCAGTCAATCAACCCACGCCACTCCACTTTTAACCCGATTGTATATTTTTTAAATAGCTCGTGCCAGCCTGGCCCTAAGTTCTTACAATTTGGATAACCCCTTTAACCCTTTCCAATATATTAACATCACAAAAACCCTTTGGCAGTAAGTTCCATAGTTTCACTAAAAGACTCTGATTATGGTGAAAGCAATTTCTTCTAGTTGTAGAGGGTGTCCCCTTTTTATAATTATATAAATGGATCTTTATAATTTCTATTTTTCAGTATATTGTGTACAAATTTATTTAAAGAAGGGGCTTAAGTTTTTAAGAGTTTTAGACCCTGTTTTAATATACACTTTGATGTCTGGTTCAACAAAAAGTGTGTGTGTGACACCGTCCTGAGAAAAGGGATTTTAATAAATCTGACCATAAAGTCATATGGTACAAGATACTAAAACAGTATTGTGCTTTTGAGGGTGGTGCCCTTCCTGGTGCCTGGAATGGGATTCATATAGTTAAAAGTTTTTATTCTCCATCCAAGTAGAATACATATGAAATATGAGCATCATTTTAGGGGTCGCCCAGCACAGGCTACATTCACATTACGTTTTAGCTCTGCATTGTAAGGACATTTTGGGTGGATTCCCGATGTGTTTTTACAATGAAGGCCTAGGGCATATCCACTTTATGTTTATACAGTGGGATACGTTGTTCAGTACCTCCACCCTGAAAGTGGGAGAAGAAGCAAACGGTAAGCAGTCAGTGATTGGTCTTTCCTGAGTAATTGTCCTTAGATTGAAATTTATATCACTGGTCACCTCCCTGAGTGTACATTCAGCATCCATCCCCTATAGGGATGTTGAGCATATACGTCACAAACAGAATGGAAAGTTTGCTATGTTTTCCTATCATGTGTTTCCTTCAGGATAGAATGTATACTGTGCAGACAGAGGCACCCTTTTGCCTCATTCTGCCAATATTGGTATATGGATAGTCTGGGAGCTTTCCAGACTAAACATATCCATAAATTTTGTTGTGAATATAGCCTAGGGAAAATTATTCCCCCTCTCTCGCACAGTCCAGGATTATCAGATACAGAGTTCTCTGTAGCTCTAGCTCTTACAGTACTCAGGCTACCTATTAATTACGGTAGTTTTTGTATAATATAATGCTTCATTTTCACTGTGACGGCACTGCAGTTAATACTACTGTAATAAGTTTATTGACAAAGAATTCTTCTGAGGGTCAGGCTGTGTGGCAGACAACCCATTCAAGGTAGTTTAAATTGCAATTTTTGGGGAAAAGAGAAGCACTCCTTTAGGCTGTAAGTTCCTTAAAATGCTCAGTTTCCATTTTTGTTTAATAGCTTTTTCTTGGCCTATGTGATACTCTGTGTTAACTCTTATTGTTATGTTGCTCGCAGAACTTCATATTTATAACTACCAATTATACTAAGAGCTATTTGCTTATGCAATTGCAAGTGTAATGGTTGCCCTGAAGATTGTGAACCATAAGGACATGATTTAAAAAACAGAGACAATCATTACAAAAAAAACAATATGTATATGAGCCTGAGGGGGGAGCAGACCACATGCCGGCTTTCTGAAGAGATATAAAGTATTGATAGAACATTACAACGACAAATGTGCCATTGCAGCAAATTAAGAGAGTGCTAGTGTCATGTCCAGAACCGGACTCTTGGCCGCTCTGCTTTATTAACTTCTTTCAGATTGTTGCCAGTGGGCACTTAGAAGATTAGACTTTCCAGTCTTGTCAGCTCTAATACACTGCAATGATATCAATCATTTTTTCCTACATTCAATTATCTTCATTCGTGGCACAGCGGGGAACCACAAGTCATTTAATAATTTGTCATGCCAGAGAATTATGTGCCAATCAGAACAGATTCCTGTGTTCATTCTTCGTGTGTAAATGTTATTATCTGTAAAGAGGCAAATGTTTTACATTTTTGTGTATCTTTGTAGTGCATCTGTAAGTTAATCATTTTGTTCTCATACTTTACTGCTTATTTAAAGGGAACATATACTAGTGAAAAAAAACTGTTAATTAAAGGGGAACCTGTCACTGCTCTTTGAAAAAAATGAGCATTAGACAGGTGCCCATAGAACCTTATATGCCTAATGGCACCCTTTTTTAATTAACTTGATCCATGTTCACAATTGGAGAAAATGAACTTTGATTCTCTGCCTGGTAACTGGGCGTATACTCACCCTTGAGTCTAGCAGCCGCCTCCCCAGCACGTCATCAGTTACTCCTCAATCCACTCCCCCTTTCCGATATGACACTTGGCTGTCTCGACGAAATCTTGTGCATGCGCATAGGTCGCTGTCATGCGCAGTGAGCGTCTAAGCGGTCCGCACCATTTGCTGCCTCACTGCGTATGCGCAGATTTTCCCCTTCCGAGATTTTGGTGAGACAGCCACATATTAGAAAGGGGGAGTGGATTGAGGAGTTACTGATGACGTGCTGAGGAGGCGGCTGCTAGACTCAGGGGTGAGTATATGCCCAGTCCGATTTGCTGGAGTCTCTGCCTGGTTAGCAGGCAGAGAATCAAAGTTCATTTTCTCCACTCATGACCATCGATCAAGTTAGTTAAAAAAAAAGTTTGCCCTTAGGTTCCCATAGAGCCTTATATGCCTATCTAATGCTCTTTTTTTCAAACAGCAGTGACAGGTTCCCTTTAAAGAGTAACTACCGTATATACTCGAGAATAAGCCAACCCGAGTATAAGCTAAGGTACTTAATTTTAACACAAACTGGGAATACCTATTCACTTGAGTATAAGCCTTGGGTGGGAAATGCATTGGTCACAGCCTCCACCCATTATATATGCACTGCATCACACACACCATGACGTCAGCCAATTACCGACATCATAGTGGCGTTGGCGGCGTACACTATTTGCCTTGATGATTCCGCTGAGGTGATTAGCCTATACAGGGGCTGTCTTTAAAGAGTTGGGTCACTAGGAACATAAACAGGTTCTTTTATCTCAAACTGCTTAAATAAGGAAAAAGGGACACGAAAGAAGGACAGTTTCTGTCCTTTAACCCCTAATCTGGGATCTGACTTTGCTTTGACTGGGTCACTAAGCTTCTACCTTTCAGAGTAGTTATAGTATAGGTGGAAACAGACTGCTATGGGTTAAAGAATTCTGGTTTGAAGTGCAAAGAGTTGGGTAAAAGCATCCAAAGGCAAGCCAAGGTCAGGGAGAGTTCTAGCAAAGTTGTGGATCAGGCCATAAGCGGGCATGCACAGATTTGTGAGCAGGACTAGCTAGGAATTTTAAAAAATCTAAAATAGCCCCACTAATAAAATTAAATGTACTCTTTAAGTTTTCAAGACCTACCTTTCCTTTTTCCCCACATTCTGTCATTTTCTAGAGGACCTTTCAGGGCGATTTGGAACACTAAACAATCCACAGGTCCTCACGCACCAGTGGTTTAGTGCCGCAAATCGCTCTTTAGCAAGTCCCTCTGTGCCTGCTAGTAAAATAAATAACCATTATAGTTACCTTGTTCCGATGCTTCCCGCACAGTCCCACAGTGAAGCCGGCATACTACATTCCAGCTTCACTGCACAAGCGCCAATACAACCATTACGTTGCTTACCGGAATATGCTGCTCCAGCTTCAATAATGTACTCTACAGGCACGGGAAGCACAAAATGTGCCTTATCCTACCCATTTCTAAGTATAAAGTTTTTTTCCTTTTTTATTTTTAAAGCTGCAACGAAGGGCCTAGCTAAAGGTAAGCTAAACTATTGGACCATAAGGACCTGTTGTTGGCTTAGTGCCCCAAATTGCCATGACTGGTCCTCTTTAAAGGGAACCTGACATCAGCAGCTCCTATTCTGAACCCCCCCCCCCCCCCCCCGTGTCCTTATAGACAATAGTGAACACATTGCCAAACTGTTTTTATAGGAAACTGTCTTTGTCGGAAAAAAAAGATGAGTTAGATCAAAGTTTACCTTTCTGTATGCAGAACTGTGTTCCTAGTCCCATGGTAGTAGCCAGTGAGGAGTGGGCACACATGTATGACGTCCTAAGGGGAAAGAAAAGTGGGGAACATGGATTTTTTTTTTTTTTCTTTTTATGACGAAATGGTTTTACAAGGGTGGGGGGGGGGAAACCTATCCTCACTGGCCACTCCCATGAGACTCTTGTAGTTTTCTCTTCACACAGAAACGTAAACTTTGATGTAATGTATCTTTTTTTCAGAAAAAGCCAGTTTTACTATAAAAACTTTTTGCCAATGTGTACACTATTCTCTATGTGGACATGGGGGAGCCAGAAAAAGGCTTCTGGTGCACCCATTTCTACTTGCAAGATAATTCTGAATTTTTAGACTCTCCTCAAGTATGTACTTGATGATTGGACATTACCTTAACTTTTTCTGTTGCCTACAGGTCTAAATGTACTTTAAGATGATCGTTTTTGTAGTCAGGATTAAAGGGGTATTACCTTGAAGACAAGATTCCTAAATATAGTCAGTGCATTAGAGAATGTGTTATTTTATTATCCTGATACTAACAAAAATAAATGAAAGTGCATATAAGCCTGTACCCTGATAGTCTAAGCACATTGTCAGCACACAGCATCTTATAGCACAGAGGAATCATGAAGTGTCTGCTTAGAGAGACCATCTCTACACTGACCATTACTGAGTGATAGGAGATAAAACCACAATAAAACTGAGTAATCTTGTAAAGTAAAGGGATCAAAATGATCTTTGTCATGTAAACATCACTAGGGGATTGAAGTTTGAGAATTTTCATTCATGGGCAAACTTTAAGAATCTGATGACCTGGGTCATTGCACACCCTGTAAAGGTGACTGATATTGACCACGTTTATACTATTGACACCATTTATACAACATGCTCTGGATCATTATTTAGGTTGTTACCAGTAGTCTGCTGACTTGCCCCTCTTCATAGAATGCCATACGTAGGGTTATTCTATATCTTGTGTGGTATAATGTATCATTGCTAGAGCAGATAGTCATGTTCCCCGGTAACAGGACACTTTTCCTAAAATAACTAAATTGGAAGCGTTTCCTCACACTGAACTATAATTGCTGGTTACTGTAGAATTTATGAATCTTAGTTATACATTTTTTTATCTGAATCTTAATATTTTTCTTTCTACAAAGACAACAAAATCTATTTGTGAGCTGCACTTAGCGAAGATTATCATAGCCCTTTCATATGTTTAATATCTTAAAGGTTCCTCTCCACTGTGGATATAGGGTACGTTTCTGGTAGATAAGAGGTTCAATCATAGGAAACTCTCCTGATCTTCTCTTGCGATGGTCTTTTGTGCTCTATTATTCTCCTTTGGACTGTCAGAGAGAGATGAGCATGGTGCAAATAGTGCTTCCAACTATACATTGCAAAGAGGTTTACCATCAGTTACATGGTAGTACTGAGGACAGGCCAAACTTGGTCCCTTCCTCTCAGGGTCGCAAGGGTTATACCCCCCCCCCCTTTACAATAGGGTTATGGTAATTCTTTAAAATATTCCATTAATTGGGACGTCTCTCTCCCTTCACAGCAGAAACCATGGAGTATATTACACATAGCACATTTCAGGGTGCAGTCACAGGTTGCAGTTAAAACTACATTGCAATCAGCTTTGAGGTGGTTTTACGTGTATTTTTGTTAATTTAACAGGTGTAGGAGATCTGTGGAGCAGGTTTCCCCTTCAAAATCAAATTCAGCCATTCTGTTCTACCACAGTCATGGTGCCTGGAATTAGAAGTGTCCCTTGTTGATCATGTTTGATTTAGATGGTAGATCTTCTTCAAGGTCTCTGCCCTTTATAAAATATTGTTAGCTGTTTTTAGGGGGTCAAAACTGCTTATAAATCCCTTTTTAAAAACAGCTTTGAGCGGTACTAAGTCATGAGGGGAAATTCTTCACTGCAAGAATTTGTGATTAAAACTAGGAACATGCCACCTCCACGCCATGTGGGCGTAGAGGGCCACAGCAGCCGGTGGAGAAGATGGGCAAGATGCCTACATTCTTCTGAGAAACCTGGCGGACCTGGCGTAGTTTTGCCCGGTGACCGCACCGCCTGCTAGATACATCAAGAGGTCTAAGCGGCTCAACAAGGGGGGGGGGGGATTGGAAACACAAGGCTATATTCATTACACAACATCATTTAAGGGCGATTCCCTTTTTATACAGTTCATGGTAGTGGTTACGGTAATAGTAAAGCATAATTATTTTTGCTACCCCATTTTCATGACTCCCATTCACAGAAAAAAAATAGAAGAATTGTGTTCAGCTATTACCATAACTCAAACTACTCTGTTGTAGAGAAGGCAGGACTATTCTCATCTCAGCCACACATGGTTTTGATGAGTCTACCACTTATTTACAAATAATTGAAGCCCCATCAATAACAATTTAATAGACTGTCATGTGACATCCAGCACCCACCCAATCAGATAAATTGCTCCAGTGAGCTGTGCATTGTTAATCAGCCACAGCAGCGTACATTTTATCGTGGCTGTGCTTGGTACTACATGGGAACAGGGGAAGGAATCGTGGTTCCTGGAGAGTCAGTAGTCAGACCCTCACCGATCACCTATCCTAAAAATGGGATATCAATATTATAGTTCCAGCTAACCACTCTAAAGTTTCTAAAGGCACACTTTGCTTGCTTTTGCCTGTAAATCATATATATGTATATATATATATATATATTTGTGTTCACTGAAGCGAATAAAGAAGAACACCGAGGATGGAGCATTCTGCATATGGATGTCATTTCGTTTTCACTGGATGTCAGTTGTAATTTTTCATATCCAATGATACTGTAACTAATGAGTCTCATTATGCGGCTCGTGTAATTTCTAGTTTCTGTTCTGTATATATGAACAGTACAGCACTAAGATTCCTTTGTTTCATATTCCCAGCGCTGTTTTATCCTCTCTCCGTTTGTTTACTGTTGTTTTTGTAATATTCTGCAGAATATTTCAAAAAGTATTTGTGTATTTAAAACATATTTATACTGTCACATTTTATTGTATAAATAATCCCTTATACAGTGCTGTGCCTCAGCCAATGAAAAGTGTGAAGTCTGGATAACCCCATGGGATCCAGGGCAGAGGTAAGCAAAAAATAATGATCTACTCTTGCCCTGCTCTGGCTCACTGTTTCTGTGTTCCAAAAATCTCTGGATCCCTCTGAACTCACTTATTTTATGTCCCCGTGACCCGCTGAGGCCTCTGATTAACTACAGTGGGTGGTGCGACACCTATTTCCAGACCAGTTGGTAGTGCCATGGATCAAAGGACCAGCAAAATGCTAGAATTAGAGGTCGGGCTGGGTTAGTGCACTTTCTTTTTATGCTTACCCCTGCCCTTAGCCCCTGTTGGGTTTTTCAAGATTTCTGGAAAAACCCCTTTCATTAGTAAGAAGAGAATGGAACTATATAGAAGTATCAGTGACTGAAAAGGGGCTTTAAAAAAAATAAAATAAAATAAAATCTGCTTATGTGCTAAATGACTTTACCTCTAGTCCCGGGAAATAATATGAAACAATACAATACTTTCTTTTACAATACAATACAATACTATTTAGGTTGTTACCAGTAGTCTGCTGACTTGCCCCTCTTCATAGAATGCCATACGTAGGGTTATTCTATATCTTGTGTGGTATTAAACTTTCTTTTGTGGACATTATACCGTACATTACATTTTCTGCAGCATTCAGTTGCCCTACAGGGCTGCAATACAAGAAAAACATGCATTTTGATGATAATACCCTCAAAGAAGATTTCCTTTAGTTCTATTTGGAAGCCAGCGCTGCCTCTTGCAGTCTCCGCCTGTGCGCCAGAAGGTCTCCATTTATGTGATTTTTTTTAAGATGTAGGTTTCTTCTGCTTGTTAATCAAATGTTGACCTTAGAAGTGCAGAGCCATGCTTTCTGCCTTGGTGGCATGTCACAGCGATGACAAGTTTTGCCTCCGGCAGTGGAAACTGCTGTGTGAAGTAGAAATCACATTCATTTTAGGGACATTATTTTTACCATTTTACTGCAGTTTAGTTCACCATTAAAGGCTTAGATTGTCAGAACTGAAAGATTTTGTGACAGTGGTAGACACAGCAGTACAGCACTGCTGTATTTCTTTCACAATGTGATTAGGATTTGACTTGTTCTTTTCTTAGATTTAATACAGCAACCTAGCAAAATAGATGGAGAATGTCAAGGACTGCCATTCAGGTCCCTGATGGCAGATGTAAACCTGAATACTGTCACACAGGAAAAGGTATTTAACAGTACGGATACAGTGTTATTGATGGATGTTGTGCTCTACATAGTACAGTCTGGGGTGCCTTTTCCTAAATGATGTGTCAGAAAATCTCAAAGTAGCATTGATAAAAATATTGGTGCTCAGAATGATGAAAACTATTCCTTGTGGTGAGACCTAATAATCTTTTTACAACATCTGTAACCATGACAATGTGGCAGTGGTACATCTGTTCATCATTATAGATGTAGATTCTTTACTGTTAGCAGGGCCATTTAACACACTGAGTATCTCCGTGGTGCCCCCCCTCCATTTCTGAAAGAAAACTATTTACTGCATACAGTAGAAGAGTAGTAGTACTATGTCCATAAATACAGGGTAAGGCTACATGCAATGTGTGACCGCCCCGCACAGCGCTGTAACACGGGGAAAGATAGGACATGTCCTAACTTTTCCCTGTGTATGGAGCGGTACGGTGCCGCATATCTGTTGCACCGTATAGTTCCATGCGGCCATTGCCGTCTATGGGGGCAGTGGTATGGCCATAAGCATGGGGCCTTACATACATCCCCCCGACGGCCTAAGAATAACAGCACTGCTCAGTGCCCATAGATGCAGGATAGGAGTCACAGTACTATGCTGAGACATGCATACAGAATAAAAGTACTCATGCTCTGCCCATGCTTACAGAATAGAAGTATTAATACTATTCTGTGTCCATACACATAAAACACGTGTAGTTTTACTGTGTCGTGTCCATATATATATATAGGATAGGAGTGATAGTACTGTACTGTGTCCTTACAAATAGAACCCAATATACACAATACAATTGGTGCCCTTATCATATCGGAGTAATAGTACAGTGCTGTGTCTATACTGAATAAGAGTACTCATACTGAGTATTAGTGCTATTCTATGTCCATACACATAAAACATATATAGTTATACTGTGTTTTTTCCATATACAGAGTGGGCCATTTATATGGATACACCTAAATAAAATGGGAAAGGTTGATGATATCAACTTTCGCAGGCTTCCAGTATCTGTTGTTTCAGGTGTTGCACATCTCGTATCTTCAAAGCATAGACTATTGACTTCACATGACCTCAAAGCTCCCAGCATTCTTAGTTCCCTGGAAAGTGGATTGGTTGTCCTGGACCAATTGAATGGCCACCAGGGTTTCCTAAACTGACCCCCTTAGACTTTTATCTTTGGGGTCATCTGAAGCCCATTGTGTTTGCTGTGAAAATATGAGATCAGAAACAATGGATACTGGCATCCTGTGCTAGCATTTCTTCTGTGGTGCTGCTATCAGTGTGTCAAGAGTGGTAGAAGAGGGTTGCATTGACAATCCAACACAATGGGCAGTACGTTGGTTTTAATGTAACTTTATTATTGCATGAGTTATTTACCGCCACTTATAAAATGTGTTCAATCACCATTCACCATTGTTTTTCTTATGAAATTCTCAATAAGTTTCATGAGTTACATGACCCTCTTCCCATTGCAAAAAAAATAAAGTTGGATCCAAAATGGCCAACTTCAAAATTGCCGCCATAGTAGACGCACAATTTGAAAAGTTTCTCCCTCCCAAATACTAATTTGTCTCAAACAAGTAGTTGATATCACAAACCATTCCCATTTTATTTAATATTTTGTAGCTCCAGGCGAAATTTTTTGGGTCTGTATGACTATGGGATTTTAAAAATGTTGGATTGTCATAAGAACCAGGATTAACAATAAATCTTAATTGTAGACACCTTTGATAACTGTTACAGCTGTTTATTGTAGCCTGGGGCTAAAGTACAGTAAATTACCAACATCCAGAGGTCCGTTTGTAACTGGAGTCGTCTGTAAGTCAAGTGTTTTTAAGTAGGGGACCGCCGTGCATTGTCAATACAAAGTAAACGTGGTAGGCTTGTTACATTTTGTGCCCATATATATATTTTAGAAGTAATAGTACAGTGCCTTGTCTATACATGCTGAATAAGAGAAGTCATATTGTGCTTTGTCCATCTGTATAGAATAAGTAGTAATACTGTGTGGTGCATTTATATACAATATAGTAGTAGTATGGTAGTAGCACGGACTTCTCATGAACAAACAACCAAGGAAACATGTTTTTACATGGAAACAGCTGAAACATTTAAAGCCTCAAGAATTGTATTCTTAATATAAAGTTTTAGAAGGAGGCTACGGAAGTTCTTCACTAAACAGAGTTTATTCCACTTTTTATTGAATACCACATTTATACCACATTTTATATACTTACTGTATTTATATTCGGTAACACACTTTCAAGACAGATTTTTTAAAACTTAAAAAGCAATGTGTTTTTTCTTTGTAGAAGCCTTTTTCTTCTCAGAAAAAATATTTTAAAAAATCTTCAAGATTTAAGAAGAACCAGCACTTAGCTCTATAGGAGGTGTTTGTCCCCTGCCATTAATGTTCTTCAGCTGGGCTAATTCTCTGGTATTAAGTGGTATCTATAATCAGCAAAGTGTTCTGACAAAAGTGGAAATGAACACTTACACTGTGTGTCTGTATTGTCTTCCATGGCAAGGCCTCCTCTCCCATATCTGTATTGTTACAGCATGATATTATCTGAGGTCACAGGTGGCCATGGGTTTCCAGACTATATTTAATAGACCATTCATAGGAACACATGCTCGCTATGAAATTGCAATTCTAACCAGAAAATTCATCAAAACCTTTGTTAACAGTGGAAATTACATTTTGGTTGTACTCAAATAGTGTATTGTAACCAACTTAAAGTGCAATTAAAATTTTTTTTTTTTACAAATAAATAGCTCTGTAGAAAAGCTTTTTCTATTATCTTTATTACCTATGTCCGGCAGTTTCTTTGCTATCCTATTCAATTTAGCCTATTCCTGCAGTAGTTGTCTCCTCTGTCTGTGCTGATTATCCCTGTAAGACCATAGCTTGTTTACACAAAAGATACAGTTACAGTTTCACAGAGGCAAGGGGCAGCTGCTCCCTGTTCACTCTGGAGGGAGGAAGGGTTATTTGATGTTCTATGTGTGTAGCTAGCAGGAGAGCCTTGTGTCTGTGCACATCTGTGGATGCAGAAATCCCCTAAACAGAAAAGTGATCTACCCTGTTCCCTCCCACCATCAGTCCCTCCACTCTAGTCTGTGATTCTACAAATGTTTCTCTTCCTTTCTCTGCACTTCAAGCTGTCCCTATCTTTTGCTCTGCTGACACTTTCTACACTGCAGGGAGGCTGCTCACACAACACAAACTATACACGTCATATAACTATTTCACTCCTGGTTTATATTACCACTTCATGCTCAGCTATACTATATGGTCCTGTATATCAGAAACCGGGAAAATCACCACCAGAGGAAAATCCTTCACAAAAAAAGACATGAAGTATAATGTAAAAACCATAATCAAATTTGATTAAAAACAAGTAAAAAAATACACAGTGCCTTATATGAATGCCAGACATGAAAAAGGACTGCCCAAACAGAGGGCCAAAAATCACACTATGATGCAAGTCTCAAGTACTAACAAATGTTAATATAATGCAAGAAGTAGTAGCCTTAAAGGAAAACGACTACTATGATCATTTTAAACCAAGCATACTTACATGCTTGTGTTTGCCCCTCTGGCAGGATCTGCTCTTCTGTTAGCTTCTTATGCCCTGTTTTTTTTTTAAAACAGGCTTTACTAACAACGCAAATGAGCCTAGGGGGCTCCAGGTTACATTAACATCTACAGAGCCCCCCAGGATCATTTGCACAATTTTTGGGGGTGTAAGTCAGACTTGATGCCTTATAGGACAGTGAAGCCATGCCATACATAAATTATTCTTTTTCTGCATTCAGTTTTGTACTGGTTTCCCTTGGAGTTAGCAGTTTATGTTTACTCCAATGGCAAATATGTAATTGCTTATGGCAATGCACTGCTTTTTGGATACAGTGGGGGTCATTTACTAAGGGCCTGATTCGCGTTTTCCCGACGTGTTACCCGAATATTTCCGATTTGCGCCGATTTCCCCTGAATTGCCCTGGGATTTTGGTGCACGCGATAGGATTGTGGCGCATCGGCGCTGGCATGCACGCGACGGAAATCGGGGGCGTGGCCGAACGAAAACCCGACGGATTCGGAAAAGACGCCGCATTTAAAACAAAAAATGTGTTGCGGAGCTTGCACCTACCTTCACTCAGCCCGGCTCGGTGTATTCCAGTGCATTCCAGGGAACTTCAGCGCAGCAGCGCCACCTGGTGGACGTCGGAGGAACTGCCTTAATAAATCCCGGCCGGACCCCAATCCAGCGCAGGGAACGCGCCGCTGGATCGCGAATGGACCGGGTAAGTAAATCTGCCCCAGTAAGTCTGCATTGTTCTAAATTTTCAATTAGCCTTATATGTAAACTTGGTTTTATATGATCACTAGCAAAACAATGTCTCTTTTAGGCTACATGCACACCTACTTTGTGCAGAAAATAGTGAAGTATGTGGCTAATTTCGGCTGGGTGGAAATTGAGCTTGCAGCCCTGCAAATCCGGGCACGAATAGGAACCACTCTACATTTTGTGGTCACGGTGCAATGAGCTCACCATACCCGTCACCGGGCACAACAAATGTCAATGGCTGTGAGATAGCTGAAATTTATGACATCATGTAGGAAACACTGTAACTAATAGGCATATCTGCATGACTGTAGTGGTCATGCTTTGTTCCAGAACCCACAATATTCTTACGTGTGATGGTTATGTTGTTCGCCAGAGATATCCCCAAACATTTTTCTGAATGGAGATATTCATAGAGGAGCAGATAAATGAGACAAAACCATGTAAAGTAGATTTGATTTATTAATGGGATGGATTTTTAATGACAAAGAAACGAGTTTGGCAAAGCTCATGAAGTTATACCATGGTGCCAGAAAACAAGGAGAATAGGAGCGAGGCTATTCATAGCAGCGAGCGGTAACACAAGTCGTGTAGCTTTAGAAATCTCTTTAGGATGATAGCCTCTCTTTGTTTGTCTTCTATCTTTCGGCTAACATTATTCTTTTTTCATTTCCATTTGACAGCACGCTCTACTAGCTCTGAAGTTTATCTTGGCATTTGTGATTCCCAATAAACCATATGACATCCGGATAAAATTAGCCAGACTGGAATTTGAGTCTATGGAAGCCCTCAAACAAAAACAGGTAAGTGAACATTTTCCTTATCTTGAACATAAACCAGGCAAGAAGTGACTGCTACAGTCTTGGAAGTGCTTTGCTAGAGTAGTAGAGACTAGTAATTTCCTTTAGTTTCCTCCGGAGCCTGCATCTTATGTTTATTTAGCATCTCACAGCCTAGACTTTGAGTCCCTATATACTGATAAAATAAGTTTAGAAATCCGGTTCAATCCAGCAAGATTCACACGAGGCGCCAGATGCTGCCGTCTCCAGCTTGAGAATATAGTAAATGAAGGCTCTATCCCAAGGACACTAGTTCATGGGGCAGGAAAAGCTGATATGACTTTTCGTTTGGTGCTTGTTTGCGTTGGACTTTACACTGATCAATTGTACTGTGAATTCCCTTCTTGCATTCAGTTCCACAATGTGAGCAGTCTCTGGCCAGTTATCTCAGGGCTACGTATGCCAACAAACAATGATTTTTGGTTCTAACATGTAAGACGCAGTCATCAGGTGAACAAATATTTCCATTCTGCACTAAAGCTGCCTATAAAAAGCTAAAGGGGAAGAGCTAGGAAGCACTTACTGAGAAGAACATGGTACACTTCACCAATGGGATAGGCCCAATGGGCACTTGACAGATGAAGATGAATTTAACCCCTTCTAGACCTATTTTGGCCTTGAGGACGCGACCCCATTTTTCAAATCTGCCCTGTGTCGCTATAAGTACTTATAGCTTTGGAACGCTATAATATAGCCAGAGGATTTAGAGATTGTTTGCTCGTGACACTTTGTACTTGAAATTAGTTTAAAAATTTGGATGATATCTTTTGTGTTTAGTTATAAAAAAAAAAAAACTAAATTTGGCAAAAACTTACATTTCCAAATGTCTGCTTTATGTTGTTTTTTTAAGATTCCACATATTTTTCTAGAATGTTATAAGGCTCAGAATTTAGGTGCCATTTTTTCAAATTTTTGGGAAAATCACCAAAACCCGCATTTAGATGGACTTACTCAACTTTTAATTGACAGTGAGAGGCCTAAATAATAGCAACACTCGTAAATTACCCCATTATGGGAACTACACCGCTCAACGTATGAAAAAGCACTTTTAAGAAGCTTTTTAACCCTTTAGGTGTTTTATAGGGGTTAAAACCAATTGTAATATTTTTTTCCATCCAGTGTTACAAAGAACTTATCCAAAAAATTAAATGTGAATGTACCCAGAGTATAGCTGTCAGTATTTTGAAGCCTCAAAATGGTTGACAGACTCCATTAAAATGACATGGACTTTTAGATTCTCCACATGAGCCTATGACCTTAGGGCAGTGATTTTCAACCTGTGTTGAACACATGGTTGAGTGTGCCGCGGGGAAAGTTCCCCGAACTATGGTGCCCCGGTGTAGTGCTGCCGCCGCGCCCCCGTGTTTCTGCCCCATACTTACCTACAAGCCCCGGGTTGGCGATCCGCCCATCTTCTGTAGCTCCTGCACTGCGCGGCCCATGTCACGTGACTGACGCGACCTGACGTCAGGGCGCGTCAGTCACGTGACCAGAGGCGCGCGGTGCAGGAGCTACAGAAGGTGGGCGGATCGCCATTAGGAGTGAAGGTACGCGGAAGAAGACATCAAGGGTAAGTATATAAGGTTATTATTTGTATAGGGAAGGCAGCTAGGGTCTTTTTTTTATTAGTTAAGGGGGGCCTCTAGGGCCTTTTAATTAGTAAAGGGGGGCCTCTAGGGCCTTTTAATTAGTAAAGGGGGCCTCTAGGGCCTTTTAATTAGTAAAGGGGGCCTCTAGGGCCTTTTAATTAGTAAAGGGGGGCCTCTAGGGCCTTTTAATTAGTAAAGGGGGCCTCTAGGGCCTTTTAATTAGTAAAGGGGGCCTCTAGGGCCTTTAAATTAGTAAAGGGGGGCCTCTAGGGCCTTTTAATTAGTAAAGGGGGGCCTCTAGGGCCTTTTAATTAGTAAAGGGGGGCCTCTAGGGCCTTTTAATTAGTAAAGGGGGGCCTCTAGGGCCTTTTAATTAGTAAAGGGGGGCCTCTAGGGCCTTTTAATTAGTAAAGGGGGGCCTCTAGGGCCTTTTAATTAGTAAAGGGGGGCCGCTAGGGCCTTTTAATTAGTAAAGGGGGGCCGCTAGGGCCTTTTAATTAGTAAAGGGGGGCCTCTAGGGTCTTTTAATTAGTAAAGGGGGGCCTCTAGGGTCTTTTAATTAGTAAAGGGGGGCCTCTAGGGCCTTTTAATCAGTAAAGGGGGGCCGCTAGGGCCTTTTAATTAGTAAAGGGGGGCCGCTAGGGCCTTTTAATTAGTAAAGGGAGGCCGCTAGGGTCTTTTAATTAGTAAAGGGAGGCCGCTAGGGTCTTTTAATTAGTAAAGGAAGGCCGCTAGGGGCTCTTAATTAGTAAAGGGAGGCCACTAGGGGCTCTTAATTAGTAAAGGGAGGTCACTAGGGGCTCTTAATTAGTAAAGGGAGGCCGCTAGGGTCTTTTAATTATTAAAGGGAGGCTGCTAGGGTCTTTTAATTAGTAAAGGGAGGCCGCTAGGGGCTCTTAATTAGTAAACGGAGGCCGCTAGGGTCTTTTAATTAGTAAAGGGAGGCCGCTAGGGGCTCTTAATTAGTAAAGGGAGGCCGCTAGGGGCTCTTAATTAGTAAAGGGAGGCCGCTAGGGGCTCTTAATTAGTAAAGGGAGGCCGCTAGGGGCTCTTAATTAGTAAAGGGAGGCCGCTAGGATCTCTTAATTAGTAAAGGGAGGCCGCTAGGGTCTCTTAATTAGTAAAGGGAGGCCGCTAGGGTCTTTTAATTAGTAAAGGGAGGCCGCTAGGGGCTCTTAATTAGTAAAGGGAGGCCGCTAGGGGCTCTTAATTAGTAAAGGGAGGCCGCTAGGGGCTCTTAATTAGTAAAGGGAGGCCGCTAGGGGCTCTTAATTAGTAAAGGGAGGCCGCTAGGGGCTCTTAATTAGTAAAGGGAGGCCGCTAGGGGCTCTTAATTAGTAAAGGGAGGCCGCTAGGGGCTCTTAATTAGTAAAGGGAGGCCGCTAGGGGCTCTTAATTAGTAAAGGGAGGCCGCTAGGGGCTCTTAATTAGTAAAGGGAGGCCGCTAGGGTCTTTTAATTAGTAAAGGGAGGCCGCTAGGGTCTTTTAATTAGTAAAGGGAGGCCGCTAGGGTCTTTTAATTAGTAAAGGGAGGCCGCTAGAGGTTTTTATTAGTAAAGGGAGGCCGCAAGGGTCTTTTAATTAGTAAAGGGAGGCCGCTAGAGGTTTTTATTAGTAAAGGGAGGCCGCAAGGGTCTTTTAATTAGTAAAGGGAGGCCGCTAGAGGTTTTTATTAGTAAAGGGAGGCCGCTAGGGGTTTTTTATTAGTAAAGGGAGAACTTTTATGACTGTTTTAGTGTCATTTTGTGCTATTTTGGTTGGTGGTGTGCCCCAGGATTTTCTAAGTATAAAAAGTGTGCCGCGGCTCAAAAAAGGTTAAAAAAATCACTGCCTTAGGGCAGTGATGGCAAACCTTTTAGAGACCGAGTGCCCAAACTACAACAAAGACCCGCTTATTTATCGCAAAGTGCCATCACAGAAATTAAATTTTTATTTATACTCCCTTTTCTGTCACAGTTTTCATTGATACCAGCCCCTGGGGACACCAATAAAGCAGAAAATAGTCCCAGGTACAGCTGTCACTTTAATATAGCTCTGTGCACAGCAAGTCCTGGGCTGTCTGGGACTGCAGGAAGATACCTGGAGTCATCTCTGGTGATGGCCTGAGTGCCCACAGAAAGGGCTCTGAGTGCCACCTCTGGCACCAGTGCCATAGGTTAGCCATCACTGCCTTAGGGTATGATACCCAAGCCCACACTGATACTACTGAGCAGGCTACCACTGTTTCTTGCTCAATTATTCACATGGCACCGCTTAATAATTCATCATTTCTACGTGTTTACCTTGGTGATGTTATCTTTTTAACTATACACTTTGATGTTTACATGCATTATTCCCTGCGTCCCCCTTGGCTTATGCTTTATTCAAGTTCCATCCTATCCACCAAACAAATAGCCAAAGGTGCAGGTTAGCACACATGGGTACACCCAGGCATAGCAAACACTTTCTAGAAGTAGGAATGCGTACACTGATACATTGGGAGCGGCTTGGTTTCGTAGATGCTATACATAGACAGTCCCTGTCTTTGTTCTTTCCTGCATATTTATGTACATTGGCTGACTGAGAGGGACAACGTGGGAAGACAACATCTCATTAACACTGCACCTTGGAGAACAGTAAGCATAGTGTGTGGTAGGAGCTGTTAGAAGAAGTGTGTGTTGTGGCCAGTTATGTAAGACGGTGTTAAATGATCTCATTATCAGCAGATGCTAGGCTGTGCTTGGTGCTACCACCATGTCTTTCTTCTACAAGTCTAGTGAATCTGTAATATGAAGAATAGCTGTGGAGCTCCCAGAGTCTCTACAAATCTCAAATCTCTTCTTTATTAAAAGTGTGGTTTGTCTTTGTCCCATCTTGCGCAGCAGTAAAGCGTGACACAATCCTTCGTCCTGCGCAGTCTGATGGGTGCGTTGGTGTCTTTTACTTCCCAATTTTCTGGCCTGGCTTCTGGAAATTAAATTAAAAGTAGTTAAGCTGCCCGCTTGGGAATTGCAATGTGACTCATGTAGACGCTGGGAGTAAAACCAGATCACAATAAATCAAATTTAAGTGTCTGATCCCGGGGAGCTGCATGGTGACCATATCCTGTCTTATCATATTTTTCTACTACAGCATATCAGAGCCAAACACTTATACATTATTCTAACATTGTTGGTATTGATAAAGTAGGTAAAATTGTGGTGGGTGGGCATCAAACTTTTTTCTGAACATGTTGGCACCGTGTAGCCTTGATTGCTGTCATCCCCATGACACACAGTCCACAAACATGGACCAACAGGCCACATGCATCTGCATGGTGCATTAAATTGACAAAAAGTTTACTACTGCTACATATTTGTAATGCAAAAAGTCCCCACACTAGTCTACACAGCTATAGCAATTTGCCCAAAATATGCAAATAAGCTAAGCTGAAAAATTGAAGCAATCATGAACGCTCAGAATACTATCTACAGCTAGATTTTTTTTACCTCCCCATCTAAAATATTAGTATTAACAGATTGAGGTCCAATGTTTCTTTTCATTCTATCTTAACCCCTTCCCGCCAAGGCCATTTTTTTTTTTTTTTTTTGCATTTACATTTTTTACTCCCTGCCTTTTTAAAAATCTATAACCTTTTATTTTTCCTTGTAAAGAACTGTTTGAGGGCTTGTTTTCTGCATAACAAATTACACTTTATAATGATGGTATTTAATATTCCATGCCACGTACTGGCAAGTGTGAAAAAAATTCCAAGTGCAGTAAAAATGGTGAAAAAATGCATTTGCACCATTTTTCTTGTGGGCTTGGATTTAACAAATTTCACTGTGCGAACAAACCCCCCCAACCCCTCCCCCTCCCCAGTACGTCACATGTCGGTAAGGGGTTAAAACAAAAAAGGAACAAACAAAAAATAAACTTTTATGCTCAGAATATGTGACTGACTTTGGTCTTGTCATGTTTTTGTCCTAAAACTGAAGTCAACAATGTGAAAGAAAGGTCATTGTAAATATTTAGTTGTTATCATTCATTGCAAGAGACATTATGTCTCCATTATTAATCTTTACTCTTCACGTAACTTAAAGGTAAGCCAAAATAAGTACCGTATATACTTGAGTATAAGCCGACCCAAGTATAAGCCGAGGCCCCTAATTTTACCACCAAAACCTGGCAAAACCTTTTTTTTACTCAAGTATAAGTTTGGGTTTTCAGCACATTTTTGTGTGCTTAAAAACTAGGCTTATACTCGAGTATATATGGTAATCCACCAGATACTATAAATTGTTCAGAAAAACAAAGTTTAAGACAGCATACAAATTTGCCCAATTCAGGCCTGTTTACATTGTAGTGGGTGCCCACTCCAGAAAGGTCCCAGTTGCATGGGTCCAGGAAGATACAATTGAGGGAAAAGCAGCAGATCTCTGTTGTAATCCAGTGAATCATATGTTCTCTTTATGCATACGAAATACATGCAAAGGCAAACAAGCTAGTAAGTGTGAATGAGGTTCTGATGCTGGCCAAAGCTCATTTTCTGGTGAATACAGTGCTGCACTGCTGGGTGACTGATCATGAACAGCAACCTGAGGGATGTTGTGAAATATTATTTATAAAATTTCAGTAATGAGGATCTGACAGAGCAGTTTAAAGGACATCTACCACCAGGGTGAAGGATTCTAAACCAAGCACACTGACATATTCGTGTGTGCCCCCTCTGGAAGGATTCACTTTTCTTTTAGCTTCTTATGGCATTGCTTTTTTTTTTACAAATAAAACCATTTTTTTTTTTAAACCTAGGGAATAAGAAGCTACAAGAAAAGCGGGTCCTGCCAGAGGGGATAGATTTTTTGGGGGGATATACAATGTTTTTAGCATTCTTTAAGTTTGTGTTGATAAATGTTAAGTGCAAGTTTTTTTGATGATCAGGGATCCATAAATAAAATCGAAATTGGAAAGTTTTAAGAACTAAGCACCTTATTCCATTTCTGCATTATTAGCATTCAACATTTCACAAAGACTAGTGGGAATTCTTTTTGGACCCAAATAAATCATTACATAAGAAGCAAGCAACATTCTTTCTGCTTCAGGCTGCATGGACCCACAGCTCCATGTATTTCAATGGGCAGATACATAGGGCTTACTCCACAGCCCTGTGTATTAGCCGACTATCCGAGCTACAAATTTTGGAGCACATCCTGCAACTCAATGCATGAGCGGAACTTGCTATCCAATGAGGCATGGACCATATGACTGTGTTTGTATAAGTTTTACAGTTGAAAGGGTGGCATAAAACATAAAAGTAGATCCTTAGTATATGTCATATATGTGCTGGAGGTACGGTTCCTACAATCTTGAATAAGAGTTTCCTAAGCCCCCCTGCCCCTTCCATGGCTGCTGAGAATGGTAGGTTGCCAGCCAAGTGTGTTTCTTCCCATTCATGTCTATAGGAGTACTGAATATTGCCACAAAGGCTGCGTTGGATGTTCTCAGAACTCCTGTAGATTGAAGTGGAAGAGATTCTCATGTGGGGCCACATCTTTGTGGTTACAAACATGTGAATTCCAGAGGTAAGACCTGAATATAAATTTGTGTATCCCAAAATGTATGGCAATACCCCAATACCGTGTCAGGTCATAAACGTTTCATATACATATATTAAACAGGTGAATATAAGAAACTTTAAAATATATCTTAGAAATAAGTGGGGAAGTGCTTCTTCATGCAGTTATCGATTATAATTATAAACAAACCTATTAAAACAAAGTATAAACTAAGTTTGTTTGTTTTTGTTTTGCCTTTTAATGCTTTACAATCATTTAGAGTATAATACATTTCTATACAAATCTATAGATTCTGTATATAATATGGATGAATAAGATCTACCTTCCTAAAAACCATGGAGCTGTCACATAGAACAAGACACAAGACTAGTATTCACATTAGCTGGAGTGTTTATTGCTGTTTCCATTGCACAGACATTCTCCCCACACATTCTAGACCGGATTTAAAAGGGCACTCGCAGGCTGGCATGCTGTATCCTGGAATACTTTCTATGTCTTTGGCACAGTTACAGCAGGGAATGGGTTTACACCAGGAAGCAAGTGTAATATTTCATGGAAAGAGTTGCATTCTACATATAAACTGTAATAATGTAAAGTTCAATAAAGGCAAAATTTGAAAGCAGTTCTGCTCAAAACTAAGCTTCAAACCTCTTATCCATCCGAAATTTTTGGTAGAAGTGCCTGATTGATGCCCAGGTGGCATTGGTGTACATGCCCAGCCTTTGTTCTATTCACTTCTATGAGGCTTCAGGAGATAGCTGTTCCAGAAGTGTCTTAGAGGCAAATAGAAGTATAGAACAGCATCCCGAGTAATTTCCCAGTTCTCCATTTACATGTGGTATTTAAAGCGACTTTAGGGCCCTCTTTTCTGTATTTGCTATGGGACAACTTGTTGATTTTAGGCAATTTTACTCTTTACGCTTTTGTCTGGCTTTTGTGCCAAAGTAATAAACCGGGTGCACTGTATGAGTTATCCTAACCCGCCTTATTTTTTAGACACCTTTGAGTAAGGGTAAAACAGTAATGAATATGCTATGAATGAGTAACAGATATGCTGTGTTTCACTTGCGCCAATTTTGAGAGGCAGATTGTGCACTTGCCACTGAAAATTGTCTTTGGTATAGGACTGTGTTATAGATTTTTTATGCACTACATCACTTATACATGTTGTACATCGTATTTCATCTGCTTGCCTGGTTTGACAACTACTGTATCTTAAAAGATGAACACAAGAGCAATTTAATAGATGAAATATTAGAATAACAAAACAGTGAAGCAAGAGGAGAGGGTTACGATGACTGATCACTTAAGAATGCTTGATGTTGTTCAGAAGTGACCTACTAGATATTTCAGTACATTCACATGTCTTCCTGATTTTCTCAAGAGGATTGTATGTTACGTATTTCTTGCAGCTTCAGACGTAAGGACCTCTGTACAGCTGTCTATGAAGATATCTGCTTATGAGTATACATCTGGGGATTAAACGCTGTACTATACTGAATATCCTGGCTCTTGTTCTTTTTATCTACCTGGTCTGCGGTTCAATTCTTTTCCCTACCCTTTGCCTGGACAAAGGGGTTCTGTTGGCACATCCGCTTCATGGGACATATTCCTATACTATAAATGTAGTAGGTAATATGTCTATAGCAAGCAGCTGGTCGTAGATATCTGTGCTATACAACTGCTTTCACTTTAAGTCAACACTAAGGCCTACCTTTGGGCCTTTACAGTTTTAATCCTTTCATCTCAATACAGGGATTTGGACTTGTATATATACCCCCAGTTGAGTGCAGATAGGTGGGGAAAACCAATGCTTGTGTACACACTGATCCTTTTAGAAGGTGAAGGAGCCAGTGCCTGCACCCTATGGGAGCTGTAGGAGGAGGATGCCTGACAGAGGAGTACGAGTGAGAACAGAAATAGGCCTCATACACACGACAGGAGGAGTGGTGGGCGTCCCTTTTCCATAGAAAGCCACCCTGAGTGGTCACAGCTCCTTGACCTGGAGCTATAAACGTCTATGGGGGCCATGATATGGCTGCAAATTGTGCGCCCTTATCACGGGCCCCCATACAGTCATATATGAAAGGGGCCAAAGAAATTTAAGTTGGACATATTGAGGGAGATGTAACAATGTGGCGCAGGCTCCACCAGTGCAAAGACAGACAACACTAGTTTTTTGCTACACCCCATTTATTACTGTGATGTTAAATACTGGTGCAGTTTAAAACTGTTGTGTTCTATTTTCCACCTTCATAGAGTTGTTCTAATATGTGCGCCAGAATGTAGCGCAAAGTCTTAAAATATTTGGCGCTCTGGCTATTTTCCGCCTGACCATAACCCCCTTAGTTGGAAAAGTGTTGAAAACAGGTTTAAAAACCTTCATAAATGTGGCGATAAGCATTTTCTGGCACAAATAACGCCTGAAAAAAATTATTGGGTTTGTAAGATTACAAGAAAAAACACTGGATAGAAATGGAGAACTCTTGAACACGGAATGTCTGGAGTGAAAATGTTTGAGATGAAAATAATAGTAAAAAACAATATATAAATGTACAATTTACATACGTATAATATAATGTGCATTCGGTTCACCGTTCTAAATACACCCATCAGCGAGTATAACAGAACCACCCACCTTACATTACATAGGTCCCCGCTGTTCCACCACAACACTCTAAAAAAAAAAAAAAATTGCCTTTTGAATAAAAAGTGTATTAATTACTGTAAAAGATATACAACACATATAATTTATCTTATGGATAACCTGCCATGTATGTAAATGCCGAGTTAAACCATTTATGTCAAATGTATAAATTCTAGTAATTTTTAGCCCTTTACAGCAGACCTCACAGTTTATCCCTCAACAAAGGCACTGGGACCCTTACGCTTGCCCACTTTTTCTGCTTCCAGTGCTTCAACCACCTCTTTCCTCCTGTTGCTTATCTCACCCCCTGACAGGTTCCATTGTTACAAGAGCAGCAATGATATCCACATCACCTGTCAGCAGGTTTACTGTTATGTTTGATCGGTGCACATTCTGATGGCATCAAAGTCTTCTACAATATGTGCCCGAGAGTAGGGAGCTTGAGATACACTGGGGTTTGTTATCCCAAATAGAGGCACCTCTCTTATATATTGATCTTTTAATGTACATGTGTTTCCTTTGATGTATGAACAGTAAATTTCTGCTTTTGCTCCTGTACCACTTGTTTGATGGTGTGTTATAGCTGGGAAGGCTTTTACAGTATGTCTATATTTGGTTGCAGTTAGATGCCTGGTTCAGGCAGAGGGCATAGAATATATTGAGAAATGTGAAGAAATCATGCTGAGATACAGACATTTGAAGTAGCTCTGTGTTCTTGTCTAAATCTTCAACCAGCTGTATACTTCTTGTTCCCATTCTCATTTTTTCACTTTCACAGCATTATGCAACATAAAATACAAAGAAGACTTTTAATGAATGGAAGTGACATAGCGGTAGATGGCTTTATGGCCTTCTGTACATTGTGAACAGGAAGGTGTTTATCTGCTTGACAACATACTGGGAGTGCTTTATTAAATCAATTTACGCTGGCACGTTCTCTTTAAAGAGGTATTCTCATCTGGGCATTCACATTCAGTTTCATTAATCTGCCATATATAAACAGTTCTTTAATTAGATGTTATGTAAAAAAAAATTACCCGTGTGAAGATAGTTACCCATAAATGTAGTCATATGGTCCCTTAGAAACAAAACTGTGTCCATGGATACGACCACCTCGGCTTGAGGGATTGCACAAAGACACATGGGGTGTTTGTATATGAAATGTCGAGAGTTACTTCATATCCTACAGCCGTCCTGGGGTAATGAACGCTGAAGCCAGGTGGTCAGGCAGGGCTCAATAGCACTTGTCTGGCCACAGCTGCCAAAATGTAGGGTGGTCGTATCCAAGGAAGCTATCTCGTTTCTAAGGGACAACATGACTACATTTATTAGAAATTATCTTCACACAGGAACATTTTTTTTTAATAACATCCAATTGAAGAAATGTTTACATGTGGCAAATGAATTAAATTAAATGTAAATGCCCAGATGGGAATACCCCTTTAATGACCGGTGGACAACTGCTCTATCTTTTATTTCTTGGGCAAAAAGTCAAAAATTAAATAAGAAGTGGATCCTAAAATGTATTTCCTTACAGACCTGGAGCAGGACTGGGTCTCCAGCTATCAGACACAGTTTGAGACCCTAGGGAGAAGGTTTATTATCGTTTCTGTGGTAATTTCTTCATGTAACTGGGGCTCTTACAGATGCTTGAAAAACTTGAAAGTGAAAAAACATATTACTGTATTTATATGACTATAAGACAATCCTTACTATTAGACACACCACAGATTTAGTCATCCAAAAAGTATATATATAATATATTTTACCCCAATTAAAATATGCTTCCTGGGCACACACATCCCCACTGCATCCCTACTACATCCATACATTTACACACACAGCTCTGCTATAACCATTCATTCACACACGCAGCACTACTATACACACACTTGCAGGAATATACTGGCCACTGCTGTGCACACTGGGCACTGCTATGTGCATACACACAGGAACACTGACTGGGCACTGCTATACACAGAAACACACACACACCTCTTCTTCTTACCCTGTCCCCGCACTTTGATTCTTCTCTGCGCCATCCCTGGCAGCATGTAGACCTTGAGTGATTTAGTAAGCATCTGATGGGTCACATGCCTCTGACATCACTCCAGGTCCTATTAAAAGTCAGGACGCTAGGAGAGTGAGAGAGCAGTGCGGAGGCTCTGCTCTCTGGGAGACGGTGTGAAGCGCCTTACCCAATCTCCATTACAGCCATCAGGAGGGTCTGGTATTGCTGGATCTTCCTGACCTTTGGACTATAAGATGCAAGAACTTTCTAGCAAGATTTTTTCCTGTTGAAAAGTGTGTCTTATAGTCCTAAACATACAGTAAAATATCAGAGGTGGAGATGTTCCCCACAGAGGGGTCTTTAATGACTTCATGGGGAATATATAAAGTAAAATAAAACATACACAAAATATCAATAAATATTTAGAAATAAACATCAACATTTTCCAATAAGATAATAGCAATTCCCTCTTTAAAAATTCCCACTATAAAAAACTTCACCAAAGTCTATTTTATGTCAATTATATTCTTGGGAATTAATATATAATGGTTAATATTAAATCTGAAAAAGATGTATACTATAAATATAAAAACTAAAACTTTTTTCCCAGTTATTGTAACTTTAACCCCCCCAAAAAGCTGAAATATGAAAATTTGCTAAAAATGCCACAGGCGTTTAAGTCCTTTAAGCATACAAGCAATTCCCCCAGATGAGTTTTAAAATAGGTCCCCTGTTGTGTTATTTTTGTAATGAAATTTTTTTGTTCCTACCCAAGAGCTCCGTGTGTTGCCCGTGTACAGACAGGACATCTTGAATGTCGATTAATAGTTCAGTGAAATTGATGGACGAAGAGTATGGCCGGAACTAAATAACTCAGCAGCTGTCAGACCTGATCTGTAAAGTTAAGGGAGTAGAGTTCATCTTGTATCTCTACTTCTTGTCATGTGAAGTTGTCATTCAAACAGAACAGCCCAAGGTACTCAGGCATTGACTTTCACAAATTGGCATCCGAAGAAAAGGAAATAACAACCTGTGAAATTTACTACTTTAGAAACATTAGAAAAAGTGTACATGTTGATGACTAGTCTCCCTAAAGGTTCATGGGCTCTGTGCAAGGGTATAGCTTGGGCGTCTCCGTTTCCTTCTATGAAGAACATATATTCCGCCCTGATACTGCCAGACTGCTCTCACTGAATGATACTACCTATACCCAGGGTTTTATGGCAATGGAGGCGGTTACTCAGTGATTACTGCATGGATCAGACACATGTAGCGACTCAGTTTTACAATCAGGTGTCTTCAACTTATGCAACACATCTCCTTCCTTTCCCCCTGAATAGGTTTATACAAATGTTTTCCCTTTCATTTCCTACATAGCTTTCTGTGTATTAAATGTATTGGCACCTACAATGATGTTGCGCTTCACTAAGGCTACTGTAAGTTCACACCGGCTTCGGAGTATAGCGGCTTCCGTCGAGTATGACTAAAATCACATAGTCACAGAAGAAGTCTCAAAGCCAAATGAACCCTGTTGCGGTCTATCAGATCTTTTGCTATCTTTAGGACTACTGGTTTCAGAAAGGTAAAGATTAGAAAAATGCTGTATATTCACATATATGACTTTACTGATAGACAGCCTCCAGCAACTTGGAGGGTGGGGAGACGTGTTTAGCTAAGGTGAGTATACCCATAGAGTTCCATTAAGGTACTGAGATCTTTATTTGGATATATCTGTTATAATAATATATTTAATGCTGTTGTTTAGAATTCCCATTCTAGAAAGAACATTTCATACCTTACCTGAAGGGGCTGGCAGTTTAACCCCTTAAGGACGCAGTGTTTTTTCATAAATTTTTTTTTTGCTCCCATAAAATGTATAACTTTTTCATTTTTCCGTGTACATAGCTGTGTGAGGGCTTATTTTCTGCATAAAAAATTTTACTTCTGTGTGATGTTATTTATTATTCTATGTCGAGTATTATACTATGCAATGTGCAGCAAACCACTCCTCTGTATGACGAGGTTTCGCACCTTGAACCCTCTAACAGCGTTAGTAGCTCTGCCCCGTATATTTACTGTGCAGAGTGTTAAGAGGTTAATAGGGTAAAATCTGGTGACACAAGCAGGTGAAACTCTAAAAAGTGGTAGGGGTGGGATTTTGGAAGGGGAAATGTTAATATGTTTGTAAAATGCAAAAAAATTCTATCGAAATTACTTGACTTAAAAATGAAAGTGTAGTTTAGCTATCAAGCATTATTCTATATTTCACATATAAAATTATTCCAATGCCAACGCTATATATTCATTTACTCTGAAACTGTTATCATCAAGTCTTATCAATTTTTTTACATATCTATAATAAAGTGCCAGATATACAAAGGTAAAAATAAGAAATACATAAGTATAAGTGGTTATAATATGCTTGGCCTGGCTCCCCAGGTAGAGAACGATTTGATTCAAATGGTTTTATGTAGAATTCATGTTACAAACATATTTTCATGAAATCTGTATATTGTAATCTACAAGTGTTCTCTCATTTCCAAGGATAATGTTTAACAATTTGTCCTTGGAAATATTTTAATATTGACCTTACTGCAAAGTACAGTTCCTCTCATTTAGTATGCAGAATGCAATCCTCCTCTCAGTCTATTCTCACTCACTTGTCCTTATTTAGAATTTAATGAAGCAAAGTGCTTAACATGTAAAAATGTGACATACAGCGTAGTTCAATAAATATAGCTTGGTGGGAATGGTTGTAGACTGTACAGATCATGATGTCCTTAGTAACAAGATGTCCCTTGAAGTTATTTCACTACATTATCAACTATGAAGAAAAGGAGGTATTATTCAGGTGAAGTAAAGGACACTTATTATTTTGCCTAACAATGGAATTAGGGAATAAGTGAACAATCCGTTCTAGAAGTGAGTGCTAAGGAAGCAGGAACATTATGGTGGTAAGATGGGGAAGGGTGCATGAATCTGAACATTTCCAAAATGGCAAGTCTTGTTGTCCTTGGAACAAACCACTGTTAAACTAGCCGCAGGATTATAGTCTCTGTCAGACGAAAAAGCCTGGATAGCGTATAGTGCTAAATATTTGGTAGTTGTTTGAATACACAGTGCATCGCAGCCTCTTGTATATACGGCTCCCGGTGTGCCAGTGCTGAAGAACAGGTGTAATGGGCTTGTGAGCATCAGAACATAACCCTGAAGCAGTGGAAGAAGGTGACCTGTCCTGATGGATCATGTTGGTTTGTTTTTTAAGTCATGTGGATAGCTGTGTACAAGTAGGTCACTTACTAAGAAGAAAGTAAATCTGCGGAGGCAGTGTAAAGCTTTGAGCAATGTTCTATTGGTAAATGTGGGTCCTGGAATTCACATAGATGTTACTTTGACACATTCCACATTATAGTAGACACCCCTCTCGACAATGCCTTCCCTAATAGGATTGTTCAGTAGGATTATTTGCCTTGTTCAGGAATATGGTGGAGTTTACAGCGTTGACTAGGTCTCACACCTATCCACCTTGTAGAGCCTAGTCTACCTTGGCCCCCAGCTTGTTATTTAATGGGGGCAATTATTTACCAATGATTACTATATCGGGAAAGCTGACATTTTTTTTTCAAACCATAGTGGTAGAGAGCTTTTGACTGATAATTGTTTTTTTAGTGTATCTGTAACAAAACATGACAACATCACTAGAGGGAGAGGGATATATCACTATTATGTCTGGTTTTCTGGCTGTTTGTGACTATTCAGGTGCAAGGCAGCAAGGTGTACCTTTTCAGATGCAATCCACTGCTGTGTGGCTCTTAAGGCGGAAGTCACTGTCATGCAACTTTTTAGGCCCTCTGTTCTGTGCTCTGTTAGAGAGAATAAAAGAATGTCAGATGGGAGATTTATCAGAAGACTCAGAGAAGAACTGCTCTAGCCCATGACAACCAATCAGAGGTTAGCTTTAATTTTCTCAGTGGAGTCTAACTAGACCCGCTATATCCGCCTAACCCACTGTGTGCTAAAACAAGTGCTGCCCGTGTAGGGACATACTCTAATAATTAATGGAATAGTAACATCCATGTGTCTAATTAGAAATGCATTTCTAACTTGAATAATTGTGTAGCAGCATATGATGCAAGACATGCTCTAGACTTGTTATTTTATGTGGCAGGATAGTAGTTACTTTTACACCCATTTCTGTGGTGGAAATGGATGCTGCTTTCAAGGTGATAGAGACATTTGATGAATTATAGGATGTTGGTGAAGTGTGCAGTCCAATAAAATGCAGTCTTTCATATGGTAAAAATACTTACATAGCAAAGGTAAAATGGAAAACATAAAAGAGTACAGCCTCGAAATGTCTGACCCTGGCTTTTTCCGCTTTCTTGTTTCATCTGGGCCTGCGAGATCTTGTGATGTTTGATTCATTAAGTCCAAGTTGTAGAAGGATCTTGCATCAAAGAAATAATTTCACTAGTTACTATATTTCTTCAGAAAGGATTTTGATACAGGGACTGTCACGTCTGGAGTCAGGAAGGACCTACAAGATAATTTGCCTGTTCCTATTTGTTTTTTATCTTTTTTATTCATCCTTATCAACTATGTTTCTTGTATTTGCATTTAATGATAATGATCTACAGATGGAACCACTTTAAAACTACCGTACAGTCGTGGCCAAAAGTTTTGAGAATGACACAAATATTATATTTTCATGTGATCTGTTGGCCTCTGGTTTTTATGTGTGTTTTTCAGATGTTTTTATCGCATACAGAAATACAAGTACAATCATATTATGAGTAACAAAAGCTTTTATTGAAAGTTAGAATGAGTTAATGCAGCAAGTCAATATTTGCAGTGTTGACCCTTCTTCTTCAGGACCTCTGCAATTTTCCCTGGCAGCTCTCAATCAACTTCTGGACCAAATCCTGACTGATAGCCGTCCATTCTTGCACAATCAATGCTTGAATTTTGTCACAATTTGTTGGTTTTTGTTTGTCCACCGTCTCTTGATGATTGACCACAAGTTCTCAATGGGATTAAGATCTGGGGAGTTTCCAGGCCATGGACCCAAAATGTTTTGTTCCTCGAGCCATTTAGTTATCACATTTGCTTTATGGCAAGGTGCTCCATCATGCTGGAAAAGGCATTGTTGATCACCAAACTGCTCTTGGACTTGGGAGAAGTTGCTCTTCGAGGACATTCTGGTACCATTCTTTATTCATGGATGTGTTTTTAGGCAAGACTGTGAGAGAGCTGATTCCCTTGGCTGAGAAGTAACCCCACACATGAATGGTTGCAGGATGCTTTACAGTTGGCATGAGACAAGACTGGTGGTATCGCTCACCTTGTCTTCTCCGAACAAGCTGTTTTCCAGATATTCCAAACAATTTGCAGAATGTCAGTCTGTCCCTGATGTTTTTTCTGGAGAGAAGTGGCTTCCTTGCTGCCCTCCTTGACACCAGGCCTTGCTCCAAGAGTCTCCGCCTCACAGTGCTTGCAGAATCACTCACACCTGACTGCTGCCATTCCTGAGCAAGCTCTTCACTGCTGGTAGCCCAATCCCGAAGCTAAAACACTTTTAAGAGATGGTCCTAGCACTTGCTGGTCCTTCTTGAGAGCCCTGGAGCCTTTTTGGCAACAATGGAATCCTTGAATTCCTTGATGATGCGATAGATTGGTGATTGAGGTGCAATCTTTCTAGCTGCGATACTCTTCCCTGTTAGACCAGTTTTGTGCAGTGCAATGATGACTGCACATGTTTTTTAGAGATAACCATGGTTAACTGAAGAGAAACAATGATGCCAAGCACCAGCCTCCTTTTAAAGTGTCCAGTGGTGTGATTCTTACTTAATCATGACAGATTGATCTCCGGCCTTGTCCTCATCAGCACCCACACCGGTGTTACTGGAGCAATCACTGAAACGATGTTAGCTGCTCCTTTTAAGGCAGACCTGCAATGAAGTTGAAATGTGTTTTGGGGGAAAAGGCTGATTTACTAGGCAAATATTGACTTTGCAATTAATTGCTGTTAAGCTGATCACTGATTATAACATTCTGGAGTATATGCAAATTGCCATTATAAAACCTGATGCAGTAGACTTTATAAAAATTAACATTTGTATCATTCTCAGAACTTTTGGCCATGACTGTACACATAACCTTCATGTACTATCAATATTTGCAAACAGTTGGATATCACTGGAAATGGAAAATAAGGGCTGTCTATCATTATACGGTCTCTGACTATGCAATCATTTCATTTAACACAAGTATAAGAGTAATAATAATTCTGTATGATGTAGCCGGGGATATGCAGTTTGATGGATGACACTGCTTTTACAGATTTATTTTTATTTACTAGATAAAGATTTATTGCTTCAGGTTGCAAATCCCTATTTTACCCGCACAGCTGCTGGTTAGGGAGAGGTGCAGAGCAGATTTTGCTCCTGTCAGCGTGTTTGCTGTCACTTAGCCTTGCAGTATGCTTTATGGTGATAAAGCATGTTATGTGATTTATGTAGCATAGTGGCCGTTGTTTACCCATAAGCCAGTATCCTGAACTCAACTACTCAAGCAGTGGGCAATATTGTCTTCTAAATTTAAAGTATTTATTTGCCTGTTCTTCCTTATGTTGACTTTTTGATGTCCCTTCATATAACATTTTATGACATTTTTACAACTTTTGTAGGTGCGAGATACTTCTAAAGAGACATTCTTGTAACGATAGTGGTTATTCTAGACTGAAAGAATGTGTAAGGAATTCAACCCTACCTTTCCCCACCTTGGAAAGTTATCTTTACCATTTAAATATGCTAAGAAAGTTAGCAATTCTTTAACCCAACCTGTGACCTATATATCACTCCTAATTTCTGCAAGGTGAATTCTAGTTGTCAGTTTCTTTCTTGTTTTGAATAATCCTTGTTGTTGGTCTGAGCTGACCATAACTTGTAAAGAGCTATGGGGATGGGGGGGGGCATAGTGTAGGTAAGGGCCAAGGTCAGGGACAGGTAGTGGGAAAACTGGAATCCAGATAAGAGAACAGAAGCAAGCCAGAGGTCAAACACAGTCAAGACTACAAACTTAGGCTACATTCACACACATGTATGGGGGACGTATATACGGCCGACGTATTACGGACGATATACGTCCCCCATACACTTCTATGGGTTCACGGCCCTGTACGGGAGCGGTACGGTGCAGCACACATGCAGCACCATACCCTCTCCGTAGCCCGGGAAAAGATAGGAGATGTCCTATCTTTTACCGTGATACGGCACCGTGCGCTGTATCTTCCTATGGAATGCCCGCCGTGCTACGGTACGGCGGGCATACATCGTGTGAGTGTAGCCTTAAATGGGTTTTCCCATTTCAGCAAATTAATGATATTGTTTTTATGTTAAAAAGTTATACAATTTTCCAATATACTTTCTGTATCAATTCTTCATGGTTTTCTAGATCTCTGCTTCTAGGTTTACAACTAGTGGACAGAAATCTGTCCATGGTCACACAGATACACAACTCACTATATGACAGAGAGTAATCAGATATGTGTGTTATTACTGCTCGTGCACCTGTTTTCTAGGACAGTGTTGCTAAACTTTTTAGAGACCAAGTGCCCAGTCTACAACTAAAACCCACTTATCTATCGTCAAGTGGCAACATCACAATTTAAACAAAAACTATTTGCTCCCTGTACGTCCACAACTTTCAATCGTATTGGCCCCTGAGGCCGACAATACAGTTAAAAGACGGAGGGCAAATTTGGACTATCATTGTAGCTTCTCTCCTGGGTGTCAATGTACAGGAAGAATCATAGGATCAGCAGGAGAACCTTGAAAGATAATCCAACTCTGTTCACACCTTCTCACTCTTCCTGCAGTTCCAAACGACCAAGGAAATTTTACTTTAAAATAGTAGAGCGGCATCTCTTAAGTTTCCTGGCACTGCAGGAAGAGTCATGTCTGATGAACTCTGTCCCGGGAGGATGGCCTGGGTGCCCACAGAAAGCGCTCTGAGTGCTGCCTTTGGCACCAGTGCCATAGGTTCGCCACCACTGCTCTGGGGTAGGAGACTGTACATCGTAATTTCCCGAAAGACTGTAAAAACCATAACTTACAATTAATCCCTATTAATGCAAAGCCCCAACAATCTGCAGTACTAACTATACAGGAAGTAGAATGCCCCCTTCACAAAGTGACGATTATAAATAAAACAATACACAGTTGCAACATAAAAACATTAATATTGGTGGCCTATGATTAATATATAAAACAGGGGGGTTCTGATCTTCTGGTCACCTATAGATCACCTATGTCAGCTTCGCTCCCTCATTCAAATAGATGGGGATCAGGATGATTTGGATTTTTTTTCTTACATTTAACTTTAATATTTTAGAAATATACATAAACACATTGTAAATGATCTTAACCCTTTAACCCTTTCACGACCCGTGACGTAATAGCACGTCACGGGTCGGCCGCGGGTGCATGGAGAGGGCTCACGCGCTGAGCCCTCTCCATAGCCGGTAAGTCTTTGCTGCATATTGCAGCAAAGGCTTACCGGTAACACCCGCGATCGGTGCTAGCACCGATCGCGGGTGTTTTCACCTCGATCGCCGCCGGCAATGCTGCCGGCGGCTTCAAAAGGATGGCGGCGCGTGGGCGCCGCCATCTTTTCGAGGATCGCCGCTCCCCGTGACGTCATCGGGGAGCGGCGATCCGTCGCCATGGTAACCTCGGGTCTCGCGAAGACCTGAGGCTACTTCAGGTTAACCCATGCATTACAATGTGCTATCAGCACATTGTAATGTATGAGTAGTAAAATCCCCATATATGATAGGATCGTGCAGACCCCCTAGGGTTAAAGTACCCTAGGGAGTCTGAAAAGTACTAAAAATAAAAATAAAAAAAAGTAAAAAAAAAAAAAAATTATAATAAAAAACCCTAAAAACTCAAATCACCCCCCTTTCCCTAGAACTGATATAAATATAAATAAACAGTAAAAATCATAAACACATTAGGTATCGCCGCGTCCGAAAATGCCCCATCTATCAAAATATGATAACGGTTTTTCACTGCGTTTAATCCCGTAACGGAAAATCGCGCCCAAAGTCGAAAATGGCACTTTTTTTGTCATTTAAAAAAATTAAAAAATTCTATAAAAAGTGATCACAAGGTCGAACAGTCCTAAAATTGATAACATTGTAAATGTCATCAAAATCCGCAAAAAAACGACACCACCCACAGCTCAGTACACCAAAGTATAAAAAAGTTATTAGCGCCAGAAGATGGCAAAATCCCCCAAAAAATTTTGTACAGGAGGTTTTAATTTTTTTGAATGTATGAAAACATTATAAAACCTATACAAATTTGGTATCCCCGTAATTGTACCGACCCAAAGAATAAAGTAGACATGTCATTTGGGGCGCACAGTGAAATCCGTAAGATCCAAGCCCACAAGAAGGCGGCACAAATGCGTTTTTTTACCAATTTCACTGCATTTGGAATTTTTTTCCCGCTTCCTAGTACACGGCATGGAATATTCAATACCATCTCTATGAAGTGCAATTTGTTACGCAGAAAATAAGCCATAACACAGCTCTGTACATGGAAAAATAAAAAAGTTATGGATTTTTGATCATGGGGAGTAAAAAATGAAAATGAAAAAACAAAAAAGGGCCAGGTCCTGAAAGGGTTAAAGACCTGGCCCTTTTTTGTTTTTTCATTTCCATTTTTCATTCCCCACAATCAAAAATCTAACTTTTTTTTCAATACAAGTAAAGAGCTCGGTGAAGGCTTGTTTTCTGTGTAACAAATTGCACTTCATAGTGATGTTATTTAATTTTCCATGGCGTGTACTGAGAAGCACGAAAAAATTGCAAATGCAGTGAAGTTGGTAAAAACCGCATATGCACAGTTTCCTTGTGGGCTTGGATTTTACAGCTGTTACACTGTTCACCCCAAATGACATGTCTACTTCATTCTTCAGGTCAGTGCGATCATGGGGATACCACATTTGTAGAGGTTTTATAATGTTTTCATACATTTACAAAAATTAAAACCTCCTGTACAATTTTTTTTTTTTTTTTTTAGATTTTGCCATCTCCTGGCACTAATAACTTTTTAATACGATGGTGTAGGTCAGTGATGGCGAACCTTTTAGAGCCCGAGTGCCCAAACTTCAACCAAAAGCCACTTATTTATTGCAAAGTGCCACCACAGCAATATAAGCAGTAATGTATTTCTCCTTGTTCTTTGACAACTTTCAATCCTTCAGCCTCCTAAAGACACCAATGCAGTTGAAAGGAGGAGGGCAAATTCGCCTATCATTGTAGGAAGATTCTGTAGGCAGATTCTTTGAGTCCTGTCTGGTGAACTTCATGCTGGGGTGATGGCGTGGGTGCCCACAGAGAGGGCTCCGAGTGCCGCCTCTGGCACCAGTGCCATAGGTTCACCACCACTGGTGTAGGTGCTGTGGGTGATGTTTTCAATGCTACCATTTTTAGGACTGTACGACCTTCTGATCACTTTTTATTGAATTTTTTTTATTTTTCAAAATGGTAAAGAAAGTTCTGTTTTCAAATTCGCAGGTTAAATTCGGGGTTAAACGCAGTGAAAAATTTTTATATTTTGATAGATCGGCCATTTTCGTACGCGGCGATACCTGATGTGTTTGTGATTTTTATTGTTTACTTATATCAGTTCTAGGGAAGGGGGGGTGATTTTAATTTTTTTGTTTTTTATTATGTTTTTTTTTTTTAACTTTTTTTTATTTTTTACTTTTACCATTTTTCAGACCCCCTAAGATACTTAACTCTAGGCTGTCTTATTGATCCAACCTTATACTGCCATACTACTGTATAGCAGTATATGAAGATTTTCCTCCTCATTCTTTATCATTTGCAATTTGTACATTGTGATCAATGGGTTAAAACGAGACAGCCTCAAGTCTTTGGAAGACCCGAGGCTGTCATCGCGAGCAATCCCCACTCCTCGAAGACGTCACGGGAAGCGATAATCTCCAATAAGATGCTAGCACCTATCGCGGGTGTTACAGGTATATCGCAGCAAAGACTTACCGGCTATGGAGAGGGCTCAGCCCGTGTGCCCTCTCCATGCACCCGCAGCCGACCCATGATGTGCTATTACGTCATGGGTCGTCAAGAGGTTAAAGGTGCTGTGATTTTTGTAATGTGTGTGCAAGTGTGGGGAGCAGGATACATCTATTAATAGTTCTGCACTGCTTTATTGATATGTAAAGTGAATTCTCTTGCCATACAAAGGCTACAGATGGAGAGTCATGTGATCTTATCTGACCATAAACAATCACCCTGCCTGGAAATTATGATGGTTTTATTGAATATAAGATCAAAGTCCTGACAGGGCGATTGTTAATGTAAAGATCACATGACCCTCCATCTGCAGCCATTTTACGGACAGGAATATCTGGCTGATAAGGAAAAAGGCTTCACTTTTGTTGGAATCATCCGGCCACACAGTAAGTGTTATTTGTGTGCTGCAGTGATGGATCTCAAGAGCCCGTTTTTTTGGTTATGTTTCCTGAATTAAATCTGGTTCTTAACACTTGCTGAGAATGTGCCAGGAAGCTGATTTGGTTGGTTGCCATGGTTAGGTATTCTCCTGCCCGATCTCCTGAGAGCTGCATTTCTCCTAGTTTATTACCGTAACAAGTGGTAGTTAGCTTCATTTTCTCTACTGGCAGACTAGCCTCTTTTGTGTTTTTAGCTTGACTCTCACACAGAACTATACATTTTTTTACTAGCGAAATTCAGCTAGTAATTGGGCACACAAAGGGATGGCATTGCCCTTATTATCCTGTCTAACGCACCTTTGTAAGTAAAATTACTGCTTCATGTAAACACCTTGCACTTATCTTGCAAGCACTAAAGCAGAGCTGCCTCCGGAGAAGTGTAAATTACCATTAGCGTTCCTGCCTCTTTTATAGGATAGCGGTAACTTTTGCTTAACATTGTCAGAACAGCTCTAGTATAAGAGCACTTTCAAGAATCCCTCAGCGAATTAAAATTCTTAGTATGCTAATATATAGTTATTAGCAGACACAACAAAGATTTATAGAGGACGCATTTAAGTAAATCGAAGTAAATAGGGTTCTCTGGCACGATGCAAGCTGCCATTTTTTTTAAAAGGGTTGTTACAAAGATGAGCAGACACATAGTTTTAGTTTGGACACCCCCTGGCCAATCATGGCCATGGCTAGTAGCAAGGGGCATCAATTTGCCGAACTGTCGGTTCAGCTGCAAATCCGGCAACGCTGTACCCAAATTAAAACTGTGGGTTTGCTGGTCTCTAATAAAGTTTTCAACTAATCACCTCTGCACAGGATAGATGACAAGTGTGTGAACCTTGGGGATGTGACCCCGGGTCCTTTACCAATTACAATAACAAATTTCTTGTATTCCCCATACAAATGGAACACCAGGTTGTGCACAATTCAGCTGTACACAGACCTGACACTTATTCCCTATTAAAGTGTGCAAACGCAGAGTGCCAGAGGACTTCCTGAAAAAAGCTGTCCATGAAGGTCCCAATCAATGCAGAAAGGCATATTTGCAATGGATTTCTGTAACCTGTCTTCAGTGAAAATGAAGTCCCTGGTGACAGGTTTTAAGTGGAATACGATTCCTATTTAGTACTAAGGCAGTGATGGCTAACCTATGGCACTGGTGCCAGAGGTGGCACTCAGAGCCCTTTCTGTGGGCACTCAGGCCATCACCAGAGATGACTCCAGGTATCTTCCTGCAGTCCCAGACATCCCAGGACTTGCACAGAGGTATTTTAAAGTGACAGCTCAACATGGGACTATTTTCTGCTTTATTGGTGTCCTCTGGTGCTGGTATCAATGAAAACTGTCACAGAGAAGGGAGTATAAATCACAAATTAAATTTCTGTGTTGGCACTTTGCGAAAAATAAGCGGGTCTTTGTTGTATTTTGGGCACTCGGTCTCTAAAAGGTTTGCCATCACTGTACTAAGGGATCAGATAGGTACAGCAGCAGTCTTTATTGTATACCCAAGACTTGTGAAGTAATTGTATAGCATTGAAGAGATGTCATCTGTCTCCATAGCTGCAGTGACTTCTTATGCTTTGCATGGAAAATACAGATGGCACGGTAAGTAGCATTGCAAATTGAGTTGTTACTCATCCAAAAATCACCCAGCTGGAGACTTTCTCTGAAGAATTTGCCATATAATTGTCTGCATACAGAAAACCTGGATGCTTGGGAAGAATTTGAGAAGGCTTAGAATTTGGACTTCTGGCGATCAATGACCTTTTATGTTCTCAACTGTGAAATTGCAATTTATTATTTCATAATTATCATGTGGGACATTTGCTATTTTGTAAAGTGCTGGTAGAATGCAGCGAGGCACGGGGATAATGGTCTTTTTTACTTATTTAAATTTTGCTATTTTTGCATGTGTTTTAGCCAGTGGCAAACCTAATTCTTAGCATCTTTTCATATATATCCATTGATATTCTATATCCTGTATATGCTTTATTGGACACAATAAGCACTGGTTAGAGCAGAATAAAGTGTTTTAATGTTGCTTTAGTGTAACTGTCATGTGTAATCTCATATGTCTGTGTGTGTATGAAAGTGACCATGTACAAATTACTAAATCAAAAAATATATACTTTTAGGCTAGTTTTTTAATGACCTTTAATGCATTTTCTAGCTTATATGGAAAGCTGCTCGTGGGCTTACTACTTACCCGGTTCAGCTCCCTAACCCTGTGAAGAGGAAGCTACTTTATCTGTTGCCACCCCTGGTCTGATCCCTGGATACGGCTGTCTGCCACCGCGGGCTTCCCCATCCATTACCCAGGAACCTATCTTACAGACATTCAGGGATTGCCCCAGGGAGGACCAGTACATCGGCCTCTCCCTCGATGTTTCCTGCACACACCACCTGCTGGAGACCTGCCAGGATGTAGTACAGCCCTCTGGTGCCCAAACCAAGAACCGTGACATCAGCGTGCCCTAGGCCGCAACCGCCAGCCACTTGGGTATTCTGTGCCCCGGCTGCCTCCAGGGCCCAAGAAAAGGCTAGGCCCAGGTGGGGGATGATGCATATGGAAAGCCCCTTGTGGGCCTTGAAAAGAGAAAAAGATCTACTTACCCTGCTTCAGTTTCCTATCCCTGTGAAGAGCTATCCTCTTTATCTGTCCTCTGTAGCCAGTATGGGGCTCTAGTGATCACAAATGAATGTCACTGTTCAAGCTTCTGCGTAAGCTCTGCCCAGCGCGGCCCCTTCCACTTACCTTGAGGCTGGGATTGCAAGGAAATGGGGGATGAATACACACATAGACAAGCAGAACAAGATACTGGTGGGAGAACCCGTCTCTGGACCAGACCTCAGAATGACGGATTTAAAGAAAATCTACCATCAAAATCAAGCATAATAAACTATGGTGACTTACTCATTGATCCAGGTACCATGACTGTAGCAATCTTAATTAAGGAACTTAATTAATCTTAATTATGCTAATGAGTCAGAAGAGCCCCTGGGGGTGTTACCAAAGCCCCTCTCTGCTGCAGCTTTTCAGGCTATTACATTGTAGAGAGCACATCTCCCCCTCCCACTGTGTACTGAAACTGTGTGCGGCAGTGACATTACACAGGCAGAGGGAGAGGGGACGTGCTGGGAGAGCAGGGGAAGGGTCAGACAGTTTAACAGTCTGTGAACTGCCCAGAATGAATAAACTCCCGCCTGGCATAGCTTTGCCATATTAGCCAGAAATTGTTCAACTTGACCATTTGCAGACTTTAGCGAGTGCACAGGTGTGGAGCAGGAATAGGGATGCCCCTCACCGACCCACTCTGACGCCAGCAGTCCCCCCCCCCCTTAGTTATTTTGCCCTTAAGTCACACATGGCGTACAGATAAAATAATCGCTATGCCTGGCGGTTCACAAGGCATTGCGATTATTTTAGGGCATATACGCCAGAAAACTGGTATATATGCCCTGACAAATTTCCCCCATAGTTCTTATCACGCTGCAGGGCGCTACTCAGCAGCATTAATGGTTAATGGAATGGAAATCTGCCGGTAGATTTTCTTTTTAGCATTTTTCTATTTTTCTTTATACAAGAGTATATAACATTGCAGAATAAAAGCTCAAGTATAACAAGTGAACAAACAACACGAAAATGATACTTACGTTATTTTTTGGATACAGGAGTAAACATAATGCAACCAAACGTTGCTCACGCCTACTCGGGATGCATGCCCTGGAGTGATGTTATACGTTAGAAATTCACTTTATTCCAGACATATCCTTGGCTGGTTGGATGGTATTTTACTGGTGTCAATTTGTCTTCTGCAAATGACTGCATATAATGAAGTCCTTTTTTTTTTTTTTTTTTTACAACATTTTAAAGGACATGTACCATCAGAGTCACTGATGGTAGACTATACTCAGCTCACTGCTTGTTAGGCTCGTTAGGGAAGGCACTGTATCTAGGGACGGCCATATTGCTCCAAAATCAGCTTTATAACATTATGCTAATGAGCTGGAGGCGTTCTTTACATCTACATGTGGCTCAAAGGTAGGAAGGGTTCAGATATAGAACACTATTGGGAAAGTGTTATCCTAAAACAGAATTTATAAAAGTAGACTTTACTGCTTTTGTGTACTAAACGTTTTTTTTTTAATGGTGTTTGATTTTTTTTTAGGTGAATGTTTTGACCTGTTCTATTTTATTGTGTTTTTTTAAACGTCTGACATAATTCGCTTGCACAGACCTGTGATGGTATTATAGGAATTTCCTAATAAATGAAGATAAGGTCTAGACAGATGTCTTATGCATGTGAAAGCTTTTTTGAAGCTTATGCTCGAAAGACTCTATACTATACTCTTAGGACTTTTACAACCTGTAATTACTTTTCTTTATAATATTTTATGAAATATTCTCATTACAAATTAGCAAAAACCATAATGAGTTTTCTCCACCTTGGTTGGCTTACTTTAGCTTAAAGAAAATCTACCATCAAGCATGATAAACCAAGGGCACTTACTGATACATCCAGGCCTTGTGATTGTGGTACTCTGCTCATTTTTGTTATCCATGGCCTCCTTCCTTAAAAGATTACCAAAATAAACTTTACAAATTATGCTAATATCTGAATGGCTTCTTGGAATGTTACCAGAGCCCCTCTGTGCTGCAGCTTTATAGGCTGTTACATTGTGCATGCACACTACCCTACTTCTACTATGTGCTGAAATTCTCTCTTCTTCAGTGAGATTACATCAGGCAGAGGGAGGGAGGAGGTGCTGAGGGAACAGAGGAGGAGAGTGAAACAGCCTGTGAAGCTGCAGCAGTGAGGGGCTCCAGTAAATCCCCCCGGAGCCTTTCAGAATCATTAGCATAATTTGTGAAGTTGGAAGGAGGCCATGAATATAAAATATCACAGTGCTCATGGTTTATAAGGATTGATTTGTATTTGATGGTAGATTTCTTTAAAGGGGTATTCTCGTCTGGGCATTCACATTCAGATTCATTAATCTGCCGTATATATATATATACATTTCTTCAATTAGATGTTAATAAAAAAAAATGTTCCTGTGTGAAGATAATTTCTCATAAATGTAGTCATATGGTTCTTTAGAAACATGAATGTATCCTTGGATACGGCCACCTCGGCTGGAGTAATTGCACAAAGAAACAAAAAGTTTCGAAAAATTAAATGTCGGGAGATACTGCAGGTCCCACAGCAGTCCTGTGGTAATGATGGCTGAAGCCAGGAGGTCAGACAGGGCTCAATAGCGCATGTGTGGCCCCTGCTGCCAAAATGTGAGGTGGTCGTATCCGAGGAAGTTATCTCGTTTGTAAGGGACCCTATGACTACATTTATGAGAAATTATTTTCACACAGGAACATTTTTTTTATAACTTCCAATTGAAGAAATGTTTACATATGGCAAATGAATTAAATTAAAGGAAACCTACCACTGCTAATGGTAGGTATTAGCTGTAAACACCGGGCACCAGCTCAGGGTGCGCTGGTGCCGGAGCTTACCTTTGCTAGTGTTTTAAACCGCTATATCGCGGTTTAAACACATTTTGATGAACAGACCCGAAGCAGCTTCGGCGCTGCGCGCGGCCGAGCTCGCGCGCGCCTACATAGGAAGTGCCAGAGGCGTGCCGCGTGCAGCGCCGAAGCTACCTCGGGTCTGTTCATCAAAATGTGTTTAAACCGCGATATAGCTGAGCTGAGCTGGTGCCCGGTGTTTACAGCTAATACCTACCATTACCAGTGGTAGGTTTCCTTTAAAGAGAACCCGTCATGCAAAATAACCCCCCTAAACTAAATATATTTTCATAAACTGCCATTAGAGAGCATTGCCTGTATCCCTTCATTGTCCCTCTACATGCCTGTAAACCTAAGCAATGAGGTCCTAAAGCTGTATGCAAATGACCTGTGAAATGTCCAATGAAGCATTAGCATATTCAAGCTGTCCACTCTATTCATGAGTGGGAGGCACAGCCACACCCCCAGTGCATGACTGACAGCCTGTATAATGGTGTGAGGCTGTATAATGATGTGCTTCCTGGTGCTGGTGGCCACACCCCCTGCAGCCTGTGTGTGCATGTGTGTGTGTTTAGGAGAGATACAGCAGCTCCAGGCAGCCATGTTACAGCAGAACATGTCAGATTCATGTGTAGCTGATGTCTGTGTCTCTCTCCTGTATATTAGGAGGATGCAGCATGTCAGCAGATGCACTAACTATGCTTTACTATACATTACACACAGACATGAGCAGGGGGAGGAGAGGGGAGGGGGAACAGGGGTGACATCACTGCCTCTGACCATGTGACCAGCCTCATTTACATAATAAAGAATAGATGATTTTACAATGAATAATGTATGAAATAACTACATAAAGGCTGGGATGGGATCCTTGTGAGCTGCTCCAACAGGTAGAGGTGACAGGACTAGTGGCAGAGACCTGATGACAGGTGTCCTTTAAATGTGAATGCCCAGATGGAAATAAGGTTCCCCAATTGATGTATGCAGTATAATTGTTTTAATTACAATAAGGCTTTACGTTGTTCTGCTCCAATATAAACAAGTCTTGCTCTGTAATAATGGACACTAGAGGAACTCAGTGGCAATAAGGTTTTGGTGTTCATTATTTTAGTGGATGAAAAAGCCCTGCAAGCAGGATCATTTTGTCCATGCGTTTCCCTTGAATCAGTGTTACAGCTTTTGATGCAAATGTGAACATAGCCTTGTTGTTAAATTTGTGCATCTGACCCATTGAATTGCATGGGAGCAGAAAACTGAAGATCCTCAGTCCCTCATTTCTGTGATCCCAGAATGTATTATGTGATTGATAAAGGGGGGTTGGGGATTGGGTTTCTGTTCAGTTCCTCTAGGCTACAGTGGTTCTGTCCAGCCCCTTAGTCTGTGCTATTTACCATAAGCACCTACTCCAGTCCTTCATATATCACAGGAATAACATACAACCCTCGCAGATACTTATATACAAAAAGACTTTACTAACAACACACATGTGACAAAGTAACTACATAAAATACAATACAAAATACATAGAGACAAACCTTCTTCTCCTGACCTCTCCCGGACACAGTAATGTGTATGTATATACAATATATAGTTAACACTACAGAAACTCCTGGATGTACCCTGAAGCAGGAGTTACATCCAGTACCTGACCATATACATGTACATATACATATAGAGACTCATGCACAATAGCATCTATATATCTACTCCAATACACATGCAGGGCACAGATCCACGTGTGAATGGGATACGGCTATAGGTTATACATGTAATTACACTAATATATACACACTCACTGTAAACACTTAGCTATGTATATATATGGTAAAACACATAACACCTGGAATATCTATAGGTACACGTATAAAGTCTACTATATTATAATAAGTACTATGTTATAATTACTCTTATAAAGTTATATACATACACAGAAAGCACACACAATATATGACCTGTACCTTTGTTAAGTGCTGTACGTCCGGGGAGGGGGTCAGGAGCAAGAGACAAAAGAGAGTGATTTCTGTTTTTACCATGCTTAAATATCCTTGTGTGTAATCCCTTCCCACCACCTATAACTCCACCCTAAGACCCTCTTAGGATAGACCCCAGTGGGTGCAGGGCATCTCACACCTGGTTCATGGTGGCTTCTTACTGTTCAAAGCCTTTTGATATGTTAATGACCCAATGGCTTCAGTACACACTGACATCTCACCACAGAGTATCAGTGACTGCTATCAGTATATACTGAATCCATTTACACTATATGTAATATATATAATAATAGAGCAGAGGGCCCAGTTATGAATAATATCCCCTGTAACATCTCCCCCTGATGTCAGACGCCTGACACACTATGCTGGAGTCTGCTCTTCTATGTGATGATGTTTGACATAAAATAAAACAAACTAAGTACAAAATAAAGACAAATACAACCAAAAATCACCCTTTCATGTATGGGTGTAAAATAAAAACAGAAAGACATTAAGATTATATTTCATCTAGAGGTCACTGTCCATATGGTCTTGAGTGCACATCACAAGTTCATTTGCATCTTTGGCCCGCTCTTTGGATGGATGGTTCCAGCTTTCACGCCATCTTTGTAGAAGAGGGATTGGCTAGTTGCTCTTCCTTCAGCAGACAGACACTCGCTGCTTCTCTGTGTGTCTCCACCTGGAATGATCAATGGAAGAGTACACTGCATAGAGGAGGAATCCTCAGTGACTGCCGCATGATACAGAACTCACCCTGCAATACATTTATTCTATGTACATCCACCATGGTTTATTCTCTGTTCACCTCATCAATCAGGAGACATGATGTTCTCCCCCTGTGGACAGAGCCTTTACCTCAGATATACCACCAAGACATTGGTTAGCAAAAAGCAAGCTTTATATACTGTATACCTGGCACCTTCAGATCACACGGTATAAACCAAGGCTGGGATTGTCACTCCTATGGTGCTTCCCCTTTGACCGGCAGCTTAAAAGACCCGCGTCCGACTGAACAGTCATTGTACCATAATGCGCCTCTGCAGTTCACCATGGTTTTACCCACTCCCTGCAGAATCCCCAATAGCGAGAGCTATGCCCCACGGACTATTGGCTGCGCCGCGGACTTTGCACTGTACGCACCATAGGTCCTAGAGATAGTTGACCACTTTCTTTCCTGAGACCTATTGCACTTAGACAGGGGCAGGTAATCACCCCTCTACCCGAATTTTAATTACTGAGGTGCCAGAAATTAGAGAGATTATACAACCAATCTTAGTGGATATTATTTTGTAATTGTCCAACATGTTACCAGGTGAATATCCAATCACTGAGAGCACAGAGTTCTGTGTGCAACATTAGCTTAAGAACCATCATATTGCCAAAACAAATATGCAAACATAAAGAAAAGACCAAATTTGTTATTTACGATTAACACCTTTGTCTTTACAGGCAGAGGCCTGACTCCAGGATTGAGCCATAAATGACTGAACAATACACTTCCCTTGCACTTCTGCTCCTCTGAGCTGCTGAAAACAAAAGGACTGGACCTCATTAACACTTGTTACAAACAGACTATTTACACAGGTTCAGTAACAGTAAACCTCCTCCCTCCCCCCTCTAGGTGATAGAATCTCATCACCAAGCAATGAGAGTTAATGAGGTTTACAATACACATCCTGGCCATTATATGGGGAATCCAAGATTTTACTAATTTTGGCCAAGTATATTATGGATCCCCAACTTTAAGCCTATTGCAGCAGATTCCCAGTAGGGCTGTCTGTTGTACAGTTGTGTGGTCCTGCTCCATGTGAAGCCACACATTTGTGCCCCTCATGTTGTGAGACCATCCCCCGTTCATACAAGTTAACCCTTTGTGGACAGAACCTCTTTATATGTCCATACTGTAAACAGTGAAAACACCTAACACTCCCCCACTTCCTCAGTATTTGGCTGGGAGATGCTTTCTTTTGTACATGGGTTCCTTGCAGTCTGGGGTGAATTGCTATCTGTTTCCTGATCTTTATAGACCTTCTATCTTTGAGTAGATCCTGTCTGACCTGTTCTATTACCAGGGCGGCCTCCATGAGTGAAGCTTCTTTTGCTGCATTCAATCTAATTGTGGTATCAAGGTATGGAAACTTCTCCACAAACATGCGGATCATGCCTTGTGGGGTTCCTGGACTATGATTCTTAGTCACCTTTCTATACATAACTTCAAACCTCCCACACAGAGACAAGGGCTCATCATAGATGGTTGGTCTGAAGTTAACCAGTATGTCTGGGGTGACATCCAAATGCCCTGTTACCAATTTCATGAGGATGGAAAGTCTGTCTCCCTCATCATGAAATTGGCCGTTACTGGGGGCTGCTTTCCCTATGGCCTCATATCTTTGATAAAGATGTGCTGGTAGCCATAGCTTGAACAGCTCCATGCGATGTTCCATTGGAACAGAAAATTTCTTACAATAACCTTCAAACGTGTCACAGGAAGTGAAAGGATCTAAATTTTCATCATAGCTGGGGATATATTTACATATATTCAACAGATATTGCATCCTCTCCATTTTATGGGAAGATTGTGCTTCCTGTACATTACTGTCACACACATGCAGGTTATGTCTGATCACTGACGTCTCAGAGTCGCATCCTAATCCTCTATCTATCCCACCAGCAATGCTTGTCCCTCCATCTACTCCACTGCCCACTAGTCCAGGCCTAGTAACAAGCAGGGGTGTGGAGTGATCTGTAGCAGCCGCAGGTTCAGTCTCATCTCTCCCCCTGTTTGCACTCGAAACACAAACTTGTTTCGTGGGCAAAGACTCTTTGATGGACGTCTGCATGCTACAGATGATCTCATCCCTTTTTGCTATTTCACATTTCAAGTTCTCAATAATCACCTCAGTGTTTGCTGCTTTTTGCTTATATTCGGTTATTTCCATGTATAACTGTATAAACACCTTATCCACATCTGCATAATACTTCTCCTTCTCAGCTACCTGAGACTGCAGCCTGTGTATCCAGCTATCCCTATCTTTTATAGCATCAATTTGCTGTTCCAATTGTGTCTCTAAGCTGTTCAGCCGTTTAACCCCTTCCTTACAACAATTGCAATGCAAATCTTCAGGAACCTTTGATCCTTTGTCTCCATCTATCTTCTCCATCTTACTAATGGCCTCTTCAAATACACACACAAGCTTGGCCATCATATGGAGCCTCTTAGATGTCTGGTTCAGTACACTGCGCTTAGCAATATGCAACTTATCATAGGAATTCGCCTGCTCTAACAGGGATTCCCATAGCAGATCAATAGATTCCTCTTTCTTAGATAACACTGGGTTAAACGAACTACATTTACTCAACTTTTCAAAAGTCACATGTTCCACTTTGCCAGTCATTGTATCCCTGCGATCTGTGTTACTCCTGTACTAAGGACTATACAAAGCAAAGACCCTCACACCAGGGTCACCTCACAAGGGTCTGATAACAGGAAACAACCAGAATCCTAAGAACTGAACTTATATAGATTCGCTGCCAATAACCACACTCATACTAGGACCAATTTGACATGCTTGTGCAGCGCTGCGTAATCTGTGTGCGCTATATAAATAAAGAATTATTATTATTATTATTATAGGCCTCAGATGAAACTGTGCTACCTGTCCGAACCTACCCAGTCTAATAACCTAAGTCCACAGTATAACAACAATTTCACCACTATATCCTAATATAGATGGATCATGACATTTGGGCCTGGCTCGCCATTGATAAAGGGGGGTTGGGGATTGGGTTTCTGTTCAGTTCCTCTAGGCTACAGTGGTTCTGTCCAGCCCCTTAGTCTGTGCTATTTACCATAAGCACCTACTCCAGTCCTTCATATATCACAGGAATAACATACAACCCTCGCAGATACTTATATACAAAAAGACTTTACTAACAACACACATGTGACAAAGTAACTACATAAAATACAATACAAAATACATAGAGACAAACCTTCTTCTCCTGACCTCTCCCGGACACAGTAATGTGTATGTATATACAATATATAGTTAACACTACAGAAACTCCTGGATGTACCCTGAAGCAGGAGTTACATCCAGTACCTGACCATATACATGTACATATACATATAGAGACTCATGCACAATAGCATCTATATATCTACTCCAATACACATGCAGGGCACAGATCCACGTGTGAATGGGATACGGCTATAGGTTATACATGTAATTACACTAATATATACACACTCACTGTAAACACTTAGCTATGTATATATATGGTAAAACACATAACACCTGGAATATCTATAGGTACACGTATAAAGTCTACTATATTATAATAAGTACTATGTTATAATTACTCTTATAAAGTTATATACATACACAGAAAGCACACACAATATATGACCTGTACCTTTGTTAAGTGCTGTACGTCCGGGGAGGGGGTCAGGAGCAAGAGACAAAAGAGAGTGATTTCTGTTTTTACCATGCTTAAATATCCTTGTGTGTAATCCCTTCCCACCACCTATAACTCCACCCTAAGACCCTCTTAGGATAGACCCCAGTGGGTGCAGGGCATCTCACACCTGGTTCATGGTGGCTTCTTACTGTTCAAAGCCTTTTGATATGTTAATGACCCAATGGCTTCAGTACACACTGACATCTCACCACAGAGTATCAGTGACTGCTATCAGTATATACTGAATCCATTTACACTATATGTAATATATATAATAATAGAGCAGAGGGTCCAGTTATGAATAATATCCCCTGTAACAGTGATCATTGGGCTGATTTAGCTATTCATTCTCATTCTAGGTTGGGATACAAAATAGCTTTCCCATGAGTGTCTTTCATGTCACTCCTCGCACACACCTTTTACAGGATGTGACCTGTTTTACAAAAAAAAAAATCAGCCTGCAAATTGGTTATTTAGGACAATATGTAGTCGTGTAGAAAACTTTGTGAATCTTTCATTTTTTTTTTCTTTTTTCGTCCAAAAGACAAAGGCGTTACCTAATTAGATAATAAAATTCATGATACTCACATTTGTTTTTACCAACTTAAAGGAAACCTACCACTTTAAAATGACCCCTCTGACCCACAAATACCTTAAGCTAGCTCAGGATGAGCTGATGCCGGACCATATTTTCAATTAAACCAGAAACCGCTGTATTTGTAGAAACATTATTTTCTTGTGGTAGTAAAATCTCTCTTCGGCGCTTCTATAAGCGTCATACAGCGCGCACCCCGGACCCTGCTCCGCGATCACGCTGTCGTCAGCGCCGCTCCCGTCACTAATTTTGCTGTGCCCGAGAGCCGGTGACGTCACCGAGCTCTCGGGCACACTAGCGCATGCGCACCACCTCCTCCTGGCGCGTCGCGGCCGGATCCCATTGCGCATGGGCGAAGTCCCGAAGCCTCGTAGTATCGCGAGGCTTCGGAGAGAAGACCGAGAAGACCACCTCCACTATGCTCGCCGCTATACTTCGCCCATGCGCAATGGGATCCGGCCGCGACGCGCCAGGAGGAGGTGGTGCGCATGCGCTAGTGTGCCCGAGAGCTCGGTGACGTCACCGGCTCTCGGGCACAGCAAAATTAGTGACGGGAGCGCCGCTGACGACAGCGTGATCGCGGAGCAGGGTCCGGGGTGCGCGCTGTATGACGCTTATAGAAGCGCCGAAGAGAGATTTTACTACCACAAGAAAATAATGTTTCTACAAATACAGCGGTTTCTGGTTTAATTGAAAATATGGTCCGGCATCAGCTCATCCTGAGCTAGCTTAAGGTATTTGTGGGTCAGAGGGGTCATTTTAAAGTGGTAGGTTTCCTTTAAGTATATACAGTACTATATAAACGGTCAAAAAAAGATGAAAACTCCTGTTCCTGATCATTGTCCCACTGGTTGCATAAACAATCTTCTCTTCTATTGGTAGCACATGGTTTTTCTTGTTGTTAATGGTAGTAACCAATTCTGAAGGCAATTGGGGTACTTTATCATTTGGCAGCTCCTTGCGTCAGTCTTCGAACCACCACTGCCGTCAGATTCATTGGCGAATGCAAATAATGAGTTTGGTACAATCTGTGTTAAAGTGACTGAGACTGTTGTATGCAGGGCCGGATTATAGGCGGGGCTCCCGGGGCTCGAGCCCCGGGGCCCCCACCATCTTGCCCCCCCTTGGGGCCCCCACCAGATCGCACCTCCTGCGCGCCCGCGCCCCCCCGCCTGAGATGCCCGTTGCATGGAGGAGCCGCCCGCCCCCCTTGGCATGAGTGTTACTAACTCCTCCTCAACGGCCGCCATCACCCCCCGGCACAGTTGACACCGCCTCCGGGCCCGCCCCGGAACAGGTGACACCGCCTAAACCCTGGCACAGGTGACTCGCCTCTCCGCCCGCCCCCCCAGCACAGGTGACCGCCTCTCGGCCCGCATGGCCGAGCTACCAACCCCCGCCCAAACAAGCAACCTCGTTCGGCTAGAACAAGCACCCGCCCCCCCCCCCACCCCTAGAACAAGCACCCGCCCCCTCCGCCCCCCCCCCCCCGCTAGAACAAGCACCCGCCGCGCACCCCCCCCTCCGCCCCCGCTAGAACTAGCACCCGCTGCGCACCCGCCCCCCGCTAGAACAAGCACCCGCCGCGCACCCCCCGCCTCCGCCCCCCGCTAGAACAAGCACCCGCCGCGAACCCCCCCCCCCCCTCCGCTAGAACTAGCACCTGCTGCGCACCCCCCCTCCGCCCCCAGCTAGAACAAGCACCCGTCGCGCACCCCCCCTCCGCCCCCCCCCCCCCCCCCCCCGCTAGAACAAGCACCCGCCGCCCCCCTCCCCGGCCGGACAAGCAACCCCCCCCCTCGAACAAGCACCCACCGAACAAGCAACCAAAAGACCCACCCGCACGAACAAGCACCCTAAAAGGTAAGTATATACATATCAATGTATCTGTGTGTATATATGTATATACAGGGCATATGTGTATATACAGGGCATATGTGTATATATGTATATACTGTGTATATATGTATCTACTGTGTATATATGTTTATACTGTGTATATATGCATCTACTGTGTATATATGCATCTACTGTGTATATATGCATCTACTGTGTATATATGCATCTACTGTGTATATATGCATCTACTGTGTATGTGTATATATGTATCTACTGTGTATATATGCATCTACTGTGTATGTGTATATATGTATATACTGTGTATATATGTATATACTGTGTATATATGCATCTACTGTGTATATATGCATCTACTGTGTATATATGTATATACTGTGTATATATGCATCTACTGTGTATGTGTATATATGCATCTACTGTGTATGTGTATATATGCATCTACTGTGTATGTGTATATATGTATATACTGTGTATATATGAATCTACTGTGTATATATGCATCTACTGTGTATGTGTATATATGTATCTACTGTGTATGTGTATATATGTATCTACTGTGTATGTGTATATACTGTTTATGTGTATATACTGTGTACATGGGTATATATGCATTTACTGTGTATATATGTATGTACAGCGTATATATGCATCTACCGTGTATAGATGTATATACTGTGTATATGGACATAAAAGAAAGAAAGGCAGATGTATAAGGGTGAAAAAGGTAGCAAATTTTATACAGACTACTGTGTATATGGGTATATATGCATCTACCGTGTATAAATATATATACTGTGTATATGGGTATATATGCATCTACCGTGTATAGATGTATGTACTGTGTATATGGGTATATATGCATCTACCGTGTATAAATATATATACTGTGTATATGGGTATATATGCATCTACCGTGTATAGGTGTATATACTGTATTTATACATGCATATTTTTATATAAGCATATATGTGTGTACATTTAAATATATATATTACTGGGAATATGGTATGTATATGCTCTATATACTTTATGTGTGTGTACTTCCCATATGTGTGTGTATATGCTGTATGTGTGTGTATATACTTTATGAGTTTATATATACTCTGTGTATTAGTGTATAAATGTATATGAGTGCATAAATGTGTGTATAAGTGTATACTTGTGTGTATATATGGGTGCAAGTATACGAGTGTAGAACTTTATTTGTGTGTATATAAGTATATAAAGGTGTGTATATATCAGTGTGTAATTGTATAAACATGTCTGTATAAGGGAACATGTATGGGGGACGTATATCTGGCCACAAATTTGCTACCTGATATACTTCCCTCATAGGCATCTATAGTGCTTTGGTATGGTGAGCACAACGAGTACTCACTGTTTCGTGCTGTGGCCGCAAGAGAGATAGAGCGTGCTCTATCTATGGCCGTAAGAACGACCACATAGCTCTATTCTCTATGGAGACGGGAGGGGTGAACTGCAATCTTCTCTCCAGAACGCCCGACGTGTGCCTGACAGGCTATAGTCAGCGGTGTTACTGAGGGCGAGGCGGCTGCATGTAGCTGTGTTACTGAGGATGAGGCGGCTGTATGTAGCTGTGTTACTGGGGGCGAGGCGGCTGTATGTAGATGTGTTACTGGGGGTGAGTCGGCTGTATGTAGCTGTGTTACTGGGGATGAGGCGTCTGTATGTAGCTGTGTTACTGGGTATGAGACGGCTGTATGCAGCTGTGTTACTGGGGGTGAGGCGGCTTTATGTAGCTGTTACTGGGGATGAGGCGGCTGTATGTAGCGGTGTTACTGGGGATGAGGCGGCTGTATGTAGCTGTGTTACTGGGGATGAGGCGGCTGTATGTAGCGGTGTTACTGGGGATGAGGTGGCTGTATGTAGCTGTGTTACTGGGGATGAGGCGTCTGTATGTAGCTGTGTTACTGGGGGCGAGGCGGCTGTATGTAGCTGTGTTACTGGGGGTGAGGAGGCTGTATGTAGCTGTGTTACTGGGGGTGAGGCGTCTGTATGTAGCTGTGTTACTGGGGGTGAGGCGGCTGTATGTAGCTGTGTTACTGGGGGTGAGGCGTCTGTATGTAGCTGTGTTACTGGGGGTGAGGCGGCTGTATGTAGCTGTGTTACTGGGGATGAGGCGGCTGTATGTAGCTGTGTTACTGGGGATGAGGCGGCTGTATGTAGCGGTGTTACTGGGGATGAGGTGGCTGTATGTAGCTGTGTTACTGGGGATGAGGCGTCTGTATGTAGCTGTGTTACTGGGGGCGAGGCGGCTGTATGTAGCTGTGTTACTGGGGGTGAGGAGGCTGTATGTAGCTGTGTTACTGGGGGTGAGGCGTCTGTATGTAGCTGTGTTACTGGGGGTGAGGAGGCTGTATGTAGCTGTGTTACTGGGGGTGAGGCGTCTGTATGTAGCTGTGTTACTGGGGGTGAGGCGGCTGTATGTAGCTGTGTTACTGGGGATGAGGCGGCTGTATGTAGCTGTGTTACTGGGGATGAGGCGGCTGTATGTAGCGGTGTTACTGGGGATGAGGCGGCTGTATGTAGCTGTGTTACTGGGGATGAGGCGTCTGTATGTAGCTGTGTTACTGGGGATGAAGCGGCTGTATGTAGCTGTGTTACTGGGGATGAGGCGTCTGTATGTAGCTGTGTTACTGGGGATGAAGCGGCTGTATGTAGCTGTGTTACTGGGGATGAAGCGGCTGTATGTAGCTGTGTTACTGGGGGCGAGGCGGCTGTATGTAGCTGTGTTACTGGGGATGAGGCGGCTGTATGTAGCTGTGTTACTGGGGTGAGGCGGCTGTATGTAGCTGTGTTACTGCTAGGATAGTGGAAAGGAAGCAGGAAGACATGTGTGTACGCTACACTCAGTGGGGGCCTCCACCAGATTTTGCGCCCAGGGGCCCCCACCAACCTTAATCCGGCCCTGGTTGTATGTTATAATCTGACTGAGACTATTGTATGTCATAATCCTGCAAATGTGATAAAAGAAAGCAAACCCTTATTAAAGAAAATCTACCATCAGAATGAATTGGGATAAACCAGGGGTACTTGCTCATAGATCCAGGCATTGTGGCTGTGATAATCTTCTTATATTTGTTATCCATGGCCCCCTTTCTTCTAAAATTAACTTTTAAAATGATGCTAATGAGCCGGAAGCGCTCGGGTTTATCATATCTGTTGTGTGTCATTAACCTGTGAGCTAGAGTGCCTATAGCTCATTAGCATATTTTTATAAAGTCATTTTTTAACTTCTGGTGCAACCCCCAAGTAAGTCTATTCTTATGGTAGATGTCCTTTGAGGGAACTTGTCACCAGATTTTACCCTTTTAAACTACCTGCCCCCATTAGGTAGGATATGAAATATCCTTTCTAGAAATTCCTTAATCTATAAATCTCATTCAAATTCATATGAAAATTGCAGAAAGTCAGGATAAGAGGCTGCTGAGGGTGTCACTTCTGACGCCCCTACCTTCGATTCTATAGCACCTATAAAATAAGTCAACTAATAGGAGGTGCAAAGTACGACTAGACAGTCTTATGCTGCAAAAGAAACATATAAGAGTCTGATGCGGTATGATACATCTGCTGTAGTATAAGACTGTGTAGTCTAACCCTGCACTGTCTTACCTTACAACACTTTTGATAAATCTGCCCCATAGTTGCAAATGTGAGCTTCTGATAAAGATCCCGTTCCTGACTACTCCTGCCTATTTTCTTAATTGTATCTCCGGTTCTCCCAGAACCACAAATCTGATGCGATCTGAAAGAAAAGATTCTTATCTTTTATGTGATATTGAAAGAAAGGTTCTAGGTACTACAGAACTGCAGATAGTGGCGTCTGAAGTGACACCCCCTCTTCCCTGCAGACTCTAAACTTGACTCCTCTTAGGTAAAATATGACTCTTCTCTGTTCATTTTCATATTTCATTTTAGAAAGCATTGCCCCTATTTCTTCATTGTCCCTCTACATGTCTGTAAACTTAAACAAGCAGGTACTAAAGCTGTATGCAAATGGCCTAAGAGATGTCCAATGAGTCATTATCATACTCAAGCTGTCCATCTTATTCATTAGTGGGAGGCACAGCCACACTCCCCAGTGCTTGACTGACGGCCTGGGATGGAATCCTTGTGAGCTGCTCTAAGTAGTGGTGGTAGTGGTGACAAAATTAGTGACAGAAACCTGATGACAGGTGTCCTTGAAGCTCCCTCTACTCGTCTGTTTGAACTTTAGAACCACCTTCAGTTAGAATGGCTGCTGAAAATGACCAACTTACAATCTGACTCACTTTTCTTCAACTTTTAATTTTTGAATCCCACCAGAATTGGCAAGTGGGACCAACATTAAAGGGAACCTGTCTAGGGTTCTCATTTTCATTAAAGACAGGTTGTAGAAGCCCATTATAGCTGCATTGCAAATATGCCGTTCTGTTTTCTCTGAGCATTACAGTGTAAGTGTGTGTTATTACTTACCTTGCACCCTGACAGAATCTTTTGTAGGGGTTGGGCTTTGGTGTGGATGCATTTCAAAAAAGAACATGTGACTTGTCTGTGGTGCAGACTCCTCCGCTTTCAGCCCCCACCTTTATGCTTCCTACAGCTCCTCCCTCCTGCTTCTTCAGAATTCACAGCCTGGTAAGCTGACATCAGTGGCAGAGGGAGGAGCTGTACAGGAGCACCAAGGTGGGGGCTAAGAGCTGAGCAGTCTGCAGCACATCTGTCATCTGTTGTTTTTGAAATGCATCCAAACCAAAGCCCAGGCCCTGGGACTACTCAGAATATTCAGGGTACAAGGTAAGTTATAAAATGCTTAGAGAAGGAAGAAAGACATACTTGCAATGGACTTCTGTAACCTGTCTTTAGTGAGAATGAGGTCCATGGAGACAGGTTCCCTTTAAATCATTGTCTATAACCACCTTGAGGGCCCACTCTCTGTAATCCTGCAGGACATTCACCCTATTATATTTTTTTGCCATATAACTAATCTTAAATTGTAATTTTCCTAAATGTTCAGGATAATAGGTAAACACTGTATAGGATCCAGCCAGAAATGAAACAATACAGCGGATTACATTGCCTTTGGGATTTGTGAAAGAAGTGATAATAACGTGTGAGCTACCTTTTTCCACTCATGTATATTTATAAGATGCTGCGTTGCTTACTGGAGCTCTACATAACACACAGCAGTGCAGGTCTTTTTCGAGTTATTTTTTGGAAGCCAGAGGGATGGTAAATTGTATCTTATGCAAATCAAGCTCCATGTGGATGTTATCCAGGGAGTCTGTTAACCCAGTGGAAAATCTTGCCGTGTTTAGCAAACATTTCTTGTAGAAGACTAATGGTTTCTAAGCACCCTCTGTGAAGATTCCTTTCTGGGCACTCTCATGCTTATTACTACATGTGCCGTGTTTGGGGGACGTTCTCTTTATACTGAGTAGATAATATACTGGACATTCAGAATATTGTACGGCTGCCAGTCCTTTGTAATGTCCTGATGGCAGTGAATACAGAGTCTGTTACACAGAAGACAGGAATTCTTAATTCTCCAAGAAAGAAGTTTACAGTTCGAGATTTATTAATGTGATTGTGTACTTAACTGTGATTTTTTTTTTGTGTTCTAGTTGCCCATGGAAGCTAATTAGAGCTCAGCTTTCATTTTTCCACATTTGCTTATAAAATGAAAGCTGAGCTCTGATTGGTTGCCATGAGGAACTAGAACAGTTCTCCTCTCACACACTTGTGATAAATCTCCCCCATAATGTTTTTGGATTCTGTATTTATTTTAACATCCTTGACAAGCAAAGAAATATCAGACAGAGGTTAAAGAGAACCCATCATGCAAAATAACCCCCCTAAACTAAATATATTTTCATAAACTGCCATTAGAGAGCATTGCCTCTATCCCTTCATTGTCCCTCTACATGCCTGTAAGCCTAAGCAATGAGGTCCTAAAGCTGTATGCAAATGACCTGTGAAATGTCCAATGAAGCATTAGCATATTCAAGTTGTCCACTCTATTCATGAGTGGGAGGCACAGCCACACCCCCAGTGCTTGACTGACAGCCTGTATAATGATGTGAGGCTGTATAATGATGTGCTTCCTGGTGCTGGTGACCACGCCCCCTGCAGCCTGTGTGTGCATGTGTGTGTGTTTAGGAGAGATACAGCAGAACATGTCAGATTCATGTGTAGCTGCTGTCTGTGTCTCTCACCTGTATATTAGGAGGATGCAGCATGTCAGCAGATGCAGCACACACACCAGCCATGCTTTACTATACATTACACACAGACATGAGCAGGGGGAGGAGAGGGGAGGGGTAACAGGGGTGACATCACTGCCTCTGACCATGTGACCAGACTCATTTACATGATAAAAAAATAGATGATTTTACAATGAATAATGTATGAAATAACTAGATAAAGGCTGGGATGGATCCTTGTGAGCTGCTCCAACAGGTAGAGGTGACAGGACAAGTGACACGGACCTTATGACAGGTGTCCTTTAAGAGATATCTGTAACTTACTATAAGGGATATATACGGCCTTTAATAATTCCCGAATTCTATACTTCTATCTCCTCATTGAAGTATTATGTGTACCAGATGCTACGGGACTGATATCTCTTTTATATAAGCATGTTGTAAATGCAAGCTTATAAATTTTAGGTGGGGCTTGAGGAGAATCGGAGGGCCCATCTCTGACTGGGAAGAGGTTATGGAGTCCTTACTGCCAATAATAAATGTACCCTATTATACATACTCCACCAGTGTTACCTTACACCAGTAAGATTGGACAGAATGAGGAGGACCTCTACCTCCCAGTGTCATTGCAAGCAAACCCCCGAGGCTGATTTTATCCATCTTGTATGGCCCTGTGACTTTATTACAGGATTTTGGAGAAAAGCAGTAGAACCCCTTATACTGCAGATGTGATTGAGATACAAAGGTCATTCACACCTCAGCTTTGCCATCTTGGGCTGTTGGTTGAAAGGTCACATTAGTTACGTATTTTCCTGGCAGATGACCCTCCTCCTATCGCAGAAGAGAAACATACTAAATGTTGTAGTACCCTATGAACATACTGTATACAATAATAGGGGCTGCCCAGAGAAATTCTATAAGGTATGGGGCAGCTGGTGTCAGAGCCCTCTCACATTGTAATCTAGCACTACAGTCCATCGGTCCTTGGCCTTTACTCTCTGGCATTCCTTGTTGACCTCTATGTAGTAGCTACTTTTGAGTTGAATGTCTTTGGTATACAATGTATTTGTCGCTTGCTCATGGGCATCTGTACTTTTATGGTCAATAAACGGGCATCTGTACTTTTAAACACATACAGGCGGTCCCCTACTTAAGAACACCCGACTTACAGATGACCCCTAGTTACAAACGGACCTCTGGTAATTGGTAATTTACAGATATAACAGTTATCACAGGTGTTGGTAATGAAGCTTTATTGTTAATCCTGGTTCTTATGAAAATCCAACAATTTTTAAATCCAATTGTCACAGAGACCAAAAACATGTTGTCTGGAGCTACAATTATAAAGTATACAGTTCCGACTTGTATACAAATTCAACTTAAGAACAAACCTACAGACCCTGTCTTGCACGTAACCTGGGGACTGTCTGTACATGTATTCGATCCTTTTCACAAGTGCATAATATTTGGCCCCTTGTGATTTCTTAGTAATCTTTGTTTTCTCTTGCACGGCTATAATATTGCTCTGTATACTAATTTGTTACACTGGACTGTTGGTTACTGTTATGTTAATTTATTTTCGCTGTACATGTCTGATATCGCCTTCTGTTATCTTTCTATAAACCGAGTTGAAATAAAAGGTCCTTCACATAAAAGTAAGAAAGCATTGAGAGCATTTTATCCATATCTCTGCTCCAGATATAATCTTCCTCTGCAGCGGTGCTCTGTATGCACCTCACCTCCCATTGCATCAGCCTCCTGCTCCCTGACTAGTTATGTCTGCAGTCTCTATCTGCATAGCCTTATCTCCTTACATCAATAACCATGGGAGGCTTTGTATGCCTTGTAAGTAAAGAGCACTGGATAAAATCCCACCAAAACAGACACCCACTTGGACGGCTGTGGACATTGAGGTGTAGGTTTGCAATGATGTACCGATTTTTTTTTTTTAATTTTTTTTTACCTTTGCTGTTCATTTTGTATTCTTTTATTCCTCATATCATCAGAAATGGAAACCTATTTGGGACATTAAACCTCTGCAATAGTATATTGGCAGGCGGCAAGGGGAGTATGGACTGAGCCCTCTCCATACAGCATATATGCAGCAAACACCTGTGACTAACACTTCTCAACAGTGCTGGCACAGATCATGGGTTTTAACCCGTTAAATGCCTCTGGCAATGCTTCCAGTGGAATTTGAAAACCAGTGGTGCGTGGGCACCACCATATTGGTTAAGTTCGGATCTATTGTATCATTTGGAGCAAACAGTGAAAGCCATTAAAGCAGAGCCCACGAAAAAATGTTGCAAACACTTTTTTTTGTCAATGTCACCACATTTGGAATTTTTTTCCCACTTCCCAGTAGATGGCATGTAATATTAAATACTGTGACTAGGAAGTAAAATTTGTTACACAGAAAACAAACATTCATACAGCTTTTTTTACACAGAAAAATTAAAAGTTAAGGGTTTTTAACCCCTTAAGGACGCAAGACGATATAAATCGTCCTCATCAGCGGCGCATTGTCACATGAGGACCATTTTTTTATAATCCTTGAGATCCACAGGAGACTTGCTGTTCCATACAGCCTGGTCCCTGCTGCGTCTGCCCAATATGGAGATCGCTCTGTGCCAGGTAGTTTAACTCCTTAACTGCCACAATCGAGTACTGTCACTCCTAGTATACTAGGGTAAGTCCACTAGTGGGAAAGAAAAAAAAAGTTAAATAAAGTATAAAAAATGTAAATTAAAAAAAAAAAAAACATTTTCCCTATACATACTTATATATAAAATAAAATAATTAAAATAACCTCCTAAACACAAAATTGGCCAATCATCTACTACATTATTAAAAACATTTGTCAGGTGTATAAAAAATAAAAAAAAATAACTAAAAATTGCAATTTTAGTGCTTCCTACTCCCAAAAACAAGTACTAGAAAGCAATCAAAAAGTCAGATGTACCCTATATTAGTACCAACCTAACAGTTACCTATTCCCGCACTAAACAAGCCCGAATTACCCTCTATTGATTGAGGAATAAAAAAAATTATAGCTCTCAGAATATGGCGACACTTCAAGTTAAGAACAAACCTATAGAACCTGTAAACCTGCCTGTAAATAAAATGAGTTAAAGATGAAAGATAAGTGAAAGATATGTACATGAGTGCATATATGAACACAATACAAAGAATATTAAAAAAATCTCCCTTAATGACTATATGATATGCTGTCGACATTTTCTGTACTATGTTGGGTTGAATTCATTACAGCATTTGAACCGGTGTAATGATTGATATAGGTCTTAGTAAAACCCTTAAAATAGAAAGGTCAACCTGACCACTGTATTCATTGTAGACAATAATATAAACTGAATACAAGGCCTATTCTACTGCATAAGAATCGGCCACCATTGTAAAAATTGTATACCACATTTTAGGTTCTTACCAAATCTCTGTATGCCATTGCATACCAACCAAGCTTGTGCCAAGGACACTTATTGGGTGCATGGAAGGTCATCCGCTCACTTTCTGTTACACAAACACATTAAAGAAAACCTACCAACCTACCTATTAAGGTATATGTGGTGGTAGGTGCATCTAACCTATGTAAGGATAGCCCTTTTGAGGACTAATCCTTTAGTCCCCTGTATTTTTTGTGATCTTTAATAGGGGAAAATGCTAAGGCTACGTAGCCAGAGCTGAGGCTACACGGCGCAACTACTCCATGCCCCAGTAGCCTCTTTTATCCTCTTACCAGATAGCTGCAGCGCACAGCTACGAGGGGCTGCTCACACTCGTCCGCCAAACCGGAGTTATGCGCAGAACGCAGGCTGGTGGCTGTGCAATCTGAGCTCCAGTGCATACACAGAACTCCGGTTTCGGGGACGAGTGCACGCAGCTCCTCGTAGCTGCGCGCTGAAGCTATCTGGTAGGAGGATCAATGAGGCTACTGGGGTGTGGAGTAGCTGCTCTGTGTAGCCTCAGCTCCAGCTACTCCATGCCCCAGTAGCCTCTTTAGAAAATTTGCATATTCCCCAATTAAAGATTACAAAAAATACAAGGGACTAAAGGATTAGCCCAAAAAATGGCTATCCTTACATACGTTAGATGCACTTACCATCGGATCTTATTTAATAGGTAGTTCCATGGTGGTAGGTGTCCTTTAATGTTCTTCAATCACGTACTGGTTATTATTAGCGGGGGAAAAACCTAGGTTGCTGCTCCATTATTTTCTGCTATTTATTATGAAACCTGCAAAACGCAGGTGTGAACTTACCCTAAATAGTGTCCTACCACAGAGATACTTAGGCCTGGAGTAGAGAAATAATGAAGACAGATGCATGAGATGTTACTTGAGCAGGCACTCCTCCACGCCTAATGGGTAACAGGCCTGTTGTGTGTGTGTTATGTCACAGCTCATGAGGGTCCCAGCAAACTGTATAATGTGGCCCTTTGGCTTCTATTTATGTCCCAAGGTCTGAATAGTATTAAAGGTCCTTCTGAGAAATAGATCATTTGAATGCAAAGGTCAAGTGGGTTGTTAATTTTTTTTCTAAGATGTTCTGGATGAATAAATCTCACTGCATTACCCGATTCTGAAGTATGATGATCTATCTGTTGTTTATTATCTGTTATATTTTTCATGTGGCATTTGTCGTTTTCTTAAGATAGCCTTTGATATACACTAAACTTTAGAAGTGTTACTTGAAGTCTGGTATAAAACCTTGATTTTAATCCCCATAACAGATCAAATACAGCTTTTCTACACCTGCATAGCTCAGCTGTATGTTCTTTATTTATATATGTAGAATTCATGAATAATTATAAGCTAAAAGATCACTAGGGTATAATCTAGGTTGAGCCTTGGAGGTCAGGTTTAAAGGCCTCCTGAGGTACCATATATATGGATTAAACGTGTGGTAAGATCAAACACTATTGCGCTCATAAACCTTCTCACTTACATAAAACCGGGTTTCCTCTCCAGTTATTTGAGCTGTTCAGCTCTGAGCTGCATAGCGGAGGTCAGGAGCGGCCAGCAGAGATCAAAGCTTTGTATACAGTGCTCTGTGATCTGTAAATAGCTCTATATATATATCTACTAGAGGAAAAGAACAGTTGCCCATCTGTTAATTGACAGATGTAAATTTATACAGAAAATCCTCTTTGAATGAAGTTCTAAGGCAATAACCCTAAAGCAAGGGGTGTCCCAGAATCAGTTGCTAGCAACTGCAGAAGAATAAAATCCCATATGGGGCGCTCTCATCATTTCTGGCCTCTGTGTCATCAATATTATCTATGATAGAAATGGGATAGAAACTATACAATGCGACCAAGACTCTACCTCCCATTGAAATACATGTAAGTCATGTAACTATAGCCGTAGAAACTTCAAAAATAAAAACCATCACCATGGTAAAGACCAAAAGTGGACAGGAAAACCTATAAAAGCTTAGTCTTTCCTTCTCTCTTGAATATTTTTTATATATTAAAAAAGGTTTTCCAGGGGCCCGGAGTGAAAAAAAGAGAGAGAAATTAAACGACTGGCCTCCTTAGACCAATGGGCAACACAGGAAGTAAAGTCCACTGAAAAACAGAAGCAACATCCCGTGGTCCGAAAAGGCTAGTCATTGGAAGAAGCAGGTCCCATGACCCCACCAGAACTTCTGGTGAGACACTGATCCTTGAACCAGAAGAGTCAGAGCAAGTTAATATGTTAATAAGTTAATGAGCAAGTTTTATAGGCGTTTATTTGGAAGAGCAGTTTATTTGTAGTTAGAACTTCTAAATGATTAGTTTAGTCATATTATTACAAAAATCTACTTGTATCCAGAAAAAACGACCACACATGGCGACCAGGCGCCAAGGATGTGATAAAATGCGGAAGGTCGTCACACATATCTGGAGCCAAACAACATTTGGTGACAGCAGTTGGCACCGGATCCAGATGCCAAACATGTCCATCAATGTCCTGCATGTCTTTAATCTGGTCTAGGTATTAGGAGGCCAGGAATGTATTTGTAAGTAATGTATTTGTAACTCTCCAGCCCCCCCCCCCCCCTCTGAAGACTAAAAGAGAGACTTAAAAGAATCTGTTCTTCCAAAAAAAGAATTTCCCAATAACACATAGCTCTTAGCATATATTACCCACATCTCCTATAACAGGACCTGATGGCCATGATGTTTGTAATGGCTCTGCTGTACTTATGTTCTTACATGTCCTTTAGTTGTGTTATTGAGCTTATAAGCGGGACCCATATTCCCATAATTTGATGCTCTGGTTTAACAGCAAATTTGCATTTCAGCTACATGACTGAGGCTGTAGATTGTTGTCTCAGCAGCTGCAATAATTTTTGCAACTATTTTCGTTTGACATTTTAACACATGATAGAACTGAAAAAGAAATATGTATCGAATGGATAGTATATTTCTTGTGCTAGATAACTGCGATAAAACTAGACGTCCACATGGACCTTGGGCTTCTGTTATTGCAGTTGACTCAGCTGTACATAAATGGGGAAGGGAGCATTTGAAGGACAAAGTATAACAGTCAGTCCTATGAATGCTTCCTAATTGTATAATGCAATTGTATAATGCTTCCTAATTTAGGTAGTTTTTCTACTCTTCCTTTTTAACTCTGCACACTTGGAAGAAGGCTTTACTCCTAGTAGGTAGATGGTAAACAAGGGCCATACTTGTGCCTCCCAAGTGTTTCATTTTAATCAGGGCAATAGCACTTATATATTAGCATGTTTTCAGGACTACATTTCTATGACATGAGGCTTCATAACACATTAAAGGACACCTGTCATCAGGTCTGTGTCACTATTCCTGTCACCATTACCTGTTGGAGCAGCTCACAAGGATCCCATCCCAGTCTTTATCTAGTCATTTCATACATTAATCATTGTAAAATCATATTTCTTTTTTATGTAAATGAGGTTGGTCACATGGTCAGAGACCGTGATTTTACCCCTCCCCTCTCCTCCCCCTGCTCATGTCCATGTGTAATGTATAGTAAAGCATTGCTAGTGTCTGTGATGCATCTGCTGACATGCTGTGTTCTGCTATACGTGTGCAAGACACAGACATCAGCTACACAAGTAACTGACATATTCTGCTATAACATGGTTGTATCTCCCCCTATACACACAGGCTGCAGGAAGCACATGGAGGAGCCATTACACCATTATACAGACTGTCAGTCATGTGTATAGGAGTATCTCATACACACAGGCTGCAGGGGCCGCCAGCACCAGGAAGCACATGGAGGAGCCATTACACCATTATACCTCACACCATTATACAGGCTGTCAGTCAAGCACTGGGGGTGTGGCTGTGCCTCCCACTTATGAATAAGCTGGACAGCTTGAATATGCTAATGACTCATTGGACATGTCACAGGTCATTTGCATACAGCTTGAGGACCTCATTGCTTAGGTTTACAGGCATGTAGAGGGACAATGAAGGGATAGAGGCAATGCTTTCTAATGACAGTTTATGAAAATATATTTAGTTTAGGGGGTTAATTTGCCTGACGGGTTCTTAAGGGTGCAACTAAATTGTGCGGCTTTGACATGGCTGAGATGCGGCTATGTTGCAGCTGGCCTCATCAATTAAGTAATTGTGTCTACAATTCATAATGAAATTGGTATTTAGTAATAGTTTCATGCAGGGGGTGTAACTACAGTGGTGGCAGCCATAGCAGCTGCTATGGGACCCACAGTGTCAAGGGGCCACGTCATCTGACCTAACACTAAAGAATGGAGGATGTGCACTATTATATACCTATTATGCTGCACATTGTACAGCATAATATGTATATAACAGAGCTCATCTTCCACAGTACACTGCATGAATCATCAGCTCCGATAAGAAATGTCGGGAAGGGGGCGGGTTTTCATGTAAAGGGCGACATAGTGTATTTGGTGGGATTATAATCCAATGCAGGTGCAGGCTTGCAAGGTCCGACTAAAAACCTCAGGGTTACCAGGATATCCAAGACAGAGAAGCAGCACTCCATATCGTTCAATGCTTGAAAATGGCTACATTGAGTAACCTGAAACGTTGCACTTATCCACATGTGAATAAAGAATTGAACAATATGGAGTGCTGCTTCTCTGTCTTGGATATCCTGCTACAATCCTGAAATATAAATCAATTTTTCACAGTCCTACTGCTACTACAAAAACATACACAACAATATGATTTCATAGATCTCCAGGGCTGCTACTTAAGGAAATCTTACCATCAAAATCAAGCATGATAAACCTGACACACTTACTAAGTATGGCTCTGGGGGATGATTCCAGCTGTTAAAATGTGCAGGAGCACTTCCCCCCTTCCCACTGTGTGCTGCCGTGAGATTATAACAAGCAGAGCGAGGGAGAAGTGCTGATGGAGGGGAGGGGGGGGCAGTCTAATATATTGTGATGCTACAGCATGGAGGGGCTCAGGTAACGCTCCCACAGCCCTTCTTTCGCATTGGCATCATTTTAAAAGTTAATCTTAGAAGGAGGCAGGCCATGGATTGCAAATACTCATAGATCCAGGCACTGTGAATGTGGTCATTTTGTAAGTGTCCCTTAAAATACATTTGTTACAGATTACCTTTAAAGGGAACCTGTCATCAGAAATTGACCTAATTGACCCTTACCAGTATGTTGTGAAACAGATTAACACCTTCCAGATCATGTTTCTTTCATGGCTCGGTGTGGTGGCATCATTCAGAGAATCAACTTCGAAGTGAGTTGTAAATTGGATGTATAAAGTCATGGAGGCGGAGAGATCAGCATTGAAGTCAAGCTGTCCCCACCTCAGAATGAAGGAGATCAGGTTCGTGATGTGGCTAGATGTAGGACTATAATTACAGTGAAGAGGTCATTCTGAAGTCAGGAGAGCTTGACTTCAGTGTTAAACTCTTTGCCTCCTTGACTTTATATAACCTAATTACATCTCACTTCTATGTTGATTTTCTGGGCAATGCCACCGCAGTGGGCCATGAAATAGAGATGATCTAGAAGATGTTCAGCTGCTTGATGACATAACGGTAGTGGTTTATTAGGACATTTTCTGCTGATAGGTTCCCTTTAAATACATGATTCTGATGTTACAAGTCTCCTGTTGTAAAACATAGTATTTTTGTAGCTTTTTTATTTTCTTTCTACTATGCAAACTGAAATAGATGACTGTGACTTTTTCTAGTGGATTATGTGCTATCAAATTGGTCAAGAAGCAAAAAAAAAGCCCTCCATTGGGGAACAATTTGATGTGTTGTGTAAATCAATACTTTCTTTAGTAAGACACATCGCTTTCAGCTGAAGAGGCCGTTTCATCTTACCACAGCTGCTTAGCAGTCAAAAGGGAAGAAAACACAAGGACATCTAGGTTCCGAAAAACCTCATATAAAACATTTACCTTGTTCTGAGAAGATAGATATATAGATGCATGACACAAGCTTTATTAAAAACATTATTTATTTCAATAAATTCTGCCGTAATTATAATTTAGGGGTCAAGTGGGTGGTCATACATTGCTGATATCAGCCATTGTTATTGACCTTTTCATAGTTTTACTACATGAGAGAAACCTGAGCTGTATGGAATAAATATACTTCTCTTTACTGAGTCTTCTCAAGAATGAGGAATTAAATACATCTAAGTATCCCAATGCCAGAATGTATCCCTTCTGTTGTGCTTGTGTAGGCTTTACTGTGGTAACATTGGTTGTATGGAGCCCTCCATGGACATCAGTTCACTGTTACTTAAAGGGGTATTCTCATCTGGGCACTCACATTCAGTTTCATTAATCTGCCATATGTAAACATTTCGTCAATTAGATGTTATTAAGAAAAATGTTTCTGTGTGAAAATAATTTCTCACAAATGTAGTCATATGGTCCCTTAGAAACGAGATAGCTTCCTCGGATACGGCCACCTCTGCTGGAGTGATTGCACAAAGAAACAAAAGGTTTTTGTATATGAAATGTCCGGGAGTTACTACATGTCGCACAGCCGTCCTGTGGTAATGATTGCTGAATCCTGGTGGTCCGGCAGGAGTCTATAGTGCAAGTCTGGCCACTGCTGCCAGAGTGTGACGTGGTCGTATCCGGGGAAGCTATCTTGTTTCTAAGGGACCACATGACTACATTTATGAGAAATTATCTTCACACAGGAACATTTTTTAATTAACATCCAATTGAAGAAATGTTTACATGTGGCAAATTAATTTAATTAAATGTAAATGCCCAGATGGGAATACCCCTTTAATATCCCCCAGATGTGATGTCATTGTGATATAGTATATGCAGCATCATTAGTCTGTGCTCTGTCCACGCACCTCTATGCAGTGTTGGTGCTCAAGATATTATCTCAGGTTACAGTTAGGCCAGATGCAGATGAACTCGTTCAGCATTCGAAAACGGACTCATGTGCCGGTCCTATCCCCCGAATTGAACACATTGCACAGGATGGGAATCCTTGCATCATGCAGAAATCTGATGTAAGGACTCCCTGTCTAATGGCCAAACTGCAGCATTGTAAGAACTGTGACTTCATCTAGCAGACAGGGAGTCCTTGCATCATATTTCTGTATGATGCAAGGATTCCCATCCTGTACAGTGTGTGCAATCCATAGGATCTGTTTCCACTGGCTGAACATGTCCATGTGCAGCCAGCTTTAAACATATGTTGAAAATAGAATTGTGTGCCATGAGACTGACACATATAATGACACATTGTCTATGTTCATGTGCAGTATCATTTCGCTCAGCAACATTAGAGGAAATCCTTTGTATCCCTGTGTTCACATTCCCAGCTTCCTGACAAGTGAGAGATGACGCCCCAGTATTAACCACCAGGGCTCCAGACCCTCTGGCGTTCATGAACACTGCAATCGCATAGAATGGGTTTTCAGCTTCCTGGTGACCCTTCCGTCCTGAACAATAACAGATTATTTAAGGTTCATATTCACTTGTGGTCATTATCTAATGATACACGACTTGTGTAGTCAAGGTCCAGTCTACCACAGCAGCTTCAATACTCAGTGCTATTGCTGCAGCTGGCGTAAGAGAAGCATCATGCACACGTATATATGCATCCGTTTTATCAATGCCTCCGATAGATCTAAATAGGTAGAAAGCGTTTTTTGGGTAATTTAAAAACATGTGTATTGTACTCAAGCTGCTTGAACCTCTTTGTGTAGAAGATCAGGTACAGATAAATATCACTGTATAGAAACACTGGTTATCCTTATGTATAGATAGGTTCTGTAGGTTTGTTCTTAAGTTGAGTTTGTATGTAAGTCGGATCTGTATACTTTATTATTGTTATCCCAGTCAAAATTTTTTGGGTCTCTGTGACAATTGGATTTTAAAAATGTTGGATTGTCATAAGAACCAGGATTAACAATAAAGCTTCATTGTAGACACCTGTGATAACTGTTATAGCTGATTATTGTATCATAGGACTAAAGTACAGCAAATTACCAAAATCCATAGGTCCGTTTGTAACTAGGGGTCTTATGTAAGTCAGGTGTTCCGCCTGTACATACAATCAGTAAAGATTCAGTCAGGCCATGTTCACACAAAGCATTTGAATTGCATTTTAAAGTGCAATCGAATCGCAGTAGGGGCTTGGCCTGAACTCATTTGTGTTTCCAATTTACATGCAAAACACATAGGGGCTTATTTACTAAGGGTCCGCGGACGCACTCTTGTCTGATATTCCGACGTTTTTGAGTTTTGCATGGCTGGGACAGTTATTTAAAATGGGATTGTGTCATCCACGCGATTGGATTTTGGCTTTCATGCGACAGAAATGGGGAGGGGGGAGGGCCATCTGACGTTCCGACAGATTCCGACTGAGCACAGGATTTAACTCTAAAATTGTGTCGCAAGACAATGCGCTCACATGCACCAGGAAGAAGAAGGTTAACTCCGACACCTGAGCGGGGAGCGACACATGCAGGAAATTGGGCTTGCAATCTAAGTGAATTGGGGAAGAGTGCATTATCGTCAGACATTCCTGATCGGGGATCGCGCAAGGGACAGGTAAGTAAATGTGTCCCATAGTGTTCCTTCCAAATCCTATGGAAAGACAAATGTGATCATACCAATCCCCACCGTTGCGTTTCAATAAATTTTTTCAAACCCAATTCAAATGCGACATAGCCTCAGGAAGTCCAGTACAGTCTGTACAGTAAGGACTTATTAGAGGTGAAAGAGCTTTACCAATTTCAAGGTAGCAGTCTCTACATGGAGTAGCTTTACCCCTTCCTACGATTGAGCGGCCTGGAGGTGCAGCGGAGCTCTCTCCGTGTCATTGTACTCCGGTGTCTCACGGTCAGCTCTGTGCCTGCAGAGGCAATTCAGGGCGATGGAGGATAGAGCTCACCTCTGACAATGCATATAGGGCAACACTAGTTTGGCTTCTTAATGATTGTTGTGTAGTTCTTCCTATTATAACATTAAAGGGAACCTGTCACCAGGAGACCCATTTTTAGCACTCCACCAGTCAACACAGAGCATAGGACATACACTGCCAAAGTGTTTTTGTATAAAAAATTGGTTTTACGGAAAAAAAGATGTTATATTGTACCTTTAATTAACATCTGCTGTGTGACTAGGCAGTTGCCAATTGGGAGGGGCTGGAAAGGAGCAGTCCCCCCCCCCCACCCTTGGGAAACATGTAACCTTTTCAAATATATGAATAACTCCCCACACTCGGGATTGGCTGTAGAGGAGCAGGGGGCGTCGCTAAGCCAAGTGATGGGTGTTTTCATATATTTGAAAAGGTCACATGGAGAAGCTGTTCCCCAAGGGTGGGGGGGGGGGACTGCTCCTTTCCAGCCCCTCCCAAAAGGCAACTGCCTAGTCACACAGCAGATGCTAATGAAAGGTACAATATAACATATCTTTTTTTCTGTAAAACCAATTTTTTATACAAAAACACTTTGGCAGTGTATGTACTATGCTCTGTGGGGACTGGGGGAGTGCTAAAAATGGCTCTCCTGGTGACAGGTTCCCTTTAAGGATTCTTGTAGTAAATGGACTGTATGTTAGTATATTCTCTTGGGCTTGAGGAACAAGTTCTAGGAAGACTCTGAAAGGCATCCAGGCAAGCCTAAGAGTCTATATTTCTAAATAAATAATATCCCCCAGATTTCACTGGTTCTAATGTAATCCCTGATACACTTCCATATGCTGCACTATTCATATAGTATCATAGCTGTGCCAGACAACTTAAAGGAAATCTTCCACCAGGATGAAGGATTGTAAACCAAGTACACTTACTTTCAGCTGTGTTCTCCCTCTGGCAGGATCCGCTCTTCTTTTAGCTTCTAATCCCCTGTTTTTTACATAAAAGGCTTTAAAGGAAACCTACCACTGCTCGCATGATGAAATCATGCGAGCAGACCACACGGTAGGCTACTTAATGCTGATGCCGGCACATAGTTTTGTTAGGCTCGGCAAACTTTACTTTGGCTAAAAAAACTATTTTCTTACATATTTAAATGAGCCCTCCGGTGCTACCCTGCGCCATCTTCGGGCTGGCGGTGGCTTCCGATGTTTAATTATTCCTCCTTCAGGTGCTGAGAGCCGTGATGTCACCAAGCTCTCGGCACCTATCGCGCATGCGCAGACACTAAGTCTCGCACAGCCGGCCGGTGATAAGTGCCGAGAGCTTGGTGACGTCACGGCTCTCGGCACCTGAAGGAGGAATAATTAAACATCGGAAGCCACCGCCAGCCCGAAGATGGCGCAGGGTAGCACCGGAGGGCTCATTTAAATATGTAAGAAAATAGTTTTTTTAGCCAAAGTAAAGTTTGCCGAGCCTAACAAAACTATGTGCCGGCATCAGCATTAAGTAGCCTACCGGGTGGTCTGCTCGCATGATTTCATCATGCGGGCAGTGGTAGGTTTCCTTTAAATCAAACCTACCATCACGGACCTACCTATTAAGGTAAATCCGGTGGCAGGTTAATCTAATGTATAGTACGATAGCCCCTTTGTAATCTTTTATTATCCTAATATGAAAATTTTTGATAGAGGCTTCTGGGGCGTGGAGTAGCCGGAACTGAAGCTACACGGTGTGGATACTCCACGCCGGAATAGCCTCTTTCGATCCTCCTACCAAGACCTCTTCTGCGCGTAGCTCCTCATAGCTCGTGCCTACCTATGCGAGCTGATGGCTGCGCAGTCTGGGATCCGAAGCCGGAGTATTTGAAGAACTCCAGCTTCACGGACAAGTGTGCGCGTGGCTACGAGGAACTGCGTGCAGAAGATGTCTTAGTAGCAGGATTGAAAGAGGCTATGCCCCAGTAGAAATTTTCATATTAGGATGATAAAAGATTATCAAAGTTACAGGGGATAAATAATTACCCCTAAAAAGGGCTATCCTACAAAACATTAGATGAACCTGCCACCGGATATACCTTAATAGATAGATCCATGATGATAGGTTTCCTTTAAACATTATGCAAATGAGCCTCAGGGATTGATTAACAGCTGTTAATTGAGGCTGGAGCCCCTCAGGCTCATTTGCATAATTGTAAAGCCTTTTATTTTTTGTTACAACAGGAGTATTAGAAGCTAAAAATAAAAGAGCAGGTCTTGCGAGAGGGGGCACACACCAGCATGTAAGATTTCCTTTAATTGGTTTGACCTTACATGTGGCTTTTGATGTTTGACAAGCAGTAATGGTTTGTGAGGTTTTTATTTTGTTCTATTTCCAGATATCTTTATGATGTGATGATGTTGTTTAATGCTTTTGATTTGAGACATTTATATGGACACCCGAATCTTTACCCTTCTACTTTCTGTACAGGTTGTTTCAATATCCCACTGATTCCCTTTTAATATATTCTTCCTCTTGGCTGCTTACAAGATCACAGTTCACAGGGGAGAGCTTGCCTTGCTTACAAAGTAATAACTACAGCAGCGCCATGTGTCTAACATCATAAGGGTAAATCGTTTTTCTACCAATGCCTTCCTTGAAATCTCCTGGCCGCTTTTCAGGTCACTATAGGGGACATTTACAAATATGGATTGTAGAAACCCTAGTTATATAATGTTACATTGAATACTACAATGTAATAAATGTTTTATGCACTGCAATAGAAGTGAAGGTCACAGAAGATTAACTATATGAAGCAACTGTATCTCCCTATGTATCACTAGAAACAACTTCTCTCATCAATGTCATATGTGAATGTATATAGAAAAAGTATAATAATATTGGGTTTGAGGGTTTCTAATAGTGAATGCCTTTGTCCATGAACTGATATAAGTGTCCACTTTAAATTTTATGTTAAGTTGAAGGGAATCTGTTAAAAGGAACCTGTCAGCAGAAATGTAACGAACTGTAAATTGGTTGTATAAAGTCACAGAGGTGGAGAGTTTAGAACTGAAGTCAAGCTCCTCGCCACATCAGAATGTCCCCTCTGGCGTCATTCACCAGAATTCAGGATAACTGGTTAAGTTGTCCTTGGTTACAGGGCTTTCAATTACAGCAAAGTTGATGTTATTAGGCGAGTAGAAATCTCTGCCTCCTTGATGTTATACAAGCAATATACATCTCACTTCAAAGTTGATTTTCTGGATGAGGTCACCACATCGGGTCATGAGAGAAACATGACCTATAAAGTGTTAGCCCATTTGACAGTGTACTGCTAGTGGTTTATTAGATTAAATTATGCTAGCAGGTTCCCTTTAAAGGATGTGATCCCCAGGTCAGACAAATCCACCACTGAATTTCCATTTCCAACATCTACCTATCATGCTGGGGTTCATAAATCTACAGAATTTTTTCATATACAAAAGAAGATACAAGTATAATGTGAACAGACTTGAAAGATGTAGCATAAACACAAACAGTTTCAACCCTTTTACATAATATCACAAAACATTTGCTGAACTTCAGATATGTCAACGGTTAAATTAAAATGTGTCTACTTGCCTAGTTATTCATATGGAATGTCAGTGACACAATAGGAACATGAAATATACATGAGCACATAAAATGCTGCATTGTTTGCTGTACCATGGTGCGTGTTGGAGGTCATGACCATATATCTATTCAAAGCTGTGGAGGTCTCAGCAATGCACTGGGATCATTTACTGCAGGTCCTCTATGTAGACATGGAGCACTGACATTACTTTAATATTCCTCAGAGAAAACCAAATCACACACAGGGATCAGCTACAATACAATAAATAATAGCTTCATATAGAATTGCCATGAAGCAGTTTTCATGGAGACAGACCGTATTAACCGGTTCGCGACCGCCCGCCGTGTATTCACGGCGGCGGTCGCGTTCCGATGCATGGAGAGGGCTCGCGGGCCGAGCCCTCTCCATAGCCGGTAAGTCTCTGCTGCATATTGCAGCAAAGACTTACCGGTAACACCCGCGATCAGTGCCGGCACCGATCGCGGGTGTTTTCTTGCTGATTGCCGCCGGCAAAGATGCCGGCGGCTTCAAACAGACGGCGGCGCATGGGCGCCGTCATCTTTCCGAGGATCGCCGCTCCCCGTAACGGAAAATCGCGTCCAAAGTCAAAACTGGCACTTTTTTGTCATTTAAAAAAAAATTTAAAATTCTATAAAAAGTGATCAAAAGGTCATACAGTCCTAAAAATAATATCATTGAAAACATCATCAAAAGTCGCAAAATATGACACCACCCTCAACTGCATACAACGAAGTATGGAAAAGTTATAAGCACAAGAAGACGGCAAAATTAGAAAAAAAATTTTGTTCATGAGGTTTTAATTTTTGTAAATGTATGAAAACATTATAAAACCTATACAAATTTGGTATCCCTGTGATCGTACCGACCCAAAGAATAAATTAGATGCATCATTTGTGGCGCTCAGTGAAAGTCGTAATATCCAAGCCCACAAGAATACGACACAAATGCGTTTTTTCACCATTTTCACTGCATTTGGAATTTTTTTCCCGCTTCCCAGTACATGGAATGGAATATTCAATGCAATCACTATGAAGTGCGATTTGTTACGCAAAAAATGAGCCATCACACAGCTTTTTACATGTAAAAATAAAAAAGTTATAGATTTTTGAAGGTGGGGAGTGAAAAATGGAAATGAAAAAACGGGAAATGGCCCGGTCCTTAACCGGTTAAAGGGGGAGATCAGAAGTGTCTGTGAGCAAAACTGTTCCAGCTGCTTATGGCAACCAATCAGAGCTCGGCGTCTAATACCGAATGATACATCTGTTAAATCTTCTCAAATTTCTATGGGGCTTAAAATTACATGTAACAGAAATATATACGTACATATAACACACCAACCTTCTAGTATCCCAATGCAGAAATAATGAAATCTGCTAGAATAGCACTTCTCTTACTAATATCACCTCTCCTCCCATCTGACGCAGATGACTTAGTTGAATTGTTATCCATTGCAAAACTACTTCTTGAAAACAAACACAATGGGGCACATTTACTTACCCGTTCCTGTTGCGATCCAGCGGCGCATTCTCCGTCGAGGATTTGGGTCTTCCGGCGATTTACTAAGGTAGTGCGCCCGATGTCCACCAGGTGTCGCTGCTGCGCCGAGGTCCGCCGGAGTTCACCATCCTATCTTTGGGTGCAGGTAAGCGCGTGTCAAGCGACACTTTTTTTTTTTTTTTTTTAATACCGTGGTTTTTCCGAATCCGTCGGGTTTTATGGCGGCCACGCCCCCCGATTTCCATCGCATGCATGCTGGCGCCAATGTGCCACAGTCCGATTGTGTGCGCCAAAAACCCGGGGCAATTCAGGGAAAAACGGTGCAAATCGGTAATATTCGGGAAACCCGACGAAAAATAGCTATTCAGGCCCTTAGTAAATAATAATAATAATTCTTTATTTATATAGTGCACACAGATTACGCAGCGCTGCACAAAGCACGTCAAATTGGTCTCTGTCCCCATGGGGCTCACAATCTAAACAACCTAACAGTATGTTTGACCCCCAATGCCTACAATTAGGAAATTAGCCTAGAAATGGCTCTCTCTGCTAACTTTTTAAAATCCCAAAAAGTGTGGCTTCCCTGGTCATCCTCTAAATATGCAATTAAAATGAATTTGCCATTTAAATTAACCCACCCAAAATAAATGTCATAAAAACTATGATTTAAAGGCATTGCCCTTATCTCTAAATTGTTCCTTTGCCAGGCTGCAATGTTAAAAAATCTGTCTTTTACCTGAGGTGAGTCCAATGATATTAATGGGATCCTGCATTTTAATTTTACTTGGACTGTTTCTGATTGACAGGTCTCAATGCAACAAAATTCTGCTGTATGGAAATAGTACTTAGGGACTGTCTGTCACAATTCAACTACAGACATATACAACTCTGTTTACTTAGCATTTTCTACCCCTAATAATATCTCAAATGTTTTACACAGTGCCTTGCAGTTATATCATTGAGCATTTCATGTCATGTGACCAGGGCGAGGTCATCTAAAGTCATTTCCTTTACCTAGTAACATTTACAAAATCTACCTCATGTATGTATCTGATCACATGGAGGCATGGGGAGGAGTAGAAGTCAGTGGAGTAATGCTGTGATTTCATGTGATCACATACATGGGGTTGACTTTGCAAATATTACTGGGTAAAGAACCTTAGATGACATCCCTCTGGTCATATGACATGAAGTGCTGAATGCTGAGGACATGTGGAGGAGTAAATGGAATGGGCTGGCTGAGCAGGACACACCCCCTCTGATACCAGGTATGAGAATATAAAGTGGATTTTATAGGGATGTTAGAAAAATAATTATTAGCTAAAAGACTCTATGGGAACTTGTCACTAGCTGTATTTGTTAAAAATATGGGGATATGTTCCCTTTAAACTGCCACGAACACTACCCCAGTTTCTAATCATCTATACACCTGACCATATATAACCTGTGAAGAAGGTATTTCACTGTATACTCTTCTCTTTGCTATGTGGACTACAGTGTATACTTTACTGTTATAATATATCATCACTAAAACTAAAATAAACACAAACTAAAGGGAACCAGTCATCAGCAATTGGCCTAATAAACCACTACCAGTATATTGTCAAGCAGCAATACACCTTGTAGTTTTGTTTCTTTCATGGCCCATGGTGATGGCATCATCAAGAAAATCAACTTAAAATCAGTTAATAGGTCAATTTCTGATGACATGTAGGTGATTTATGACATCTTTACTACTAATTGTTATAATATTTTTTGAAAAACAAGAACTATTGTGTTAAAAAAAAAAGATAAAGAAAATAAAGTTTTGTTCCATATTAACAAGTGTCCTTGGGGCATGGCTGAGGCTGCAGAGTGTCTTGACGGTTTCCATGTTCAGGTTTTTGTTTGAAGTTGTTGAATATAAACCATTAGTGGAGTGAAAGTAGGAAGGACGAGTAACACATCATTTATGTCCTCTCTTGCTTTATAATCCATGCCTGGTATTGGCATTAAAAACTGAGTGTAGACTGAATGGTACAGGAAAACTTCTGAGATGCCCTGGGCCTGTGGCGCCTACCATAGACATGATTCTGCATAACTTATCCCTGTGGAATCTGTCCTAATAAAAATACCTATGTATAGACACTTGAGTCCCTGTTGTATCACCGCGTGTGCCCCGCTTCAGACCCTGCATATGGACCAATTGCATACAGTACATGAGGAGGGCATATGTGCATGACCTTATGTGTTCATGTCTTTTGTACTGTAGCTGTCGTATAAGTGGAAAACAATGAAATAAATAAAAAGGGGGAAAAAAAAACTGAATTTAAAAACCTGAACTTGGAAACTGAGTCTTTAAAAATCTGTCCGTATTTCCTACATTTTTTTTTTACTGCCATGACCTATATTTTTATGAGACCTGATGGCCTACCTTTGATATCGCCAAGTGTTGGGTTTTGTCCAGGATTGGCTAGGGCCTGTAGTAGTTTTGTATTAAAACCTCCGAGCATTCAATGGGGAATATTTAAGTGTTTAGGGAGGGCAGGAACCCCGTGCCAGCCTTGCCTCTAACACACCCTCCACACCCAAATGATGTGAAGGGGAAAATCACAATTACTGCCGTTTTCAAGGTAATCACCATTCTTTCAGGACTTGTACGCCAACTTGGATGCATACTGGACCTGCCAATCCATCAGTTAGTGGGAACACATTCTCATCAGTGGGCTCAGCAATTGGACCTCCACTGATCCAGTTGTAATACTCTATCCTGTCAATTACACTTGTAACAAACTCTTTAAGGCCACATTCACATGTAGTATTTGAGTTATGTTTTGAAAAGGAGATTCTTGATTGCATTGCGGTAACATTGCGATTAAGTAATTGCTATGTTAACACTATGTGAACGTTATGTTAACACTTCGTGAGCAGGCCAATCTCCTCTCCACAGCCTTTTAATTGCATATCAAAATGTAATTCAAACAGTAAGTATGAATGTGGTGAACGGTACATGTGACACATAGAAATAGATGGGACAGCTGCATATGGAAATGTCTGTGGTAGGGGTGCCCTGAACCAGGTGACCGGTTCCCTTTAAATCTGTAATGCACTATTTGTGTCGTGGCACTGCCATTCTGCTCTTGTTTGTTATCACCTCCTGTAGAGAAGTTAAACTCTAATGTTTTTAAGTTGCTCTTAATGCCAAAGTCAGCTGAAATGTAGAAAATGTAATCAATGCCACGGCCTGAAAGCTCGGCTATCGATTTCCTGCCTTCTCTCCAGCTGCTAGCCGACACTGAAGCCGCACTGCATCAAGCATGTTTCCAATGAAGCTAATTGGCATTGCAGAGATACCTGACCATTGATTTATCAAATGTGATTCAGAGAGATCAGATTGTGGCTGGTGGTTTTCATCCTGGAGGCTTATATTTTCTCCTATCTTTAAAATGTCAATAGGGCTTCATGTAATTTTTTATTTAACAAGCAGCCGCAGTCCGCTCCTGTTTGTCTTTTGATAGTTGATAGTAATTATTGTCTCCTGCTATGGAAACCATGGTCTATGGGATATAGATGTAGAAAATAATCTCTATGTGTCTATACTTTCTTCCTCCCTGATAAATAATCATTACATGCCTGTAAATGGAGCGTAAATAGGAAACACAATGCAAATCATCTTATATATATTTTCCTTGTCACATGAGATCAGAGATAAATATATGCATCCTGATGCTCCATTCCCCATGCTGTCTCTTGTACTCATATATACAGTGAAAGGAGCGGCAGTACTCAGGCCGCCCTTCAACTTCACTCATTAGGCCGGCGGCACACATGGCGTTTTTGTAGCTTTTTTTTCATTGCGCTTTTTCATCCTTGAAAAATGCATCATATTTGCATATTGGCTTTTTCAATGCGGTTAAGGTTAAAGTATTTTAACTTGGTGTTTTCTACCCTGCATTTTTTGAGGTGCTTTTTCATTGCCTTTTTCAAAGCAGTTACGTTTTTGAAAAGGCATGTGTTTGTGGTCTGCGTTTTGAAACGCCTGTGATTACGTGCACAAACAGCCGGGAGTAGGTCACTGCGTTTTTACAAATTCCAAGAGACACAGCTGCCTGCAATTAACGCACATCAAGCGTTGGGTTTTTAAAAACATTTGAAAAATGCATGTGTTTTCAACACATTCAAAATCGCAGCAGGAACACTACAAAAAATGCCACGCGTGTCCCCGGCCTTATTGAGATACATGCTGGGGTTCCCAGCCGTTGGACTATCACCAATCAGCTTGTTTTCGCCTTTCATGTGGACACCCCTTTAATGTTTTTTCTATGAAGCAGATAGGGAATACAGATTGTGACCCCATATGGTTCTGATGAGAAAAATGATCATCTCTGTGCAGCACTGAAGAATAGGTTGGTGCCATATGAGCAAGAGGATATAAAAACATAACTGTTTCCATTAATATATCACAATGTCTGGATGACAAAATATACTGTATCAGGAGTGAAGAACAGTAACTCCTGGTATGTTGGGTGCCTATCTGTTTCCATACATGGTTTTGGGAGGACCCCATTGGTAGCATAACAGAATTTTCACTTTGGCCAGAGTGACTTTATAAAATGTCAAAACTTAATTTTAGATATGTTTTTTTATGTTTCTCACTTTCTACCTTCATGTGCAAATATTAGCTGTTGCCCCTTGTACTGAATGTGTGGGTACATCATGTCTAGTGTTAAAAGGATGCAGGAAACTTCAAAGAACCAAAAAGGAAGGAGATTGTAGAAAAAAGTTTCCCATAGAGGACAAGTCTAGCACAATGAACATGGTCTCCGGAAATTCCTGCATGAGAATAAGTACAATTAATGTTAACCTAAGCTGCCGTCTAGCACGTCATTGCTTCTATTTCTGTAATCAGGTGCTTCCAGCCTCACCCAATCCACACAATAATTTGTAAGGGAAGAGGATGTTTGATTGTAGAATGATATTAATAATTATATGTTATTTTTGTTCTGTGAGACGTTTTTACTCCTTAGTGTTAATGCTAATAATTCATAATCAATATATATGTGTCATTACTGTGTGTTTCATTCCATTGAGTCTTTACTTTGAGTAAATACATAGCTAGCCCCGCGGGCTACTCAGTGTAGATAATGCTCTGTGAGCAAAATAAATGAAGAGCACCTCATTCCACGTGGGATCCTTTGAGTCTTAAGTCTTAAGACGCAAAATGAATGAAGAAACATAGAGCGGAGAAGAGACAAATGTCCGTTCTATTGTAATGTATCCGGCTCTACAGAGCTTTATCTAATGCCATGACTTGTGCAGTTTCACGGGCCACAAACAATTGCCTCAAGGACTTTTGTCCCTTGTGTTATAGGCTTTTGAGTGCTGCACATGTGCCAATGACCATAATGAAAGACTGTACAGACTGCAATATAGGCACCTGACATATCTTCTGTGGCTCATGTAGTAGGTTCATGCACAGGGACATGGAATCAACAGCCCTGCGCATGAGCCCATGGAAGTGAATGGGGAACCCCACAGATCACGAGAACAGGGTCCGAGGTACCTCCGCAAGACCCCTTGTCGTTCCCGAGATGAGTGGAGCAGATGGCTGCACATGTCCGTTCTCTATGGAGCTGACTGAGATTGCCAAGCTCCACTCGGGGAACAACAAGGAGTCTGATGAAGGTACCATGGACATCATTGTACCCCCCATTCTCATAATCTGTGGGGGTCTCATGCCTTAGACCCACCCATTGATCAGCAAGTGAGGCCCTATCCTGTGAATAGGGCCTAACTTGTTTGGTGGGTAAAGTAGGTGCATTTAAGGCCCCTTCCCCATGACCGATTTTCTCGCACATGTCCGGTCTACAGTACATAAGGCAGAACTGTGACTCAGCCTGTTGTTGGCTATTAAATGTTCATCATAGTCCATTGATCCAATGTGATCCTATCAGAGATAAATGCAGCATGCGCAACTCTGGTTTTTATGCATGTTTCATGAACAGGAGAATCCTACAACAATGCTATTATTTTCTATTTCTTTTGCGGTTTATGTGTCTGTATGTTGTGGTTAATCATTATGGTTTTGCCAGAATTGCTGCCAATAAAAGGTTTGCTGCAAGCTAAACGATATATGTAAGATACAATACTTTTCTGTGTCTTGAGTGTCCTTCAGTAAATTGTTGTGACTCAAGAGAAGCCCAAGATGACCTCAGGTTATTTCTGCAGCGGAAAATGAATAACTTTCTCCGTGCTGACCCTAACAAATTCATAGTCTGTTAGTTAAACATCAACTGGCCAGAGCCTGTGGCTTCATGTGTAAAATATAGACCAGTGTAGCTGAGCAAGCACAACGTACAGAATGAAGTCAGCTCCTGTAATGATACAGAAGGTGCCCCAGTACAAGCGATACAGACGTGACCTTCCTTAGGTACCTTCTTCTTGGCTAGCGATGTCCAGATAGCCTGGTTATCCCATTAAACAGCCATCAAGAAAACTTGGTTTAGTGATCTTCTGTCATAAAGTGCTATACTCTACGTGGTCAGGAATGTATCACTGCAGTGTGAATGCTACACAGAGTTATGATTTTTTTTAAAAACTCACCAATTTAGGTGCAAATACAATCGAGTCCTCCAATCGCAGTAACGTTAAAAGGAAATCTACCATTTGCTTTTATGCATTGTGAACCAAATATACATTGAGAACGCTGGAGCTACACTATTGCAGACACATATCTTGTTTAATCCTTGAACTGAATGTTTTTTTGCTGAAAATGACTATTATAAAATTATGACAATGAGGCTTGTCGCTACTGTGGCTGGCCCTGCGCTTCTCCACTTACCCTGATTATTCACTGATACAGTCTTGTCCAGCCCAGCATAAGCTGACAATACATAATCACTATGTTGTCCCTGACAGGCAGAAGTAATCAATCGCTGCACCAAACCCCGGCTGCTGTATATGAGTCATCCAGCTCAGGTTGAGTAGTCCTGTGTGGACAGTTCAGGCAGCTCCTGTGTATGTGGAAGTAATGTGTTTGTTTGGCAGCCAGGGCATCCAGCTTTCCCAAGGTCCTGAATTTTATAATTGTTTTTTGAGCGAAACCAAGATATGTTTCAAAAACTGCATTCTCAAGTTATGTTTGGTTCAAAATGCATAAAAACGAATGGTGGATTTCTTTTAAGTCAAAGGGTAACAAGTCCACTCCAGACATTCACACCTCACGTGCAAAAATAAAACCACATTTATCAAGCGGCTTAAGCCACCATAATAAATATGGAGTAGGATACTAACCGAATAAGAAATCTGGAGAAAGTTGTAGCGAGCTTTCACACCAGAAAACTGGCATGAGAGTTTGTAAATCTGGTGTGGCCCGAGGGTCCGGGTTTTCCCTGCAGGAACCATACCCACCTTATGAAAAGTGGCAAGGATGGCAAATATTTAGAGATGAGCGAGTATACTCGTCCGAGTATACTGCTCGGTTGAGTATTAGCATACTCGGACCGGCTCGTTACTCGGACGAGTATCTCGCCGGCTCGAGATCGAGCAGTAAATTAATAAAATAAATTGAATAAAAGTATTTTTATTGTAAAAAAAAAAATATTACACATGTTTGCAGATGTTTTACTTGTAAGAACACATTGAAATAACACTATTCTTCACTTTCCAGGTGTTCGCGCGTGTCTCCCGCTAAGTTAGGAGATGTTCAGAACATCTGGAATGTGAAGAATAGTGTTCTTTCAATGTGTTCTGCACTTAAATGGTCCTGTATTCACTGTTTTTAATGTTTTAATTCTATTCTTCACTTTGCAGCTGTGCGCGCGTATCTCCGAACCTATCGGGAGACACGCGCGCACACCTGCAATGTGAAGAATAGAATTAAAACATTAAAAACAGTGAATACAGGACCATTTAAGGGCAGAACACATTTAAATAACACTATTCTTCACATTCCAGATGTTCGTGCACATCTCCTAACTTAGCGGGAGACACGCGCGAACACCTGCAAAGTGAAGAATAGTGTTATTTCAATGTGTTCTTACAAGTAAAACATCTGCAAACATCTGAAAATTTTTTTTTGCACTGTTCTTTTACTGTTCAGTTTTATTAAAAAAAATGCTCGGGTCTCCCATTGACTTCAATGGGGCTCGTTATTCGAGACGAGCACTCGAGCATCTGGAAAAGTTCGTCTCGAATAACGAGCACCCGAGCATTTTAGTGCTCGCTCATCTCTACAAATATTTAATGAAAACTGCCCCCAGTGACTGGTGTCTGTTATTTTCTAAAGAACTGTAATCTTCTGCTCCAATTCTGTCTACCTTACTTGTAATGGCAAGAATTTTGTACTAACATGAAAATGTTAACAAAAATTATGAAACATAACTTAAAGTTCACCAACAACTTGGTTTAAAAAATAGGACAAATTCCCTTTAGAGGGATTGCAATTTTTGTCTTTCATCTCTGTTAATAGTCTAAAATTAACCAAAAAAAAAGAATGCATACCCACAGTAGCCCCTGGAATCGCAGCTTTTTTGGGAGCAGTGATGCCAGCAATGTGACCACTGATTGGCGGTAACCACATGCTATAAACCAAGGCAGCAGTGACTCGCCATAGGAACAGAACAGAATGTACATCATTATTTTCCTATCTAAGTCAAGAAGACTCTTAGTAGATAAGATTGGAATAGTACGCAGGTCCATCAAGTCTTACTAATAAGAATCTCATGGCTTGTCTACAGTCATAAATGAGCTGTAAAAGTCACTGATGAATATATTCAGGATTAGGATTCAGAATTGCACATTTTTGGTGTCTTTTCACCTTTCTAATTGGTGCTATGTTTGTTTTCCAGCAAATGAAGCTTTCTTCCGACTCCCTCACTGAAGACACAATAGACTCGTGAAGAAGCAATGTGGAAAGTAATACGGGAGTATTTGCACTTACAAGAACCTTGCAATCACTTTGTTCCCACGTTTACCAAAGTCCTGCTTAGCTTCTCAGGTTGAAATGTATTTACTGTATTGTCTCCTGTTCTACATCTGGTGCATGGTTTGTTGGGATGAGAATGTGTATATTTTGCTTTTGGCCCTTGTTGCTGCATATCTCACTTGGTGGAGGATCCTAGTAGGAGAAGTGTATGTGACCAGACGTTTATCTGGACTGTTTACATATAGTATGGCCTGTGCCATATGATCATGTCCTTCAATTAGATATCATGACGATTTCCGTTACATACAGATCAGTATATCTATATTTTACTGCACAGAATGCATCTTAAATAGGATAACCAGTCAATCATGTGCTGATAATTCTGTATATTCTTGTATTTTCTGTAATTGTGTGTCATTGCATTCTTTTATATTTGGAGATAACTTGTTCTCCATCCAGTTCATCTATTTATGGATCCCAGCATGTTACTATATAATGTTAGATTAAACGATTGTCCCGGATTAAAACAACTGTGCTCTGCAAATAACAGTGCCTCACCTGTCCGTGGTTTGTGTGGTATTGCAGTTTACTGTGAAGTGAATAGGTCTTAGGGTGCGTTCACATGTGGCATTAATGATTGCGTTTTTGAATGTATCACAACAGCTTAGAAGAGGAGATTTGCCTTATTACATTACTGTCAACATTGCGTTTACAAAACACATGAGTTAACAAACATGTATGTTAACGTGGTGTTTTGTAAACACAATGTTGACAGCAGGGTCATTAGGCTCATACCTCCTCTCAGCTGTTCTGATGCATTTGCAAGCGTTAATGCCATGTGTGAGCGCACAATACAAGAGAACCTTCCACCACCTCTGCACCATGTAATATGATTTGCTCCACTCAGTCCAGAACAGTTGGAATTTTTTCTCTCTCTTCTGCCGTTACTAGCAGGACCCAGTTGTCTAATCCAACACAGGACCGCCCATCTGACTGTAAAAGCCTAATTAGCATATTGGATGCTAAAACTAACAGCAGTGATTGCTAAGGGCAGAGACCGCACCAGAATCATTGGATCGACTATTAAAGGAAGTGAAGAGTTGAAGTTGGTGGAGGTGGTGAAACATCCTCTATAGCCTTACATCCCGTAGATTATGTGATACACCATCACATTGGTAGAATGTAGTGCGGCTCTCTACAAAGTGTCTAAACCTCTCTGTCTCTGCTCTTAGATATTGAGTGCTGGAAATCTTTGCTATTGATTTGAATGACAAAGCGTAATATCTAAGAATTTAGGTGATGACGGACTATCTTAAATTTGATAGACTCCTATGCTCACAGACTCCTCATGTGTCAGACATGATAGAAGACCACTATTGCCATATTTTTTTTAAACTATATGTCACGCAAAAAAAGTCTTGCTAAAAGGTGCATCTCATAGCCTGAAAGTCAGGAGGATTCAGCACTGCCAGACCACCCTGACCACGGTCCTGGAGATCGGGGAAGCTCTGACAAAACATTTTACCCATCTCACAGAGACAAGTGCCTCTGCACTGCTCTCTCCTGTCCCGACATGAGAAATACCTGCTGGATCTTAGGCTGCATTTAGACGAACGTATGGAGCATACGTCTCCCACAATGGAGAGGAGAAGGGGTGACCCCCTCCTTTCTCCATTGAAATGCATTGCATACAAGCAATACTACGGGGAAAAATGGGACATGTCCTATCTTTTCCCTGTGTACGGAGCAGCACAGTGTCACACGTGTGCGGCCCCGTGTTGCTCCGTTCGACCATTGCCGTCTATGGGGGACATATGTATGGCCACAGGCCTACGGCCGTACATACATTGCCCGTACGGTAGTGTGAATGTAGTCTTAGAGTGAGGTCGGAAGTATGTGGCTAATCACATGCCTCATCACGGAACCCTATGAGTCAGGAAAGGATAGAAGGAAATGTTTTCTTAATACTGACCTTGGGACTAAGTAATAAGAAATGAGTGTGAATACATGGATGTAGAAGAGCTGTGTGTATAAATAGAAGCACTGTGTGTGTATGTATGGATATAGCAGGTCTGTCCATGACAGGACGGATGTAGCCGAGCGGTGTGTCAGAAAATGGATGGTTTTAGCAGAAGTGTGTAAGCAAATAGATGGGTGTAGCAGAGCTGTCTGTGAGAGGATGGATGTAGCAAAGCTATGTGTGTGTGTAAGTGAATGGATGTAGCAGGGCTGAATGTGTATGCATCAGTACTGTTATTGTGTGTGTGACCAACAGGGAATTTTTAATAGGTTTTAAACGACTAAATCTGATATGCGTCTTAAAGTCAGAAAAATATGGTTAATGATATGAATATTGTTATTCTTTTTTTAAACGCTGCATGTGTCTAAAACACTACCTAATAGGAGACAAGAATGTGTAGATCTTTATGGTAACCAGGTACATGTTTGCTGCTTCTACCTACATTGCAGAAGGCACGGTACATACTGTAAGTATATACGAGGATACTGACTGTTTATTGTCATAGGAAGTGAGTAGTCTGTGCCAGAGATGATGATGGTGAGTGATTGTATATGTATGAAGGCATCTCTACCTTCGCCTCTCATTGACAGAAGTGAAGAATAAAAGCCATTTATAGCTTTTAAAATATTTCTACCTATTACAGGAGGCTCCAGATATTATCTGTAGTATATGGACATGGAGACGATTCATGATTTTATTGAGAAATAATACTTCTGAAAAATGGTGCAATCATTATATCTGGTAAAATCTCTATCTCAGTCAGTATTTGTGGTATCTGATCATAGGTCATAAGAGAAGGTATACTTCTGATCTTCAGATAGGCGCTCCTGCTCTATAACATGCTAAGATAAATGATACATACATGTGGGGGGGGGGGGTAGATGCAGTATCACTTGTCTATTATTCATTCAACTCTGCTTTCTCTATCACTAGGAGTCCAGTGGGCAGTTCTCTGTTCATACACCGAGAGCAGAGGTCTCTGACTTCTTAACCCCTTCATGACAGGGGGGTCATTGGTGCCTGAATGACCAGGTGAATTGTTACATTTCTGTTGTGCTCTTCTTTAAATGACTATATATTTGGAACCGGTTTACAAATCATAAGAAAATGTTACTTTGATTTTATTCATGACATGCAAGGCTTTAACTTATAGTTTTGAATAATTTTATTAAAGGGATTCTACCATCAAAATGGCTTCTTAAGCTGATTTTGATGGTAGATTCCCTTTAATAAAACATTTTCTTATGATTTGTAAACCTGTTCCAACTATATAGTCGTTTAAAGAAGAGCAGAACAGAAATGTAAAAATTTACCTGAACATTCAGGCACCAATGACCCCCCTGTCATGAAGGGGTTAAGAATTCAGAGACTTCTTTTTTTAGTCTATATAATTAGCAGACAAATGACTAAAGGTGTGAAAAAACCTTTACACAGCATACAATATGTTGTACAGCATCAATCCGTCAGTTTCGGAGACAGATGCAGAGGGTGCATGTACTTTTGTTTCTGTGGCACCTTCTGCATTCTGCCCTCAGCTGGAGGAGTGTTAATTTCAAATGGTCCCATCTCCTGACCCGCAGCACCTAGAAACAAACCCCCATGGGGAGATATATCATACACCAGCGCTCCTGTGTCCATTTAAGGCTTAAGCCTCTTGATGTATTCTGTGGGGCAAAACTACGCCAGGTCCGCAAAAGAACAGCCACCAAGCCAGCCACGCGGCACCCCGCGACTACCCCTCCACACCCACGTGGCGTGGAGGTGGTGTGGTCGCTGTAAGAATTGCAAATTCTTGCTCTGCTCTAAGATTTGCAATTGTTTCACTGCTTCTACACCAGAAAACTGGAAGCAGTGATAAATCTCCCTCCCCCTCCCCCCCCCAGCGTCCTATAAAGAGGTTTATAAAATATTACAGCGAATAATTGCAGAAATGTGTGGGATCAATAAATCGAGGCACACTATTTAGCATTTTTGGCAAATGTAAAGGAAATACAGACATATATCCACCTGTTTGGGGGAGGTGTGTGGTATTTTAGTGGGAATAATTTCCAATATCATACACAGTCCATAGACATTAGTGTTTAGGGGAAAAAAACTGATCTTGGACAACCCTTGTAAATTTCCTTGTCTCCACTGTTTCTCCATAGCAATAATGTGGACATGAGATGAACGTTGGCTCAGCCTGGTTTACATTCTGATACCAGAGAAACTCTTCTCTTCTATGGTTATTACACTTTGTATTGTAAAGATCTTGTAAATCGGGACTTACCTGAAACATTGTCATGGTCTACAAGCCCGGCCTTATATTGTCTGCACTAACTTTGTTGTATGACTGTCCTGTAATAATGCATGCAAATTAAAGATAATAAACCAGACACATGGGTGTGATTATTTTTTTCATATGTAATGGACACTTTGGATAATCCCGAGCTCAAGAATTCTGCATATACTGGAACATGCGCTGTATTACTAGAATAATACTTGTGCTGTAGTTTTGCTTTCTAGCCTGAAATGAGCAGAATTACTGTGAATTCCCTATAAAAGAGACTGAGTAGTACTAGTCCATAGAAGTGAATGTCAGAATCATTGGGCTGCTTTCACACACATGTATGCACGCCTGGCCGTAGCCGATATCACGCTGGAGAGGAGCACTGCTCACCCCTCCCTTCTCCATAGGAAACAGCACGGCATGGCCTTAAACATGAGGAAAGATAGTGTGGGCTATCTTTCCCCCATGGACGGCACAATGCCACACACATTTGGCACCATACCGCCAGTATAGCCATCTATAATGGTGATTTCTCTTAAAGAATCGCTGATTCTACAGTACTTGCCGATCTTTAATGTCAATTTACTACTTTGTAATTCTCGATTAAGGTAAGATATAAGATCAAATTATTTTAGTTATATGCCCATCTCTGCTTTCCTACCTACGTCTAATTTTCTCAACACGGAGGAAGTAAAGGACTGCAGTAACTGAGGTCTAATCCTATTCTGGCCCATATTGACGTAAATGTTATAATTCTGTATTTTGGATATATACATCGACTTGTCATCATTGGTTATTACACCATAATATTTACCACTAACTTCCCTCTTTCTACTGATAAACCATATGGGAAGTTAAGAAATCCATTTCCCCAGATGTAAAGGAGCTAAAGAAAGATCAGATTATTCTCGCTGTGAAGATCTTACAAACAAATGTGTTTTTAGTTGGTGATCAGAATCTGTAGATAAGAGTTGACAGGTTTATCTCAATCTTATTTGAGTAAAAAAAAACATCTAAAAAATGTAATTTAATTTTTTTTTCTTCATTCCAGCACTGGATAACTATCCTGTAGTCACTTCAGGTGCCATAAGAAGTAACTAACTACGGGGTCCAGCAGTGCTTGTCATAGACTCTCACCATGTCTGATAGAAGAGTATTTTTTCACTGTTGATCATGGTGAACCTCAGTTAAGTTAACCATATGGTCTTCATACAGCTGCAGAGATATTTCCTCTCATAAATCAGCCAGGGGAATATAAAACTATACATAATTATATCTCCACATTTTCCATATTTATTTATAGTGCAATTATTTTCAGGTGCTGCTTATAAATATCTCTGGTTTAATTGATCATTAGATATGGTGACCACCTCTATAACAGCAGAAGTTTAGGCAGTTTGCCTACAATTTTGGCCCACACAGTTAACCATAGCTCTTGATTTTGCTCGGCGGAAGAAAAAGTTGCAAAAACTACAAAAAAAAAAGAAAAAAAAAAAGAGAACATAATGTGGTATACTTCCTTCCCCAATGTGTCAGGATGACATTTTTGTAATCTACTTTCTCTAGTTGTCCCTGAGGCAGTGAATGGAGAGGCAGGGCGTATGCTAGACCTGCTACTCCACTGATATGGATTTCCTATGATCATTGGTTTCCAGCGGACAGACACCCACTAATCAGCTTGTATTCCCTATCCTGTGGAAAGGGAATAATCTTTTATCCAACCACAACCCCTTTAACTCTCCAGACATCCTCCTAAGTGAACCTGCTTGGATTAGTCAGTTGTGAACCTGTGCGGATTCTTTTGTAGAATGAGATCCGCCATTGATTATAGGCACATAGGTTGAGTGAAATTTTTGCCATTTGTTACATAGTTGGTATGCAACGCCCACTTGAGTGAGGTTTTTTAAATGGGTTAAATTTTTGGTGCCAGATAATTTGAACCAAAACGTGCACAGTAATAATAATTGCTTTACTTATATAGCACACACAGATTACACAGCGCTGCACAGAGTTTGCCAGATCAGCCCCTGTCCCCAATGGGGCTCACAATCTAATCAACCTACCAGTATGTTTTGGAGTGTGGGAGGAAACTGGAAGAAACCCACGCAAACACGGAGAGAACATACAAACTCTTTGCAGATGTAGACTTGCAGCGCTGGGGACCTGGATTCAAGGCTGTAATGCTAACCACTAAGCTATCATGCCGCCCATATAAATCAAATTCTATTTTTGGATTTTGACTAAAAAGACGCATTAAAAAGTGTCCAGTATGAACCTGGAGTTTGGGTTCAACATTATGTTGCATAATTAATGTCAGATTTTTCCCTCTTCATTATGCCAATTTATAATAATTTTGTAGACAAACTGCATAAAAATAAAAGATCTAATCTACAGATCTAATGGCAAAACATAATGAGATCAGACTTCATCATCGGGAGAAGCTGCTCAGACTTGTGTGTTGTGTTACAGGGTCAAACTATTGACTGTGTATTCAGTTCATCCCAAATGAGCTACTAGATTAATATTTTATGCATTTAATACATTTTTTTTCTATGTTGGAAAGTGATTATTCCATGACAACTTCTCTAAATAATTCATCTGCTAAAAAGAATATGCTACAAAATGTATTCTCAATGAACACAAACACGTTGTGTATTAATGAGGATTATAACGTTTAAGCAAATCTGCACAGAATTATTAATTCCTCTTGACTTGTTAACTGATAAAAGATGGGCAAATACCGGTCTCCTATCTGGTGCCAGTGGATCTTGACTACACGCTACATTTGTTTGTAGTCTGTAACCACGAAAACACATTGGGGCTCATTTACTAAGGGTCGCAGATCGCACTTTCGTCGGACTGTTCCTCTTTTTCGGGGATTGCACGGCTTGGACATGTATGTAACAAGTGTTTGCACTGGGATTGTGTCACACGCAATTGTTCTTTGGCGCAGCTATGCTGCGTTTCCATGCGACACAAATTGGGGGGCGGGCCATCGGACGATCCAACTGATTCGGACTGAGTGCGGGATTTATGTTTTAAATCGTGTCGCAATCCAATACACTTACATGCACCACATGCACCTCACCCCCCTGAGGAAGCTGCGGTCGGCGGCGGAACGCGTGGGGCGACCTCTCCTGAGCCCTCACCCTCTTCCCACACTCGCTGGTAATATATAGGCATTGGCTTATTTTGGGCGGTATGTGTTCTGTGGGCGATCTTTCTTACTCCTCGACACAGGGGATACTCTGCACCATCTGTGCACAGATCTCCATCATTTCATGCTGAGCCCACTGCTAGTGGTTACCCCACTGCAGTTAACATACACACATACCCAGCCGCCACACATTCACATATCCTAGCCAGTGTGTTTGTGGGTTTTAATTGTGGGTGGCCCAGGTCTGGTTGACCTGACAATATCAGGTGTCAGGCTCCAGTTGTTCTCTCACTTATGGGTGCACTGGCATGCATCCTTTTTAAATGCTTTTATTTTTGCTCCATGGATGTTTGTTCTATGTTCATGTTGGTAACTTAAATCAATAAAATTTTGTCTTTTGGCTACTTGACACATGCTTCTCTTTTTTGTTGTACGTAAAAAATGGTGAACTTCGGCGGACCTGAGCGGGGAAGCAACACATGAAGGATATTGGGCGCACAATTTCAGTGATTCGCAGCACAGTGCATTATCGTTAGACAATGCACTTTCAGTGAACTCCAGCGGACAGTTAAGTAAATGTGCCCCATTATTCTGCATAGAATACAAAATCTTCAAGTTATACTAAAATTGGTTATGAATTTAACGCTGGTCTTCAGATTTCCTTGCGTTATTAATAGTGACTAGAGCTGTGACAACATCTCATTAACAGCCATGAAAAAGACAAGATGTCACCATTAGAATAGCGGACATAGCTGTAAGGTCAGGAATGCTGACAATGTAGATCTGGGATGGAATAATAAAGTAAGGGATCATGTGTATGGCAGATGTTGTGTAGCGGCGCACCGGTCCTGCTACTCTGCTCAGGGCACTATATGGCACCACACCACGTTATGGAGAGATTTATCTGTAATGTATATGATTCATACTCATATCTCCATATAAAACCGGAGGTGAGTAGGACTTTAATAGGAGCTACAACTTGTGTTGTGACAATTGTTTCTCTTTTGCTGTTCTCCGGCAAGGTAAGTGGCTACATCTAGTAGTTTGGGATGATGCAATACTGTTTATAATTCTTATTATCATAAAAAGATGTAGAGGCAATTCACATAAATAAAATATGTAACACCTCAATATGGTGACAGGGCTGCGTAGCTGTACGAATTCCCCACCGGTGTACATGGCTAGTGATAGAAATCATTGCTTCTGGCCAGTTGTCATTTCCTGGAGAGCGAATGTGCTGAGTGGACATCTGCTTTCTTCCTGGCAGTACAATACCAGACAATACCTACATCTGCTGTTCAAGGAAGGGGGGACGCTCCAAGCAGGATCCTACTATTCTCTCTCATCTCCTTGCTGGTGGAGGAAGGAGACAAACAAACTCCTTTTCATCTTGGTCTCAGGCAACGAACAATGGAGGACCAGCACAATGGCACCGTGACGCTCTTGTACGCTCGCGCTGTTAGTTTAGGCCAATTGTTATGACTTTATTCAATCTGGACGGGCTGTACACACGATCACAGCCGTGTTCTACATGATAAGTGGGGTATCATGGAGATGCACGGTTTTCATTTTAATAGGTCAATTTGTGAGTTGTTATTGCATTGTACGCTTACTGAGGTCTCGTACGCATCCATCAAAATGTAATTAACGGCCCATTTGTAGAAGAAGATTGGTAAACAAATTAAGTTAAATTGACTTGAAGTATCCTCCGGCTGCTGTGATAAACCTCCAGTACATATCTAGGAGCGGGGGCCCACATCTGCTTCCCCTCACCATAAAAGCTGTTGCCCTGCATATTACTTATTGCTTCCCCTGATACTTATGGACTTATTCAGGAGGGTAAAAATATAGGGAACAAAAAGTCTGGTAATGTCATGTCGCTCCAGGGTATTTTCCCCCTCCCTGATTTCATTATATTTTGGATCTTTGTCACACTTAAACATTTCAGATCATCAAACACAAGTAAATATAAGACAAACATTACACAAGTGAAGACAAAATGCAGTTTAGAAATGAATGTCTTATTATCATCCACCGCCAGATTTACTGATGGGGTGCACTGTGATTACGCCCCAAATAAGTGACCTAAACAAATTGAGATACTAAAGTATACAGTCAGGGAGGCTGAGATGTGAGCTCCTTAAGGAAATATGTGAGAAGAACATCCATAAATAATAGTATGGAAAATGTGTTACCAGATGAAGAGTCAAACAGCTGCTAAGCATGGGTGTAACTAGGAGAGATAGAGCCCAATAGCAGACTTCTGAATGGGGCTTCCCCTTTCCCACTTAAAAATATACATATTACACTCATATTTACACACACATTTCTATACCTACATACCCATTGCAGATATACATACAGCATATCCACATCACATATATGTTATATACATATTATGCTGTACTATTCTTTAGTGTCAGGTCAGAGGATGGGGCCCCCTAACACTGCGGGCCCCATAGCGGCTGCTATGGCTGCTACCACTATAGTTTCGCCCTGCTGCTAAGCAAATGTGATATATAGAGATAGTAACAGGTGAGGGACTACATGGAATATTTTTGGTGTAGAATCAGTTAAACCAGATCCAAAACAAAATTGCTGCTGCTCTGTAGGTGCTTTTTTAACATTTTAACTACATCATGCCATATGAATGTAGATCTGGTAAATAAAAGTTATGAATTATAATTATAAAGCCATTACTCTGTAAAGTGCAATGTGTGAGAATAATTCTAGGTCCTAGAATGAAAATGATTTAGTGAAAGTACAAACCCATGCTGTTTCTACAATCTCATAGGTAGTGAATAATTATTCCTATGGTTACGGATGCCCAAGGAGGTCAAAATTAATGTAGTTTGCCTTGTTTCCATAGTTACCTGGAATGATGGGAAGGTCAGCCAGTCGCGCAGTAGAACATATAACAATTGTGTGAATGTGTCAAAAGCATTTTAAGAAATGTTTTACTGAGAATCCTAATTAGAAAACATTTCAGGAGACAAATAAAAGCTTATTACCCAACACTGCCGAATAAAATACAACTATAACAGAGACATCCAGAGGACACAGAACCACAGAAGTGTCTATAACCCCCTCAAAAGTGTCTAAATAAACACCAACGAAACCAGAAATAATCTGCACACTTCTCACCTGCCGTATCCTTGTCACTTAGTTTGGAAAACAAAACCATTGCTTCAGCAGAATTGTCTCTTCACATTCTCAAGTACAAACCCAAAAAGGCAACACCATAACCTTGACTGAGGCTTCCTGAATGTGTTGTGTTTACAGCAAAGGAAACGGCCCGAGAACCATCTACCAATAGTTATTTTACTATCGGATATGCAAAATGAATCTTCAAATAAATCACAGGCAATGAACTGTCGTGCAACCATGGTTGGGGTCCTACAGGTCTTCAAAAAGAAAAATCAAAATCACAAGATGTGTTGGCAAATTGATCAAAACAGGCAGTGAGTTTGGTGGACTGATGCCCCCAAGCCCTCCCAGTCCTGTGTTGCAGCCACCCTCCTATGGCGCCAAATCAAGGCATTACCCCCCTCAGTATCCTACTGCCTACTATAGGGAACCTACTATGAGAAGTAGATCTGATGGTAGATTCCCGCCTGCCTACCTCTGCCCTAATCTGTAATTTAATAATTCCGGAACCTAACTTGTTAAAAACATTATTTTAGAAATATGTAAATTAACTACAGAGGATCCTGGGGCGTGTAAAAGCCTTAGTTCCCAGTGCTTGGCCAGGCTAGTACACGCCATAGTAGCCTCAAACTACTAAAATAACATTATTAATTCATGTATTAGGGCAGAGGCAGGAGGAATCTAGCATCAGATCTACTTCTACACAGGACCATATGGTCTTTTCTGTTCTGTATATACGGCTGTATTCTGGCAGTACATACGGGACGTTTTCTAACCTTGTTTTTTGTAATGCAATACAATTTTCTTTCTGCTTTTTAATTTTTTTTTTTTAATTTTTAAATAGGTTTCTTGCCACTGGGAATTCGTTCCTTTTTTTTCTACAGCAAAGGGTTATTGTGGAACGTGTTTGCCTACATGTGAAGGCAATTTAGAAATATCAGTCACAAATAAAAAAAAAAAAGAGAGTGTACATGGACTTTCTTCCCCTTATAAAAATGGCTGGACCATTATACAATCTCTCATACCTCTTTGGTCACCCCCTCATCCTCATAGACTGTAAACTTTTGTGAGCAGGGCCCTCACTCCTATGGTTTCACATGACTGTTGTTACCCTTTAATGTATTATTTTACATATATGTTCCCTAAGATCTGTAATGCGCTATGGAATTTGATGGTGCTATATAAATAAAGATTAATATTATTATTAAATTAAAAAGGAACTGCTCGACCCCTGACTTTGGGAGGCAGTAGGATACCGAGGGGGTAATGCCTTGATTTGGTACCATAGGAGGGTGGCTGCAACACAGAAATGGGAGGGCTTGGGGGCATCAGTCCACCAAACTCACTGCCTGTTTTGATCAATTTGCCAACACATCTTGTGATTTTGATTTTTCTTTTTGAAGACCTGTAGGACCCCAACCATGGTTGCACATGGTTCATTTTATCATCTTCAGCTACCTCCTTAAGATCAGGAACCAGGGACCGCAGATAAATGTCCTCTGGGGAGTCTTACCTGCCATTCTGGTGTTCATCAAGAATTTGTGGTTCAGAGGACAGAACTGGCTGGAGATTTTTGGTTCTGCCAGAGGTGGTGTGTTTCAAAATGCAAAATGTAAACACCATGTGTAAAAGCAGACTTAGGCCTCATGCGCATTAGCACTGATACGGTGTACATTTTTGCGGTTGTGTCATGCCTCCATTATTTCTATGGGAACCTACACACAGCTGAGGATTGCCCTGCATCATGTCGGAGCCTTCTGGGCACGAGAAAAACATCTGAGAGCAGGTCCTATTCTTGGCCCTGTTTTCGTCTCTTACCTTCTACAGAACGCAATGGAGACATTAACAAAAAAAAAACCCCTGTCTGACACACTCTCATCCGTGTCTCATCCGTATTTGCATTGGGTTGCCAGGTAACATTGTCGATTTTTTCATGTGGGCCACAAAGATGGATGACGCAAGGAATACACACAGGTTCACTTTGTGGCCACAGAGCACAGACATGGCAGATATACTATTGATACATGGTTGTCCAAAAAGAGCCCTTAAGGACATGAAACATGCACGTCTGAATGTCTGTGTCGGGCCAGCATTGTATCTGCATCAATTTTTCTCAGTTGGTCATCACTGCTAGCAATCTCATATCATGGAGCAAGGATTTTAGGGATAGATTAGTAGGAGAGTTGTAACCATACAAACTGCAGAACAAAGGGGTTGGATACTTTGCTGTAGAGTAGGCAGTACAGGCAGTCCCCGGGTTACATACAAGATAGTAGAGGGGATATATACTGGCTAGATAATAATAATGTGAGCACCGTTAATGTGCTGTATGATGCTAGATCAAGGAAGCCAGCCCCATTAATAGGATACTAAGCCTATTAAAATAAATCTGAACTCGGGCAATTAGCCTAGATAATAGCATGCACCGAGGTCTGACTAACAGAGAGTGGAGGCTAAACGTACTAAGATGCAGGGAAGGGGAGGGCTCATGAGCCGCACTACAGCCTAGATGGGCTATTAATAGTGGCTCTATTGCTATAGCCACTACCACCCTACTCCTAAACTAGCACTCCATAAATCTAAGATCCGACGCGTTTCCCTATATAGTTCATCAGGGATCAGGTATTCTGTATATACATACAAGATAGGGTCTGGAGGTTTGTTCTTAAGTTGAATTTGTATGTAAGTCGGAACTGTATATTTTATAATTGAAGTTCTGGACAATTTTTTTTCTTTTGTCCCAGTGACAATTGGAGTTTCAAAATTTTTGCTGTAATTGGACCAAGGATTATCAATAAAGCTTTATTACAGACACCTTACAGCTGATCATTGCAGTCTGGGGCTATAGTAAAGCATCCAGAAAGCTTCACCAGAGGTCACAGTGGGCAGAGGGGTCTGTCTGTAACTATGGGTTGTCTGTAAGTCGGGTGTCCTTAAGTAGGGGACCGCCTGTATAGAAATAAAAGTTGGCAAAGATTACCCATTGTGCATAAAGATTTTCTACAGAATGGGTCCTATGTTAAAGGCTGCTCAACACCATAGCAGAAGCAGAGGAACATGTGACTAGTACAATGCCATTGCATGAAGTAAACCATCGGGCTATAAATCGCTCTTCTCCTTCACCACACACCCTGGTATTAATTACGTTTTTTTCTGTAAAGTAAGAGAACGGCAGCTGTTCATTTCCATACCACCACATAAACCCCAAATATTCTGCATTTCCAGGCAGAACAATTTCAGCTAAATGCTGTTCATTAATCCCAATTAACATTTTTAGAAGAACATTAGATTAATCCCAGCTTGACATGTGTAACATACAGTGCTAGCCACTTTATATTGTTTAAACAAAAAAAAAAAAATTTTTTTTTTAAAATAAACTTATAGTATTTATTCTTTAACATTTCTTTGCTGTCAAAGAATGAAACCTTTTGCAGATTGTCCATGTAATCGGCTTCTGATGCAGATCCTGGCACGATTCTGCGGCAACAAGTTGCTTATTTCTTGTGAGTTAATATTCTGCAGAAACGCCTTTTCCACATTGTGTATACAAGATCTCCATCAATCCCATACACTACAATGCTACTGATACGACTGATTTACCATGCAGGAAATCTGCTGCTTGTACGCTATGTGTGCATATACCCTGTGTATATACCGGAAATGACTAAAGCCTTCTTTTCCGGAACCTGTCGATTATCCAGTCCTGGACACCAAAATAGCCTTTTAATCTGAGATTTTGATCTACAAGCCAGATAATGTGGCCCTGCTTGTGCTGGAGTCTATATGGAAAGAGTTATAGTATGAGCTTGCTCATCTCTATGCTGTGTACATACCTTCAGATACACTGCTCACCAGGGGCGTCGCTAGGTCAAAAGATCTGGGGCTCGTGCCCCGGATCTCCCGGGTCAGCAGGACATTTGTCCGGCTGCCTGTGATCCTACCGTCTCTCATCACAATCCATGATCTCAGGACACACATCGTGATGAGAATGCGCGCACTCACTGCTTTCCCCAGCAGGAGCTGCAGCCTCCGGGAGAATAATACTTTGGAGGCTGAAGGACCTGCGATGAGGTCATGATCACATGACCTGCCGGGGCAGGCAGAGCGCAGAGCTGCATCAGTGAGGTGGGGAATGATAAGAACTAGGGAAAGGGGAGAACATGGGGGGGCTGTGTGGGCACCTTACATACTGGGGGCTGTGTGGGAGCATTACTTACTTGGGGGCTGCTGTGTGGGCACACATTACTTCGTGGGGTTCTGTGTGGGCACATTACTTCCTGGGGGGCTGTGTGGGGGAATATTACAGGGTGGGGGGGCTGTGTGGGCACATTACTTACTGGGGCACTGCATGGGCACCTTACATGCTGGGGGCTGTGTGGGAGCATTACTTACTGGGGGGCTGCGTGGGGCACATTACAGGAGGGTTTTTTGGGGGACACTACGGGAGGTTGTATGAGGGACATTACTGGGGTGCCTGTGTAATGCAGACAGGCCTCGGTTTTCCAATGAAACATGTGTGATCGGTAACGAGCACCTGGTTTTGTTTAAATGCAAGACAAAGGTGTGACGCAGCCTTACAGTATTTAGGGGAGATTGTTAGGGGCAGCACTAGGATAACACTGCCAGGGAACCAAGATGTAGGGACAATGAGGAACCTAAGATGTTTCGATGCCTAATGGAGAAGATGGAGGAAGCATTAACTACAGGCACTGGATGTAAGTAGGGATTTCTCCTGCGGTTTCTGTAGCTGTATATACAGACACGTGTAATTCTTTATTAATATTTACCCCTTACTGGTGTAGGAGAGATAAGTAACACCCAGGATCTTCAGTACCATGAGACAAGTGGCTCATGCAGGATTAGTCATTTTCTTATACAAGTCACCCCTTCCTCCTCATAGACTGTAAGCTCTTGTGAACAAGCCCCTAATTCCGACATTTACATATGGACTTATTTAATTTGTATGTGTTCCCCTTGATCTGTAAAGTGCTATGGATTATGATAGCGTTCTATAAAGATTTATGTATTTATAATGTAGACCAACTTAAAGGGAATGTATTGGCAATATTCTTTTTGACGCAGATCGAGGAATGTATCACTTTTAATTAACTGTATTCATTTTCTGTTCACAATTATGAAGGCATATGTGGGATATACAGCACCATAGACTGAAGTGGACTTAGTGAGGTCTGGAGGAGAGGTTTCAATAATCTGCGACATCATGTACAGTTCGTAGTGAATACACAGTAATAGCAGTAAAGGAGGTATTATCCTCTATTGTAATCTTTTAGGTATTGACTGCTGCAGGTCACCCCCTACAGAATTAGAAAGACAGTTACCATAATTATTATGGCCAGTGAAAATTTCCGGATATCATAATTCTTTTGATTAAAGATTGGATTATATGATTATTTGATTCCATGTTGCTTTCTAACAATTAATCTTAATATAAGTACCTGGTTTAAAAATTAGGTTATTTTCATGTCACACATTCCCTTTAAGTGTTCATCAGAATTATTGCTTGACAGAAGAATTAGCACACTTTAAAAGGAGTTTCCACAAATTCTGGAAAACCCATTTGGGGCAGGGACCCCGCTTCGGCATCCTTTTTTGTATGGTGCCAGTACTTTCGACTTTCAAGATGCGTCTTGGTAGTAATGAGACAATGCGGGTGAAATGGTCAGTTTGTGCTCTATTTTGACCATAAATGATGTCCTGTTCTCAGAGGCCACGGATTGGCCAAAGTTTTGCCACACCTGTCTCAGCCTCAAGGAGATTTCAAGATTCCAGGAAAACCCCTTTAAATGGTTTGTAACAATTCTCCTTCACCATAAACCTAGTATAGATGCTCAGTCTTCCAGATTTATCACATTAACGTCCAACCACAATTACTTGACGCGTCAAAGGCAGGAAAAAAAAACATGGGAGATGAAAATTCCTTTGTTCCACAGCTTCTTTATTTATTTATTTGCTCTTGTCTGCAAATAAGAGGACTGACCTAACACAGGTAAAGTTAAGCGTTTCTACGCTACTCTATTGACCCTTGTACACACTGTTGGATGATTTGCTTTCACCATAGGTATAGACACAGGATACTGAACACAACTCCATTTTAGTGCTACAGCCTTACACCTACATAGGATTTTAGATCTTCAGCTACATATTGTTGCCAGTTACATCATATACACATACAGGAAAAATACAAGACTTCATTGATTTTCACAATATTTAATTTGTACACTAATGTAACTATATGCAACTTCTGAAGACAATTGAGGGTACAAGAAAGGTTCAGAGCACGCTTATAGTTTGGTCCGATATTATCGTAATGTAGTGCTGAATTTCTCCCATTTCCCATTTAGAGAACAAGGAAACATGACGGACGTCACATGCACACACTCACTTGTCAACAAGTTTAGAAACAGATTAACTGCTATACAACCCGCGGTATCAACCATACATTTCTAATAAGGCTATTATAATACATCTATATGCAGCATAATCTGTCGACACAGCCATTCAGAAGTCAGCACCGTATATACATATGTATATATTAACAGTTGGAAACAGCAGATGCAACGGGGACAATTAAAAAGTGCCATTCCAAGGCTGCACATAAAAATAATATAACATATTTACAAAGCTTGGAAAGTCAGATGCAAAATAAGTTATTGCCAATGCCCTTTAAGGAACCAAAAAAATATGGGCGTTTTATACATTACAGTAAAATGTATCACTTTATATAATGATAAATCTCTCTCTGTTCATTTACAACTTATCCCGGCGTGAGGGCTCCTCAGCCAAACCTTTTCTATGGCTTTACCATGGTTAAGGGTAATAAATAAATAAGCATGCTAAAATGTGGATATCTATTTGGTCATGAAGCTATTCGCCTATTACCAACTGTACATGTGTCAGCTTAGTAGATGGGGTGAAAGACGACTGATGAAGGATGAGGGAGGGACGAGGGGCCAGTGTTTGACTACAAAATTCCTGTCCATGTTGAAGGTCTTTGGTTGTCTGCGTAGGGACCAATATATTACACCGTTTCCTTCCAACCATACCGATTCATTATCTGTATCACCGTTCTGTAAGATACGTAAAGGGATGGAAGAGTCTAGAAGCGGGGAGAGGAAGTCAAGTTTATGGAGGGGACACATCCGAAACAAGTCCAAAAGCAAAAGAATTGGATAATTTAATTTATGTTTAAGTGCTATATTTTCACCATTGTGGTGTGAGATTTTAATCGGCTCAAAATTATATTCTGATCCGTTTTCTTAACATATCTCTGTATCATGGAGAAACACTTGTAACTGCTTCAGTACAAAGCTACAAACACCCAGGTAAAGAATGTACAGGAGGATTCCCAATACAGTATATAATTCCCAATGTAATGCTGCAAATAATAGGGACATCACTCAACAGTTTGTTCTGACAAAATGTGCAACATGGGCCCAAAATCAATTAACAGTGTTGAGTTCAGCCTTACTAAGTTTGGACCAATAGTAGCCATAATATTTATAAAATATTTATATATTTTATATCCAATATTGCCGTGGTCCAACCATGTATCTGACTCTGACTAAAGCCTGTATTGTTGCTATATAAGCTAGTAGTAGTTACATCTAAAATAGAAGGAGCTTCCTGCTCATGACAAACAGGCAATGCCATTGTGGTTAGAACAATCCAAAAATCACCAAAACAGTCCCTTTTTATATCCCAGTTCATTATTCGACTGAGCCTTTTCTACCATTCTGTGCACAACTATGGAGCAGCTGCAGGGCTCGAGTGTTATATTAGATTCAAGCACTGCTGCAGACACCCCAGATTTCTTTTGCACTCCCAAGATCAAAGCCATCTACACTAGAAACTAACATGACATTAAACGGGGGATGCAGTTGCCTCTGCAGTGGCTGTAAATAGGGATAATCGTGGACAAATGCAGTCCACCAAGGATGTAAATATCTGCATTTTTTTTGTAATTTACCATTTTACACAGTTCCCGAGATCAGAAAATACCCCTAGCAGCCACAACTAAAAGGGGGCTTACTCCAAACATGACATGGGTGTAAGCCGTAGGACAACTAATAAAAACAACAATATCAATTATTCATCAACCTACGTAACCTTTCCTGTAGCTGCTCTCAGTTTTTACACTCCCATTGATACCCTGAATTCAATAATATAACATTACGGGGCTTACAGAGAAAAGAAATATAAAAAAAAAAAAAAAAAAACACAATTTTTGGCACAAGCCACGGTCAGGGCCTCTTAAAAGGAATCTACCGACTACATCAGAGTTTTGTGGAACTACAGAAATATGTGGCATCTTAGACATAGCCCTGAAAAACTAGTTTTATTCTTTATGCATCTGCTCTATCTGGAATGGTTGTTTAAAGGGAGGGCGAGTTGATACAAGAGGAGGGGGTGGTAGGGTGTAAGGTGCAAGAATGAATGGCCCAGAGGGAACCTACTTATATGCAGTACAAGCAGAGTCGGGCAGAGCTGCACATGCGCAAGTCTTCTCTGGGTTGTGCATCCTTGCATCTGGTGGTAGTGCAATGGAGGCTAGAACACCACTTTATGCTCATGAGCACAAAGAGTAAAAACTTTTTTAAAGGAACTACAACAAAAAATATATATAGTGGTCAGTCTGATGTCAGACCTTTACAATGCTTAAGTAGTTCCATAGGTGGTTGACCCCCTTTAATTCTGCTAACAGATATTACTACAATTGGTGTGCTAAGCCCCGGTTTTAATATATTGGCCCTTGTAAGGTAACCTCTCCTTTTTTAATTTATTGTTCAACTAGGTCTCAGTAGAGAATATAGGGTTTTCATAAAAACACAGCTGAAAAAAAAATTCAGCACAGATGTTAGGAGCTAAAACTGACAAGGTGTTAGAAGATGGACATTCAATACATTTTTCAAAAGAAATCTGATTAAATATTTCCCCAGTTGGTACAGGGCATTACAGGATGAACCTATAGTGAGAGTCATTGATCACAGTAACTGGATACATTTCTTCATACAAAGCAGGAATAAAACATTTGTAGAACACATGAAAATAATTATGTAGATATGAAATTAGAAAATCGTATATGGAAATTGTTACACAGCGCTTGAGCAATAAAAGCAATATTTGGGTATCTACAAGGCCATGTAAACACACAGATTAGTGTTTCATCATTTCGTAGAGCCGAGTACACACATGCATCTTTGTAGAATATCTGGAGTGGAAGAGGGGGAATCGGGATTGTCTTCATTTATGTAAAAAAAAATTAAAATTAAAGGTTTTGGAATAAAACATTATAATCTGCTATTTTTAAGACAAAGGAGGGATTGAATGTGTCGGGACACTGAATCTCAGTGCAAGCCTTGGAACATACGAAACCACCCAAAAGGAGGATCCTACAACAAAACATTATTGCTTTGGTTCTCTCTCAGACACACAATAGTACACCACAATCACAATAGTAAGGACTGGAATTATGCGAAAAATAAGGAAATCTAAAAAAGAAGGTCTCCTTAGCTTAAGTGCTGAAAATGAGATTTGCAAGTGCTCCTCAAAAAGTATGTTTGAAGGTCACACTCGAAGTGATTTCTTTTTGTTTTCGTTAAAACAATAGAAATTTACACAGTAAAAATATTCAAAATGAGCTACAAAAAAAAAAAAAAAGTGTCAGCGAGCAGCCTGCATTGAAGTACAACGTGCTGCCGATCTACCTAGCAAAAAAAAAAACAAAATAAAACTGTAATAAATAACTGCCTGTGAAGCCCACAAAAAAAAAAAATAATAAGACGTCAAAACGGCATAGACAAAAACAGTAGCTGTCCTCAGCCTTGAACAATGGTGCCACACTGCTATGTACATCAAGCGACTATTAAATAACGTGGCAACAGCTGGCCTGGCTAGCCGTACATAGTAGTCCCTCCTTGGGATTTCGCTGGATATTCACAGATATAGTTTTTTCGCAAAGAGGTAGCTGTAAAACATTGTTCTTAAAGTTCTTGCTCTTCAGAAGATCTAGTTCGTTAGCCGTGTCTGACATTTGGTCAGAGAATAATCTGATACTGCCAGTAGGTGCGGTTTTACTGGCAATGCCATTGGAGCTAATACACATCTTCCAGCTGGACTTCTCCTGCACTTTGACACTTGAGAATGACAGATTATTTTGAGGGTCAATGATATACTTGGCTCCATTATGAAGCTGGGAGCCCAAACATAAACCCATGAGTTTTAGGCTTTCTACAAGTTCTCCTGCACTTCTTGGGGACTGCTGCACTGTATTTCCGGAGCCAGCACAGGTACGGCTAGTCCCGGAGGAATTATTGTTGTTGCCACCAGATGTATTGGATGGACTTCCACCTCCTTTGTTATCACTTGGACTAGTTTTGTCAACACCCGTACTTCCATTGCTTGGTTTACCTTGTCCTCCTCCATCACCCTGATTTCCAGGTGGACCTTCACTACTGTCTCTTCTGTGCCAAGAATAGGTGAAGCCACTATCTTTGTCCAGGCGCCTCCTGCTCTCAGAGTCATCATCGCTGGTTTCTGAGCTGCTGCAACTTGATCCCCGGCCTTGGCTTTTCCTTCTGTGGTATCTTTTATGAACAGTACCAGGAGATGCAATGTTCATTTTTAATCTACTCAGTTTTGGGGGAAGATTTTCGTCCATATCAAACTCATCATCAGATTCTCCTTCTTCAAAGATCTGGTTGAGCACTGGGGCACTCTTTCTAGAGGTTAGTCGATTTGTAACAGAGGGTTTGCGACGCAAAACAACTTGAGTGGACAGTGGAACAGGTTTTTTATCTTCTTCGTCTTCCTCCTCATCTTCCTCAACTCTAAAGAGACATTTCCTTCCACTTGTTGATGGGTTTACGGCCACAGGAGGTATTCCTGAAGATGCAGGACCAGAAAAATCAGGCACATCTTCCTTTTTAATTGGTTCCACCATGCCTTTATTTCTATGGCCATTTAGCACATTTTCTGCACTTCGTGCTGCTGTTGGTGGCACATTCACATGAGCTATTGGAGAAGCTGTAAGATCATCATCCAAATCTTGTGGAACGTCAATCTTTGTGGGCCACGATTGCCTAAGGAAGAAATTACACACAGGTTACTACAAAACACAGACAAGAAATCACTCAATAACAGACATACTAAGACCATGCATTTTTATACTATTTCGTGTTCAATGTATTGAAATTCATAATTACAAATTGCTCCTCTTTAGTGCCAACACCAACTTTACCAATTCATTTTAACAAAAAATGGTATGAAGCAGATTATACAAGTCTCAGCGGCGCAAAAGGATTTTGTTCCCTTCTCTGCTATCACGACCAGTGGACCAGTCTGTCTACAGGGGTGGGGGTAGGGGTGGGTCTCAGTCTCCTTATGCATTCTTCCTCTCCTCCACGCTATCCCTCTCCCTATCCCCCTGCATGAGTGGGGACTAATCCCTAGGGACTCTCTAAAATAAGCCCTTAAGGCGACATTGGCCATTACCTAAATTGGGCCTTGATGTTACTGGGACTGGCAGACCGTGTTTGAATTTCCTTTTCTTGCTTCTCTCGCAAAATCCTCTCAGCCAGTAAGAAGTACGTAGCTGTAATGTGGTTGTACTTATTGGTCTCCAAGGCACTAAGGGAAAAAAAAAATAATAATAAAAAGAAATTGAACCACTCCCCACATAAACCCTATAAATATAGGGAAATAAAAAGAATTACGAAACAAAGCAACATGTTAGGACATCACAGAATCCTCAGAAAACAGTTGCATAGGGCAGCGGCAGTAACCACTTACTCGACAATTGCGTCCCGGTCTGCGATGTCACCTAGGACCATCCTCTGGATAATGCCGTTGTGCTCCTCCTCAGAGAGGTTTTTGTAGGACACTAGAGGAATGTTATATTTTGTTGCAGGTGACGGGTCAACTCCTTGGAGCCAAGGATGGTTTTCAATTTCCTCTAGAGATGCTCTTCTCTTGGGATCTCTCTGGAGCATACGTGTGATCAGACTGGGAATTGATGAGACAAGGTGTAAGATTATAAAATGAACAGGAAAGCATAAACGTATACAGACATCTGAGGGCCTATACTGAAGTTATGTTATAGCGTAACTAACCCAGGCATTGGACATTTTTATTAACATTAAGGTTTCGGACACTGCAGGCATTATTAATACAATACCTCATATATAATGGGGGGGGGGGTGGCTTTCAAACAAGTTGAAGTCCTAAACAAACATTAAATTGTTTGGATAATTGGACTTCAACCACTGCCACTTTCTGATTCTGAAGGCAGAGCCACTTTAATATGGCATTCAATAGGAAGATTACGTGGCACCAATGAATGAAGGAGAGCAAAAGTTCAGCTTATCAAATAATATTTTAAGAGAAGTGTGGAATAAGGTTCGCAGAGGATTAAAAAAAAAAAAAACCCAACTGCGTTAGACACGCTATGATTTAAACTTTTTTTTTTTTTTGGTTTGTCTTGGCAAAAGCAAAAATATTATTAGGTTACTGATGGTAGACTGCCCTAACTCGCTTGATCCTTAACTCTTCTAGGGGATGGAACCGTTTTTTATCATATCCTGGAATGGCACAGATTTTCAAAAAAGCCATTTAAAAATATATGCCAATGAACTGGAGGTGCTCCTGCCTACTTCACCAGAGCATCCTTGCATACCCCCATTGCATACATTTAAATTAAAAGCAAGTGAGTTCGGGAAGTCTACCATCAGTAAACCTAATGGCAGATGTCCTTAAACACAGAGCGTAACAGTTTTACGAGGAGGGAAGACTTTATTTCTGGAATAAGTACTTTTAGACTGTATATACCATATATACTCGTGTATTAGCCGAGTTTTTCAGCACAAAAAATGTGCTGAAAAACGTCCCCTCGGCTTATACACGAGTCTATAACAAAAAAAATTACCCACTTAAAAAAATAAACTTAAATACTCACCCTCCGATGTCAGCGCATCCCGTCTTCTTTCTTCTCCGCGGCTCCTCTTCTCTCTTCCGGCATTGACGCAGCCATGTTTTCTTAGTGGCCGCGCATACTATGACGTCAGCAGCGCCCGCGTCATAGTATGCGCCTGCTAGAAGAAAACATGGCTGCGTCCATGCCGGAAGATAGAAGTGAGAAGAGGAGCCGCGGAGAAGAAAGAAGACGGGACGCGCTGACATCGGAGGGTGAGTATATAAGTTTATTTTTTTTTTTAAGGGCCGTGGGGGGGGCTGCCTATATGCTACTAGGGGGCTGCCGTATACTACTAGGGGACCGCTGTATACTACCAATCTAAGTGGCATCCACAAGATGGATGTAACCAAAGCTCCTCAATACGATTAATAATGTCTAAAACCATTGCTTTGGGGAGCTATATTCTTAAAAAAAACTAATTAGTATTTTAGATTATATGAAAAATCCAAAAGAACACAAGAAAACCAACTTACTCTTTACACTCTTTGGACACATGTTTAGGTACTGTATATTTACAGTCCATTATCATAGTCAGTGTTTCACTGTCATTGGCTTCTTGGAATGGAGGAGTCCCACACACCAGCATGAACAGGATGACCCCCAGGCTCCAAATATCTGAAATAACAAGAGAATCAAAATGAGTATTTTAGTCTTTATTATGGCATTAGAACACAATTTATTAGCTTGAAGTACTACTGGTTACCCATATACCCATTTTTTTTTAGTAGGTTAAGGAAACCCACTGAGCCTGGTCTTCCAGCACAGTCCATTGCTGGAACCCCATACATAACAGATGGTGTAAGGTTTCCACAACTATCCGGTCATACAAGGAGAACTTTCTCTTAAGCTTTCTCTGCCAATGAGCAGCACAATGCCATTTTAATACTTTTTATAACTTAGTGGAAGTTACCATGTAACTTTTATAGTGGCAACAACACTTAAAATAACCATGAGAGAGCAGACCCTGTTTAGATGAATGCACGGAGATGTGAACAGATGCATGGTCTAGCCTTTTAAGGGGTGGATTTAGCACTAACCTGGAGGATCTAGTCCAAGTTCTGAACCTTGTGTAGAAAAGTCAGAAATATCTGCACGTTTTTCTAAAAAAAAACCCCTTGCTGTCGAAATATCATCTTAAGAGGAAGTTAATCTTTCTGCTAAACATTTCTGGTAACAGGGTACAGCATGTGCTTTAACTTAGTAACAAACATAATGTTGTAATGTATTTACGCACACACCCATGATACAGCAGCCTGTGTGGATACATACATTCAAGAAAACCAAAGAATTCAAGTCTTAAAGGAGCCCCCCCCCCCCCCCCAAATTATACACAAGGTTACCTGGGGTCTTTATTCCAAGTTTTGTCGTAGTCTAATGTTTTTTTACTACACTTCATTCACACTACTGTACAAGTGTGACTACAATTCCCATAAATGTGTGTGGCATTTCCAATGTTTTGTCGTGTTTTTGTCTGAATGGAGCAACATGTTTTCCATTTATAATGAATGTTAAGACTCAGTCATAGCACGGCAGAGATCAGCAGCGCAGAATTCACAATGAGATTTCACAACAATGTCGCCCGGGGCATCAACACAAGTAGCAAATCATTTTTTTTTTTGTATGTACTGTATAGATTAGTATTAGTGTTAAAGCAATCAGCGATTACATTCACACAAGTGGCAGCAACAGAAAAAAAAACTCACCCAAGAAACCAGTTGCGGGTTACATCCATTAGTATGGGGTCATCTGTTGAGTTTCTTGAATTTTTATGGTGGGCCATATGACACAGCGTGGCCAAAATTATGCCGGCTATGGTATATACAGCATTCATTATATGTGCCATCACTCTACAAAACTGACCAATAGCAAGGATATTACTGCTATCCGTCATGCTGCACCTGTACTTGCTGTAGTTTCCGGTAACTATTCCACGTTTAGCACGGCAGTGTGCAACAATCCTATGGACGTTACTGTGACCAGGCCACAAGTGTGGGAACTTTCCCCATTTAGCAGAAGGTGCATGTTTCCATAGAGCCACATCCTTCTTGTAGCCAAAAATTGTTTCCCTCACACATCAACTTTGTTCCCTTACCAGGCATACAGCAGCAAGTCACAAGGCTTTTTGGTCTACTCGATCGAGACTGGCGGCTCCTCCCATGTCCAATTCCTCTACTCACTTATTCAGCACTTTATGTCTTGTCACCAGAGTGAGGTCATCTAAGGTCATTTACCCCCTAAAATTTGTAACAATCTACCCCATGTAGCTGACCACATGAAACACAGCATGCCTCCATGGAGGCATGCCAAGTATTAAAAGTCCATGGAGACATGCTGTGATTTCATGTGATCAGATGCATATATGAGGTACAAATGTTAGGGTGTAAAGGACTTTAGATTACATCAGTATCATCACATGATATGTAGTGCTGAATTATGTATCGGAGTTCTCGCTCAACATTACAGCAAGGTACTGTGTATAACATTTGACACAGTATATCCCATGGAGCTGTATATGTCTGTAGACGAATATTGGCAGATTTAACATGGAGTAATCTTCATAAAAGATCAGTAAGGAGAGCCAGGAAACCTTAATATTTACAAGCCAATTGACACCTTTCTCTCCCTAGAAATGCAGTCATTGAGCTATGGGCTCACCCACTTTCCAGTTGCTAATGAGCACCCCTTAGTGTGTACATATCGTGGGTGCAACCAATTACATGCACTTCTAGGCAAACCACACCATAACAACTGACTCACACCTTGGAAACCAGGGCATCTGTCACTACCTCACACTGTCCTCAGGGTAACAGGTTTCCTGACAGGACTAACACTTAAAGATAATCATTACAGTATATCAAAAGTGATAGCAAAATGCAAGCAACATTCCAAATTTTTCAGAATCCCACTTTGTGACCCTGTAAATACGGGTAACCCATACACCACATCACTTACAGCATCATATAATAAATATATATAAATAGGCCCAAAAATGACTGGAGGTTAACAATCTAATTTATACTTTACGCATGTGGAGTTTATCAAAGGATTGCATTCTCATGACTACAAATCAGCAAATGGGAATATTTTGGGACTTGCTGCAAGAGTGGAAAGATATGATGAGCAGAAGAAAAAAAAACTGTTCTAAAATTGAAATAATTTTCCACTGGAAAAGAAAATAATGGCTATTTTCTTGCTTTTTTAGGTTTCTCTACTATTTGGACAAGTCACTGTCTCCCATGCACTAAAATTAGATCAGAAGCTTTAATGGGCAGAGATACTGAACTTAAAAACCTCAATGTGTGCTAACTTGTGCTGCAGGTTTTACCCACGTAGGAATTCAGAAGTCAACTGCGCTTCTATACAACATGGTTTAGCCTTGGTGCTGGTTTAAAGGGAACCTGTCACAAGGGACCTCATTTTCACTAAAGACAGGTTATTCATTATTACAATGAATTGTAATATTCATTATTACAATATAATTGTGTGTTATAACTTACCTTGCACCCTGACAGATTCCCCCATGTAGTCCTAGGGGTTGGGCTTTGGTTTGGATGCATTTAAAAAAACAACAAGTGACTTAGAAAGCAGAAAGGCATATTTGCAATCCAACTGTAATGGGCTTTTGCAACCTGTCTTTAGTGAAAATGAGGGCCATGACAGGAAATCTACAATTACATCAGGCAGAGGAGGCCGAAGGAGCAGGAGGGTGGACAAGACAGTGTAACAGCCTGTGAAAACAGCACAGAGGAGCACTGGTAACACCCCCTCAGCATAATTTTAGTTGGATAACAATGATTACAAAAGTTACTGTGCCTGGATCTATGAATAAGTGTCCCTCGTTCATCAGGCTTGATTTTGATGTTAGATTTCCTTGAAGTAATTTGAAACATTATCAGGTACATCTATCCCTTAGCTGTCAATGGAGGACAGGACTGAAAGCCAAATTTATAGACACAGCTTAAAAAAAAAGAAAAAAAAAAAGGCAAAAAGGACAGTTAACAGATTTATGAATTATGTAAATTTGGTAAAAGTTTTGTTAGGCTTTAAGTTTATATTGTTACCTGGGAGGCACAATCCCCCACTTTCCAGCAGTGACAATCCCACTATTCTCCCACTTTTTGTAAAGACAGGTAGCGGTCATGAAAACAATACTATGGGATGAATCAATATAGAGGATAGGAGTAGTAGTTCTGCTTGGTGACATGGACTGTACAACAATCAGCATGTACCAGAGCAAGGAAAGGTGTCTCAGGAACTTTGAAAAAAATTATAGGCAAGCATGTTAAAAAGGTAAAGGTTATAAGACCCTCGCAAGCAGCCTGATGTTCCTGTGATTACAGTTACACATATTATTGAAAAATGTAAAAAAAAAAAAAAAAAAAAAAAAAATTGATGGAACTGAAGTCAACTGCCCTGGATGACGACAAATCAAAGATAAATAATAATATGAATGGTAACAAAATAGAGTAGAAAAACTTCTAAATGGATTAAAACTGAAGTTAAAGCTCAAAACAACATCAGTTTTTGATTGCACCATTCATCGTTGTTCGAACCAAAGAGGATTTAATGGGAGATGACCAAGTAGGAACCGTTGCTGGAAAAAAAAAAAAAAAAATGGAATTTGCAAATCTACATGTAGACAAGCCACATAGCTTCTGGGAAAATGTCCCATGGACAGGTGAAACGACAATCAAACGGTTTAGCAAGGCACATTAGCTGTTCACAGACGGAGAAACTTAAGTATTCTCCCTTCTGTGACACCTGGAGGAGGCTCGGTTATGATCTAGGCCCGCTTTTCTGCGACTGGCACAGGGAGTCTTGAATCTGTGCAGATCTGTACAATGAAATCTCAAGACTATCCCGGGATGCTAGAGAGCAATGTGCTGCCCAGTGACAGAAAACTTAGTCCCAGTCGCAGGTCATGGGTCTTGCAACAAAATAATGACCCAAAACACACAAAAATGGTTAAAAGAGGTGTTCTGGGAATATGAACATCTGATACAAAAACCCATAATGATATAAATAAATACAACAAAACTCATTGTCATTGGTCACAAAATGCAGCTTAAATAGTTTGATTTTATAATTGTTACAGCCTCTCTAAAGTCTGTGGAATAATCACCAGATGGCCCATTATCCTTAAGTTCAGTTACTCCTCCTCCCTCTTATGCTCTGCTCCCAGTGATGATGTAACAGACTGTCCTGCTCTGTTACCATAGTAATGATGTGTAACTGCCATCACATCACTGACATGACGTCTCACCACAACACCGGCCATACTGCATGCACTGCAACTGACCGACCAAGTGCTGATCACATGACCTGCATGACCTGTGTGATGTGGACATGTGACCAGCGGCACCTTCTGTCGTGTGTCTGCTCCGCGCGGAGTAAATCAACGGACTGATTAAAGGGCCAGTAGCGTTTTAATTCATTACAGTCTGTCCACAGCATTTTTCTGCTGAGGAGAGCAAAATGTTAAATAATTACATATTAGCTAATATTTTAAGGACCTATTTGTATAGGATATATGCCGATTCCTGGAAAACCCTCAACTGGCTTTCTATGAGTCCAGACCTAAATCCTATTGAGCATCTTTGGATGGAGCCGAACCATGCAGTCTGGGAAAGGTACCCTTCACACCTCGGACAACTGGAGCAGTTTGCTGATGAGGAGAGGGCCAAAATACCTGCCGAAAGGTGCAGAAGCCTCATCCAGTTACAGAAATCATTTGATTGTTGAGAACCATCATTTTTGTCCAGGCTTGTTTCAAGAGTTTTATTTTTAATTCTGTTTAAGTATGCCCTACATTTCTATGTAAATTAATGAAATTAATTTTTTTATTTTTGTCAGTTTCAACTTATTTCTGTGATCATTGTGGGTTTTTCCCTTCGTTAAATAAGGGGTACCAACAATTTTATCCACGTGTGTATATGTGTCCATCAGATTTCATCTCTCACGCTCCAGTTCATTCTCCCTGATATATTGTAGCTTTTAAAAATAAGGTGAGCCCAATAAGTGATATGTGCAAACTACTTAATTATTATGGTGACCACCATGACAAGTTATTCAACAAATACCTGTCCAATCTGTGTATGAAGTGGGGTGTGATCAGCCAGGGTTAATAAAAAAATAACAAAAATGTATGCCAGCCAGTACAGCAGGACAGAAAGCCACAGGGCACAGAGCAATTTGTGTGCACAGTGTGCTGCACATCACTTCCATTAAGAAGGGAATTACATGGCACATTTCTGACGACTGTCCATCGCATATAATGATCCAGAAGCAAAAGCACATGTACAGCTGCAGACAGAACAGGGTTTGCCCAGCTCATCTCTGGCAAAACAAGAGGACAGAAAGAGCTGGTATGCACATGGACAAATACTGTATTATAGACCTGCTCATGGCGTCCAGGGCTCAGCTCCATGAACAATAATCCAGAACTCTAAAAAAGCAAAATATAAAAGTTATAGATGTAGATCAAAGGAAGAAGACAACTCAAGGAAAATAATGAAACATAACGGTAGAGTTGAATGATGAAGCAGAGAGCAGACAAGGAGTACAAGGAGAGGGGAGTATCTGGTTTAATTTTATTTTCCAGTCATCACACAGCAACAAGAAAAGAAGGTTGGGGGGACACAAAAGGGGAAAAGGAGGGGGGGCACAATGTAAGGGGGGCATGATACAAGTTTTAGGCCACAGGAAGGTTGGACTAAACTTTATGGAAAATACTAAAGTGGGGGATTATATGGCTTACAAGATATACAAGGTGGTGAAGCAAAGGATAGGCAAAGGGTGTTGTCAAAGTCAACATTATGAGATACCACAAAAAGAATAAGATGGAAAGGGGTGATACCACAAGGGTACAACAAAATAAAACAAGAATTTGAATGGAACTAGGCATTTGCCTTCTGGGTGATGACGGGATTCTTATGGAGTAACTTAGTGTAACAAATCTTTCTACTAAATTTACTACTTCAGATCAGAATAGTTAACATTGTAATATACTTTATTAAAGAAATATGTTCCCATGACCTTTCCCCTGCATTTCTTCCTTCTAAACAACTTTTTTCTCCATTGATGGGTGAGAGAAAAGAACTGGATAAAGTTTCTAATGACTTAACAGTCCTTGGATAGTCTAATCTCCTCAGAGAATATTTTCCTTGAAGATTAATCTCTATATGTATGAAAAGGTTAATCATTAGCCACCTTATCTGTCGGAAGCAGACTATTGGAGTTTGTTTCTTCTTTCTCCTGCAGTGAGCTTTCCGAGGTTATACTTAAATGAAACGTGCATTTTTTCCATTATCCCCAGCTACCTTCAATGGTTTAGTTACTTTTTAAAGTTAGTGTGTCCCAGTAAATCTATCGGGTTTCTAAACCAAATACCCCATCGCACATGATATAAAACTGGTCTCATATTGTATTCTAGTGTGCTTTGGTCTTTCGATACAGAGTAAGATGTGTTATGAAGGCAAAGTACCTGAGATTTTTATTGTTTCTACTTCTAGGCAAGTCACATGCTTGCCAACATCGAGATACATCTTCAACACTAAATCGGATATGTATGGCATAAATGAATATGACATGAAGTTTTAAAGCAATTTCTTTTGAAAATTTTTACCTGAAGTTACAAGCTTTTAATATACAGCGAATCTGCAACAAGTCAGCCTCTTGTGGCCCTACCCTTACAGATAGTTTATTTGCTGCAGTTCTGTTTGTTGTTACTTTACATTCCCTAACTGCTGAAAGTACAGACAAGAGAGCAAACCGCAAATGCAAAAACAAAGATAAGAAACTGAACAAGTTCTTCCTGTGGACTTGAGACATCAAGTTCAAGAGGGGAAACTCAAGAGCAGCAGTAACAAGGGAGGGGGGCTAGATAAAGCGGGGTAGGCAGTGGACTGTGAGTGGCCGTTTCAGGTCAAACAGCCTGACATTTATTTCCGTACATCGAGTAGACCCCAGTATATAATTTGCGAAGATTTCACAACGGATATTTCCATCAATCATACAAAATAGTCGACAGAACTTTTCCTGCAGGTATAAATAGTTTCACAGCTATAAAATAAACCCTTTATAAAATAAAAGGGAAGAACAAAAAGATTAATCTAAAATTAATGAATGGGTATAGATGGAAAGCTTTACCAGTACGGCCTTTTTCAATGATAGCCTCTAATGTTCCCATTCTAAATATAGCTTCTAATTCTTCACATCTGCTCTCAGAATGTAGAAAATGCAATTTAGATAGAGACAGAGGAGAGGCAGGGGAATTCTAAAAAGGTACCCATTCTAGTTACAGGGAAAGAACAATTATACCTTCTACAATCTGCTTTTCTAGACTATTCCCTATAGTAAATTAATGTCTCAAACTCTTAAAGAGTCGGCATTAATGTTGTTTTTGTCAGCTAGAATCTACCAAAGTCCTTCTAGAACAAATGGTCAATGAACTTTCAAAGAACTTTCTCTGATAAACACGGTTAATACTTCCTAGAAAGACACAATAATAGGATATTGTAGGCCCAGAATCTAAGTATTTTCTACCCTTTTTTGGGTAGATTTGTCACGTAAACAATGGGGAACAAATATTAAAACTGGCGCATTGTGATCTAGTGTCCACTGAGGACTTAATATTATTTTAATGAATACTATTATAAAGGTCCTGGAAGGTAGATTGGTCATGGATAGTTGGAGATTACCTGACCCTCCATGGCCATTTTACGGACAGGTATGGCGGCTGGTGAGGTAAAAGATATTTTTGAACCGGGTTGCATAAGTCTGAATAGAAGTATATTGGTAAGTTAATCAATATCTTGACCCCAAAAATAACAAAAAACATGGAGTAAAAGTGGCAAACCCCTTAAGTAATTGCCACACCCGGCATGAGACATACCAGAATTATTGCGACCTCTTGAATTCTGGCCTGTGCTGCCCTGGAATTACAATCTATGCCACGTCTCACCTGAGGTAGATTTCATCAGTATTCTGGCAGATATTATAGTACCGTATATAGTCAGGTATAAGCCGAGGGACCAAATTTAAAAAAAAAAAAAAAAAAAAACACTGGGAAAACCTATTGACTTGATTAATAGCTTAGGGTGGGAAAAGCACTAAACACGGCTTCCCCCCATTATATCGCTATTGAGCCCACTGCAACCCAATATATAGCCATCCAGCCCATGCCCCCTCTAGTATATAGCCTGCCAGCAGGAGGCCTAGCACAAAAACCCCTTAATACTCACCTTTCCAAAGTTCCCTGCAAGGCCGTCTTCTTCATTGCTGACGGCCGTGTTTCACTAAGAAGTACGCATTGGCCGCACACACTATGACGTCAGATGCTTACAGACATCATAGTGCGAGCGCCACCATCATGATGGGACCAGTCATTGTCGACGCACAAACTACGATGCCGACATACATAAAATCTTAAAAGCTGTTGTCCACCTTCAGCAAAATAATGGATATGTTTGAGTAGCAAAGAAATCTGTCCATGGTCTTGTGATGGACACACAGCTGCACAAGCCACAAGTATCACAGAGCAATCAGACCCGTATGATAGTAACAGCTCATACACTTACATGTTAGCTTTCTAGAGCATGACAACATGAAAACTGAAAAATGTGATAACAAAAGGTATATAAGAAAATTGTTTAACACTTCATTACACAAACAAACAATATCAATTTGCTGACAGTGGACAACTCCTTTAACACCTTTGTGCTCTGCGTCTTACATGAACGCATTGGTGCTGAGGCTGCATGAAGAGGGCTATACCACACATTCCACATACCGAACCAAAGAATAAAGTAGATGTATCTTTTGGAGCCCACAGTGAAAGTCGTAAAAAACGAGCCCACAAGAAAGTGACGCAAATAAGTTTTTTGCCAATCTCACCACATTTGGAATTTTATTTTCCAGCTTTCCAGTACACGGCATAGAATAATAAATAACATCACTGAGAAGTAAAATTTGTTAAGTAGAAAATAAGCACTGACACAACTCTGGATTGTTATGGATTTTTGAAGATGGAGAGCGAAAAAAAAAAAAAAAAAATGCTGTGTCCTTCACTTGGGTATTCCCATCTGGACATTAACATTTAATTTACTTCATTTGCCATACGTAAACTTTTCTTCAATTGAATGTCATTGAAAAAATGTTCCTGTGTGAAGATAATTTTTCATAAATGTAGCCATGTTGTCCTTTAAAGGGGTTGTCCGAGTTCTGAAAAAAAAAACTTAAGGGAGGCCGGGAGGGCGCTGCTTAAAAAAAGAAAGTCCTACTTACCTTCCGGTGCCGTCCGGTATCCAGCGCTGCTGTCACTCCGGTCCGGGCGCCATGTAAACAAACATGGCCGGACACGCCTATCTGTCCCTATTCACAGCATTGTGAATGCGGGCCGGAAGGTTGTCGGGTCCGGCCGGAAGCAGAGTCTAGCGCTGCTCCGGCGGCCATGTTTGTTTACATGGCGCCCAGACCGGAGTGACCGCTGGATACTGGAGGGCACCGGAAGTTAAGTAGGACTTTCTTTTTTTAAGCAGTGCCCTCCCTTAGTTTTTTTTTTTCAGAACTCGGACAACCCCTTTAAAAAACGAGATAGGTGGTTGTATCCGAGGAAGGTAACATTTAGGTAGCCGAAACCAGACATGTGCTATTGAGTCCTGCCTGACTTCATGGATTCAGCAATCATTACCGCGGGACGGCTGTGGGACATGCAGTATTTCCCGGACATTTCATATACAAACACCTTTTGGTTTCTTTGTGCAATCCCTCCAGCAGAAGTGTTCGTATCCGGGGACACAATCTTGTTTCTAAGGGACCATTTGACTACATTTATGAGAAATTATCTTCACACAGGTGAATTTTTTTTTAATAACATCTAATTGAAGAAATATATATATATTTTCTCAGATTAATGAAACAGAATGAATGCCCAGACGAGAATACCCCTCTAAGGGTAAATGGTCATGGACAGATAAAGAGATCACATGACCCCATTTCTAACCATATTATTGCCGAAGATGGAACTTACCCCTACACTTACTTACAAACATATGAAGCAAATGGCCAACCATTTTAAGTTTCCAATATATTATATATGTATATATACACACACACACACACACACACACACACACACACACACGCGCACACACACATAAACATAACGAAAAAAAAACGACAAAATTTTTCCAAAACCACTTTTTACTAGGATAAAAAAAAGTGCATCACAAAGCTGCCATGTGTTAATGAATTCGTGCATGAAATCAAATGGTACATTTACTTTTACCATTTGATTTCATGCATCATGAAGCAAACATAACTTGAGAATGCTGTAGCTACACTGATGCAGAAACATATCTTGTTTAATTGTTGAGCTGAGTGGTTTTCCTGAAAAAACAATTATAAAAAAATGAAGCTCTGTTGCTCGGCGCTTCTCCTCTTACATTACTTATACACTGCTCCAGAGAATGTTGTGCATGACAGGCAGAAGTTATCAAATCGCTGCACAATCCCCCAGCTGCTGTGTTTGAGTGATTCAGCTCAGGTTGATAAGTCAGGAAGATTCATGTTGAATGTGTTTATGTAGGCGCCCAGCTTTCCCAAGGTCCTGAATGTTATAATAGTTTTTTCAGTAAAACCACTCTGCTCAGAGATTAAACAAGATATGCTTCTGCATCAGTGTAGCTAAAGCATTGACAAGGTATGTTTTGGTCACAATGCAAGACATCAAAATAGTTTTCCTTTAAAAGTCCAGACATGATACATCTCATTAAAGTATCATGGTGACATGCTTGAAAAATGTAATAAATAGCCCAATAGCTCCATTATCAATTCAAGCGATTTCTGCTAATGAAGTGCACGCAGCAGCCATTGCCATGGTAACACGTGATGTCACTCCTCGCACATCAGGAGATAGCGATAGAAAGCCATGCAGAACAGACATATTCACGTACAACACTCGTCTCCAGGCTCTGCTCCAGCAGCTGCACACACCGCACACCCCGCCAAGAAACCAAATTATATTGAGGGGGAGAACTAATAAGCAAAGCAGAAATACAATGTTTACACCATAAACCCAATAAAATGTTCATTAGACCGGCTTCGCCAGAGTTGACATTGGCTTGATTGCTGTATTATCTAGAAGCTGGCTGACAACCCGGGCAAAGGATCACAAGACAAAGACGGAAAGTGTGGAAAAGAACAAGGAAGACATCTCAAATCCTGCCTTCACGTGGAAATGGTTTGCGAACAAATAATTATTCTTTTACATTAAATTGGCTTAAAATGTATATTTTGACATGGAACAGACATTTCTGTAAGTAACATCTGGAAGGAACCATCTAAACGGATCAGCGCGGAACCAGAACTATCCTCAATTAGTCAGTCGTAATGTAAATCAGGACCCATTATGCTACAATGAAAAGAAAAAAAAAAAAAAAAATCATGAATGTGTGAACAATAAAGGAAATCTACCACTAAAATAAAACATGATAAACCAGGGGACACTAAATCATAGATCCAGGCCACATGGCTGTGGTGATCTTCTTATATTGGTTATCCGTGGCCTCCTTCCTGTTAAAATCAACTTAAAATTATGCTTATGAGGCTGAAAGGGATCCAGAGATCACGTTAATGCCCTTTACAAGCATCATAGACGCATGCACAGGATCCGGTAAAAAAGACCCACGCATATAAATACCCTTGGGGCTTTTCTCTTCCCTCAGTCCTTGCCAGACACTTCAAGACTGCGGCCCCAATGGAAGGACATGTGACCAGAGCAAGTTAGTGTACTTACCGATGATGCTCCGGTCACATGACCAAACACCAAGCCGGGATTGAGCCTTGCGCTGCGCCTCTCCCGCTCCTGCAGCCGCCGTCTGTGTGAGGATGGGGGAGGGGCTCCAGGGATCCTGCACAGACACAGACCTTCCCGTGCAGCACCCACTGTACAGATCCCAGTCACTGATATCCATGCGGAATCTGGGATCCATTTAGAAAATTTCTGTCTCCTCCAAAGGCTGCAAGTGTATAGATGTATGTATGTATTGCATGTGTTTATGTGTGCAGCATCATTGCATCATATGTATTGCATGTGTTTATGTGTGCAGTATTAGGTCACAAGCACATGAACACGGGCTTTGTCCCATTGTTTGTGGCCCATCTGACATTGGTGGGGCGAGTGGCACTCATTTTGCCAACGTCCATAGAAAGCGACTGTGCGGGATGCAAAGACTGCAGGTCTTATTCCTGCCATCTGTGCATGCATGAGGAGGTTCTGCAGCAGCTGAGGCATGTCTAACATTGTGCACACTAATTCCGGGGGATACAGTGATTACATAATCAGGGTATATGAAGGTACATTCACACATGGCAGGGGGAAAGCCTCGTCTACAGATCACTGGTAACAGTCATCTAATGGGCTGATATCATTAGATCACTGCTACATGTCATCTTTATTTACAAATAGCAAATAACAAGGAAGGGGGTCCGGGGGTGGCTTTAACATATGCCGGCGATGATAAATCTCCCAATCTTTAGTATACCGCATCTCTGGCACAGTGACTCATGCCAGGTAATACATGACTCTTCTCAGATCTTTACACAAGACTTTGGAGGGGTGATATTTTACATAAAATAGGGAATACTAGAAAGGGTATTTTCGTAAAGGCATTTTATACCTTAGGGTGCTAGTAATTTAGTGGGATAAAAGGTGGCGACAGACTTTTGGCACCTTTTAAAGGAAGTTTTAGCAGGATAGTCTTGGTTACACAAGTCTTTTTTAAAGCAGAGGTATAAATTTGGATTTCTCCCCAATTAATACATTTGACACAAGCCTCAGAGCGATACAGCTGTTTAAGCGCACGTCAGTCAGGCTGTAAGCCAAATGTGTCCACTAACTGAAGTGTAAACAGCCAGAATCGCCCTTTGCTTGAGAGATTTCTAGAAATTCAGAAAAAATATAAAAATGTAAAAAATAAACAGATTTGAGGAGCAAACATTTGCAACATCCCCCATCAGGGCCTAGCCTTTCTTCGTTGGCTGGGGACAGCCGGGGCCCAGAATACCGGAGTGGCTGGCTGATGCGGCCTTGGGCATGCTGTGGTCACAGTGTTTGGTATGGGGACCCGAGGAAGGGCCTACAGCGTGGCAGGTCTCCAGCAGGTGGTGTGTGCAAGAAATATGGTGGGAGATGCTGAAGAAATGTTTCTCTCTGGGGCCACCCCTGAGGTGTATATAGAGATCCCTGGGTGATGAAGGAAGGGGAGCCCATGATGGTGAACAGCCTGATCCAGGGATCACACAGAGGCACATTGTGAAAATCAACTCACAGCTCTTTATTGGAACTTCAACAGCAGGCAACGGTCTAACATCAGCAACAAACTCAGCAGGTTGGAAAGCTGGCCAGAGTGCAAGTCCAGTCTGGTCAATAGAGGCTGGGCTGGTAAAGATGGAGCAGAGTCCATATGATGGAAACATTGACTTCTGCAGCACAGGCGTTGTGCTGCACACTCCGCCTCCGAACTTGTCTGACAAAAGACTGGACCAAGGGCCACATGCAAACGCCCACAAGGGGTTTTTATACTGACGTAGTTAGGTGGCACCACTTTCCAATCAGCTTCCAGCTTGCTTTACAGTAAAGAACACAGCATATCATTGGTTAGAGGCAATAGATATGTTAACGCTCAGTCTTCCTAGACAGCTCCCAACATGGAGAGTGCACTATTCACAACAACTACCCGCCCTTTTCATTGGCAGGGTTGTTGCACATTTCTATCAATGGATGGCTTCGCAGAAAAAGTAAAGAATGGACTGGAAAATTTGTCCAGCAGTGATATACTATAAAAAGCAATGAGTGCGGGCAGATCATTATAACATAGATCTTTCACCCACAGAATCCACATGGTGGCTTTAATTTTATAACCAGAATGGAGGAATAAATATTTATTCACAATGCATTCACTTCCAGGAGCTAGTGATTTCACCTTTGCTTTGTGCAACCCCCCCCCCCCCCCATGACTGTGAGCACCGAAAAGCCAGTCGTATGCCATAAACAAGGTCAGATTGTTAAAGAAAATCTAGCTTCAAAATAAAGCACAATAAACCAGGGACACTTACTTACATACAGGCACAGTGGGGCAGATTTACTTACCCGGTCCGTTCGCGATCCAGCGGCACGTTCTCTGGCCAGGATTCATCAAGGTAGTTCCTCCGCCGTCCACCAGGTGGCGCTGCTGCGCTGAAAAGCATCCGAATGCCCTGAAATTCACCGAGCCGGACCAAGTGAAGGTAAGCGCGTCCCAAGCGATACTTTTATTGTTTTAAATGCAGCGGTTTTTCCGAATCCGTCGGGTTTTTGCTCGGCCACGCCCCCCGATTTCCATTGCGTGCATGACGGCGCCGATGCGCCACAATCCGATCGCGTGCGCCAAAATCCCGTGCCAATACAGGGAAAATCTGCGCAAATCGGAAATATTCGGGTAACAGGTCGGGAAAACGCGAATGGGGCCCTTAGTAAATGACCCCCACTGACTGGGGGTCATTTATCCATGGTCTCCTTTAAAATAAACTTTTTACATTATGCTAATGAACCTGAACATCTCTTGGGGTGTTACCAGAGCCCCTCCGTGTTGCAACTTTACAGGCTGTTACCCCCTCCCACTGTGTGCTGAAAATTTTTCTGCTGCAGCAAGGAGGGGCTCTGGATCTATAGGCACCCCCTGGATCTATAGGCAAGTGAAGTGTCCCTGGTTTATCATGATTGATTTTGATGGTAGATTAACTTTAATATTGTACCCAGGTTATATCAGTCCTCACATCTGTAAGGCCAACTAAGGATGCCACATTTCAAGACAGACCTGTTTAGGTTATTACCAAGTTAATAATTAAGAAACAGTTACATAATAACTGGACAGAATAACGTCTGGTAGAAGAGAGGCGCTCCACAAAAATGAACCTTCCAGGTTAAATATTATGCAGCAACAAAATGACTTCAAGTGATCACGTCACCATGAAGTGTAATCCGCAGGTTCTAGACTTGGAGGAGCGGAGCAGATTGATATAGTTTCATGGCAAGAGTTTCAGGACAACATACTTAAATTTACATATCCCTTATTCATAGTATATGAAGTGCTGACAAAAGACTCCCGTGTGCCGTGTATGAATTCATGCAGTTGATGTGTCATAGTCTTGTCTCCTTCCCCCACAATATTGTTACTGTAAAGCAGAGTCATGAAGCGCCCTGCAGCCTACATTTACTACCAAGTCAGGGCATTACACAAAAAGAAGTCCGATATTAAAGTGGCAAGGGAAAACCTTGTGCGTTGGGTTACAAATTGCTGAGACAAGTGGGCCTTTCAATGAATTCTTTGTGATACTCTATCAGAATATTCTCTGCTGCCCCCAGCTTTTAAGAGTTGGCAGAGAAAAACCTATCACAAGCAGGAGGCACAGGGAAGCAATGTGAAGATATTTTGCAGAGGATATATTGCAGAATGATTTCTGATGAAGATAGGGGGTGACTAAAGATCGGGCGAGAATTGCACACGTATGAGGTGTAGCAAAACAGCTCATCTGCAGATCATGCATGATACTTGTCACACAACATTTTCATGCAAATCAAGGTATTTCTAAAACGAAAAAATGTCAAGCACTAACCAAAAGGGACATAAATCTGTACAATGTAATCCAAGTAACAAAGTAGAAAGATTACCTGCATACAGTACATCCAACTCGGACAAGTTTGTTGTCTCATACGTGATTTATACAGATCACCCGTAATGTGCAAGTCTGCGATCAATAAAGCACTTTGGAATATGTGATAAATATTAGATGTCAGTATATTACACCATTAAAAGCAATGCTAATAATAGCCAGAGAACTCCATAAAGGTTGTGAGCTCTTGTGCGCAGCGCCCTCATTCCTATAGTTTCATCCGACAATGTTATTCATAGGTTAACATATTAGGTGTAGTGCAGCCTCAGTGTCACATTAAATTAATTTTAAATTATGTTTTCAGCTTTGTAATTGTCAAGTGCTGCGGAATAGGATGGCGCTGTATGATAAAGAATAATAATCGATATCAACGTGAAAAAGAAAACGTCCTCCCCTTTGATGGACCAAGCCACTGGTCCTCAAACCTCAGTGGACAACTTTCATTTTTAGAGATGTTACTGTGAGCTGTAGACTCTAGATGCAGTCTTGTACATTGTAATAACCACCTCTTGTATATCACTAAAGGCGTTAACAGAATAGTTTTAAACACATTTGTTTTCCTAAAATACATAGACGGCGGGTATACTTAATGGTTGTGGTCATGAAGATTTCTTGATAACCCAAATTATAAACTACACGCACAATTTCAGTTGATACCGGAGACACTTCCCATTATATTAAGGCCATGAAAATGGAATTAATGAAGTAAAATAGAGGCATGGTGTAGGCAATGAAGTGGCCCGTTTTGATACCCACTTTAAAAGGAAATCTACCATCAAAATGAAGCATGATAAGCCAGTGACACTTACTCATAGATCATGGCACAGTGACTGTGGTCATCTTCTTATACATGTTATCCATGGCCTCCTTCCTTCTAAACTCATTAGCCAGACATGCTTTGGGGGAATTACCAGAGCCCCTCTATCTTCACAGAATGCTACACTGACTCCCCCTACCCTTGCCTGCAGTAATGGAAGTGCGGCTGCACAGTGTTACATCCTGTGATGCGACAGCAAGTGAGGCTCTGGTAACACCCCAGGAGTTCTGCAGAATTTTAAAAGTTGATTTTAGAGGCAAGGAAGCTACGGATAACAAATATGTGTCCCCGGTTTATCATGCTAAATTTTGATGGTAGATTTCCTTTAAGACCTGTTACATTAGTACATTTTCAATCCTGTAAGCGATCTAATATCCAATATTTCAAGAGCAAGAATCTGAAGAGCAAACACGTACCTACTGCAGGAGCGTCATATTCATCCCCCAGCAATATCTCAGGAGCAGAATAAGCCAGCGAGCCACAGCTTGTCGTCAGCTTTTTGCCAGGTTGAAACTTGTTGCTAAAGCCGAAATCCGTTAGTTTCACAAGTCCTTGTTTTTCAAAGAACACCACATTCTCAGGTTTTAGGTCCCTATGCACAACGTGCAGCTTATGGCAGTAAGATATTGCATGAACTATCTGTGCAAAGTATTTCTTGGCCAGATCCTCACTGAGACCTTCCTCGTGCTTCATGATGTAATCGTACATATCACCTCCATCTCCAAGTTCCAAAATGAGATACAATTTGGTCTGGGTATCAATAACTTCATAAAGACGAACTATGTTGGGATGCTGCACCAGTTTCATACATCTGACTTCTTGGAAAAGATGCCCAGTAGCCAAAGAGTCTAATTTGGTCTTGTCAATTACTTTTACGGCTACTTTTTCACCTGTGAAGACATGACGTGCAAGCTTGACAACAGCAAAGTGTCCTCTGCCCAAGGTTTTATCCAGGTCATAAAGTCCTGCGATCTTCCCATCATATCCTCTCTTGAAACCAGCCATACTGCACCAGGGGATGGAAACCTTAGAAATGGTTACGGTGTCCTTCTCATAACAGAATATCTGTAGCTAGCAAGGAATGCATTTTCACTACCGCCAAGCACATCTGGAAAGGAAAAAAAAATTAAATGAAAAATGTTTTTTTTATAAATTTAATATTTGTAAATTAATATAAATTTGCTCAAACTCAAAATGTTGTATACAAAAAGACACTTACATTATCTGAACTTTAATTCTAGCAGTAAAGAGTAACCGTCATGACAGATTATTTTTGATGTGTAGGGTGTAGTATACTTCATTAAGAAATTTTCCTTAGGCTACATTTAGAGGAACGTATGGGGGACCTATATACGGCCGATATACGTCCCCCATAGACGGCAATGGGCGCATGGTCACAATGCACAGCATCGGGGGTGGCAAAAACAAGCACAGAATATCAACTGTCTTGCAGGCACATGTATCATTGTAATTCAGCGGCCTCTTCTCAGGCTGCATTCACACATGGCATTTGCCTTGCATTTTGACACGGTTGGAGGCGTTTGGTCCGATTGTATATGCGTTTCCATAGAAACGGTTAATGCCCACCTGCTTTTTTGCATGGTTTAAATGAGAAACAGCAGGTGCTGGTTACGAATTGCATGCATTTCTATGGAAGCGCGTTTGTGACCAGGCCAAGCACCCGCCATGTGAGAACACAGCCATACAGTTGTCGGCACACTTGTGAGTTCTTATGCCCTAATATTTTATAGGGGATAAATATCACTACGGATGAACCAGTTTAAAGCTTGGACAAGGATCCCAAACACATTGGCAAATCTATCACAGAATTTATCAAAATAAATAAATAAATAAATGTGTAGCTAAAAATCAGACCCAGTTGAAAAACTAAGACAGGACCTCAAGGTCTAATGAAGTAAAGGAATAGGTCAGGGGGACCCGAGCCTGCAAAGTTAGGCATGAAGCCGAATTCTGCGTTTCCGGTCCACTCATCACAAGTTACATTTTATAGTTATAAGGTTGGCTCAATGAGCTGGCCATTCCTGAGGTTTCCATTTTGGCTTAATTTTGGTTCAATTATTACACAAAGATGCATCGCTCCTCATCTGAGGAAAACTGTTTTTTATTATTATTATTATTACTATTATGTCCAACCATAAATTTCAAGATTGTACTTTTTGTGCAGTCTGTAGCCATTGGAAAGGAAGGTACAATTAGTACAGAGCTCAGCGGACAAAGGGAGAGTTTCTATTCATATCAATGCTCATCTGTTCTCCTCTAATAGGCTGCTCTTCTAATTCAGGCTCTGCTCAAATGATGCATTGATGGTCTACATTCTGTGAACAAGAGCAAGTCGTCATTTCCAACAATTTGCATATATGGGGCTGATGCCCATGGAAACTATATGCATCTGCACACAAGCATCTCCGGCCATACGTAATGGTATGGCAACACACACGTTAGCAATGTATATTCCCCATCTTCATGATGTGACTACACGTATCTATCTATGATCACCAAAAATCAGTTGTTAAATGTCATCATGAATTATCCTCAGAGTGTCAGATATAGAAGACATATGCTGCATGAATGCATCCAACAAATATAACTGCATTACTTTCCTAATCTTCAGGCTTAAACCTACTTTACACAGTCTACCATTAACAGCACCTATGTAAGGAGGTATGGGAGTCTTATCTTATAAAATGATTAGAGATTTAGAAAATATACAACCAACAAATCCCTACCAGTGCTCTTAGACCCGTAAAACTTTTCTTAGCTGTAAAGCAATGGGGGAATGTTTGTGGACAGTCGACTAAGAAAAGCAATGGCTGTAAGAATTTCTATCATCCTGTTTAACAGCTATTTTTACATTCATCTCGAGTCACCGCGTCTGTACAATACTGGGCTGAGGGTGGGCGGACAGTGAACGCTAGCAGGAAGCAGTTATGTATATATTTAGGTGTTCTGATATATCCACAACCTCAAAAAGACACAAAAAGACAAATATAGCAAGGGAAGAATAATAAGCGTACACCTCCCATGTAGTAGTGCTCAGAAATACCATAGGGGATAGTCATAGGTTATTAACCACATAACTTGGAGATCACGTTTTGCTCCATGCTTATTGAAATCTATGGTCCTTAAAATTATCTTCTTATGGCCCCAATTAAATATGCAATCCATTAGAAAAACAACTGTGCCATGGTCCAAAGCATTTTGTACTGTCACATAGAACCATGGACACATTATGGGAATATTCAGCAATCAGTTTACCAATGCTGGACTTATTTGCTCCAAACAAACAAAAATACCTGCAAAATCCCATTTATTACCAGGTCTCAGAGATTTTAGCCGCTTTTGTAGAAAGTTAAGGTCTTCTGTAAAAGGATGCGGTTTAAGAGGACTCCAAAGTGCAGGGAAATGTGGTGGACTTTTCCTCATTCCTATTGTTTCATCTGACATCTGATGAAGTCTTATTTTGATCTTGTATGTACCCCAGGATCTATGCTGCTGCATAAAATGGGACCCACATAGCAATACAATCCTCTTATCACAATGCATGAATAGAGGAAAGTGCAGGACAAGTGGGGCTCATTTGAAACCCACTCTCCAATAATGACTGAGACTTTGCCCAGCGTCACGTACCTGCATTTTTCTCTTCCTCCTATTTTTAGTACTTGTCATACCAGCTGATGTGACACTTACTACTTCCTGTGTGAATCACCACTTGCATAGACATAGACATAGACATAATGTTCATTTATATCCATTCTACAGATATACAGGCTCACCTTCCTTGTACACAGATGGATTGCTGTTTTTTTGTAAATGGGGGGGGGGGGGGGGTTAAGAAAAAACAGTTTAAAGAAAATAAAGAAATCCACCATTTCTCACAATATAAACTACATGGATGTGAACACTGCTTTTGGCCTCAGTGGGCTCATATGCCGCACTTTCCATAGACCCCGGTGCGAGCCTACAAAAATATCCTACAAAATATCAAGAAGGATCTATTCCTGTCAAATTCTGAGGCTCAGGCAGTCTTTTTTGTCATCAGCTTGTAACCTCACACGCCGAGGAGATGCAGGCCAAACAATAGACCACGGATCTGTGTGCAGCCCGCAATCACCCACAGGAGATTGAGTTATAAAAATGTCTTCCCTTTTCACATGACTAGAACTTGAAAAAAAATCCTTGTGCTTGCTATTAAGAGAGCCCCGGGAAGCTAAAGAGCATGTTATGGTATTCCATAATTCTAAAGCATTGTTTTAAAGTAACAAAATATAACTCACTGTGGTTAAAAGGGAACCTGTCAGCAGAAATTGACCCAACTACCACTATTTCTCAAGCAGCTAAACAACTTCCAGATACAGTTTCACTTTAAAAGGAGTTTTCCCATGAAGAAAAGTTTCTTAAATATACTCAGGATAACAAAATAACACATTCTCTAATGCACTGTTATTAACAAAAATACAGCATTTCACAGATATAATTCCAACCTGTCTCCATCACGCATGGTGTACACAATTCAAGTTGCCCCTAAACACGACCTTGTAGACATGACTCCTGCAGTCAGCACAGAGCTCACACTGATGTACACTGAGAACAGACACTTCCTGAGCAGCTGCAAACTGCAACATACAAGGGGATAAGTGATCCATGGGAAGGGTGGATGCAGGCACATATCTGTGAGATGTAGCAGAGCTAAAAGTGTAAGAGTGTAAAAGTCTGTCAGCCTCTGTTTAATAGGCATCATGCATCTCGTCTCTGATCTGTCTATGTGCCAGTGTGTTAGTACAATGTCAGAAGCCAGATGAAAGTGTATATACACCTGTACCCTGATAATGTAACCACATTGTCATCCCACAGAAAATAGATGGATTATAATGGGTCTGCTTAGAGAGCCCCCAACCACACCCTGTAATTTTACACTGAGCAGCCTAGGAGAGTGATAGGAGCTAAAACAGCAATAACACTGAGTAAGGGGTTAAAACCATCTTTATTGTGTTAACATCACTAGGGGATTGAAATGTAAAAATTTTCTTTTATGGCTAAACCACTTTAATAAAAAGAATTACTTGGCACTCCAATTAGAAGAAGAATGGCCTCTCTGGGGCCGGTGATTTAGTGAAGAATAGCGGGGTTTAAGAAGGTTGTCACTTTAAAAAAGGTGGACTGCTGTTCAATTGCAACTAATAAAAATCACTGATTTCATGATATTGTAGTGCAAAGTTATTACCGTATTCTTATATTTATATCTAAAGCAGGGGGCATAGAGGGAGGATGTATATTGTATCTATAGTGCTTTATGTCTGACATCAAGCCAGTTTTAACCGCAAGCACCACTGGGGCTTTTTAACCACAAAAATCTCTAAAAAAAAATTTAAATTGGTGTCTTTGCGATAGAAAGTTTGATTAGAAAAATTTGTTTAGAAAAGACCACAAATCTTGTGTGTTATGTCAGGCAAAGTGTTTGTATTGGGGGAGGGGAGCGACAGATGTTTATGTGAAATGGACATCTGCAAGAAGAGCCCGCAAGGCAGATAGGACAACTGGTGCCGGTGACATGGGAATATAGCAAGCCCCAAGTACAAACAAACCTCTAGATGGATATGCAGAAAAGCCACCTACAGCAACCATTGCATCCTTCAGGCAAGGGCAACCACTGTATTAAATGTTACTACATACACAAAGTCTCAAACAGGCCCAGAGACTACAAGGGGCCCACAACATATCTGTTCATTGAAGAGAATCTTCACAGAAATAGGTGAAAAATAAACCCAAACATAGTAATAAGCACAGTCTATGATGAAGATATGAAAGAGCTATACTACAGTGGTGCCTTCATTCCAGCAAGTAAAGAGAAGCAGAAATAAAACAGCTGGACGCCATTCAAAGAGTAAGAAAGAGCACAATAATCCGGGAGCCAGAGTAACCCTGGAGTCACAGTTCTGCTTCCATGCGGATCTGTGTATCACGTAAGAAGGTGACAAGTAACTCAGATAACGGGTACAAAACAGGACCCAATGTACAGTAACACATTCAGACGATGGCACGTTACGTGCCAAGGCAGGGTCTGACATGAGATGCCACTCTTACAACATGGCAGGCCGGTGTCCCGGCATACTAACAGGGCCTCCGCTTCATTAAAATAAAGCACATTAGTAGCTTATACTGTATATGATTCTTATATTAAAAGGATTAATATTCTAGCACTTGCTTCATCTCAACTCCTTTGGACATAGTGAATATCAGTTAACTCTTATACTACTGCCATACAGCAGGTCTTAATGGCACATGCCCCGTGCGGATAGCAAGTGTATAGACAAGAGAGTGGCTGACTTTAAATTGCAGTCTAGACACAGAGTTCTGGTGTCATATTAAAGTGGAGAATCTTCAAATTTATATGACATCTGTAATTGTGGTTTTAGGCGTTTCAGAACTGGAGATATCCACTGTTAAAGTTGCAGTAAAAAAATGTATTTACACTTCTCCATTCCTGACATTAGAGCCTTTGCAGGGCTCGTCACTCATTTTTAGCGAATTTTCGTAAGCAGCGTTTTATGGACCATAACTTTTTTTCCGCGTGCTACCTTTTTTTTCAGGACACATAAAGCGAGTAAAAACGTAATAAAAGCTTTAAAAGTTTTTTTTTTAAGTGGAAAATAGGGGGGTTGCACTTTATAGTACAAATTTTTCAACTTTCAAATAAACTCAAAATAAACATTATTAACCCCTAGGGGACTCAGCCTATTTTGGCCTAAAGGACGCGGCCCCATTTTTCAAATCTGCCCTGTGTCACTATAAGTGGTTATAGCTTTGGAACGCTATGAGATATCCAGGGGATTTTTGAGATTGTTTTCTCGTGACACATTGTACTTCAAATTAGTTTAAAGAATTTTTCAAAATTTTTGCCAAATTTTGTTTTTTTTCATAACTAAACGCAAAAGATTTCATCCAAATTTTTATTTTCAACGTTCTAAATTCTCTACTTTTGATGCAGATAGTCAAAGCACCCAAATAAATTCATAACCTACATTTCCAAAATGTCTGCTTTATGTTGCCATGGTTTTTTAAGATTCCACATATTTTACTAGAATGTTATGAGGCTCAGAATTTGGGTGCCATTTTTCACATTTTTTGTAAAATCGCCAAAACCCGTACTTAGATGGACCTGCTCAACTTCTAATGGACACTGAGAGGCCTAAATAATAGCGAGACTCATAAATTACCCCATTGTGGAAACTACACCCCTCAACGTATGAAAAACTACTTTTAAGAAGTTTGTTAACCCTTTACGTGTTTTATAGGGGTTAAAACAAAACGGAGGTGGAGTCTGCAAATTGTAATATTTTTTCACAATACACTCATTTTGGGTGGAAAATTAAACATTTAAAATGGATTAAATGAAAAAAGGCTCCACAAAGTTTGATACCCAATTTCTCCCGAGTACACGGATACCCCATATGTGCTGGTAACCTGCTGTATGGGCGCACGGCCGGGCATAGAACATTGTACAGGCTATAATTTTTTTCTTTTTTTTAATGTGGACCTATAGGAGCTCATTTCTTTTGCCACATGAGATGCACTTTTCTAATACATAATTTTTGGGCCTCTATAGGCTAATTGGTGAGATTTAATTAACTCTTTGTTGGTGGAGGAAATGAAAATCATCAATTTTTAGGAAAATTTTTATGTGTTTTTTTTTTTGGCCGTTAACCATACCATAAAAATAGTATATTATTTTTATTCTATGGGTCGCCACGATTATGAAAATACTTCATTTATATATATTTTTAATTTTTTATTATTTTTACTGAATAAAAAGTAATTTGGCAAAATTGTTGTTAATTTTAGCATCACCGTCTTTCATATGTATAACTTTTTTATTTTTCACCTCACAAATCTGTTTAAGGGCTTATTTTATGCGAGAATGATTGCTCTTTTTAGTGGTCTTATTTTAGATTGCGTAACTTTTTAAAATCACTTTTTTTAGAGTATTTTTAAAGGGCATTAATAAAAAATCATCTTTTTCAGAGTTTTTTTAGGTTGTTTTTTACGGGGTTCACTTTGCGGATCTAATATCGATTCTGTTTTATTATACAGATTGTTACGGACGCAGGGATACCAAATATGTGGGGGTTTTGTGTATTTTATTCAATTGTACTGAATAAAAACTAATTTGGAGAAAATCTTGTTCATTTTAGCATCACCATCTTTTTATATGCATAACTTTTTTATTTTTTGGCTGACAAATCTTGTTAGGGGCTTATTTTTTGCGAGAACAGTTGTTCTTTTTAGTGGGCTTATTTTAGAGTGCATAAAATTTTTTAAATCACTTTTTAGAGCATTTTTTATAGGGTATTAATTAAAAATGATCTTTTTTTGGAACGTTTTTTGCGTTTTTTCCTCCGGCGTTTACCGTGCGGGTCCAGTAACAATTCTGTTTTATTATGCAGATTGTTACGGACGCGGCAATACCAAATATGCGGGGGTTTTTTGTGTTTTTATGTTTTTTATACTTTATTAAGTTTTTTTTATGGGAAAGTGACATTTTAGGGGCTTATATTTTATGTATTTATTTTTTATTTATTATAATGTGTAGTGTTAACTGTTTTTGCATTTTTTTACTTATACATACTTGAACTTAAACCAGTGATGCTCTGATCACTGGTTTAAGTCCAATACACTGCTCTACAATACTATTTTATTGTAGAGCAGTGTAAACTGTCTGAGCAAGCTTGCGCATGCTCAGACAGTTTGCAGTCAGACCCGGAAGGGATCTGGCTGCCATGGAGACCGGGCAGCTCCGGGGCACATGTCAGTCCTCGGAGCTGCCCGGAAGAGGATCGGATCCCCCGGTAAGCGGCACGGGGCATCCGATCCACAGCAGGAACACCCTTACACGCCGCGGTCATGCTTGACCGCGGCGTGTAAGGGGTTAACACCCGCCATCGGAGTCGGCTCTGATCGCGGGTGTTACAGCGCGGTGTCAGCTGTGATAGACAGCTGACAGCCGCTGCTTCTGGTACCGGCTCCGTTCGTGAGCCGGTCCCAGAAGCTGGACGTTATACTACGTCCCGGTGCGCTAAGCATCTAGCCCCGGGGACATAGTATAACGTCGTGGTGCGCCTAGGGGTTAATGAATTCCCTATTTTGTTTTGATATATAATATGTATAGTCTCGGGCAAACGGGGCGACTATGGCGATGTTTTTTGCAGTAGTGTAGCAGGGGAATTTATTTTAATTATATGGAGAAATGTGAATGCATTTTTATGAATATTTATTAATATTTTGTGTATGTGTATTTTTTTGTTTTTTTAAATTTTACATTATCTTCTTCTTTTACAAGTTTTACCTTGTAGTTGGGGCATCTATAAGAGCCCCAGTTACAGGGGGAAACTACCATCAGTCACTGGTGAGTCTGATCAGAGGTGGACTGGATCTGATTAGACCCAGCAGCTCTGATTAACTCTTTAAACCATGGTCATGTGAACGCAGAGTCTATAGAGCTGGCAGTAGTGTCTTCTCTGCTCCTCTATGCATCGTGTGATGCTGTGAATTGCGGAGAAGGGAGAAGCAGTAATAAACCGCATCTCCCTTCTTTCCAGGTGTGACACGCGGAGACCCGGTCCAGAAAGCAGTATAAAAACTGAAGCAATGTCTAAAGACGTTGCTGCAGACTTCAGACCTGTGCCCGCTGACCTCCTAAAATCAGGGGACGGATGATGATAAGCTAACAGTAAATATCTCTTATTCTGTAGCACGGCACCTACAAACAAAAACATCCCATCGTTAAAGGGGTTGGCCCCTTTTCAATAAATCTCTTCCATTAGACAGGTCTCTGCATGTACATGTACTTTTGCTTCCTGTGAGAGCTTCAGCCCTTCCCTGTTATCCACATTCTGCACTCTGAATCTCTGTATTTGTTTACATGTCTTTGGAGAGTGCAGTGCACAGAGAGTCTGCACACAGCAATAAAGGAAGCATCAGGGATGATTAATCAATTGGTGAGCATTCAGGGATTATTATGAAGGCAGTAAAGGCACACAGGCAATTTATGTTGAAGAGTGGCTAACCCATTTAATGACAACAGAACTCTGCTTCTAGGGGTCACATTTCAGGATATATAACCATTTGAAGTGACCGCCCCCTCAATCCAACAATATAGTCATAAAAAAAGGGGGGTTACATTACGGACCTACAGCTGGCGCAGACCAAGTAATGCCAAGCCATGATGTTAGCAGTACCAAGTACTACTGATCAGGAGATTCCTACAAGATCATGTAGAAAATATTACAGACCAATAATAGGTGAGGGCAACTTTATTTCTAGTTTCTTCTATCATTCATTCTAGGGTTTTAGTGTTCCTACAAGTTTCAGTCTCTGAATAGTAAAAAAAAAAATTATCATGTGCTACAACCAAGTTTAGACAATGATCAACCCAATAACTACCTATTAAAATGTAAGTAAATCTACATAAAAAGCACCATCTACGTCAACAAATAAAAATATTGTAGGTGAAGACGCAAGCCAAGACTAAGTGTTTTGTTTTCCAAACATACATCAGATTATTCCACCAAGATAATAAGAAAAAATAGTGAAAACCATTATGCGAAAACACATGCATTACAAGCCTTCAGGCACCACACCTACATTAATGTTGCAGAAAAGCCAAATCAGATCCATCATTTGTTATCTTCAGGCCATTATTACCTCTTGTTTATCAAGAGTCATCGCACCGAGAAGCAACGCGCTGGAAAGGCATCAGGAGGAATAATACCATTAGACGGAACAAGAAAAACAACACACCAGAATAGACTCCCGCAAATACATTATATAATCTGTGTACTGGATAATATAAGACATGATTAGGTAGCATGAAGAACCATCAGCGCAGCCTGAATCTACAAGTAATGGGTCACACACATTTACAGCTTGACCCATATATAGCTCGGATCTCAGCAAGTTAACCTGACCTTAAATTGGATTAGACTGGCTTTAAGCTGCTCAGATCAACAGGCCACTGAAATAATTTACCCTTCACAAAGAGCGGGCAGCCATTTTCTATATGGAATAGAAAACTATTTCCACAAATTCCTGAATTAGAGATTGGTTAGTGGATAGGCCCCAAGCCAGCATGAGAAGGAGATCAAATAAGAAAATTCTCCCAGGTGTCCATTCACACATACTATTTCTTTGATAGTATCCAAATCGTTTTCAGGACTTTGTTCTTTGTACACACCGTGTTATTTTAATATAAAATCTTTACATTCTAGAAATCTCTATTAAAAAAAAAAACACTAAATAAAATAAAGTAGCCCCCCCCCCAAAAAAAAGGTGATAAGTTACAAGAAGTGTAAAAATTGTGATTACCGAACGTGCAGTTAAGCCAGGTTAAGCCTCCTCCTGCACCCGGCTAGGGAATTGTGATCCGTCCGGTAACCTCAGAGGGTCGGGGCATGGAGGGAGCAGGGCATGAATAAATTAAAAGCTGGGCAAGCCGAAAGGTGCTCGGGGGCTGTCAGCCTGAGCGTCTCCGGCTGTTTTACAAAGTTCATATTTCATTATTAAAGATGCACGAAAACTTGCTAAAAACGTTTCCCCCATCTCCTAGACCAGTGATGGCGAACCTTTTAGAGACCGAGTGCCCAAACTACAACCAAAATCCACTTATTTACCATGAAATGCCAACATGGCATTTCACGCAGTAACTTATTGCTACCTGTTCTTCAACATCATTTAATTGTTTTGGCCGCCTGAGGCCACCAATACAGTTTAAAGAAGGTGGGCAAATTCAGACCATTATTGTCCAGGAAGAATGGTGGGTCCAGCAGGAAGACCTTCAAAGACAATGCAGTTCTGCAGCACTGTTGTTAAGTTGCTTGGGACTGCAGGAAGATTTGGTGGATTTGGTCCTGTTTGGTGAAATTGGGGCGATGGCCTGAGTGCCCACAGAAAGGGCTCCGAGCGCCACCTCTGGCACCAGTGCCATAGGTTCGCCACCACTGTCCTAGACTGAAGAAGCAGTCTAATTAGGACACTACCAGTAAACTGGTGGTACATGTCCTTTAAAGGGGTTTTCCCACAAAGCAAGTTAGGCCCTATTCAGAGGATAGTCTCAGAGAAGGTACCACCACAGATCATGAGTACGAGGGTCCGATGAGGGGAGCTGACAAGGGGTGTAAAGGGGTTACATTGGACCCCTGTTCTCATGATCCATGGGGGCCATCACAGAGACCCCCTCTGATCAGCAAGTTAGAAAAACCCCTTCTAGTATGTTGTCAAGCAGCTTCCAGATCATAATCCTTTCCTGGCCCAGAATGGTTCCATCATCTAGCAAATCAATTTTGAAGTGAGATGTAAAATGGTTGTATAAAGTCAAGTAGGCACAGAATTTAACATGGAAGTCATGCTCTCCCCACTTCTGAACACCTCCTACCCTGTGACATCATCCAATGGACTTCTGAAGATCTGGTTAGTAATGTTTTTAGATGCAAAACAAATCAGTTCTGAGAAGGGAAAAGCTTGACTTCATTGCTACAGTAAACTCTCTGCCTCTTTGACTTGATACAATGAATATACATCTCACTCTCAAAGATAAGCATGCAAACATATTGACCTAAGCAACTACAAAAAGAACCATATCGTGATGGCTAGTCAACAGGGTCAGCGCTCACTAAATCAGCAGGACTCCTGAGTTGTTATGATGATATGATGGTTACTACCTACTCAATGAGTGGCAACCATGACAAGCGGTAAACTTGAGAAGGTATTATTGACCTAAAAGTTCACTGGTGCCCATGTGTTCCAACATTTGTAGGCTGTGCTAGAAAACAAGTCAAAAGGATAAAGTTCACACCTTGCAACTTATAGATGACTTGATTCCAGATATCACACATCTTGTTGAGTTGTCTATTTGGCAGCTTATGGTGGACGATCAGTTTTAGCTGATCAGTAGATAAAAGGTCTTGGATAAGTGTTCTAGCCGTCATCTATTTAGTCACCCACATGCTTTTTATAACATTCATTACTACAATCTGATTGGGAACCCCAATGTTTTGGTAACGTACACCAATTTCATACAACAATATTTGATCAACTCAACACAGACTTACAAGATTTTTTTTTAAAACATTTTCTTGAGTATTTTAGAGGACAAGGTTGCAATCTTGCTCCAGTGGCTTCTCCACTGCAATTCAGTGAGCAACCTCACGGCCATAGACCATCCCCAGATATCATAAGTTTGAAGACATCACATCCCAAGTGCTGCAGGTTCTTCACGGTTTACCAAGCAAAAAACAAATGACAACACCAGAAAAGTGCTATAGAGCCCCAGGATAAGGGAGCATCAGAAGCAGTGCTCCCCCTCCAGCCTCTAGAAGTAACTCTTTTCAGTCACCCACTAAAAATAGGGTGGATTAACATAAAAGATGGAATTGTAGAAGAGAAACCATACTCTTCATGAGGGTACTGGTAATCAAGCTGTGCATTAAAATTAAGGAGAACAAAGCTTAGATCCCAATTTTACTTTTTAAATAAAACTTTCATGAGTTATGACGGACATAGTAGACAGTAAGAAAGTAGTAAAAAAATTCTCTACAACAATCCTTTATTCAAAGAGTTGGCAGAGCTAGTATAAGTGGCACTGGGATATCATTGTACTGCACTAGAGCAGAAGTCATTAATAAGTGATAGAATAAAGAATCTATATAGTATACAATTGTAGAAGCCACTTTATTAATCCTGGAGTGGTTTGTCATAATGCATAGTAAGAAGTAATAGGAGTCTATGATATTCAGCGTTCATGCTGGTATAACATATCGGAAATATAAGGCACGTCTTTCCAGTACTTGTGTGTCATTATGACGACAGGGAACACTGATTTTCCATTTCTTATGGTTTGTGCCAGGCGTGTGTAGTGCAAGGCCACATCTAACTTACTCCCATCTTACTACTAGTTTACTCAGCCAGCGCAGGCACAAAACACAAGTGGGGCTTATGTAGAAGCCCCGCGTCTATCCTCCAGCCTGTGATTTATAGACATGGCTTCCACTATGTATTAACCTTGGATTCCTACGTTGGTGGTCAGCCCATAAATTGCTTGCCTGACAGGTTTCATTTGCTGAAGACATTAAATCAATCTTTATGTTACACATAAAGACTGGGCCGCATACAAAGTTTTAATGTTCATTATACATCCAAGTAGTTTACATGTCACCAAATTAAAAATAAAAAATATTATACATACATAGAAAATAGGACCACGGTAACAAGAACGCAAGTAAAACAACGGAGTGATTGTATGGTACATGCACTAAGGCCCAGTTACATTGCTACACAGTACAGAACAATTTCTGGTTGAGGAATCCACAATGTGTGAAGGATTCTGCAGGATACACAACAGCGATGCCAATTGTGTAAACATAACTGGTTGTTACGTCACATGTAGTAAAGCTTTAAAGGGAACTTGTCACCAGATTTTACCCCATTAAACATTTCTCCCCTAGGTAGGGAATGAAATCTCCTTCCTAGATTTCTCTCTCTCAGTGTGCATTCACACGTAGAGTTTAATTCATGCGTTTCCAAATGCACTGCAACTGCTCAAGAGAGATTTGCCTCTCATTTACCGAATACAACTGTTAACAAATGTGTTAACACATACATTAACATATGCACATGTTAATAAATATGTAATGTGAATTGCATCAATTTAATTAGGCAAATCTCCTTTTCGTTGTTGCAGTGCATTATAAAACGCATGCATTAACACCACATCTGAATGCGCCATGAAATGAAATCTCTCCATTTACCTATATAAAAAAAAAAAATCTCCTCCAAAGTCATCTGGTTCTATAGCAACTACAAAAATGTTATTGATGTCATTTTAAAGATAAGAATCTCATCTTTTAGATGCCCTTTATGTGACTCTGAGCTGCAGAACTGGAAATTTTAATAATTAAATATGACATCAAATGCATGTGGGAGATTTATCAGATGTGTCCGAGGTAAAACTGGTTTCAATGGGATGGGCAACTAGAACAATCAGAGCTCAGCTGTAATATTATGAACGGCTTATGGAAAATGAAAGCTCACCTCCGATTGGTTGCCATGAGCAACTAGAACAGTTTTACCTCAGACACTTCTGAAATCTCTGCCCATGTTTCTGTTCTACAAAACTGTAAATAGGGGCATGTGAAGTGACGCTCCTCCAGCAGCCTCTAAATGTAGCTCATCTCAGGCAAATACATAACTCCTCTCTGGTCATTTTCACGTAACTATGGAGTTGGGTTTTTTTTTTTGGGGGGGGCAGGGCATAAACATGTGGGATTTCACATAAAGGAGGGAATTTTAGACAGGATATTTCATACCCTACCTGAGATTTGTATTATTATTTTTTTTTACATATTTTATAATGGTTTTACAGAAACCGCCTTTTTATGGGAAGTATATGTGACATCACACTTACTCCTGAGAGGATGCTTACAACAGCAAGGGTTGACTCATAACCCGGCAATTGGAACTTTAGTTACTTTCCAGTCACTTATTATTACTGTGACCAAATTATAGCTTAATAGTGGCTTAAAATGGCCGCTGTAACTTCATTATTTGCAGGAGTCAGGCAAAGAGTATCCAAGAAAATGGTGGCTTATCGAGAACTAGATTGTTTTTTGTGGCCCTTATCTGTCCTTAAGAACATGAAGGTTAATTCTCCTAGTGATTTGCTTTTAGATGCTATCCGCCTGATCTTCCCAACACGATGAACATTACCTTCATAGTTACTGTAACAACGGCAATGCAGCTACACCCAGGTAACAACAAGCAGTTTTCAGCCGCCAGGTAGGAAATAAATTAAAATGGTTACAGAAACTAAAGCTCAGGTTCTTTCAAACACAAATTTACTGTGTTCCCCTGGTTGGTGAGGCTCACCTTATACAGGTGGCCGAATGGAAATTTCCAACAATATAAATAGCTGCACTGTCTTGCTTGGGGAGTTACAAGCCACTGGGAACGATCAGTGGAACAATTACATCAAAATTATTACAAGCCTCAAGTAATGTCTCATCACAGAATTTTAAAAGGTTTATTTTAGAAGAAAGGAGAAGGCCATGGATCACAAACCCCTGAAACTGTGCCTGGGTCTATGAGTAGGTGTTCCTGGTTTATCATGCTTGATTTTGATGGTAGATTTTCATTACGCTTATATTAGACCGTAACTTGAATTGTCAGAAATAGAGAACCAAGTCAGGGACACCATAATAAAAGGTCAAAATGTCATGGGGTTTTCTCAAGCTAGGTTATCGCCAATTAATCCCCCCAAAACATAACCGGATGTTAATCATATGGCGGCACTCACAGAATGCAAACTTTCATTAGTGAACTTCATCGAGAGGGCAGATGTGGGGTAAGAAAGCCCCGCACCAGCCCACTCCCCTGCTGGCTCCACTTCAGGGGAAATAATAACAATTGGTTGTTCAATAGCAATTGTGATTATTTCAGGGCTTCTACATCAGTTTAATGGCATAGAAGCCCTGATAAATGTCCCCCATAGTTATTATGGGGAGTTTGTCAATGGTGAGCAGCATTGACAGCTTATATGGAGATTTATGCGGGGACCCAACCAGCCTCGTAATGTATTATTTATTGTTGGCTGACATGGACACACACAGACAAAAGTGCCTTGTCCAAGGAACTGACCCTGCAATCTGAATTAGTGTCTCATTCAAGCCTATTAAAGCCATTGTTATTTAGAGACCCCGGTCTGCATCTCAGTGCCAGCTCCGGCTTGCCCTCATACAATTGACTTTTGTCCTCGTCTTGGGCAACAACAAATAAACGGCAAACTTGGTTGGGCAACAAGACTGCTGAGGAAACAAGTGCAATACTAGGCATTATATAAGAAACACAGGGATTCCAGACAGGCAGGATACATTGTGTGAGTTTATAGACTTTGGGCCATTTCTATTTTTGCTAGAGCTAGAAAACCACAAATGGCACAAATTCTTCACAAAGCAAAAACCTATCTAAAATAATTCAACACCTTTAAAGAAAACCTACCATCAAGGATCTACCTAATAAAGTGGATCCGGTGGTAGGTTCCTATATAAAAATTTTATACACACAAATTCTCTAAAGAGGCCACTGCGGTGTGGAGTAGCCCCTGTTCATTCCTCCTACCAGGCAGTCCTCAGATACAGCAAGCTGTGTGGACCCATCTGCAGGGCCGGAGTTCTGCGCATGCGCAGTAGCTCTGGCTTCAGAGCCGATGCAACATTGATATAGCTGTGTGCACTCATCAGCTAAAGAATTTTGGATGTTCTCCTAAGGGGGAGACAATTTCCAGTTTCAGGGTAAATCAAATGCCACATTTTCATACCAAAAAACTGCAGGTCAGCAACAAAACTAGCAGAAAGATTGCATGTGCAGATCAGACAAATTCATTCATTTTGACACTGTGGCAAAAAATGCACAAGAAAGGTGTCCTGCTGTGTTCAGAGCCCAAAATGTTGATTCTGCAGAAAACTTAGTGAATATTGGTCAGCAGACCAAACAAAAGTCTCTGCAAACTTTGAAGTTTATGATCATGGAAAAAGTGTGTTTGCCATTACTCATTGGAACATGACATGAAATAAGTGGATATTTTTTTAGCTTGCTCATCCCATAAACGCTTAAAGTCAGAAAATGAACATTACAACAATCCTCAACTATACAGATATTACAGGGACACAATAGTTCAATTCTTAACATTGTGGCCATCATTAGAAAAATAAAAAATAAAAAAGGGGGGGGGTGCCATCACTATGAGACACAGACACTTACAAGGCCTCTTGTACAAAAACTTGTGCCAATAAGAACAATGATTAATACATTTCATACTGGTACAGCCACTTGGAGCCACCTGTGTCAAAGATTTATACAACGACCTAAAAGAAGAACACAGCAGAAACTGATAAAGGATCCTTAATTTACCAACAGCAATATAAGAAATGAAGGTTGTGATACCTGGTGCCAAAAAGAGAAGTCCATGAGTAGCATCTACTTCCACTGTTACAAGTTTATGTGAGGGTTTCCATGCAGGAGCCACTATGCAACATAAAAAAAGATCCTTAAGAAAGAAAGCACCTGTGACACTGGTAATAAACTACATCTTAGCCAGAAATGAGTTTGCCATTCCATATTAAGTGTCAGTTCTTGCTGTGATCTTCACCTGACCAAGATCCAGGCAGCGAAAACGCCATTTAGGTGTGAAGACAACCTCCTTAGGAGAACCCTGTGGTTCGAAAAAATTTCTAACTAGTAAATACAAGCGTCTTCACACCTTTCTAGAAGGTCTAGATCTAGATTTCAAGGTTCTAAATGTCTGATTGAAGCTTTTGATTTCTCTTGCACTTTTTTCTTTTTTTAGGCTGTAATCAGAAGCAGAGATACAACCAAAGCAGATATATTCTACATAATTTGGGTCATGAATCTCCTTCCCCAAAAATTCTCATATAAATTGGCTTTCACCGAGTATTAAGACAGGTAAGGTCACATGGAGCCAACCTGTCAAGTGAGTTCTCTTTGGCTGGTGTAAAGCATGGCATTGGTTAAATAAGGGTGTCATACCCAGGAGCAATGTCTCTACAAGTAGCCCTTCTAAAGAGTAAACAGGCTGCAATCTCATGTGACCATGTACAGTATGGTCCCGTCTGGGAGGATTAGAAGCCATGGAAGACGACTCTTACTGATTAAAGGTGACATCCCGTTTCCTGGGCTTGTCTCTGCAGATCACATTCTGATAACCATGATAATCACATAACTTTCTGGTGCAGTAGTCTCATCAGCCAATGCTCTATAACAGACAGGACAGATTACAGTAGGCCTTAGGACCCAGTTTGTCACAGAAGCTGATAAATGATAGGAAAAAATAAATAATGGGAATAAGAAGAACCCAAAGCTTGGGGGGGGGGGGCAGATTATTTATGGGCACAATGGCCACATTGCTTATGAAGTTTCTTACGGCTATCAATTTTGGAATGAGCATTTTTACAGAGAAGGGGCAGGCTAAATCCCTGTGGCATATGCAATGCCTAAAAGGAAAAAGAATGAATTATGACAACTGTATCAGCAATACCTCTTCCCATTTACAGAGTCTGCATTACCATGTATCAAGCCATAAACACCAGCTATGACACTTTATACTAGGCACATAGGTTTTCTTTTACAGATTTGTATACAATAACTTGTAATAGTAAAATAGGTCAGCCTAAACATGGCCATAAACACTAGTCCAAGTCTGTCTGAACAGAGGACGTCACCCTAAAAGATCATTAATCAGGTAAAATTAAATATTTCTGCTGACTGAGGACACAGTGTATACATGTGTAGGAAGGAATCAGCCATGTTTGTCAGGTTACTCATTACTGTGTAAGATGCTAAGGGAATGTTTTTTGTGCATGTCATAGGCATGGAACATGTGCAACAAGTCCCCATTAGTATAGGTGCATTGGCACTCCATGCATCAGCAGTTTGCATTTCTGAAATATTATCTGATAGACGACAGCAGTGTGATCCTTCTAAACTGTCATTAGTGTCCATTATAGATGTCAAAAGTAAATCCCCCAGGCAGTTTTGGGCTGTTTTCTATAAAATGTTGATAACGCTCTTTATTTCTACAGTCAAATAAGCGCATAGGGTGACCCAACCAGCTCCTAAAATCTATGCTATGTTCTTAATCCATGCATTAATGAAATGTAAAGACTTCTAGTGACATATCTAAGTTGCAAAGCCTCACACACATACAAATGAAAGAAATGTATACAACATTGGCAATGACATATGGTAAAGCTTACAAATTTTTATATTGTCAGGTACATACAGGTACAATACGCAGCATGCTACATATATGGGTCTGGAAACACGGATTCAGTACACTCCCCCAAATATAGAGCCAAAGCTGTAGCAAAGGGCCTGAGCATTCAATGAACAGACTCTTTTACTGAAACAAACCATCTCCTAATCCATTTCTCTAACAAACGGTAACAAAGTTCCACTCTCACCAGGTTTACTTTTACTTGTATTATTTGTGTTTTCTGATTGAAAATTAATATATTCATTTTCACCATATAAAAGATCAGGATACTGTTTTATTAGTCAATAATAAACAGTCAAAGTTTTAACAAACACAACTTTAACCCTTCACATATCTCCGCTCTGTAATAATAGCAGGAAACTAACTTTTCCTGAACCATTCAATTCCAAATCTAAATAAAGCAGCAAATCACTGCTAGTTCCAACACAATGCAAAGCTCCAGAGCTTAGCAAGTACATGGGAAGGTTTTATCAGGGCTGTTGGTGCTGCAGCAGCCTTTGTGTGTAAATATACTTGTTGCTAATATACAGACAAGGCCAGACGCAGAACAGGAATCCCATGTACCCATCTTCTGATACATCACATCCTAGAAAAGCACAGATTCAACGTCCAATACCGTATGACGTAAATAATAGTATCATAACCCAGAGCATCATACAGTCACTGTATCCAAAATCTGCTCTGCCTCATCAATCTTCATAGCAGAACATACAAGCCATCCACAGACCCATCGCTAGTGAACAAAAGAGCAGCACACCCCTGCGTGTTGTTATTCTGCATGTGCCCGATGGGATTACCTGTAATCCCTCTGCATGAAGAATACATGGGATCCATACATGCCAGCTACATGGGATCCATACATGCCACATACATGTTAGTTAATCTGTTTGTAAAATCAAGCCCCAACTATGAGATCTTGTCTCAGCTCTGCTGCTCCCCAATTGCAATGTATCAGGGGGAGATAATGATTGCCCCAGGCAGGACAGCAATGACAGCAGGCGATCAATGAATGATGGAGGCAGTGCCAGGGGTAACACATGCCCTGTGTTTGCTTACCACACCTATGCCCCTGCAGCCAGGTATGCCAGCCATGCATAGATGCCCCAGGGCACATGTGTGACGGCTGGCACAGTCATAGAGCTGTGAATGGGCGCACACTGCGTTATATGAATGGCGCTGCCCCGCGCACAAGTTTCTGCACACACTGGCGGCTCAGGGAGGAGGGGGACTGCGGAAACAACAAGGCGGCAGCTCACTTACATCCACAGCAGCCGGGCCGTAAGCCTCGGGAGAGGCGCAGCAGTAGCCGGAGCGGGGCACGTCCTCCGGGTGGCGGTGGTATAAGACACAATACGGTAATGACAGTCTCCGCCTGGCCGCTCTCCTGTCACTAGTGCTGTTGTTGTGGATGTAGCTCCCCCATTGCTCTGCAGTAAGCACAACCAGCAGAGGCGGCTCTGGCTCCGCACACTAACATCATGGAGCTGCTATTATTGTGAGCGACTGCAGGCTAAGAGCAGGAGCGCAGCCGCACTCCACCGCAGCCCCTCCCTTCAGTGACGTGCACACAAGTGGGCGTGGTGCACAGAAACCTAACGTCGCAAAGCAAGGAAGTGGGCGTGTCCATGAAGTGGCCTATACTAAACGGCCTGTGTCTCCAGCTGTCTGCTAGCGGCTGGATTTTTTTTCTAAACAGCTTTATTTAAAAAGCATAATGCATAACTATCAGAGATGCCTGATTACCACAACCAATTATATGCAACCTGCCACGGGGTTATACATATGTATATATTTATGTGTCTAGTCATGACCTGTCTGCTATATAAGATTCTATATACAGAATTGATTTCCAGTTATATGAAAGCAGCCAAAACTGGAAACAATTGACCTCAGAAATGAATAGGCTTTGTTCACAGGTTACGTTTTCTTTACGTTTTCAAACGCATTACAGCTGAGGAGAGGTGATTTCTGTTAACATTTGCGTTTACAAAACGCATTTTAAACTTCATGTGAAAGCATGTGTTTAGGTAATGTATGCGTTAACATCACGTTAACAAATGTAAACAGTAATGTAATTAGGCTTTCCTGGCGCTGAACCTAAGACCAGTGACAGGTGGCGTTTTTGTTGCGTTTTTTTCATTGCGTTTTTACATCTTTAAAAAACGAATCATATTTGCATATTGGCTTTCTCAATGGGTTTTAGGTTTAAGTGTCTTATCTTGGCGTTTTCTACCATTAATTTTAATTTTTCTGGGTTTTTTGAGGTGCGTTTTCATTGTGTTTTTCAAAGGGGTTACGTTTGTTAAAACGCAAGAGTTTCTGGTCTGCGTTTTTAGAAAGGCATGTTATTACATGCACAAACATGAGGGAGAAGATCACTGCGTTTTTACAAATTTTAAGAGACACAGCTGAACACAATGCATAACAAGCATTGCGTTTTTAAAAACGCAAGCAAAAATTTGAAAAAATGCAAACATTTTTAATGCGTTCAAGATCGCAGCAAAAACGCAACAAAAATGCCAGATGTGTCACCGGCCTTAAAGGGGGGCTTGGCTGGCAACAGGAATGCCCTGCACCTCTAAACTCTAAACTGTGAAAGTTCACAGGCTGCGCTACATTTCTACAACAGGTAGGATTTGGCTTAGAAATACACATTGTGCGGCTGCCCTCTCAGATACATCGGGAGGCCTAAGCCTCTTGATGTATCTGGCCGTTCCAGAGGGGTAGGTGTCATCATATGCCGCCAACATATGATAACTCTCCCCTGAGGACCCTCAGTCAGATTTTTTTTTATCTGACCAAGTTATTGCTCATCTTATTGCTAATCTTTTATAGTTGGTACATGTACTCCATGTTTTGTAATATATGAATATAGAATATGATGGAGCTGCAATATAAAGATTTATTAATTTTATTGGGTGGCACGTTGGCTTACTGGTTAGCACTACATTCTTGCAGCACTGGGGTCCAGGTCAACATCTGCAAAGAGTTTGTATGTTCTCGCTGTACTTGCGTGGGGGTCCTCTGGTTTCCTCACGCACTCCAAAACATACTGGTAGGTTGATTAGATTGTGAGCCTCAATTTGGTTACCAATATGGCAAGCTCTGTGCAGCGCTGGGTAATCTGTGTGCACTATATAAATAAAAAATTATTATTATTATTAATTATTATTATTATTAATTTTATCACCGGCTGCTCTTCCTCCTTCTTTTAGGTCGTATTCCCACTTTAGGTTCGCATTCCCGTTTAGAAACACAATGCAAACTCAATCACCACGTGGGAATGCAGCCTCAGGAAGACATATCCCACTATAAAAATATACAATAGGATATGCTGATGTCCTCAGTTGTAAGTTTACAACAGGATCATTCTAGAAAAATGAAAGCTGCACTGTAACCAGTTACCATAGGCCACATTCTGACTATTATTTCATTGATGCGTACCAGTTGTCTGGAGTAAGTTTATATATATATATATATATATATATATATCAATCCCTTATTGGCTGGCCAAAGTATATAAGGGGTTAACTTGCCAGAAAACTATTTGCTATCACAGGAGGAGCACCGCTGTTTTGTACAGCCATGTTCTTGCGGTTACACTGGACAGACCCTCTGTTCTCTGTGGTTAGACAGAGTTTTCTGTGTACTTGAAAGCATCCTGGGAAATACAGAGCACCACAAGTTGAGTATTGCTGGCATAAACAATGTGGCTAGGGCTTGGTTTATATATGTGCTTCCTTATTCTACTGTGTCACTTAATTACAGAAGTAGAACAACCAAAACCAAGTAGGGCCCAATGTGTGAAAACTATAGATATCAGCTTTGCTGTTTGGGTTTCCATCTTTTTTTTTGGACCCTCTCCAAACTCTTCCTTTAGACTGCATTCACTTGCAGTGTTTTTGTTGCATTTCAGTGCTGCATGGGAGGGGCTAGCTCAATCGCAGATGCGTTTCTACTATACTGTTGCAACAAGCACCACATGTTTTGCATACTTTGTACACATAACATATTGAGCTTGTTCCCAATCTCAAGTGTTCCAATGGAAGCTCATCAGTGAGCGGGGAAGCCCCTCCCTCGCAGCATGTACGTTGCATTTCCAATGCAACAGAGACGCTGCGTGCGAGTGTGGCCTTATGTGGTTTATTTACATTTGTATGGGTATAGATTACCAGATAATCTCTTTTTCATTACAGGTGGTTTAGTATTTTCTAGTTTTTTATTACTATATTTATAATTACTTTCACTGTAATGGATATTCGCTCTTCATGCTATACCGTCCGGGTGGCCTTTTGCTGAGCCTTTATTTATGAAGCAGGCAACCTTAAAGGGAACCTGTCATCAGGAGCCCTTTTTCTGCCTCCCATAGAGAATAGTGTGCACACTGCCAAACCGCTTCTCATTGACCACTCCCATGGGACACTGCTCTGCAGAGAGAAGGTGATCTTTCATCTAACTTATTTTTATTTATCTACTTCTTTTTTCTTTTTATCAGAAAAGGCCAGTTTTATTATAAAAACACACTATTCTCTATAGGGTCACGGGGAAGCCAGAATTGGGCTCCTGGTGACAGGTTCCCTTTAAAAGGCAAAGTGGAAGGGGAAGTAAAAATAGCTTTCTGAATCAATGATCACATGGTAGGTTTGTCTCAGCCTACCGATGTCTCCTTGTAGTCACATTAGATGACTTGTTTGTTTACAGCTTTGATCTGGAAAACCAGCTGGGGGTAGGTATAAGAAAAAATAGTATATGTACCCTTCTTCTTGATTCCAGCACTGTTGTGTGTTCTGCAGGTGCTCTTCTCTGTTTCCAGGTGCGGTGCACAAGATCCAGTTCTGGTGAACCTAAAACTGATGCAATGATCAAACTTTAGCTACAGTAGAAAAATTGTGTAAAAAAAATTATATAAAGCTCCTGTAAGTAAAAATAAAATATATGAATACATATATTAAAAATATACCCCAAAAATGTGTTTGTCCCACTAGTGACTAGGGTCACTCTACCCTGTCTAAATCAGACATGCGATGGCATTTTTTTTACTATTTTATTAGCATTATTTATAAATTTGGTATAAAAGTTAAAATTCAGATCCCAAAAAATAATAATATAAGAATCCTGTATTTCTCTTCAAAAAAAATTGTAATCGCTAGGCCAAAAAAATTAAAAACACTTGTTCTGTGCATGCTTTTAATGCACAGAACTTGCATTACACTCTGACCCATTGTAATCAATGTTTTTTTCACACTTGCTTTATTTGTCACGCACATACGCACGTTTTTTAACGCATGTTTAAATCTCAGCATGCTTTACTTTTGCAAGTCACGCATGTGAAAAATGCACCATACAAGTCTATGGAGATGCATCAAAAAAGCATTGCACTCTGAGACACATGCAAGTTCAATGCAAGTGCAATGGTTTTTTCACTGATCAATTGCCATAGAAAAGATAGACCAGATAGTCCTTTTCACACACGTTATCTGCGCATAAAAAACCATATTGAAAACACCAGAAAACGTGCGTGAAAAACTGAGACACTGAAAAAATTTACTGAAAACTGATTGATTTCTGATGAAAAATGTTAGTATTTCACTAAAAAAAAACCTTATCGCACCCTGATCAGACTCTGACTTGATCTGCAACGTAAGTGTGGAAGGGGCCTAAGATCCATTAACAGAACATGTGCGAAAATACAGAAAGTCTGAAAGCACAAATTACCCTCGTCCTGAACCAGTTAAATGTAAAATTCAAGGAAAAAAGGTAAGAGGCAGGAACTGGCCCCTGTTTCTAGATATTTCTATCATTGCAGTGATGGTCAGGAGAGCAGCCTGCTCTTAGGTCCCTAAGCATCAAATACCCAGTTATGTCAACAGCAAAGGTTAACATTTTCAAATCCGTTGTCAATGAGTATAATTTATTTTATAGACAACGATATTATATGTTAGCTAAAGACATTGCTCATTTTTAATAGAGGGATCTGGTTCTTCTTTTTGTAATTATTTAAGACAGAATTGCTATGGAAACAGAAACATTGAATCATATGGACTGTATCAGCTGTCATATGGTAAATACAGTGACCACCTAATGAGTGGATGTGACAGGCAGAATATTACTGGATTATTACTAGGTCGATTTTCAGCTTTCTCATTGTCAATGTAAACCGTATTTTCATCTCCTAGCTCCAAATTCACTACTACTCAAAGTTAGAATTGTTAATACTCATGTAATACATGTCAGTAGACCAGCTGTTTCCATAAAAATAGACTTAAATGTGAATCAATAAGCTCATCAATCTGTGTATCTACAAGTATAAAACAAAATCTGACTCCATACACAAATCATACAGGAAAATGTCAGTATTCCACATGATTTAAAATCAAAAGAGAGTCTAAAACTAAAGCTGTGTGCCATATTTATCATTTGTTGTTATCCGTCTGTAAAGTACTGGACAAAAACTGACCCATTACTGGAATACTATATCTTGATACTTGTTGATGTGGCTCATCCTGTATACTGAAGGTGAAAGCACATTGTAGCACTGCAGGCAGTACTAGAGGACTGGAAGGCACTGCTATTAATAAAGAGTATGGGGGGGTCTAGTGCCTTCCATACCCACATCACTGAGCAGTCATCACTTATATGGAGGAGTAGATGGAGAAGTATGTTGAGCTTTGCCAGCAGTAGCCATCGCACTCGCGAGCATTGCAAGTGCAATGTGAGTGCAATGCGTTTTAAATGGATTGGTTGCTAGGTGATGTGAAAAAAAGTCAGGAAGTACCAATTTAAGCATCGTGTGATTTAAAAAACGCAGTGAAAAACTCACTGAAGACGCAAGAAAAGCGCAAGCAGCACGTGTGGGAAAAACGCAAAAACGCTAATGACTCCAAGGAAAAAAGGACCAAAAAACTTCATTTTTCACGCATTTCACCCTGACGTGATCTGCAACGCTAGTGTGGAAGAGGCCTCAGTGTCCCACTAAACCTTCATTCCTTGCTGATCAAACTGCTATTTAGCCGTGTTCTACCTCTTGGTTTCTGATCTCTTGCATGTGTTTTGACTTCTGTATTTGGATTACGATTTGGTCATTGTTTATTTCCGCTGTTGCCAACCTGTATTGTCTACTCTTCCTTGTGTTTTGTCTGTCTGTCTTGTTACGTGTTCACACTTTACCCAGGGAAGGAATGTCGACCAGTTATTGGGATCCGTTTAGGAGGGACCCCATAAGCAGCCATGGACAGATTTGGGGGCTCAGTGCCAGGGTTCACTGCCCTCGTTTGTGTCCTGCCTTTACAGTAGGTGTCACCGGTGCTCCTGCGACCCCGTGATCCTCTATGTTTCCTAGTACCTCCGCAGCAGAGTGACTCACCTGACCGCGCTCCTGCGATGCGTCTGCAGCTTCCGCAGATTTAAAGAGCCAGTGCAACTCTAAATGGCCACCTGCTAATTTAATAAATAGCCAGCCTCTTCCCACGTTCCCCGCCGGATCTTTGTGCTCTCATGCCATTGAGAAAGCTGTTTCCCATACCTTGTGCGTTTAGACTGATTTCCTGTTGTGACCCTGATTCTGTTCCTGACCTCGCTCCTCTGCTGCCTGCCCTGACCATCTGCTTTGCTTTTGACTCCGATCCCGTGCTGCCTGTCCTGACCTCCAGCCTGCCCATGACCCCATCTCTGTCTCACGACTATGTACCTCGCCTTGGCTACCGGTGCAGGCAAAGTCGCGCCTGTGGAGTGACCTGGTGGTATCCTGCAACAATTCCAACCCGCTTTGCAGTGGGCTCTGGTGAAAACCGGGTGTAACTTAAACTCTGCTCCCAGGTGTTGGCTTACGTCATCGCCCGTGGTGGTACAGTGGGTACACTACCCCTGACAGTAGGTGAGTATAAATAGTATTTTTTTACTTTTTTAAACTGGTTGATTTCCAAAAAAATATATTTTAAAGCTTAGGAGTTGTTCATTGTAAATCATATGCAAAATTTGTTAAAGGCAAATGCTGGATCAAAAAACTAGAACATCCAAGAAGGAACCAAATATATACTGTATTTATTTTTTTTCTTGTTTATACCAAGACATTAAATCATCTACAAAGGAAGCATGTTCAGAGCTTCTTTTGAAAAATAAATTACATCAAAATGCTTCTGCAGCCAAATAATAGGGGTCAGCAACAAGATTTTGTCCCCTTCATGATACTCCTTTGATGTGAAGACCTTAACCTTACTCCCTCACATCTTCTGCAAGTTCTCATAAACTGTTCTTTATCTGCGGCTTCTTACTTGTTATTAATTTTGCATTTTCGCTTCTATATAAAGAAGCAGTAACATGGCAATATGACAAAAATAAGCAGCTTTTTCACGGTGCAACTCATACTAGTCACAGCCAGACATTAGGGAGCCTATTTAGAGATCTTGTGCCTGTTGTGTTTTCTGGTCTGTAACCACTGGAGCTTGAATGGCTGATGAAAGAGGTATAGAAGGCTACTCCATGGAAAAATCTAGTGTGCACTGTTTGCATGTTTACATTTAGGGTTCAGTCAATCGTAATTCAGTCAGCATTCAGGCTGTGACTGTCACAGCCTGGAAGGAATGTTTATAGGTGTGTGACCAGCACCTTTGGATACCGGTGCTAACATGACAAAGGAATAGTTGCAAAATGCCAAGCATGAACCATTATAGAATTGCTGAGTGTCAGTAAAGGGGTCAAAATAGTAGGGTCAAAGTCCCAGCAAGTTAGCTGCACTGTGAAATTAACAAAAAAATGCAGATGTGTTCTCTTTATTCTGCAATCCAAATGACATATTCCATTGTTGGGGTCATAAAGACAAAAACATTGATATGTTTTTTTAATCATTGATGTTTAATACCTATAATACTCAAAATGTAATTCTTTGTAAATAATAGGCTTATCAATATACTCTGGCACTTGTTACATTTTTCCAGTTCCGTGTTTGGAACTCTGTATGAGCTAAATTTTTGTGGGTTGATCTATTGATTAGAATTTGTTTGTGTATTTTTTTAATATGGTGTTCACTCTATAATCTTTTTTATATTTTAATAGATCTGCATTCTTGGATATGGGGATATATATTTAAAATGAACCATAAAATGTTATTTTCAGCTGGTGACAGGTTCCAATAGCCTATTCTATACTGATTTAAAAAATGTATGTATTCTTCCTTTCCTCCACACTACCCAGCTCTCTCACTGCCTGCTCAATGCACATGACAGGAAGTCAGGAAGGGGTATGAGGTAGCTGGATGAGTGTGGAGAAGAGGAGACGTACACAGGCAGACACAGGCTGCAGTCGTCCCTCCCCTGGGACTATCCATATGCTGCTGGCAGGGATCCATAAACTACTGAAATGTTTCTGAATGATGACAAAGGCAATCAGCAAAGTATAGGGTATTAGAACCTGTCACCAGCTAAAAATGACATGCCTAGTGACTGGTGTGCTTTAAGATTTTTTGGGGTTTTGAAATGTTGTATCTTGAAAAATATTTATTTTAGTTAATTTTAGACTATACCCCCAGTGGGTTTCCACACTAGAGGATCTGACGGATCATGCTATATGCTAGATTAACAGTTCTGGGGGCCTCTGGCAGCTGAACTACAACCTTCGCCCCCAACCCCATACCCAAAAATGTGCTGTGGGAATGGTTTGTATGTTGTGATTGGTGCCGATAATACAGAGCACTTGGGAGCCTCTGCCTAACCTCTGCCCAACATACAACATAACACTGCGCTATTAAAGTACCGTATATACTCGAGTATAAGCCGACCCAAGTATAAGCCGAGGCCCCTAATTTTACCACAAAAACCTGGTAAAACCTATATATTTTTTACTCGAGTATAAGCCGAGTTTGGGTTTTCAGCACATTTTTTTGTGCTGAAAAACTAGGCTTATACTCGAGTATATAAGGTACTGCATGGTTTGTTAAGGAGTTAAAAAATTACTTGTGACCACTGCCAAAAGCCTCATGCACACAACTATACTTAGTGTCTGTAAGTCACCAAAAATACTAAGGATTAGGGGAGCTATCGTCACCATTTTAAGGACCCTTAAAAGAGGCAGCATATACAACAAAGGCAGGACTGCTTTATTATGCTTTACTAAGATCAGTGGTTCTCAACCTGTGGGTCGGGACCCCAGCGGGGGTCGAACGACCAAAACCGGGGGTCGCCTAAAGCCATCGGAGCCGAAATTTTACTGTTTTTTTACTGCGAGTTGCATGGTTTGGGGTCACCACAGCATGAGGAACTGTATTGCAGGGTCACAGCATTAGAAAGGTTGAGAACCACTGACTAAGATGATTAGTAGAGGGGCAACGAATGCTCTAAACTTCAGGAGGGCAAATTTTCAACAGCTAAGAGAGGACCTGGAGGCATAAAATGGGGCTATGTTAACAAAAGCACCCCAAAAAATTGGACATTTTCAAAAATATTCTAAAAAAGACCTGTGAAAAACACATACCATATAGGGAAAAGCAAAAAAGAGAAACCAGAAAAAAAATATGTAGTTAACTAGTACAATAAGGTGAGATATATATGGCGTTTAAGTAGATAAAACACAAAGGTAGTGATGAGGCATTATTATAGAGAAGATTACAGAGAGAAAAATCAATTCTGTAAAAAAAAATGATAAAGGCAGCAAATATAAAGACTGAAATAAATATTGCAAAGAAAAGTAAAAATAATCCCAAATTATTTTCAAATATATTAATGACAAGAAATTAAAAACTCAGAGTGGGCCCTCTGAGGAATTATCTGGGGGTCACAGTGGAGGGAAAAGTGGAAAAGGCCATGACGTGTGGATATGGGATGGACCCCCACTTTATTTTAAAACAGTGTATGGAACACGGTGTATGGAAAAAATACACAACCACATAACGTAATGGGTGAAATGGCCACAGCTTTATTTGAATCACAGGAATAAAACAATCAGAGGAGGAGTCAGGTGACATGCTAGGGGTGGGATTCCCCAATATCCCAATCTAAAGTTGCCTGACATACAGCCCCCGGCCAGACATCAACAAAGGGGGGCGGCACGCTCTGGCTTGCCATTCTAGCAGAGCCAGTACACTTTAAGGGCACCAATGACCCTGGTGAAGATTATCCATTGTGTGCTTCAACACCGTGCCCGCCCCTGGCTGCTTTTACCATTACCAGAGCCTTGAGGCTGGCCACTTCCAAAGCTCAGGCTGTTGACCACCATGAGCTTTTACATCCTCTATAAGTTAAATTAGTCCACCAATAACTTGCCTGCACCTTCCACCTGACTCCTCCACCGCAAAATCAAAGCTGCGACAGATAACAAAATGCCATTCTATTTTTTTTTTAAATACATATTCTTTTATTTATTTGTTTTTAATTTTATATCTACATTTTTATTTAGATATTTCTTTCTTCTTCCATTTTAAAGCCAGGAGCATAACATTGAGAATTTTTAATCTCCAGGCAGAAACTTTAAATATGTGCAACCTCCGACTCACAAAGAGTCATCCCACAGCGCTCAGGAGAGGAAAAACCCCCTGTGGAGGAAACCTCTAGGGAACCATGGCTGAAGAATTGCCCTTCCCCTGGGCTTAGGAGGATATCACCAACTTCATCTCATCAACAGTCAATTAAGAAATTTACATGATACAAGATAAACAGTGTCAAAGTTCAAAAAACAAACGGACAATCATTTTCATAGAATTATACATGTAATTGGTAAATAACCAGTTGTAAATTAATGATAGTAAAGGGCGGGTGGGAGGGACATGTTTCTTTCTGTGCTTCTAGAGAGAGAAAGAGAAAGAGAGATACAGGACAGGGAGTGACATCTACTCCTGAGCCCCTCCCCTCTTACATCACTACACTATCCCACCCACTCTGTTCTTACATCACTACACTATCCCACCCACTCTGTACTTTTAACAAGGACCATCATCTTACATCAATACTATCATCTAAATTCAGTCGTTATAGGTCCCCCCCTTACCACCGTCATGTTCCTGCTTCGCCTATGGCACCGCTGTTGTCATGACGTGTGGATATGGGATGGACCCCCACTTTATTTTAAAACAGTGTATGGAACACGGTGTATGGAAAAAATACACAACCACATAACGTAATGGGTGAAATGGCCACAGCTTTATTTGAATCACAGGAATAAAACAATCAGAGGAGGAGTCAGGTGACATGCTAGGGGTGGGATTCCCCAATACCCCAATCTAAAGTTGCCTGACATACAGCCCCCGGCCAGACATCAACAAAGGGGGGCGGCACGCTCTGGCTTGCCATTCTAGCAGAGCCAGTACACTTTAAGGGCACCAATGACCCTGGTGAAGATTATCCATTGTGTGCTTCAACACCGTGCCCGCCCCTGGCTGCTTTTACCATTACCAGAGCCTTGAGGCTGGCCACTTCCAAAGCTCAGGCTGTTGACCACCATGAGCTTTTACATCCTCTATAAGTTAAATTAGTCCACCAATAACTTGCCTGCACCTTCCACCTGACTCCTGCACCGCCACAAAGAGGCCATTTGACACCTTAAATGGACTCGACCACCACCAAACAACAAAAATCCCATCAATGGGAATGCAATGGGTTAACGAATAAAGTGTTGAGAAAATTACAAATACAATCCACATGCACAAAGTGGTAAAAACATTGCTAAACTCTAAACTTCTACAGATATACCAAACCGTGTCCAACAATATAGTGAAGCAGGATACCGTACAACCATGATGTGGAATAACTGCCCTCGGAACCAAATATATACTAAAAAGACTAAGTACTAGACACCAAAAGCGTAGATTTATCTCCCCACCGAGTGGGAATATCGCTTACTGTATCTCTAGTATCTAGAGAACCACTAGTCATACTTCAATATATGTATCATGCACCAATACTATTGACAGAACAGACATGAAGAGGATAGGTAAAGAAGAAGAACGTTTACTTCTGTGCTCAGCTAATGCATAGGTAAGGGGGGGGGGGCAACCCCACTATGTGTCATAGCGTATGCACTGCCACGGCATAGCCCCTGACAAAATGTTCAAAATGCTGTGCGATGTCTTCGCTCTTTTTTTTTTTTTTTTTTTATATATATATAGTATTAGAATAACATAGTGAGCTGAGCCGAGATATACTCATCTCAAGCCTTATAGCAAACCAATGTAAAATTTATTTTGTAGTTGGCCTAGCACCAGCTCCATCTTGCTCCAATACAGAATACAGCGCAATAGCGGGCAAGTACTTGACATCAGAACAGCAAAGGCTTGTCCATTTTGACAACTAACTTCGCCCGGTATAGTACTAAATAAATGTAACTTTGCTCAAAAAACACGCTCAGCGTGCAGAGAAACCACAACTACCATATCCACAAGCCGCAACCTCCTGGCAAGCGGCGAGAGCAGAATGTGGCCATATCAAGCCAAATCCATAAATATAATTTTTTGCTCAAAAACACGCTCAGCGTGTAGAGAAACCACACCTGCCATATCCACAAGCCGCAACCTCCTGGCAAGTGGCGAGAGCAGAATGTGGCCATATCAAGCCATATCCATAAATATAATTTTTTGCTCAAAAACACGCTCAGCGTGTAGAGAAACCACACCTGCCATATCCACAAGCCGGAACCTCCTGGCAAGTGGCGAGAGCAGAATGTGGCCATATCAAGCCAAATCCATAAATATAATTTTTTTGCTCAAAAACACGCTCAGCGTGTAGAGAAACCACACCTGCCATATCCACAAGCCGCAACCTCCTGGCAAGCGGCGAGAGCAGAATGTGGCCATATCAAGCCAAATCCATAAATATAATTTTTTGCTCAAAAAACACGCTCAGCGTGTAGAGAAACCATAACTACCATATCCACAAGCCGCAACCTCCTGGCAAGTGGTGATATACAATGCACGCACAGCGTACAAAACCAACACTCTAGTGATCCACCAGCCGCTATCCTCTTAGCTAGTGGCGTAACTAGGTGTGGATAACCGAACCAGAACCATCTTCTCAGGGACCGCCCCTTAGAGAAGTGCATATATGTCTCCACATATAATCCACTAGCCACCAACCTCCAAGCTAGTGGTGTAACCAGGTGTGGAGAACTTGTCTCCCATAAACCATAATTACGCGCACAGCACGCGAGAGCCACATCCCCAGCTCCACATAGCCGCCAACCTCCTAGCTAAGTGGCGAAAGAAGATGTGGCCCTAGACCAACCATTGGAGACAGTAACATCAACCACACATAAGACATTATATAAATGTACCAAGGGCCTGGATATATAGGATCCATTTATCTTACAGAATTAGGTGCAGCAGTAACACTGACCATGTGTCTGGCTAATTCTTCAGCCATTTCATGGGGCTAAATGTAATGTAACATTACAATGCTAATTCACCATTATAGTCTGAGGTGGCATGTAACCCCCTCAGTATTGTACCATGTACCACTCATGTAATCTAGAGTGTATATATATATATATATATATGAGTGCACATAAGGTATACATGGACAGTCCATAATATAGAAGCCACAACTAAAGGCTAGTTATATATATATATATGTAAGATACAGCCTGATCCATAACTACAATAAAGCAGTGATATGGAAGTCATGTACACTGCACCAGGCACATAAGCATCTGAATGCAACATGTGGTGACTATATAGCAATGACCTGGGATGGGCTACTATAGAATCCGTATGTATATCAGTGACATGGAGGTTTTATTCAGATAGCTAAGCTCCCCATATCCAGAAACTACAAATACTCAGGTCAATGCTGGGCCATATAGACCAGGAATGTGGGGGACCTGCACCTATCATGGTCAGTAAATCACAGTAAGGTGTAGGCCACCAAGACTATAGAGAACCGAGATTATAAAAGACTAGTAATAATGCCTCCACAGCCTCCATCTGTGATCCTGTACATGTGCTCTCTCTGGGCAGCTCCTCTCTCCCTAGTGTATAATACATGTAACCTCCCCATAACAAGCAGAGTAATGGTGGACATCTGCCCTCAGTCTCTATCCAAAAGGACTGGACTCCTGAAGAAGCTCCAGTATGGAACTTGTGATTGCTCTGCCATATCTGTGCCACGAGGATTCGTACTAAAATAGCCATGTGTACCTGTGTCATGAAGGTATAAATGTAACCTTAAACCGTATACAAGAGGTCATTACCCTCATGTAAATTAGTGATATATGCAGTGAGTGAGGTAAGTACACACTCATCACTCAACCTCATATAAATCAGTGATATGTACAGTGTGTGAGGTAAGTACACCTTCATATAAATTAGCGATATGTACAGTGTGCAAGGTAAGTACACCCTCATATAAATCAGCGATATGTACAGTATGTGAGGTAAGTACACCCTCATATATATCAGTGATATGTACAGTATGTGAGGTAAGTACACCCTCAAGTAATTCAGTGACCTCATATAAATCAGAGATAAGTACTGAGTGTGAGGTAGGTACATTCTCATATAAATCAGTGATATGTACAGTATGTGCGGTAAGTACACCCTCATATAGATCAGTGATATGTACAGTGTATGAGGTAACTACATCCTCATATACACCAGTGATATGTACAGTTTATGAGGTAACTATATCCTCATATATATCAGTGATATGTACAGTGTATGAGGTAAGTACACCCTCATATAAATCAGTGATATGTACAGTGTATGAGGTAACTACACCCTCATATATATCAGTGATATGTACAGTGTATGAGGTAACTACATCCTCATATATATCAGTGATATGTACAGTGTATGAGGTAACTATATCCTCATAAATCAGTGATATGTACAGTGTATGAGGTAACTACATCCTCATATATATCAGTGATATGTACAGTGTATGAGGTAACTACATCCTCATATATATCAGTGATATGTACAGTGTATGAGGTAACTACATCCTCATATATATCAGTGATATGTAAAGTGTGTGAGGTACCTACCCCTCATATACATTAGGGCATTAAGCAGTATGTTAAGCAATAAGATGACATATCAGCCATGTATGTAGTATGTGAGGTGACCTGGGGCAGATACATGGTTAGTTATCTCCCCATATACAGCGCTGTATACACTGAGGTCACCTGCTCCCCTATACATAAGTGTCTGTACTCCATCACATGTGAGGAGCAGGACCATGAGGACACATGGACTCCCATCCTGCCACAGCTGCCATGTGTAAGACAGCTGAGAGCAGATACATGAGGAGACCTGGACTATCATGTCCACATTACACTAGTAAATAAATAAAGCTCCCATGTAGCATAAAGCAGCCATATCTATAGTGTGAGGTATAATCTGACAGATATCACCGCCATAGCTGCAGGGTATAAGATGGCAGGGAGCAGACTCCTGAGGAGACTTGGCGGCTTCTTACATCCATGTGCACATTACATGAGGTAATGCTGCTCCCCTGTAACATTACCAGTCATATCTACAGTGTGTGAGTATAATCATACACATATCACAGACATCACTGCAGGGTATACTATAGCTAGGAGCAGACTCCAGAGGACACATGGCTGAGGAAACATGGAGGCTTCTTACTTACCTTCAGCCATGTGCACATTACATGAGGTAATGCTGCTCCCCTGTAACATTAACCAGTCATATCCCAGTGTGGGGTTATAAGCTCACACATATATCATAGCCAAAGCTGCCATGCGTGAGATAGCTGGGAGCAGGTACATGAGGAGACATGGAGACATGAACTCCTGTGGTAATGATTAATTCCTGAGGTAAAATCCTCTCATATATGATGTGTAAGCTGAGTCTACCCTGGTACATGATGTGTGAGGTGTATGTGGTGACAGCAGAGTGATATAAAGTGGTAACCCCAGTGTTATACCTTCTGAGTCTGTCAGACATGTTTCTTTCTGTGCTTCTAGAGAGAGAAAGAGAGATACAGGACAGAGAGTGACATCTACCCCTGAGCCCCTCCCCTCTTACATCACTACACTATCCCACCCACTCTGTACTTTTAACAAGGACCATCATCTTACATCAATACTATCATCTAAATTCAGTCGTTATAGGTCCCCCCCTTACCACCGTCATGTTCCTGCTTCGCCTATGGCTCCGCTGTTGTCAATCTATTGAATGTTGCCTTCTCAACTATCTTTACCCATGGTGAAAGACATTAGGAGGAATTATGTAAATTATCTTTCGAATGTCAATAGTTTAACCCAGGAAGAAGTGCAGTGCCGCCTCACAACCACTAAAATGGACAAATCACCGGTCGCAGATGCCATGCACTCCCGGGTACAGCATGAATTATGTTCTGTTATTATTATATTATTTTTAAAATTTTAAAGATTCATCAACCCCTTACCTTACTGCATTTGGACATTCCTGAATGTCATTATGCAGGAGAGAGGAGTATGAAGAGGGCGCACAGCTTTGCTTGAAGTTACCAATGGGGTGCCACAGTGGGCAGTATTGGTCCCCCTTTTTTAATATTTTTATTAAAGTAGTGGGTTTACACAGTACAGTTTCAATATTTGCAGATGATACTAAACTCTGCAAAGTAATTAACACAGAGGCCATTAGTATAATATTGCATAGGGATTTGTGGAAGCTGGAAGAATGGGCAGAGAAATGGCTGATGAGATATAATGTAGATAAATGTAAGCTTATGCACTTGGGAAGAAAAGTATAATTATGTTCTAAACAGTCAATTACTTGGTTAAACTGTAGCTGAAAAAGACTTCAGAGTATTAGTGACCAGAGCCAGGCAGCCGCTAATAAAGCAAATAAAAATATGGGACGTATCAGAAGAGGAAAAGATTCTCATGATAAAGACATAGTTTTGCCCTTATACAAATCGCTGGTCAGACCACACATGGAATATTGTGTACAGTTTTGGGCACCAGTGTATAAAAAGGATATAGTAGAGCTGGAATGGGTGCAGAGGAGAGCAACCAGGATTATTAGGGGAATAGGGGGATTAGAATACAATGACAGATTACAAAATTTAGGATTATTCAGTTTAGAGGAAAGATGTCTGAGGGGAGACCTCATTACAATGTACAAATACCTGAACGGACAGTACAAGGATCTCTCCAAAGATTTTTTTATGCTGAGGCCTGTAACCAGGACAAGGGGGCACCCTCTGCGCCTGGAGGAGAGGCGATTCTACCATCAACATAGACAAAGGTTCTTTACTGTAAGAGCAGTGAGACTATGGAACTCTCTGCCGCAGGAGGTTGTTATGGCGGACTCTATGTACATGTTCAAGAGAGGCCTGGATGACTTTCTGGAGAGCAAAAATATCACAGGGGAAAAAAACATTTATTTAATTCTTAAAGATTGGACCTGCGCTTTTTTCCACCCTTATATACTATAATACTATGATAAAAAGGAATAATAGTAATCCTCTACTATAGCACCCTATGTTAGAATATAAGGACACTTACTTGGAATTCTGTTCTTGATTTACATGCGCTCATCAGCAGCTCAGCATTGATGGCCATTGATGATGTGCATTGCGGGAGCAGTTTCCATCAGGTTAGAAATGCATTGTGATCAGGTCTCATGATTAAGCACATCTTGTTAGGCAAGTTCAGGCTTCTCAGAGAGGTGTTGATGTGACGTAAGAAACATTCTTCGCAATCATTTCTCCGAATACTACAGAGGCTAGACCAGAGCACAGGAAGCTGATAGTGACAACCTCCTTACTGTACATTTTGCATTGCAGAACTTCATTAATTCTTTATGTTATTGTTGCCTACAGCATTTATGACATATAGTAGGCATGTGAATTATAAGTTGATTTTCTGCTGATACTATGTGCATTTGTCATCAAACATGAATCTTGTCACAGATATATTAGACTGTTGTCTTGCTGTGATAGCTCTCTCTCTCTCTAAGGCAGCATTTTTAGGGCATTGTGACAAATTACTAATTAGCCATATGCAACATCCCCCACGGGGGCCTAGCCATTTCTTGGCGGCCTTGCGCACGCTGTGGTCAGTGCTCTGGTATGGAGACCGGTTAGCTGACCTATAGCCTGGCAAGTCTCCAGCAGGCGATGTGTGCAAGAAATATGGAGGGAGAGGCTGATGCAATGGTTTTTCCCTGGGGCAACCCCTGAGTGTCTGTAAGATGAGTCCCTGGGTGATGGATGGGGAAGCCCAGAGTGTTAGACAACCATATTCAGGGATCTGACGAAGGCAACGTTGTGCAAACCAACTTACAGTTCTTTATTGACTAGCAGGCCACAGCCAAACGATTAACAGCAGATTCTTAAGCTGGAATAGTCATGGAGAGCCGGTCCACAGGAAGGTTACACGCAGCCTGGTAGTAGATTCAGGCTGAGGTATCAAGGTACAGGAGCTTCTTTACTTTTTGCGGTCACATGGCTCGGATACAGTGCGGTGAGATACAATGTGTCTGTGCATAACACAGGTTTATAGTCTGTGATCAACAAAAAAAACCCTGCAGCATGGGATCTATAAAGTTTTCCAATCAATCAGACCTAAGAGAAAAGGTAGTGAAAGGTACAAATTTCACATGAAACCCTTACATGGAATGTATTGTGTCACGGGTGTAAGCAGACCCACGTCTCGGTACACCCGTGTCTCGCTCCGGTCCCCAGCACCTCCGTGGCCCCCATCGTCCCCCCATCTGCCTTATTTCTCCACACTCCCACTCAGGATTCAGCCAGGAATTTTAGAAAAGCCGGCCACTTCCTGCCTTCCCCACCGGATCTTTGTGCCTCTCAGCCTTAGAAAAAGCTCCCCAGTGTTATTCATGCGTTCCTGTGTCTCCTGCGTTCCTATGTGTTCCCGTGTATCCTGCGTTCCTGCTGCCGTGTTTCCTGCTCCTGAGTTCCCGTGTCCTGCATTCCTGTGTTCCCATGTTCCTGTTCCATGTGCCTGTGTTCCCGTTCCCATTTGCCTGGACCTCCTGTTGCTGACCCCAGATTGGACTTGACTTTGCATCTCTGCCGCCTGCCTTGACCCTGTGCCTGGACCTGACCACGAGACTGTCCGCTAAGGTACCTCGACCTCGGCTGCCACCACGGGCTAGTCGCACCTGTGGAACAACCTAGTGGTACCCTGCCGCAGCCAGACCATCCCGCTTTGCGGCAGTTCCCAGGTGGTCCAGAGGATCCACTCATCCCGAATGCTGACATATTGCATATTCTAAATAACTGTTGAGAAATATGAGTTATGCATAAAACAATCTCAGAAAACCCCTTTAAATTGTTCTCTGCCTTTTTAAAATTTTAAAGTTCTCTTAAAAAACATAGATCTAGGCACTGTGACTCTGGTAACCTAGTTATATTTGTTATCCATGGCCTCCTTCCATCCACTTTTAATATTATGCTAGAAGGGCTCTTTGTGTGTTACCTTAGTCCCTCCATGCTGTTACTTTATAGGCTGTTACACTGTCTCACCCTCCCCGTGCTCCCTGAGCACATCCCACTTCCATTTGTCTGCTGTAATCTCACACAGTAGGAGGGAGAAATGCTCTGTACAGTTTAATAGCCTGTGAAGCTACAGCACAGAGGGCCCTTCCGGCTCATTGTCATAATTTTAAAAGTTGATTTTAGAAGGATTGATGTCATGGATAACAAATATATGAAGATTCCCACAGTCATGGTGCCTGGATCTATGAGTGTCCCTGGTTTATCATGATTGATTTGATGGTAGATTTCCTTTAATACTATCTCCTAAAAAGCTAAATATGTAGTCACACAAACAAATCTTGAATAACATGGTGGTACTGTATGTTGGAGATATGAAAAGCTGTTTGATGGAAGTAGACAGTAGTATGAGATTCTGTGTGCTGACAATGTGCTTAGATTATCAGGGTTCAGGTTTATATACACTTTTATTTAGCTTCAGAACATTTAATAGAATCTGACACATAGAAAAAGAGATTAGACAGATCAGAGATGAGATCCATGAGATGCATATAACACATGACATTCTCTATCATAGCCACTGCTGCTGTGCCTCACTCCTCCCCTGGATAAAGACCTTATCTGTTTGTAGCTTGTAGCTTTACTCTCCTCATGCTGCTGTTTGCTGGCAGGAAGTCTGTGTGTGTGTGTGAGCTTGTCTAGAAATGCAAGAGAGAAGCTCACTGCAGTGTTAGACAGGAGAAAAATTTGTCTTGCAGACCCTAGACTTCTGATAAAGGGTCGGATCCCAGGGCAACCGAAATTGTGTACAGCAGAACTGATAGAGACAGGTTGCAATTATATCTGTGAAATGCTGTATTTCTTCGTGGGAAAATCCCTTTACCTGTTAGGGCAATTTAACCCTAAATTAACGAGGATGTACTATTCACAGGCTGAGCTCTCTTCATACATGGCAGATGTCAGCTGTATAATACCAATGACACCCGCCTGTAACTGCTGCATTGGTGATCCCTACCATGGCACCTAACTTGCCTTCTGATGGGCGTTGCCGTCTTGGATGGCCGATTGCCGCCCCTGTGACATCATTGGGGGTGGCAATCGGTTACCATGGCAGCCTACAATCTCATAGAGACCCGTAGGCTTGCTATGAGTAATGATATCCAATAGCCTGCAGATGGCAGGCTATTAGTTATCATCAAAATTGCTATATACTGAAATACAGTAGTATTGCAGTATATAGTACGAGCAATCAGACCCTGTAGGGTTAAAGTACCCAAGAAGGTCTGAAGTAATAGTAAAAATTAAAACAAAAACAAAACATGTAAAAATATAAAAAAGATCACATATGAAAATAAATTACAGTAAAAATCATACACATATTAGGTATCATCACCTCCCAAAATGCTTATTCTATCAAAATATAAAAAAGATTACAGGCAGTCCCCGGGTTACATACAAGATAGGGTCCGGAGGTTTGTTCTTAAGTTGAATTTGTATGTAAGTCGAAACTATATATTGTATAATTGTAGATGACAATGGCCCCGGTAACAATTGGAGTTTAAACATTTTTTGTTGTAATTGGACCAAGGATTATCAATAAAGCTTCATTACAGACACTTTACAGCTGATTATTGCAGTCTAGGACTATAGAAAAGAATTCAGAAAATTTGAATAAAAAGTGATTGAACAGTCATACAGGTCGCAAGGTGATATAAATTAAAACGCCAGTACATACTGCAAAAAATGACACCTTACACAGGTCCGCACAACAAAGTGTGAAAAACTTATGGGCCTCAGAATTTGGCACAATGACATTTTTTTTTTTTTGTACAAAAGATTAACATTTTTTTAAAATCTACTTAAACCTAATAAAACCTATATAAATTTTGTATCACTGTGATCGTATCGACCCAAAGAATAAAGAGCAGGCTTCATTTGAAGTGCAGAATAGAGATGAGCGAGCACTAAAATGCTCGGGTACTCGTTATTCGAGACGAACTTTTCCCGATGCTCGAGTGCTCGTCTCGAATAACGAGCCCCATTGAAGTCAATGGGAGACTCGAGCATTTTTCAAGGGGACCAAGGCTCTGCACAGGGAAGCTTGGCCAAACACCTGGGAACCTCAGAAAAGGATGGAAACACCACGGAAATGGACAGGAAACAGCAGGGGCAGCATGCATGGATGCCTCTGTGGCTGCATAATCGCACCATTATGCCAAAATTATGGGCAACAGCATGGCCATGACAGAGTGACAGAATGAAGCTAGATAGCATGTAAAACATCCAATAATTGACCCTGACACTATAGGGGACGGCATGCAGAGGCAGCGGCAGCAGGCTAGAGAGTGGCATGGCGACATACCCTAAATGGACTCAGGCTTCAAACCAATGGGTGGCAGAGAGGAACCAAAGGAGGTGAGCAAGAAGCGCTCAAATAATATCAGTACATGATAAAAGATTAAAGGTGCTGCAGTTAAAACTATGTTAGTTGGATCTTGGGATGGAGCTGGCGCTCTGCAGCCAGGCGAGCTTTCGCCAATCCAAGCCCCTGTCTCTAGGCTACTCCCCAAACAGCACTTCTAAGAACCTTTTGTATAAGATCAAGTGTAGTAGCGTTCTTATAAGTTTGGGATATGGCGGGTGAGGGGAATGTAAACAGATGCGCAAGAAGCGCTGAAATAATATCGGTAAATGATAAAAGTTTGCCAGTATATTTTGTGGATTACACAGCAGGGTGGCGACAAAGTTAACAAGTTTGATGTGGAATGCCCTGTAATAGCTCTTGGGCGGTGTGCCTTTTATCGCCTAGGCTCAGCAGTTTGAGCACCGCCTGCTGTCGCTTAGCGACGGCACTGCTGCTGTGCCTAGAGCTACCGACTGATGGCGCCATGGCCACGGATGGTAATTCGGAGGAGGAGGAGGTGGAGGAGGGGTGGGAGGAGGAGGAGGTATAGTAGGCCTTTGAGACCTGGACCGAGGTAGGCCCCGCAATCCTTGGCGTCGGCAGTATATGACCAGCCCCAGGGTCAGACTCGGTCCCAGCCTGCACCAAGTTAAGTGTAGTAGCGTTCTTATAAGTTTGGGATATGGCGGGTGAGGGGAATGTAAACAGATGCGCAAGAAGCGCTGAAATAATATCGGTTAATCATAAAAGTTTGCCAGTATATTTTGTGGATAACACAGCAGGGTGGCGACAAAGTTAACAAGTTTGATGTGGAAGCCATGAAAACAACCCAAAATTCTGCCTGACACAGCTCGTTTGATAAGGGGACCATGTATGGAGGCAGTGAACTAGTAGTAGATTAAAGGTGCTGCAGTTAAAACTATGTTAGTTGAATCTTGGCATGGAGCTGGCGCTCCGCTGCCAGGCGAGCTTTCGCCAATCCAAGCCCCTGTCTCTAGGCTACTCCCCAAACAGCACTTCTAAGAACCTTTTGTATAAGATCAAGTGTAGTAGCGTTCTTATAAGTTTGGGATATGGCGGGTGAGGGGAATGTAAACAGATGCGCAAGAAGCGCTGAAATAATATCGGTTAATCATAAAAGTTTGCCAGTATATTTTGTGGATAACACAGCAGGGTGGCGACAAAGTTAACAACTTTGATGTGGAATCCATGAAAACAACCCAAATTTCTGCCTGACACACCTCGTTTGATAAGGGGACGATGTATGGAGGCAGCTATATGGACGACTTTTGGAGGTAGCAATGGAGACAACGTGTGGAGGCTGCTATGGAGACAATTTAATTTGGATAGTGCCTGTATGTGGCAGTCCAAAAAAGTTTTCAAACCAGAGGAGCAGGTAGGTGGCCCTCCAGAAAAATGGAATAGATTGAGTGCCTGTATGTGGCAGTCCAAAAAAGTTTTCAAACCAGAGGAGCAGGTAGGTGGCCCTCCAGAAAAATGGAATAGATTGAGTGCCTGTATGTGGCAGTCCAAAAAAGTTTTCAAACCAGAGGAGCAGGTAGGTGGCCCTCCAGAAAAATGGAATAGATTGAGTGCCTGTATGTGGCAGTCCAAAAAAGTTTTCAAACCAGAGGAGCAGGTAGGTGGCCCTCCAGAAAAATGGAATAGATTGAGTGCCTGTATGTGGCAGTCCAAAAAAGTTTTCAAACCAGAGGAGCAGGTAGGTGGCCCTCCAGAAAAATTGAATAGATTGAGTGCCTGTATGTGGCAGTCCAAAAAAGTTTTCAAACCAGAGGAGCAGGTAGGTGGCCCTCCAGAAAAATTGAATAGATTGAGTGCCTGTATGTGGCACTCCCAAAAATTGTTTAAAACAGAGGACCGGGTAGGTGGCCCTCCAGAAAAATTAAATGCATAAAGTACTATAGCTAGAGCCAGTGGGCCCTGTCAAAAAATAGCCAGTTTCCTCTGCTTTAGTGTACAAAGAGGAGGAGAAGGAGGAAAATGAGGAGGAGGAGGAGGAGTGCATAAATTATTCAGGTTGAGCTTCCTTCACCTGGTGGAGATGGGAAATTATGAGAAATCCAGGCTTTATTCATCTTAATAAGCGTCAGCCTGTCAGCGCTGTCAGTCAACAGGCGTGTACGCTTATCGGTGATGATGCCACCAGCTGCACTGAAAACCCGCTCGGACAAGACGCTAGCGGCAGGGCAGGCAAGAACCTCCAAGGCGTACAGCGCCAGTTCGTGCCACATGTCCAGCTTTGAAACCCAGTAGTTGTAGGGAGCTGTGTGATCATTTAGGACGATGGTATGGTCAGCTACGTACTCCCTCACCATCTTTCTGTAAAGATCAGCCCTACTCTGCCGAGACTGGGGACAGGTGACAGTGTCTTGCTGGGGTGACATAAAGCTGGCAAAAGCCTTGTAAAGCGTACCCTTGCCAGTGCTGGACAAGCTGCCTGCTCGCCTACTCTCCCTCGCTACTTGTCCCGCAGAACTACGCACTCTGCCGCTAGCGCTGTCAGAAGGGAAATACTGTTTCAGCTTGTGCACCAGGGCCTGCTGGTATTCATGCATTCTCACACTCCTTTCCTCTCCAGGGATGAGAGTGGAAAGATTTTGCTTGTACCGTGGGTCCAGGAGAGTGAATACCCAGTAATCGGAGCTGGAATAAATTCTTTGAACGCGAGGGTCACGGGATAGGCAGCCTAGCATGAAATCTGCCATATGCGCCAGAGTCCCAACGCGCAAGAATTCACTCCCCTCACTGGCCTGACTGCCCATTTCCTCCTCCTCCAACTCCTCCAACTCCTCTTCTTCTGCCCATACACGCTGAACAGTGAAGGTCTGAGCAATGCTCCCCTCTTGTGTCTCGCCAACATTCTCCTCCTCTTCCTCCTCATCCTCCTCCACCTCCTCCGATATGCGCTGAGAAACAGACCTGAGGGTGCTTTGGCTATCAACAAGGGAATCTTCTCCCCCCGTCTCTTGTGACGAGCGCAAAGCTTCCGACTTCATGCTGATCAGAGAGTTTTTCAACAGGCCAAGCAGCGGGATGGTGAGGCTGATGATGGCGGCATCGCCACTGACCATCTGTGTTGACTCCTCAAAGTTACTCAGCACCTGACAGATATCAGACATCCACGTCCACTCCTCATTGTAGACGTGAGGAAGCTGACTGACCTGACTACCAGTTCTGGTGGAAAATGACATCTGGCAGTCTACAATCGCTCTGTGCTGCTGGTAAACTCTGGATAACATGGTTAATGTTGAATTCCACCTCGTGGGCACGTCGCACAACAGTCGGTGAGCGGGCAGTTGGAGGCGGCGCTGCGCTGCCCTGAGAGTGGCAGCATCTGTGCTGGACTTCCTGAAATGCGCACAGATGCGGCGCACCTTCGTGAGCAAATCTGACAGATTGGGGTATGTCTTGAGGAAACGCTGAACTATCAGATTTAACACATGGGCCAGGCATGGCACATGTGTCAGTCTGCCGAGTTGCAGAGCCGCCACCAGGTTACGGCCGTTGTCACACACAACCATGCCTGGCTTCAGGTTCAGCGGTGCCAGCCACAGATCAGTCTGCGCCGTGATGCCCTGTAATAGTTCTTGGGCGGTGTGCCTTTTATCGCCTAGGCTCAGCAGTTTGAGCACCGCCTGCTGTCGCTTAGCGACGGCACTGCTGCTGTGCCTAGAGCTAGCGACTGATGGCGCCATGCCCACGGATGGTAGTTCGGAGGAGGAGGGGGAGGAGGGGTGGGAGGAGGAGGAGGCATAATAGGCCTTTGAGACCTGGACCGAGGTAGGCCCCGCAATCCTCGGCGTCGGCAGTATATGACCAGCCCCAGGGTCAGACTCGGTCCCAGCCTCCACCAAGTTAACCCAATGTGCCGTCAGCGATATATAGTGGCCCTGCCCGGCAGCACTCGTCCACGTGTCCGTGGTCAGGTGGACCTTGTCAGAAACGGCGTTGGTCAGGGCACGGATGATGTTGTCTGACACGTGCTGGTGCAGGGCTGGGACGGCACATCGGGAAAAGTAGTGGCGGCTGGGGACCGAATACCGAGGGGCGGCCGTCGCCATGAGGTTGCGAAAGGCCTCGGTCTCTACTAGCCTATAGGGCAGCATCTCCAGGCTAAGCAATCTGGAGATGTGGACATTAAGGGCTTGGGCGTGCGGGTGGGTTGCACTATATTTTCTTTTCCACTCCAGCGTCTGGGGTATGGAGAGCTGAACGCTGGTGGATGCTGTGGAGGATCGTGGAGGCGACGATGGGGTTTTTGTGCCAGGGTCCTGGGCAGGGGGCTGACTATCAGCTGACACAGGGGAAGGAGCAGTGGTGTGCACGGCCGGAGGTGAACGGGCTTGGTGCCACTGATTCGGGTGTTTAGCATTCATATGCCTGCGCATACTGGTGGTAGTTAAGCTAGTAGTGGTGGAACCCCTGCTGATCCTGGTTTGGCAAAGGTTGCACACCACAGTCCGTCGGTCATCCGGTGTTTCCTTAAAGAACCTCCAGACTTCTGAAAATCTAGCCCTCGCCGCGGGAGCCCTCGCCACGGGAGCTTCACTACGTGACACATTTGGCGCTGATGCACCTGCTCTGGCCCTGCCTCTCCGTCTGGCCCCACCACTGCCTCTTCCAACCTGTTCTGCTATAGGACTCTCCTCCGTCTCAGAAGCACTGTGTTCACCCGGCCTCTCAACCCAGCTTGGGTCTGTCACCTCATCATCCTCCGATCCCTCAGTCTGCTCCCCCCTCGGACTTCCTGCCCTGACAACAACTTCACCACTGTCTGACAACCGTGTCTCCTCATCGTCCGACACCTCTTTACACACTTCTTCCACTACGTCAAGAAGGTCATCATCACCCACAGACTGCGACTGGTGGAAAACCTGGGCATCGGAAAATTGCTCAGCAGCAACCGGACAAGTGGTTTGTGACTGTGGGAAGGGTCCAGAAAACAGTTCCTCAGAGTATGGCGGTTCAAATGCCAAATTTTCCTGGGAGGGGGCAGACTGGGGGGGAGGAGGCTGAGGTGCAGGAGCTGGAGGAGTGCCGATTTCGGTGACATGGGTGGACTGCGTGGAAGACTGACTGGTGGACAAATTGCTCGAAGCATTGTCGGCAATCCACGACATCACCTGTTCGTACTGTTCTGGCCTCAACAGTGCTCTACCACGAGTCCCAGTAACTTCAGACATGATGAACCTAGGGAGTGTAGCTCTGCGGCGTTCCCCTGCTCCCTCATCAGCAGGTGGTGTCTCACCCCACCCAGGACCACGGCCTCTGACCCCTGCAGTAGATGGACGCCCACGTCCCCGCCCTCGTCCTCGTCCTCTACCCCTAGCCCTCGGGTTAAACATTTTGAAAATGAAAGTTATATAACTTTAATTTTTTTTTTTACTTTTTTTTGTGTTTTTTTGTGTTTTTTAGTTTTTTTTTTGTGTTTTTTAGTTTTTAAAACCAAACAATGCTATCCTATTGCTATGGCTATTTTCTAGCCAAGTATGAAAGCACACTGATGAGATGACGCTGAGTTATGAAAAAATAAAAGGAAAATAAAAAGGAAATGGCAGACTGTGCCTAATTGAAATCCAACCCCTAATAAATTTTTCCACTTCGGTCTTTGCGATGGATATGTGCGTCACTAAGCGCTAAACACAGCGGTCGCAAGTCTCACTCCAAATTCCTCACAATTGGCTAGTATATGCACTGCAGCAAGGACAGCCACCAGCAGATCAACCAGAAATAAAATATATATAACGCTATTGTAGGCGTAAGTAAGCCGTTTGGATTCTCCTTTGGCTATTTTCTAGCCAAGTATGAAAGCACACTGATGAGATGACGCTGAGTTATGAAAAAATAAAAGGAAAATAAAAAGGAAATGGCAGACTGTGCCTAATTGAAATCCAACCCCTAATAAATTTTCCCACTTCGGTCTTTGCGATGGATATGTGCGTCACTAAGCGCTAAACACAGCGGTCGCAAGTCTCACTCCAAATTCCTCACAATTGGCTAGTATATGCACTGCAGCAAGGACAGCCACCAGCAGATCAACTAGAAATAAAATATATATAACGCTATTGTAGGCGTAAGTAAGCCGTTTGGATTCTCCTTTGGCTATTTTCTAGCCAAGTATGAAAGCACACTGATGAGATGACGCTGAGTTATGAAAAAATAAAAGGAAAATAAAAAGGAAATGGCAGACTGTGCCTAATTGAAATCCAACCCCTAATAAATTTTCCCACTTCGGTCTTTGCGATGGATATGTGCGTCACTAAGCGCTAAACACAGCGGTCGCAAGTCTCACTCCAAATTCCTCACAATTGGCTAGTATATGCACTGCAGCAAGGACAGCCACCAGCAGATCAACCAGAAATAAAATATATATAACGCTATTGTAGGCGTAAGTAAGCCGTTTGGATTCTCCTTTGGCTATTTTCTAGCCAAGTATGAAAGCACACTGATGAGATGACGCTGAGTTATGAAAAAATAAAAGGAAAATAAAAAGGAAATGGCAGACTGTGCCTAATTGAAATCCAACGCCTAATAAATTTTCCCACTTCGGTCTTTGCGATGGATATGTGCGTCACTAAGCGCTAAACACAGCGGTCGCAAGTCTCACTCCAAATTCCTCACAATTGGCTAGTATATGCACTGCAGCAAGGACAGCCACCAGCAGATCAACCAGAAATAAAATATATATAACGCTATTGTAGGCGTAAGTAAGCCGTTTAGATTCTCCTTTGGCTATTTTCTAGCCAAGTATGAAAGCACACTGATGAGATGACGCTGAGTTATGAAAAAATAAAAGGAAAATAAAAAGGAAATGGCAGACTGTGCCTAATTGAAATCCAACCCCTAATAAATTTTCCCACTTTGGTGTTTGAGGTGGATATGTGTGTCACTAAGAGCTAAACACAACGGTAGCAAGTCCCCCTGCAAATTCCTCACAATATGGTACTAGCTGCACTACTAGTGCCAGCAAGCCCAGCCACAAGCAAACAAAAAAAAAAAAGTATAACGTTATTGTAGCCCTAAGAAGGGCTGTTGGGTTCTTGTTGAATCACTCCTGCCTAACAGTAATCTACTAGCACCCTAACGCTGTCCCTGACCAGCAGCAGCTCTCTCCCTAGCGGCATCCAGACACAGAATGATCCGAGCAGCGCGGGCAGCGGCTAGTCTATCCCAGGGTCACCTGATCTGGCCAGCCAACCACTGCTATCGACGTGTAAGGGTACCACGTCATGCTGGGTGGAGTGCAGAGTCTCCTGGCTTGTGATTGGCTCTGTTTCTGGCCGCCAAAAAGCAAAACGGCGGGAGCTGCCATTTTCTCGAGCGGGCGAAGTATTCGTCCGAGCAATGAGCAGTTTCGAGTACGCTAATGCTCGAACGAGCATCAAGCTCGGACGAGTATGTTCGCTCATCTCTAGTGCAGAATGAAAACCGTAAAAACAGAGCCCACAAGAAAACGCTGTAAGTGTGTTTTTTTTTTTTGGCCGATTTCCCCACACATGGAATTTTTTTTCCAGGTTTCCAGTTTTGGAATATTAAATGGTGCCACTACAATGTAAATTTTTTCCGCTGAGATATTAAGCCCTAATACACCTCTGTAAACGTAAAAATAAAAAAGTTATCACTTCTGTAATGAGGGGAGTAAAAAACAAACGCAAAAACGAAAAAGGGCTTTGTCCTGTAAGGGTTTAAAAACAAAGAGGTCCTTCTAAATCGCTGGCTTGGTGTCTTGAATCGCCCTGTATTCTTTCCCTCCTTTCCCAATATAAAAAACAAACATATACCGTATATACTCGAGTATAAGTCGACCCGAGTATAAGCCGCGACCCCTAATTTTACCACCAAAAACTGGGAAAACCTATTGACTCGAGTATAAGCCGAGGGTGGGAAATGCATTGGTCACAGACCCCCCCCCCAGTATATAGCCAGCCAGCCCTCTGTAGTATACAGCCTGACCCCTGTAGTATACAGCCAGCCCAGCCTGCCCCCTGCAGTATACAGCCTGCCCAACTTGCCCCCTGTAGTATACAGCCTGCCCAGCTTCCCCCCTGTAGTATACAGCCTGCCCAGCTTGCCCCCAGTAGTATACAGCCAGCCCAGCTTGCCCCCAGTAGCATACAGCCTGCCCAGCTTGCCCCCGATTGTATACAGCCAGCCGAGCTTGCCCCCAGTAGTATACAGCCAGCCCAGCTTGACCCCAGTAGTATACAGCATCCCCTCAGTAGTTACAGCCTCCCCTCAGTAGTATACAGCCTGCCCCCAGTAGTATACAGCCTACCCCCAGTAGTATACAGCTTGCCCCCAGTAGTATACAGCTTGCCCCCAATAATATACAGCCTGCCCCCAGTAGTATACAGCTTGCCCCCAGTAGTATACAGCCACCCCAGCCTGCCCCCAGTAGTATACAGCCTGCCCCGCATTAAAAAAATAAATAAACTTATATACTCACCCTCCGGTGGCCCCGATGTGCAGTGCTGATCCCCCGATGTCCGCACGGCTCCTCTTCTTGCTTCAGCGCCAGTCTTCTTTCTTCTGCAGGGCGCCGCCATTGCTCTCCCCGGCCAGCAGACGCATAGTATGACGCGCCACCGCTGACGTCATACTAGGCGCCGCCCGGGGGGGAAAACATGGCGGCGCCCAGCAGAAGAAAGAAGACTGGCGCGAAAGCAAGAAGAGGAGCCGCGAGGACATCGGGGAGCAGCGCTGCACAAGTATTTTTTATTCGTGTATAAGCCGAGGGGAAGTTTTTCAGCACATTTTTTGTGCTGAAAAACTCGGCTTATACACGAGTATATAACTTTGTCCAGACCTTTCTGCACCAATAAGACCAGGGTGTACTACGCAGGCTTCACCGAATCACTGCACAGCCACCAAGAGCATCAGAGACGAGTGTAATGTGTAGTGTTTTTCTATCCAGGCGTCTGCTAGCTTCAGGGACCAATATTACTTGTATGACCATATAGTATAGGGTGGCGATTATGGGAGAATAGTCATCTCTGTGGCTGTTACTGTGGCTCCACTGTCGCGGAGCACTGGCTGTGGTTCCCTTAGGGGGTAGTTGTTGTTATTATAGGACAGTGTGTCACTGTAAACTGTATCACAACATCTTTTGTATACAGGGGTAACATTTGACAAATTTGGATACTTCATTGAGTCTTTGCCTTGTTTTTTATTTTTTGCATTAGTCATGAACTGTAAAAATTGACTGACATTATTTTACTTAGTTCAGAAAACAGATTGTTCTTTGTTTCTCACATCCTACATAGCACCTTTTTTTGCTCACTAAACACCCACTCATTATATTTCTATAATTGTCTCTGATTTTACCTGCATCAGGTTTACATATATAAAACACTTTGGTTGTTTGAAGTTTCATCTTTATACAAATCCTGTGTACTTTTTTTTATTTTCAATCCCGCCAAACATAATTTTATTTTATGAGCCCCGCCATGGCCACTACACAGAGAGCTGTTATTTTGGCTTAGCTTTCTGTGTTGATTCCAGCACCAGAGACAGATTAACTGATTGGTTGGGGTCCCCTATTTCACTAAGCTAGAAAACCCCAATACGCATTTATATTATACTTACATGGTGCCTCTATGACAATGCCACAGCTTCCATAGCAACTTCTTATGAAGTGTGTAAGGGCTCATTCCCTAAAACTAATTATGTTTTTCAGGACGTGTGTTAGACGTTTTCAATCATTTTCATTCGATCATTCCCTTGGCTGTAGATTCCAGAGCTTCATGCATGAACCGAATCCCTGAGAATTAAAGGGAACCTGTCATCAGAAATTGAGTTAATTAACCATTGCTACTATGTTGTGAAGCACATTAACACATTCCATATCATGTTTCTTTCATGGTTCAATGTGATGGCATCATTCAGAGAATCAACTTTAAAGTGATTGGTAAATTGGATGTATAGAGTCATGGGGGCGGAGAGCTCAGCATTGAAGTCAAGCTCTCCTCACCTCAGAATGAAAGAGATCTAGTTAAAGATGTGCCTGCATTTAAGACCATCAGTTACAGTGAAGAGGCCATTCTGAAGTGAGGAAAGCTTGACTTCAGTGTTTAACTGTTCGCCACCTTGACTTTATACAACCAAATTAAATGTCATTTCAAAGATGATTTTCTGGACGATGCAAACACTATGGGTCATGATCTAGAAGGTGTTTCTCTTGATAGCATACAAGTAGTGGTTTATTAGGTCAATTTCTGCTGACAGGTTCCCTTTAAAAAATAGAGCTGGTTCTATTTCTGCTTGTGTTTGCATGCTGAGAAATCTTTTTTTTTTCCACTCACTGGCCGATGATTTATAGACCCATCCATATAACTGCATTAGTTGTGTGCATGCAGGGTAAGTAAAAATATGATATCAACCTTGTCTTTCACAGGGCAGGGTAGAGGGAGCATATCTGGCAGTGGTCATTATTACGATGCAGTTGGAAAGCTGAACTGGTAAAGCAAGCAGTGGAAACAGCACGGATAACACCATGTAGAGGGTCGCTTCTAGGCATGTTCTTAGCTTGAGAAAACTTCCTATACTTTTTTCTTACAATGGCTGCTGTTCTTTGCATGCCATGATTTGGAATGCCTTTGTATGCTCCATGAGACCCCAGCTTCAGGATTTTATACAAGGTTTCTAAATACACTCATGCCAAACACAGCATGCACACTCTATGCCCTCAGCATATTTGAGAAGATAAAAGTAAAATTAGTGAGCATGTGAGCCTGACCTCTAAGTTGGTAAGTGAGGCAGAAATGCTCATGGCTACAACATGACCTAATTCTGGATTGGCTCTGCAAATAACATCAGATAATCAGAACATTAACCTGATCTCTTTTGACCATATTATTTAAATGTTTCCTATTCCCTGCTAAGGTTAAAGCGTATTCACAGCTTTATAAGATGACTTCCAGGCAGATACGTGTAATAGGCTGGGCTTGAAAATAACGTTCCCTTCAGTGTAATAGCCCAGTCTCAGCCCAGGAAATTTAGAATCAAAATCAATTCTGATAAAAAAGGACACTTACTCTCATAGATCCAGGCACTTTGACCTTCTGTAATCTTCTTATATTTGTTATCCATCGCCTCCTTCCTTCTAAAATCAATGTTTAAAATTATGCTTATGAGCCAGGAGCACTAGGGTGTTCCTTACCAGAGCTCCTCCATATTGTAACCTCACACACTGTTACACTGTACTGTCCCACACACACACTTTCAGCTGCTGCTGAGAGATTAAAGTAGGTAGAAGGAGTAGCGAAGTGCCAAGGGAACAGTGAGGGGGGGGGGGGGAGATGTGCTTCTGCACAGTGTAACAACCTGTGCAGCTATAGCACAGAGGGGCTCTGGTAAATCACCCAGAGACCTTCAGGCTTATTAGCATAATTTAAAATTTAAAAGAAGCATTTCACATATAGATTACTAGACATGCTTATGGAGTATTCTTTTTGAATTGTGAGATATTCAAGGGTTGTTCAAAATGTTTCATTGCTCCTGAGAAATGTGGTGTAGATTACAAACTAATCCACAAAATAAGGCAACAAGTCTTCCTCTGCCTTATGTGCCTTTATGAGGTTGTCAAGGGAACTATGCAGTGTTTTGACAAAAAGTTGCATTACATGGTATTGAGAAATTAATGTTTTTTTCAAGGCAGGGGCGGAGGTGGTGAGACAGTTTATGACACATGACTGCACAGCCGAAAAGTTGATCACTTTCCAAAAGAAATTCACTTTAAGTCAATCAAGGAGCTTGAAAAATAATATTAAATAAATAAACAGATTAATATCATAAAATATATACTGTATGTTTATTCCTTAAGAGAAATAGACCATCAAAATCAAGCATGGAAAAAGCAGGGACACACACTGTGACTATGGTAATCTTATATTCATTATCCATAGCCTTCTTCCTTCTAAAATTAACTTTTTAAATTATGCTAATGAGCCAAAAAGGCTGTGTGAGTGTTAGGCCCGTTCCACACTTGCGAGTGTGATGCGATGAACTCGCATCACACTCGCAATGCATGCTGCCGCAGGTGTGAACTGACATGTTGAGTTCACTCCCTCGGTGCAGCGTTCGGGCCGTGCGTTCCCGGCAACATGCGTTGCGAGTGTGATGCAAGTTCATCGCATCACACTCGCAAGTGTGGAACGAGCCTAACTAGAGCTTTTCCATTCTCAAGTTTCATAGGCTGTTACTCTGTCTCCCTCTCCCTCAATTCCCTCAGAACTTTTCCCCTTCCCTCTGCCTGATGTAATCTCACAGAAGCAGAGGACGTTTCAGCTAACACGCAGAGGGGGGGAAGTGCTCCTGCGCAGATTACCACAGTCACAGTGCCTGGATCTATGACTAAGTGCCCTTGGTTTATCTATGCTTGATTTTTTATTAATCAACCGCATATATAATAAAAAGGAGTTTAGCACCATTAATGCCACAGATAAAAGTGTATAGAAAAACTAAATAGATTCAATTAACCTCAGTAAACTTACATGTACCGTATATACTCGAGTATAAGCCGACTCGAGTATAAGCCGAGACCCCTAATTTTACCACCAAAAACTGGGAAAAACTACTGACTCGAGTATAAGCCGAGGGTGGGAAATGCATTGGTCAAACCCCCCCAGTAGTATACAGCCTGCCAGCCCCCATGTAGTATTTAGCAGCCCCTAGTAGTATACAGCAAGCCCCTAGTAGTATACAGCAGCCCCTAGTAGTATACAGCAAGCCCCTAGTAGTATACAGCAAGCCCCTAGTAGTATACAGCAAGCCCCTAGTAGTATACAGCAGCCCCTAGAAGTATACAGCAAGCCCCTAGAAGTATACAGCAGCCCCTAGTAGTATACAGCCAGCCTGCCCCCACGGCCCTTAAAAAAATAAACTTATATACTCACCCTCCGATGTCAGCGTGGCTCCCCGATGTTGGCGCGACTTACCGATGTTCCCGATGTCAGCGCGTCCCGTCTTCTTTCTTCTCCGCGGCTCCTCTTCTCTCTTCCGGCATGGACGCGGCCATCTCTTCTTCTAGCATGCGCATACTACGACGCGGCCACTGCTGACGTCATAGTATGCGCGGCCACTAAGAAACCATGGCCGCCTCCATGCCGGAAGATAGAAGAGAGAAGAGGAGCCGCGGATAAAGAAAGAAGACGGGACGCGCTGACATCGGGGACATCGGTAAGCCGCGCCGACATCGGGGAGCCACGCTGACATCGGAGGGTGAGTATTTAAGTTTATTTTTTTAAGTGGGTAATTTTTTTTGTTATAGACTCGTGTATAAGCCGAGGGGATGTTTTTCAGCACATTTTTTGTACACGAGTATATACGGGTATATGTTTTATCATTAGGCTTCTTTTATACTGTCATAGGAGCTTTTAGTACATCAGATTTAGCATAGTGGCTTAGATTACTTAATAAATGTGGCATATAATATGTTGGCCTTCACTAAATTTGAGACTTTTTGGTGAGAAGTTACCAAAAAAAAAAGTTGCATATTTTTTGCAAGTATTTCCTATGACTGGAGGGGACTGCATTGATTTGGAATCACTATTGTGATAATTGTAAGACAATTGCATGCCATAAAATTTACATGACTTAGAAAGACATATGTCCAAAGCAACTACTCAACTACACATAAAGAGCATTATACAGACCAATAGCGGGAGTGTCACCTCACACACGTTTCACACTTTGGATCCACAACAATCTGATGTATACTATTTGCCTGGAAACCTCCGTATCTCTGGATAGCTTGGTAGATAATTTTCTACTTTTTGGATCCACTGCAGGTACAAACTAGAGACCCAACCTCCCGATGCATGTATTTCACCACACGTGATCTGGTAGTGCCTGACTGTTCTGGGGGTCTCTGGCAAGAATAGGGGTCACATGAGCAAGATATTTACAAAGATGTGACATCTGAGGCTATTGATTGGTTGCAGCAGTAATTGCATTCTGGTCCTGCCAGGACTCTGAGCAGAGGGAACAGGCTGCACCATGAAAACAGGGTGCCAGAGGAGAGTGAATATCCTGTATTTTTTTCTCTACTCTCGTCTACTGGAATATGTATGAAGGAATTAACTCTCAAATTTTTGCAAGATTACAGCTGATGCTACATACATTTGTTTCATAGCAATCCAGAAATGCCATTCACAACACTAGATTTCCGGTTGCTCTTTTGGAGGCATTGGAGAGTGGTGCTTGCTCATATCACTGCTGGCAACTGGCAGACTCAGTGTTATTTATAGCCCTGGTATTTACATGTGGCTGCCCAATACAAGCTCTAACTAATGTATAATGATCCTCCTAAATTATAACTTCCAGCAAGGTCATTCATTTCTTCTTGAGTTTAATTGTTTGACAAAATTTTGCACAGAAACATTTCACATAGTTCAACATCGTCAATTTTTGCAATTGTAAAGCATACAGAATATATTACTATATAAATAAAGTAATAAATACAACAATAAGTGATGCATATAACTGTTTTAATTGATGCATCTACTTATTCCTACACCATGTAATAATATAGGATGAATTACCAAGCACTTAGATGCTTTTTGCTCTCCTGGACTAAGACCTGAATCTGCTCTAATAATAAGCAAAGCTTTATGCCATTATATGACATACAAAAGTAAATAAACCACCAATAAATAAAACACTGACACTTGATTAGTGGAAAAATTAAATTTTTTTGTTGGCACTGCCTTTATTAAGATAACAACATTAACAATTAATCTTAAAATGTATTAATAACACAAAACTAGAAATGCTCAGTTTAAATCCATTTTACCAGATCTTAATCTTATATCTATTGTCCACTCAAAAAGAGCAACTAACCCATATGACCAGATTTGGCACTTATGTGAAATCTAGCCCCTCCCAAGTTTAATCATCACTTGCAAGTCTAAGTTCAATATGTCTAAACCAATTTTGGAGATATGGACCAAGTCATCTCTATAGACGCCGGCCACTCCTCCCTCTAGATCCACATGGTGAAAAGAAAAACCACCCAGTGTTGGCATAAAACGAAATAAGGATCTATTGATCCTCATTGGAATCTTCTCACAATACTACAAGTAACGACTTTCTAAACGATAAACTTTCTAAAGATTATCTATAACTGTTTCATTTCGAAAACCAAGTCCACTGTCCCTACTTTACCGATATCATCGCCACCGAGGTGCACTATGATGACATCAGGAGCAGGAAATCTGTCAAGCATGAATAAGGCCTGCTACACTAAACCTCTCCATCTCACACAGCAGCTCTCCTCTCTGCCCAGAATATAAAGGAATGCCCTAATATCCAAACGTTATAACCTGTAAAAACTAAATAAAAGGGATAATTAACGAACATAAATATGATAACATTTTGAATCCCACCTCCCTAAGCATTTTATGACTCACTCAGCCCAAGGCATGCAGCCTCTGTTGCTGCCCTAATCCTAAAGAGGTGTGTAGAGAAATATTAATGACCTAAACCTATATGAGACGAACACTTCTTCAGAACCATTCTAATCTAAACTGGGTCAGTGGGGTGCAAGACTCCTGAACCAGGAATTGAGAGGACATAATAGGCCTGCATAAAAGATAGCATCTGACACAGGTCATCGAGCATAAAGGGGAACCTCTTCAATTTCCGTAATGCAATCCAAGCAACCTTATCCCGCTGGTCAATTTTCGAATAAGGTAAAAATAACAAAAGAAACTTACCTTTCTATCAAGTTGTACATGTTGCCGCAACAAACCCCGCCACTGACTCTGCTTCTGAGCAACAGTTCCACTATCCACAGAAGCACCAAAAAATAATAATATTAAAGCAGTATAAAACAAGACAAATTCAAAGTTAGAACAACAGACCACAGAAGTTGCCACGCAGATGCCAGACAAAATCTCTGGAGAAACAGGACAACGACCATCTCTAACATAATGATCACTTTTATAACCTTTTAAAATCTGTTTAATAGCACCTCTATATAACTCCAAATATGTGCAAAACTATCTTTAAACATAGAATGGCCATTAAAATGAGCCATGAATTCCATCCATACTCCCAGTTCTTCCTTAACTTCCTTAGGCAAAGACACATGCAATAATGAGTTCCTCAAAGCCGTTGTAACCCCAGACAACTGTCTACATAAAACGTGCCACATAGGCATAATCCTACATGCAAAAGCTAATTGTCCTGACAAAGACTGAGCGGACTGAACTGAGCACTTAGATATAGACATAAAACATACTAATTCTTTCCTAAACATGATAATTTACTAACTGGCACAAACCTAGCTTAGAATCAATTGTAATACCTAAAAATTCCAGTTCTTTTCAGCCAGCGGGACACCAAATTCTGCACAGCCACTAAAGAAAACTTCCAGCAATTCACAGCAAGCCACTAAATCTCCTGGACCTGCAAACAATAAAGCAATGGATTATGCCACCCTTCATGCATCGAAAGACCACAACCCATTCCAAAAAAGGATGAAAAAGCTTCAAAATACGCACACAACAGGGAACAGCCCATTTGGAGGCAGCGATCAAACAACTACTGCCCTTGAAATTGAAAACTCAATGAACTGAACCCTGACCGGTGAATTGGCAACAGCAAGACAATGACAATGCTGTCATTCAAAGAATCACCTTCAGGAAATAATAAATGATGGTTAAGACGGAAACTGTTGGGCTCCATCTTTGTCACTACATCCAGAGGAGACAATCTAAAATCTCTAAAAGGAAAATTAACAAAAGGACCCAAAACTCTATCTGAAACTACTGCTTTGCTAATTTTATCCAAAACTACATGAGGCCTTTCTTCCACTGACTTCAGATTTCTAACAAAAACACAACCAGAACCCTCATATGGAGGGATTCTAAAACCATCACGAAAACCTTCAATTGACAATTCTGCCATCTTGCGCCTTGGATACTGTTGTAGCCAAATGAGCATTCTCTCCAGCTTTACCGGAGTCAATGCTTTTTGGCCCGCTGTGGTAGATCTCTTAAAACATCTGGACAACGGGTGACTGCCTCCACACAAGGAGCAATTGTGCTTGCATTTGCAAGTACGAGGCCATTAACAATGAGATTCATTGAAGGCAAAGCAAGTACCCTTACTAAGTGTGGTGGAATTAGAATTTTGAACCTTTTGAGTTTTGCGAATAAGAGGATTTCTGATTGGTCACCAAATTTACCCACAAGCCAATGTCCTTTACCCCCATTTAATGGAAGGAAAGACAGCAAGTTTCTGGCAGAAATTTTTCATCATAATGTTGAAAGCATCTAAAATACGTAATATCTACATACCCAAACAATGCGGAGGAAATTTTTCGGCAAACGACAAAAGCATATATACATAAAGCTTATAACCAATTATTTCAACTTAGATAGGCCTTCTCAGGTCATCCTCAGAATGATAATTTTTATCCAGTTTCTTATCTAAATAGTCTTTAGAAGAAGGAAGAAGAGATAAAGTCTATATAATCACCACTCCAAAAGAACAGTATCAGTATCAGCATCCACTTCATCTAAATGACGCCATGCGTACTCCTTCCCGATCCCGGTGGTGGGGTCCCTGCCCCTTCCCTCTTTGTGGCCCTAAGACCACTAATGGGAGCAACTACTGGGGCAGTCTGAGGGGAGTAGGTGAACAACTGGGGCAGTCTGAGGCGGTGGCCCTACTGATGAGACCCTGGCAGGTGAGTTAGCATTAACCACTCCTTGCAAAGTGGATAGTAAGGAGGTTAAATTAGACATTATGGGGGACACGTATCACTCCTATTCTTTCTTTTTCTTTTTTTGTGTGACTTTTTGCAGTTTGCAACTTTTTAGGCGTACCAAAGTTAGCTGCCTCATGGATTCAATGTAACCCAGATGTTTGTTCAACATGTGCGACTTTTGGGCTTGGAATTATCCAATTCTTACATCTACTAAGTCGCAAAACAGAGCATGCTAGACCCAGACTTACTTTTGGTAAACTACTATTTGGGACTAAAAAGTGAGAATAAACAGGCAACCCATAACATGTATCAAAAAGGGAAAAAACTTAAGATGCATGATACATGTTCCCCTATGTGTGGTAGTGCTGCAGTGCAGTTCCAGCTTAGTTTGATGACTTCATCCGGGGCACGATCGCTGGACTGGCTGAAAATTCCTCTTCAGCTATGGGTACCGGAGTGGCAAGACCAAGCTCCGCTATCCTCTGCGGCTGGTCACTGCAGTAACTCTGCCTTCCGTGTATAAGATCCACAACACGGGAAACATTCCCCAAAGCAGCTCTTGCGCTCCTCTTCTCTGCCCTCCTTGTACCAGCCCAGCGTGGTGGTAAGCTACAATAGGTGCGACTATCTCTCCTCTGACGTCACCCTTCTTCAGCTGCTCTTCCTCTGTTAGAACCCATCATTTCCGGCTGCTGGGCTTCTCCTTCAAACATGGCTCTTAGGTTTGCTCTTAAGTTGAAATTGTATGCAAGTCAAAATAGGTATATTTATTGTAGCTCCAGACTAAAAAAAAATTCATCCCTGTGACTATTGGGTTTTAAAAATGTTGTGCTGTCATGGGAACAAGGATTATCAATAAAACTTTTCAGACACCTTACAGCTGATCATTGCAGCCTGGGACTAAAGTATCATCCAGAGAGCTTCACCAGAGGTCACAGTGAGCTGAGAAGTCCGGCTGTAAGTCGGGTATCCTTAAGAAGGGGACCGTCTATGAGTATGTATGTAAGTATGTATGTATGTATGTGTATATACACATATACATATACACATACACAGACACATTCATCAAAAATGTATAAGATGCATAAAGTAAAAAAAATGTCAGCACCCCGGAATTCCTAGTGAAAAATATTTAGCACTCTTTTAATACCATGTGTTACAGCAATGTTTCAATCCTTACAAACTGGAGTATTTCTCAAGCCAAGTGCAAAAGTGAATATACAGTGGGTATTCAGGGGTATTAAGGTTTTTTTTGCTAATTAATGTTCACTATGCACCCCATGTTGACAAAAAAAAAGAGAAATGTAGATATTTGTTCTAATTTATTAAACAAGAAAAACTGAAATATCAAGTATTCAGACCCTTTCCTCAGTATTGAGTAGAAGCACCTTTTGAGCTAGAACAACCATGAGTCTTCTTGGGAATGATTCAACAAGTTCATCACACCTGGATTTGGGGACTCTCTGTCATTCTTCCTTGCAGATCCTCTCCAGTTCCCTTTAGGTTGGATGGTGAACATTGGTGGAGGCCATTTTCAAATCTCTCCTGAGATGCTCAATTGAGTCAATCAAAAATGGTCACAGAGTTACCAAAGCCACTGCAGTGTCCACTTTAATAAATGTGGGCCACTATATCTGTAGTAATGGCACCTGATATATAATGGATAAGGTAAGGTATATTACACTGGACATGAGTAAGTATAAGGACACAAAAAGGACGGAAACGTTGCTGTAGCACATGCTGATAGAAGAGTGCTAAGTATTTTTTGCTAAGAATATCGGAGTGATTCCATTTTTTTACTTTATTTGTGGACAGAATGAGCTGTAAGTTCTGTGAACACTTAGACAACACAATGTACTTCTAAGTTGATCACATTTCTGTGAAATCAACCTGACCAATTATGAATCAACACGGATACTGAATCAGACAACAGATAGTAATGATTAGTAATTGGTAACCAAACCCCTAGGAGTGGTTATGTGGGAGGTGACCACAGACCATTTCTCTGTCTTTATGTTTTTGGCTATTGTTTTGGTCACATATGCATTTTGTTGTTGTTCTCACCCCTACAGATAGCATAAGTTGGTGTCTACATCCCACAAAATGTGCTTAGTTAGTGCAGCAGATCCAGGATGGCACATTAATGTGAGCAGTGGCAAGAAGGTTAGCTGTGTCTATGTACAGAGCAAGGTTCAGATACCAGAAGATGGGGCAGTACACCAGGAGATGTTGCGGGAGCCCTGGGTTCCTTCTAATGCATAACAAAGCTATGTCTTGTGTAGCTGTACGGTGTCAGCAAATCCTACACAACAAAGGCATTGAGGCTATGGACTGGCTTGCCCCTTCCACAGACCTTAATCCAATTGAGCTCATCTGGAACATCAAGTTGCGTTCCATCGACCAATGCCACGTTGTACCACAAGAGTTTAAGAGTTGTCTAGGCATTTCCTGAAGCTTTAATCCAGGTCTGGGAGGAGATCCTTCAGGAGAACAACCACCTCCTTATCAGTAGCATGCCCAAGCTCTGTAGGAAGGTCATATAGGCAAGTGAAAGCCTCAAAGACTACTGAGCCTCATTTCCTTGTCTTATGACATTTCCACTGAAGTTGGATCACCCTTTAATTTGATTTTCCACTTTTGAGTATCATTTCATATTCGAATCTCCATGGATTAATTTGCATTGATCATGTATATGTTTTATAGTTCAAAATGAATGTATGTAATGAATAAAGGATTGCTACTGAAACATTTCAATCAGTGAGATTTGCAATGTGGTTGTAATGGGGACACAGGATTCTGGGACAACAGACAATACAGTAAACCCTAAAACTATAGCCCTGCCTGCTTGCCTATTCTAGGTGATACAAGATAACCACGAAGAGGTTCCTTCCCTGCACCAAAAGTGTAGACATATAACAAGACAAACAAATAACACAAAGGGGAGGTCAACAATCTGTCTCACAACTAAGAAGGCATATAAAATACAGAATAGCATACAAATACGTAACATAGTCAAAAACGTAAGCCAAATATTGGAAAACCAAAATAACCGATGTCTGCTGCAGGTAGAAAGCTCCAATTAAGAGTGTTAACCCTTGCTGGAACAGAGCAATTTGTGCAGAGAGCTCTGTGGGTAGATTCCAGCCATAGAGCTCTGTTCAGACTACAGACTAAAAAGAACAAGAAAGAATCCAGCGGCTTTTATGGATGACAGTACAAAGACCCTGCAAATAGTATATATATACTATTGTGTGTCTATAATTTACTTTATTAATTTATTTAGTAAACTTTAGTGAAAACAGGATGTTCCGTTTCTATTTAGCAATGCCCTCACTGAGCAATTCTAAGTCCATATTCAGAATGTAATGTGTGTTTCTATAATGTTGAATACGGCTAGAATTACAATGGTTTGCTCTGTAACCTGCCTCTGCTCACCCTGCTTTTGTATTATTGTATAATAGTTTTAACTGTAAGCTTATACAACACCAAAGATGTAACTGGAAAGACCAACTACATTCTCATTCTGAAATATATTTTCATGAATAAATTGACATGAATTATGGAAGCTAAGTTCCAAAATAAAACGGAAAACTTGCCCAGAAGAGTATTGGCTTCTTTTTTCATCAAGTCCATGGATACACCATTTTGGTCTTTACATACCTTTGGACAAGTGGCCACCTTTTACAAGTAGAGAGGTATAAGATATAAAATCAATCTTCTTTATTCATTCATTCAGCAGGAACAAACTGTCCGAGCATGATAAGAGCTAAAAGCTGCAATTTTGCAGCTGTAAATTGGAGGACACCAGTGTTCTAGATAAAAGAGCTAGGAGATGGATGGATACTTTAACCTTAGAACCTCAATCATTTATATACATGTAGGACCCCCACTGTTTACTGTATCATTTAAAACTACAAAAACAATACTAAAGAAGAAAATTCATAAAAAAGAACTAAAACACTAGTACAACCAAAATAATAATGGAAAACTGAAATAAAACTAGACGATAGCCTTGATTTAATTGACAAATGTTCAATAGGGTGTTATCATCACTTACAATTACATCCCTGGGGTGAAAACGCTTCTAGCTTTTAACCAATGTTTAATAAATTAAACAGTTTTAATCAAATCCAAAGCAGAGATGATAACACTTGAATCTATTTTAACTTCATGTACTTTGATCTCTAGACAATTGCATATTAATTAAATACACTTATGTTTTATATTTATAATAATCTTCCTAATTATACAAAAGAAAACGCCTCCCATGCAAAAATGGTTATTTAATAAAGTAAAGCACGGCAGATTTATACATTATCATCCCCAATGTTGTTGGATTTTCCACTAGGATCAGTGGTCTGGATGAAAAGTACCATGGTGATTAATATATCTTTGTGATCGTTTACTATTAATTGCATAAAAAGAGCAAAACAATAGGACTATTAGGTACCATTTATATTAAAATTTTGGCTGCTCGAAGTATTTGTTGGGGTTAGCGTTCTGCATATGCCTTAGTATAGGAAAATAATTGGTGCGCATAAAAAAACCCAACAACTTTCTTTTAGATGGGTTTCACGCGGCATTGTGGGGACGTATATGGATATACACGCTTATGGATGTCGATGGATATAGACGCCTATGGTGCCTGGCAGCAGTGCGGTGATCACACGTGTGTCACAGTACTGTACCATGCATAGGGAAAAGCTAAAGCATTCTCTTACTTTCTCCGTGCTATGGCCTAACACTGTTTTTATTTTGTCCTACAGAAATAAACAACAAGGCAAACTCAGTTTTTTCAATATTATACAAAGAAAATTTAAAAAATGTAAATAGGAATTTGGTTTGGATTTCTCCTATAGATACAGTGAATATTTTTAAAGGCAATGGGGCACATTTACTTACCTGGTCCCTGGATCGTGCGCCCGATATCCTGCATGTGTCGCTCCCCGCTCAGGTCCACTGGAGTTCACCTTCTTCTTCCCGGTGTATGTGAGTGCATGTTTTGCGACACAATTTGACTTGTTAAATCCCGCGTGTAGTCCGAAACCGTCAGATCGTCCATCAGCCCACCCTCCGATTTGTGTTGCGCGATTGCGACACAATCAGATCGCATGCAACGCAATCCCCGGCGCTATCCCCGAAAACGTCGGAAAACCTGACGGAAATGCGGCCGCGGGACCTTAGTAAATAAGTCCCAATATCTTTTATCTTCCCATAGTTTAAAGGGTTATTCCATGATTTGATATTTATGGCTTATTATCAGAACGTATGTTAAGCTCCTTGTTTATCTCTCCAACAATGTATGCAATGCTGTGTTTCCTTTGTAGTGTAACCCCTCCCTGTCAATTAGATATTGATGACAATCAATAAAAAAAAAATATTAAGGAAACCTATTTAACCCTTTCATGACTGCCATATGGCTATAGAGATTCTAATTGTACATAGATGCAGATAGCACATGTATAGATGTCATGATAGTTGCCCAATTCAAACGTCTATATCTTCTGCAAAGAGTTTGCATGTACTGTCTGTGTTTGCGTGAGTTTTCTCTGGGTTCTCCGGTTTCCTCTCACGGTCCAAAATATACTGGTAGGTCGTTGATTAGATTTTGAGCCCCATTGGGGACATGGACCGATTTGGAAAGCTCTGTGTAGCGCTGCCTAATCTGTGTGCGCTATATAAGTAAAAAAAATATTATTATTATCTTCTGAACCATGGCACCTAGACACACAGTGCAGTGTTATATTAAAGAGGCGAATCTCTTAATTTTCTCAAATGTAACTTTAACAGTGTTTCTAGGTACCGTGGCTCAAAAGATAAAACTGTTTGAAGTGTGCTGATGTCACTCTGTCAGCTGAATGTACTAACATGTTTGGTAAAGTTTTATTCAATTTTACTACTTTCTAAAAAAAACTTTGAATAAGAAAAATGGCTTATTATTTTTTACATTTACATTTTTTTACTAATTCTAAGAAAATACATTTCATAGATAAAACTATCCGATTAAGTTGAAGTCTCAAATGTCATTATAAAAATGGTATCAATATGATTTATAAAGCAGTTTCAACGATATTGTCATATAAAACAACTGCAGAAGTTGACCTCGGCATTCAGATACCAATGACCCTCAGTCACAAAAGGGTTATACGAAGGAACTGAAGATCAACATTAACATAACTATTTGACTAAAGCAAGGAATTTGTGTTATTATAAACATTCGATTAAATTTAGATTTAAATTAGACCTGACTAAATTTAAATTTAGTCAGGTCTTTCTTTGTATTATATGATTTGGTCGTGAAATACCGTCATGAAGAATGTTTAACTCTAGTATCAACTCTAGTATTTTCAGGCTGGCTTCAATTGATTCATGCAAGAAGTGGGGAGCAGCATCAAGGTTAAAGTCATGGAGGAGAAAATGTGTCGGGCTTTGTCATGTCGCCTTGCATGCACCAGCACTTATTCACACCTGAGATACACTCCATATCCCTCATTAAATAATAATCAACTTATTACTATTGGGTGGTTGGGGGGGGGGGCCTCTTTCTGTATTCTGGGAGTAGATAGATTACATTCACCCTTGCATATAGTGAATGCAGCATGCGATCAGGCTGTGTCAGACTGTGTATGAGACTGTCCAGTGTTGCAAGTAGATTAGCAATTTTACACCTACACTGCACATGTAACTAAATGCATTAGAACAGCTCTAAGGCCTCTTGCACGCAATCTTTTTTCTTTATATAGCTGCAAAAACAGATAAAAGCCGGCTTCTCACAGCATTCCCCGACAGATCTTCGTGCCATTGAGAAAGCTTTGCCCTTTGCCTTGTACCTGTGATTTGATTCCCCGTTGTGACCCCGGACCCTTTCCCGTTTATGCTCCTCCACTGCCAGCTTCTGCTGCCTGTCTTGACCTCCTGCCTGTCCCTGACCACGAACTTGCCTACTGACTCTGTACTCGCCTTGGCTACCACCCTGGACAAAGTCGCACCTGTGGAGCGACCTGGTGGTACCATGCCGCAGTAAATCCAACCGGCTTTGTGGCGGGCTCTGATGAAGACTGGGTGCCACTTAGACTCCGGTCCCAGGTGTCAGCTTGTGTCATTGTCCGTGGTGGTCCAGTGGGTCCACTATCACTGGAGCCTGACAGCCACAAAGTAGACCTATGTGAATCCTCATCTGTGTGTATGAGCCCATAGAAATAAATGGGACTGTGTGCAGCCACAAAAAACTTAAGCCATATCACCTGAGGAAATAACAATCGTGTGCTTGAGGACTCAATCTAAAAAGGTATACAAATTCATTTAGATGTTTTACAAAGCGTATTATAACTGTAAGTGTTGGATTATAGAATAATAGCATCCTGCTGGATAGACTTTTCATGTCAGTTTCACTAACTGTGCCAATGACACCAGATATTCAGAACCCAACAACAGGTATTCATGGTTCACCTCTGGATCTTTTATATAGGGATTAAAAACACTGGTTGCATATGACTTGTAGTAATAAAAGCAAACATTAAATTATTAGCAGTTTTTAAAACATAAAAAAACTATAGAAACGCTGTTTAATTTCAGGAAAGGGGATCTTTGTGACATCATTACATGCTTATAATAAGATTATGAATAAATTATGAAATTCTTTTAAAAGCTACAAAAGGCAAAAATAGATACTGCAAATACAAAATGAACCAGCAGCAAGCTATGGCTACATAACATAGGATAAAGATCACAATGCTTAGAGACATTGGGGCTCATTTACTAAGGGTCGCGCTTCTCACTTTCGTCGGACTGCACTTTTTCAGGGATTACAGGGCTTGTACAGATATTTAACAAGTGTCTGCCTGGGATTGTGTCGCACGCGATCCTTTCGTGCCGCTGCTGCCCTGGCTTCCATGCAACAAAAATTAGGGGAGTGCCATCGGACGGTACAACTGATTCGGACTGAGCGCGGGATTTGCTGACTAATACCTAAAAGTGGAGCTTGGTTCCAAAGGGGTCTGGTAAAATAATAATACTTTTCCTACTGTTGTTCGGCATTATAAGGGGTTGTCTAGTGTCTAGTAATTATATGAGGTTGAAATTAATAAACCTCTCATACCCACCTCCTCTGGTGCTCCCGTTCAGAAGTTGTACGAACAGAAACCGGTAATTAAGGGACGGTGATGCAGCTGAACGGAAGTGTGAAGAACACGGGTGTAACTAGGAGAAGCAGGGATGCCTAGCAAACTTCTGTATTGGGCCCCCCTTAAAAATATTTAATATATAATATTTGTTTACTTAAACATGTGAGTTACAATCACACACCATATATACATACATACAGCATATACACATGCATACATGCAGTACCATATATGCCCATGCATCATATACACAGACATGCAGCATATATATATCACATATACATACAAACAGCAAATACACACAATACCATATACAGACTTACAGCATATACACGCACATACAAATACAGTATATACACACCGTACACACGCATACAGCATATTCACACCCGATACACACCCAATATCCCTGAGGCTGGGGTCACCTGACACTGTAATCCCCATAGCATCTGGTGAAAATAGGTGAATATAAGATGTTTAATATTTGTTCTGTCCCCAAAGAGAAATATAAATCAATTTTATTCCTGGACAACCCTGAATAATATTAATGTGCCATTAGTGTCCCTTTACAGTCAACGAGTATTAAATGAGAGGGGGGAAAATGCTGCCATCGCATTATCTTCCCATGAGCGGATGGAATCCAACAGCCTGATGTTTATTTCCGCCAACATCTGCCATCATAGGGGGTAGTTGAAGAGAAATGTTGTATTAAAAAATCATGGAAAAATATTTGAACAATAAATCAAAACTAAATTTTGGACCGAAAATATATACTGTATATAAATATGTTATATCTAAAAACTAATTTCTCACATTTCTGATAGATTTGTTAACTTGAAAATGTTGCAGATTTATAAAATGGTTTCTTAACTTTTGATTAAACAATATATTCATTTCCCTGTCTAAATGTTCAGTGTCACTGCGTCTATTCACTATTATCTACTCAAATACATAAACTGAATCCCGTCAAAATAGAAATCTTGATTTACAGTTTAAGTGGTAAAGCATTAAGACATTTCCAGAACTGAAGGATGAGTATTCAGAGATGTGAAGTACATAAAACAGACATCTATTACACAATGTCTCAGCGCTTTTATTGACCATAGACTACATTATGCCTCTAAAGAGAGGGTATTTGTTTGCCTGAATGGCCTAAAATAGTGACAGCAAGTTCTATAAATGTATTTCAATAAGATTCCTTTAGTGAAAGCCCAAGGATAAATGTGTGATTTGTCTTGTGATTGTAACATGTGTAAAAATTGTCACAGAGCTTATTTATTGAATTAATGTTTCTTTCCATTGGAGACATTTTATGCTTCCATTCTGTGTGAATTCACTTTACCAGAACATTTTACAAGGTTTATAAGTACCTGTGATATATTGGGGTCATTTTTATTCCTTGAGGCAAAGTATAAAAGTCACTTGTATGTCAATCACTGACATGTTATGAAATGTTATAAATCATGGGAGATTGTAGTAAGACATGGATATAAGTGGAGAAATGTTCCTACACTTGTAGCCTTAGCAGCTGAAGTATTCTCTGAACTATGAGAGGTCATTTACAAGATGTGGATTTTAAATTGATTGAAATTTTTTTGGCTATAGACTTGAATGGAACCTGTTACCTGGAAATGTAATCTGCAGGCAGCATGTTAAGAAGCAGAATCAGCTAAGCAAATGAATACATAGTTTAGTAGTAACTTCATTTATATTTCTGCTCCTTCATAGTCATCATGTAGGTGATTAATTGTGCATACAAACATGTTTGTAAGTCAAAAATCTACATTTACCTATACATGTTTGTTCTTTCAAGGGTTACCTATTAATAATAAAAAAATAAAGAAAAGGTAGACCCACTACAGGCTTAAAGTCAACAGAAATTTATTATAGAAAATCTACCATCAAATTATAAAATTATTATTACTTTGAAAATTATGCTAATGCTCTGTTCATTGTAACAGCCTGTGATTTTTGTGTGAAGGAGGCCATGGATGACAAATATAAGAAGATTGACACAGTCATGGTGCCTGGATCTATGAGTGTACCAGGTTTATCATGCTTGATTTTGATTTCCTTGATGTAAAATCAATTCATAAAAAATATACATATAGGCAACATATGAGATGAATGTCGTATATTCTTCAGATATTAAAAAAAAATATATGGCAGGCTGGTACCGCTACATAGATGACATCCTCCTACTCTGAACAGGTACTGCTGAAGAGGGCATTTCTTACATAACAAATCTGAATCCATGGCATATAAAGTTGACGTCAAATATCTCCAACAAGGCTGTTGAGTTTCTGAACATTAAAATTATATATGATCATCTGCATCTTATCACTACTTTACATTGTAAAGAAGCTGCAACTAACAGTCTTCTTCATTTTTCCAGGTATCATTTGAAAACTGGAATACCGACTGGAAAATTTTTGAGAGTAAGATGGAATTGTAGCATTTATCAGGATTTTGCGATCCATGCGTTGGATTTGACAAACTGATTCAAGAATTGGGGAAACCCACATAAAGTGATCTCAAAGGCCTTTGCTCAAGCAAAAACAATTGACAGGGAGGAGCTTCTGTCACCAAGACATCAGTCCTCAGATATAAAAACCTGACTAATTGTAAAGTTACAATAATCAATGGGGTGATATTCGGAATATCTTGGAGAAAAATTAGTGTATCCTCCAGGGTGATGTACACCTAATATCCCATTATAACGGATAGACCACAATTCACTACAAGACAGGCAAGGAACATTTAAGACATTTTGGTTGCAAGCCACTTTCAACTACATCGACTACAGGGTTCTTTCCCATTTGTCGATCCAACACATTATGGAACTTTCAAGATTAAAGAATATATCAAATTTAAATTCAAATCCATCATCTATGTTCTCCTTTGTCCTTGTCCGAAATTACAGACAACTCAGGAACTTGGCAAAAGGTTTCAACACGTCAGGCACCAGGGGTACTGGACCCACTGGACCACTGTGGACGATGATGTAAGCCGACACCTGGGACCGGAGTCTAAGTGGTACCCGGTTTTCAACAGAGCCTGCCGCAAAGCTAGTTGGACTGGTTGCGCAGTCCACAGGCGCGACTTTGTCCCCAGTGGCGGCCAAGGCACAGTACAGAATCGTAAGCCAAACTTGTGGTCGGGGACAGGCAGGAGGTCCTAGTGGTAGTTCAGGGCAGGCAGCAAAGGAGCATAGTCAGAAACGTAACCAGGGTCACAACGGGAATTCAGAGCACAAGCACAGAGCACAGGGCATCAGGGCTTTCTCAAAGGCACAAAGGGGGGGACACAGGAAGAGGCTGGCTATTTAACAGAATTGTCAGCCGGTAGCATAGGAAATAATAAATGATGGGGGGCAGCATAGGAAATAATTAATGGTTAGGGGGCAGCATAGGAAGTAATTAATGGTGGGGGGCAAGATATGAAATAATTAATGGTGGGGGGGCAGCATATAAAATAATTAATGGTGGAGGGGCAGCATATGAAATAATTAATGGTGGAGGGGTAGCATATAAAATAATTAATGGTGAGGGGGCAGCATATGAAATAATTAATGGTGGAGGGGCTGCATATGAAATAATTAATGGTGGGGGGGCAGCATATGAAATCATTAATTGGCACCGGATATTGACCATTTTATCAACCAAAAGCAGGCCCATACTTCTCAATGAGATGCTGAAGTATACAAAGTGTTCCTGCTTTGTATTTTACTTCAAAATAAGATATGTCCAGTGTACGGAGGAATTTCTTATTTTTTATTTTTAAACTTCCGCCGCTCCAACGGTCTGACATGGACCATGAACGGCCCCCTATGTTAAAAAAAATTTGGGGACCCCTGCCCTACACTTTAGCTCTTAGCAGACATTTATTTATTATCTTCTTTTTTTGGAGGGGGGGGGGCATTTTATTCATTTGTGTTTAATTTTTGACCCCCTAATGAGTTGCAATAGGGACCTCCTTATTTTACTAGTTTCTATTTTGTTTAATGTTTTACATAGTACATTCATGCTTTTTTCTTTTGGACACATATTGGTTCACTTTGCATATCCGTTTGATGTTGGCGAACTGCAAGAGATATAAATTCCTTAAGGACTCCTTTGGTTTGAACATCTTTTGGATTGGATCTACATACTGAAATCCATCTTCTGCAGACGAGCAATTTACGGACTAAATTGGATTGGTTCTAGGAACATTAATTCATATGCTGGTGTTAGTAGTCAGAGGTGGTCAGTAGTTAACTATAAATTTGATGACTATTGCAAACACATTTTGAAATTTGTTGTGTAATTATGTTTTGGTTACATCTTTGGGTCTCTGCCCAGGTGAAGAGCATTTTATGGGATGTGGTCTATAGCATTTATATTTCATTGGACACCTATTTTACTGTGCATTATATGATTGTCTTGCCTTTTTCGGTAAGGCATGTTTTTTGACACAATTTGATATACATTGCACTTATACACTCTCTGATATATAAATTCTGGGTCTAATACTGATATACCTCAAAAGACAGAACTCCCAATCATGAAAAAAGAAGGTATTTAAGGTACAGATGTGATGTTTCAGCATAGTTTTTTTTAATATATTATACCTTACATATTGATGAATAACTGTTACATTTATGTCAGTGTTATATATGTTTAGAAGGGCGCACTCAGAAAGTGAAGAATGATAATATTTATTGTACACAACGCGTTTCGGGGTATGTCACCCTTTTTTCAAGTGTAAAAGAAATCTGTCAGAGAATAGAAAATATATACATATATAGGTATATAACAAATGTAGAATAAAAACTTGCAAAAATGGACAGAAAAAAAGGTTATATAAAAAATAATAAATAATAAGATGACCTATACATAAAATGCATATGCACAGGTATTAAAACAAATATTTTTCATAAAATGCACAGGTAAGTACCAGGCAGTCCCCGGGTTACATACAATATAGGTTCCTTGGGTTTGTTCTTAAGTTGAATTGTATATTTTATAATTATAGCTCCAAACTAATTTTTTTTTCGTCCCAGTGACAATTGGATTTTCAAAATTTTTTGCTGTAATGGGACCAAGAATGATCAATTACAGACACTTTACAGCTGATCATTGTAGCCTGGGACTAAAGGAAAGCATCCAGAGAGCTTCACCAGAGCTCACAGTCGGCAGAGGGGTCCGTCTGTAACTAGTGGTTGTCTATAAGTCGGGTGTCCTTAAGTAGAGGACTGACTGTATTCATGATTTGGTAAAAATGGGTGTTATTAATCAGTGGTTATTAAATTCATATAATGTACTCATAGTTGGTAAGTATTTCTAATTTAGTAAAAAGTCTAGGTATATCCGCATGCGCTTAGATACTGTAACATCCGTGCCTAAACGTCACACTATCCACAGTTGTTTATTCGTGTCTGAACTGTGGCTTAATGCTTGTGTTTGTATTAACTAAGCCACACCTTGCTTCTTGCATTTTAGTCCTGCCCAGCAAGGGTTACTAGCCTGATGGACAGTTCCCCAGTGTACTGGGGGCGTGTCCGGGATTGGCCTTATATACCTGCCTATTCCCATCATACCTTGCTGGTTATTTTTAGTCTTGTCTTATCAGTGTATCTAGTTCAGTTTTACCTGTCTCGGTTTGTTTGCCTGTATCTTGACCTGACCTGTGTATATCCCATCTGTACCTGTATCTGTATCTGACCTGTGTATACCTGCTTGAAGACCTGTATTTATCTGTTGTTTTGTCCCTGTCTCAGTCCTGTGTTTGTATTCTGTGCACCAGTGTGAACACTGGTCTATTCCTGTATTCCGGTTACCTGTTCAGACCTGTGTTAGTATTCTGTGTACCAGTGTGAACACTGGTCTGTACCTGTCCACTCCACCATCCAGCAGCTGCGAGACAAAGTAAGGCCCCTCACACACTTGCATTTTTCACGCGCGTTTTCTGAGCGTGCTTTTGATGCGCAGAACTTGCATTGCACTCTGACCCATTGTAATCAATGGGTCTTTTCACACTTGCATTTTTTTTCAGCATGCTATACTTTTGCAAGTCACACGCGTAAAAAACGTACCATACAAGTCTATGGAGATACATCAATGATTTTTTCACGCACCAATTGCCATAGAAAAGATAGAGCTCAGCCCTGAGTCCTTTCACACGCATTATCTGCGTGTGAAAAATGTATTGGAATTGCATTGAAAACGCGCGTGAAAAACTGAGACACTGAACAAACTGACTGAAAACTGATTGCACTCTGATGCAAAATGTCAGTTTTTCACTGACCAAACACTGATCGCACCCTGATCAAACTCTGACGTGATCTGCAATGCACATGGAGAATCTAATGAATATATTATTAGGACAGGTTTTTGTAGTCTAGTGATCTGAAAACTGATACCTCCCTTGAAGGACTGACAGAAAAAGACTTGTTTTATTTTTTCCCAATACTTACAATTCTACAAAAATGCTTCCGTGAAAAAGAAAATTTTAATTCAACAATTTTTATTACATGCTGCTAGAGTGTACTCAGTGACTAGATAGCCATTTTATTTACAATAGGCTAGATATAATAATGTTTTAGTTTAGAATGTTTATCAATGTTTACTGTTTAATGGACTCTTGTAGACTCCATGTGTGAGATTTGGTCTTCTGGGACGACATATAACTAATGTTACACATCATCCATAATTACCAATACTAATACTGGCACGATATTTGTGGCCGTTGACATAATTGAGAACAGGATATCCATTTTTTAGAACTGCAAGTTGTTGGACTAAGAAAGTTATTATACTTCCCTGACCAAGAAAAAGTTTAGCAACATAACATCTTATTCCAATCATAAGAAGTATAAAAAGTATAAATATCTTGCTCTACAAACACTCCACAAATGTAATTATGATTTTATAATCATTTTATGCACATTTTTACTATTTGTTATTCTTTTTGCTTTTTTGGCAGAGGTAGGCACTTTGGCCCTTCAGTGCCACCCTGCTTTTTGCCTAGCCTGAGATCTTAAAACACAATCAACAAGATATGTTAACATAGTTTACATGACATTGTTGTCACGGTTGCTCCCGCGATCCATGTCGTGGATCGCGGGTACACCCGTGCTCTGCTGCCACGGTCCCCGCTCCCCCAGCCCTCACTTACCTCTCCTGGCTCCGGCCTGTACTCTGGCTCCCTGCATGTAGGCCGCATGCTCCTTGCCTGCAGTTGCTCGCCCTCACCACTAGACGGCGCGCGCGCAGACTTCTCTAGCCTTAAAGGGCCAGCGTCCTCCTGATTGGCTGCTGCTAATCTGGCTCGCCCTTATAATCCGGCACCTCCCTTCTCTCCCGGCCGGATCTTCTCTTAGGATCTCCTATGGTTTCCATGCCAGGCTTCCCTAAGCCGTTCCTGTGGAAGAGAAAGCCCATTAGCGTTTCCAGACGCTTTCCTGTGTTTCTGTGTGTCTCCAGCGTTCCCATACGCTCATGGTGTGTCCTGTCTTCCAGCGTTCCCATACGCTTCCTGCTGTGCCTTCCAGGGTTCCAGTCCAGCTGTGTCTGCAGTCTGTGCCAGCGTTACCAGTGTTCCTCTGTGTTGCTGCTGTCATCCCAGGCTTGGACTGTTTCCTGCACTTCCCTGTACCTTGGCTGCCACCGCAGGCCTCATACCATCTCCTGCGGTGGTCCAGAGGATCCACTGGTCCACAGACTCCTCCCTCCGGACTCTTCCCATAGAGACTTTTAGTTCTGTTGTCTGTGTGACCCGTTACAATTGTTGAGATAGTATTTATGTGTTTTTATGTGTGTTTTATGCACTGTGTTGTATTTGTTTCCCCTCTTGAACATAGCGTTGTACATAATTTATATGTTCTATTTTTAGATCTAATAAATATTTTTAGATACAAATAACTTTTTGTGTACAGTCAGGTATTTCCATACTATATCTACTTTTCCCATATGATAAATGTTATTACTAAAATGTGATTCGTGAAACAAGCTTTAGATGGTTTCACTACACAAGGGAATTAATATTATAATGAAAGACTTAGCTCTATTAATACTGAATGACCTGGTTACTGAATTCTTGGATTACAAAGTTGCCTGTGAAATGTAGGTTAGGGCATATAGCCTCTATGTAACTCAGAAAGACCAAATCACTCTCATGACTAAGGAATTTCAGATCAGACATTAATTTAAGGTAAATTTGACTTGGAAGCAGGGCCGCCACTAGGAATTTTGGGGCCCCTGACTTGAATATCTTTGTGGGCCCCCGCCGGCATCCATTCCCACAGTAATACATAACATTGTATACACAATATTTTTGTTGTTGATCAAAACATTTTTAAGCCAAGACAAGCTAGACAGGACCCTACTGTACTGCATGTGCCCACTCAGTATTTACATAGCCCCTGCAAGTCCCCACTCAGTATATAGATAGCCCATGCATGTGCCCACTCACTATATAGATAGCACCTGCACATCCCCACTCAGTATATAGATAGCACCTGCATGTGCCCACTCACTATATATATAGCCCCTGCGTGTTCCCACTCAGTATATAGATAGCACCTGCACGTCCCCAGTCAGTATACAGAAAGCACCTGCATGTCCCCACTAAGTATACAGATAGCCCCTGCACGTCCCTACTCAGTATATAGTTAGCCCATGCACGTGCCCCCCCCAGTCCATAGACAGTCCCTCCAGTCCATAGATAGCTCCCATCCGGTCCACAGACAGTCCCCAGTCCAAAGATAGCCCCCCTCCAGTCCATAGCCAGACCCCCAATCCACAGACTACCAAGTCCCCCCCCCCCATCCAGAAAGCCCTTCCGGTCCTCAGACAGCTCCCGCCCCCCCAGTCCAGACAGCCAAAGTCTCACCAAGATACTCACCAAGACTTGCCTTCCTGCGCCCCTTACTCGCGGATCCGACTGATACGGCCAGTGCAGCGTGAAGAGTGTGCTTTTTATGACCCAGGTGCTGCCCCCGTTGCTTAGGCAACGGCACAGCAGTGCCTGGGTCAGAGGACACACTTGTCACAGCCCCGGGTACTGTGTCAGCTTCTCATGCACCCCTTTTGGTTGTAAACCGGGGAGGCCCTGAACACAGTCCCACTAGACTGCCACTACATGGCTTGTCGTCCATGGTTTATTACTGAATATTTATGGCAGCCCCTTGCAAGTAGTATCCAGTTAGTATTCCATAGAATTCCAGTTGGGCTTGAAATCATATAATGGGACAAAAGGACATTTTAATGGGGCACTGGTCATTTAATGTGATATTTCAAAATCATTAAAGGTGTTGGACACTTTACCTTGTGTTTTTTTGTAATGTGTGTAAGTTTGGGGGCAGGATATTAGGTAATTACCAAAAGTGGCCAACCCCTTTAATGTGCTGATTCTTTTGTCTGAGTACTTGTCACAAGAACATAGTAAAAGAAGACTTCCGCAAATTGCAGCACCAGGGGCTACATTCAACCTAAAGGACATGATGGGGCACATTTACTTACCCGTCCCATCTCTGCTGTGCGTTGTCCAACGAGAATTCGGGTCTTCCACGATCCACTAAGATTGTGCGTCCAATTTCCTGCATGTGTCGCTTACCCCGCTGAGGTCCACCAGAGTTCACTTGCTTCTTCCCGGTGCATGTAAGTGCTGATCTTGCGACACAATTTGCTTTTTAATTTCCACGGTTTGTCTAAATCAGTCGGGATGTCCGACGTTAACGCCCCCGATTTGTGTCACATGCAAGCCGGCGCCGATGCGCCACAATCCGATCGCTTGCGCCAAAAACACAGGGCAATTCAGCGCAAAATGGAAAAAAAATGCGAAACCCAACGAAAATGCGTCCGACGGACCCTTAGTAAATGTGCCCCAATATTTCCACATGTCTGTGTACATGTCTGAAACTTTATTTCTTGCCCTGGACTCAAAGTGGTTTCCAGAATTAGTGGAAAGACTCTTAAAGCGGGTGTCACTGTGGGTTTTTAGTCATTCCGCAGGTAATTAATTTCCATCCATCTGGGCAAATTTTCTAGGGTTAGCAATGGCCACATTGTTGACAAAAGTGTATGCAACAGTTGCAAATGAGGAAAGCTTTCCCCATGTGACTTGGATTGGGAAAATAAAAGAAGGTGTAATAAAAACAGGAGTAGATTTCTTACTGAATAAAAAGAGGGGTGGAACCCCTTTTTCATGTTTTTTATTGTCATAGGCTTTTGTTAACCAAGGTAAAACTACTTCTATAAAGTAAATTCCTAGATTATTTTGTTAAGGTAAACCTAGCTGATAGATCAAATCCTGTCATTTCTACTTTTCTTATTTTCCTAAAAAGTACTGTAATAGAAACAATGGAGCTCATTTACTAAGGATCCGAACGCCGCACTTTCATTGGGTTTCCTGAATATTTCCTATTTGCGCCAAATTGCCCCAGGACACGACCTTAGCGAATCCCAGCAGACCTGAATCCTCGTCGGACAACGCGGCGCAGGATCGCGACTGGACCAGGTAAGTAAATGTGCCCCAATGAACTCAAGATGGCGCCGAGACAGAAAAGTTTTGAAGCTAAGGAATGCTGACCTTACGTCAATGTGTGACAGCAAGGAAGTTCTGTCACACATTGAGACTACATGAGCTGGGAATTCTCCGCCCCTTCTGCTTCTTTACTAATTTCTATATAGATTTGTGGATCGAATTAACCTGTGCAGTGCTGATTTTTGCCCTGGGTAACAGCATTAGCAAATCTTGCATCAGCAATTTGTCTGAGTCTTCCTTTGCACATATGCTTATTGATTAGAAACACAGCCAACGCACACTAAAAGAGAATAATCTTCAATCCTACCCCAACAATTTCTCTTGAGTTTGTTGGTTAAGCGTGATGTTTGTTATGTTAGGTATATAATTTCATTGTCCATTTCCTTACCGCCATACAACTTTATAAGCTGTAGAGCGGTTACGGTTATATGCCCATACAGGGCAGGTGTCCATTGTTTAATAAAGCTTAGTTCTGGTGATGTATCTATAGGATGGTACAGTTCTATTACTGTATGCTTTGTTATGATGCTAACCTTATCTACAGAGCTCTTTTTTAGTATTTTTTTTGTTGGAGGTTGGCACTGGTGATAAACACATTTTCTTTACTAAAATGAAGTGAAAAACCTGTATATACTCAAGTAAAAACTGACTGAGTATAAGCCGAGGTACCTAATTTCAACACAAAAAACTGGGAAAACCAATTGACTCGAGTATAAGCCTAGGGTGGGAAATGCATTGGTCACAGCCTCCCCAGTATAGAGCCAGCGAGCACATGCCCCAGAGTAAATAGCCAGCAGCCCCATACTATATAGCCAGCCCCTGCTCCCTTGTATATAGTCAGCAGCCCATGTCCCCTAGTATATAGCTAGCAGCCCCCTAGTATATAGCCAGCCCCCTGCCCCCTAGTATATAGCCAGCAGCCCCCTAGTATATAAGTGCATGCCCCCTTGTATATAGCCAGTGCCTGTCCCCCCAGTATATAGCCAGTGTCTGCCCCCATGTATATAGCCCCCTGGTATATAGTCACCCCTTGTGTCCCAGCCTAAAAAAACCCCAAATACTCTGTACACACCTTTCCAACGCCCCCTGCAGTTCCTCTTCTGTCTTCAGCTCCCGGCGGCTGCCGTCGAATATAACATGATGTCAATGGCAGCTCACACAGTATGATGTCAGCAAGCGGCTGACCTCATGATGTAAAAAGATTGGGATGGTGGAATATCTCGCAAAATACACATTGGATTAAAAAAACTTAAAATATATGTGTCAAATATTTTTCAAAAATGCATCCAATGATACTAAATTTGACCCTCTACCCCAAACCCCTGGGGATGGGGGCAACTTTTACATTTTAATTGGGAACCTAATTTTTTTATTGCAGATTTAGATTACCATTGATTTTACCTAGGTCATTTTCAATTTTGGGAAGAGGTAGCACTGTTTACAATATGTCTTTAACAGCTATCCAATGTTATAAACTTCGAGCACTTAAAGGGGTTTTTCCCACGACGACAAGTTTAACAAGGATAACAAAATAACACATTCTCTAATACACTGTTATTACCAAAAATACAGCATTTCACAGATATAATTCCAACCTGTCTCTATCAATCCTGGTGTACACAATTTCAGTTGCCCCTAGACACAACCCTGTATATTCTGACTTAGGGTCAGGGAAGTCATCTTCTGTCTGACGGTGCAGAGCTCCTTCCTTCTCTAGCCGCTCCCCCCTGCATTCCAGGATGAAGCTCACAGAAACACACTGACTTCCTGCCACCAAACATTCTATTATAAAGATATTATTTGGCACAAAATTACAAAAATAGTGGAACACACTAGACTCCCTAGGATGTCCAGTATCAGCAGCATATAAAAAGTAAAACGAGCCACTAGAAAAGGTTTCGTTTAAAAATTTTTTTGCTTTTATATATTTCTTTTTCACAAATTAGTTACAAAGATATAAACATGTCAACAGGATTTTCTTTTTTTATCATTTTTGAGGTATTACCTCTAAGTCCTTTATCACATATGTTTTGGGTTGTAAGCAATTCCCATTCTTAGAGTTTCACTGTACCGTGGCTTTGTAGAGACTTCTCACAGGTAGGTTTCAGCAGAGGAGTAGATCTTTCCATCAGTCACTTCTTAGCAGAGAGACAAACACACTCGCATGATTCTTGTGACGTTTCGGAGGTCACGCCTCCTTCCTGCCACCAAACATCACATCTTAAGGAGAGAGAAGCTACAGGCGGATAAGTTCTTTATCCATACTGAATATGGTTTCTACATAAAAAATTAGATTCCCCCACTTCACCCCCGGGTGGGGAAAATACAGGTAAACTTTAATAATTATTGGATAGATTCATAAGAAATATTTGTCACTTCTGTGTTAATCTCTCCGCCTCCTTAACTTTGTAAAATTCATCCATTCCAACCTTTTTGTTACACCCTGTATACCAGTAAAGAAATTGTATTGTAAATTTTATTTTATAAAAATATTGTACTATACAAATTCATATCTATTGATAAAAAAGGAATGATTTAGAAAACAATATGTGATTGCATTTAAATGTTTGTGCGCACCTAACAAACAGAGCACTGTGTGGAATAATTCTCTCATTGCACAGAAGCCACTTACATAGGTTGCTATTGTCAGTCCAGGTACAATACTCCTGCATGCACCACGGGATTAATGTGGATTTCATGGTATTGTGCACTAAGCAGCCAGCATTGTGTAACTACTATAATTATGAGCTTAGTTTAGCACTATCAGCAATGAAAGCAAACGCTAGATAAATCAATGTTTCCTATAAATTGACAGATGAATCAAAAGGTACTTTATGGAGCTCACATGTTGGGGTGACTTTCTATTTTGTTTTGTATTAGTAAATATACAATGCTTTTTATATCTGATATATAAAGCTGAGTGTGTGTATGTATGTATGTGTGAATGTCCACTAATGGAATCTGCACCCTCGCGTTTATAATCACCAAATTTTGCACAGCCACTCCATGTGACTCAGGGGAATTTCCTAGACTAGATTTTGAGCCTAAATTTTCACCACGCTCTTCCCAACCAATCACAGCTTAGCTTCTATCAACCAATCACCGCTCAGCTTCTATTTTGCTTCATATTTTGCTTAATATGAGCTCTGAGCTTTGATTGGTTACTATAGGATATCAGTATACAGCTTATGTGTGAGTTAAGATGTGAAGTAATATAATAGAAAGGTAGATGGATAGACATACAAAAAGAGAGGTTACTTTATTCCAGGGTACAATGTTTCAGCTCCATTTCAGAAGCCTTTGTGCAAGATAGATAAACATATGGACCAGTGGAAATCTGTGCTTTGGTCTGATGAGTCCAAATTTAAGACCTTTGGTTCCAACCACCGTCTGTTTGCGTGACGCAGAAAAGGTGAACAAATCTCTACATGCCTGGTTCCCAGTGTGAAGCATGATGGAGGAGGTTTTTGGGTGTGGTGGTGCTTTACCATCATGGTAACCACAGCATCTTGCAGGTGCATGCTATTCCATTCGGTTTGTGTATAGTTGGACTTATGTTTATTTTTCTGTAAGCCCCTGATGAATCTATTATCACCATAGAGGAAACGCGTTGGGCAAATCTGTTTGTTTGTTTCCATATTGTAGGGTCAGTGATTACAGGTATAGCTGTGGACTGTCCTTGTCAGGACAGGAGCATTTGGGGTCATTTAGGGTCAGCGGTCATTTGATAGGGCAAAATAGAGCAGCCTTACAGTTCTCTCCTGCTACTTGGATGGATGAAATAAGCCTGAAGGACATCTATGCATGCTGTACCCTGACCTGTACCTGGCACCACTGACTGGGTGAGATAACTCCTGTTTTTCCTTTGCTATACTTGCGTTGGTCACTTAAATTGTAAGTTCACTGCCCTGCTGACTAAACTTTTCAGACACTACAGTATAAGAGAGACTGTTTCCAAATACTGTCGGAAAGCGGTCCCACTATACGGTGTTGTCTAGAGGCCAACTACTGTTTTGCACACTTACCTTATGGTGCACATGTTGACACCATATTTTAACGATATCTAAGTAAAAGTTATGTTTTAATATGTAATTTTTCACCTATGCTTCTTGATATATTTAGTTGGACCATCATTTATTTTTAAACAGGACAATGACCCCAAACGCACCTCCCGGCTGTGTAAGGGCTACTTGACCAAGAAGGAGAGTGATGGGGTGCTATGCCAGATGACCTGGCCTCCACAGTCAAAAGATCGGAACACAATAAAAATGATTTGGGGTGAGCTAGACCACAGAGTGAAGGCAAAAGGTCCAACAAGTGCTTAGCAACTCTGGAAACTCCTTCAAGACTGTTGGAAGACCATTCCAGGTGACTACCTCTGCAAAGCAGTAATCAAAGCTAAATGCGGCTACTTTAAAGAACCTTCAATATAGGATATATTTTCAGTTGTTTCACACTTTTTTTGTTAAGTATATCATTCCACATGTGTTAATTGATAGTTCGGATGCCTTCAGTGTGAATCTACAATTTTTATAGTCATGAAAATACAGAAAACTCTTTGAATGAGAAGGTGTATCCAAACCTATTCTGTACTGAATACATATATACATAGATAGATATACATAAATAGATAGAAATATATAGATAGACATAGATATAGATATACAGGTAGATAGTTATAGATAAATAGACACACATAGATAGATATAAAATAATGTTTGTTAACCCATTCTATTTTGTTACAGCTAAAAGTAGTTATTTACTATCCTGGGCTATGCCAGGTTCTACTATTGAATATAAGTGGATGAGCAGGAAATATTTTTAAAGTATTTTCTTAATATACTTAATAAAGCTTGTATCCATCTAGTATACTTCCCTGTTTCCAAATTCATCCATGTACATTATAAATATGAAATCATAATCGTTTTTTTCAGTGATAATCCAATCCCACAATTTCTTAGTAATGCTTCACATATATAATAAAAAGATTAAATAATAATAAGATGTTAGAAAAACTGATCCCTTGTGCATCCAGTTCCAGTACTTACTGGGCCCCGGTCTTGGCTATATACATAGGAGATGCCCACATATCAAACCATTGGTGGCAGTGTTTAAGTGCAAGGTCTGATCCTCACTGCCCCTTGCACACAAATGTATTTGTGGTCAATTTTCTATCCCCTGCATTTGCAAATAACTTATCTACCCATGTATTTCTATGGGCTCATACACACAGCTGAATATTTCACAGCCCAGAGTATGGCTAGTGCACCTGTGAAAAACCTCAGAGCATGTCCTATACTTGGCCATGTTTGTGGCTCTGCACTCCTATAGAAGTCTATGGGGCTGTGAAAAAACACTGCAACACAGGTGTCATCTGGGTGCTATCATTATTTGTGGATCTGGTAACACGATGTTGCATCATTTCACAGCTACAGTTTTTTTGCGGGTTCACAAAAACCTGTGAAATATGGACGACACAAGGACCGTTTTTGTGGATGATGAATAAGAAAACAGGCTAAAAATGGTTGAAAAACACTACACAAAAACAAAACTACAAGCCCTTGTTTGCACAAAGAAAAAAAGCGTGTGTGCAAGATGCCTAACTTGGAAAGCTTTGGGTAGCTGTAGTCTCTTTAGTAATATGTACTTTGCCTTGATTGTTTTATCTACTTTTGTTTGTGTATTGGGATAGGTTGTGGACCTGCCGATCACTTGCTATATATGGCTTGCAAATTAATTGCCTAACATTGGCTGGTTAACTGGATGGTGCTCTTATAAGAAGGGAATCTTTCACAAAAGAGACTGAAATTCGATAAACTGTGGTTGCCCCGGATTGGCTCCAGCCTAGTGTCCAGAGAATTGATTTGCTATCATCTTGGTCTTATTTAAAATGGTTTCCAGTTCCTTGAGATGGCTATCACTGCTTGTCTCTGAGTGGTTGTGGGGTCCTCCCTATGGTTACTGTACTTAGTATGGTGTGTGCCTTTTACTGTGTATATGACTTCTGTCCTGAATCCCTCTTCAGATTCCGGTGACATGTGCTACCCTGATGATTGAGCCTGCCTCTTCTGGAGCAGCGTCTGTTTATGGTTACCCAGAAGAACAGGTAATCTTCGACGCTAACTGTCCAACATTCTTTACTGCTTTCCCACTGACTTGCCTGAATTGGAGTGATGTGACACCATTGGGGGGATTTATAAACGCACTTGAGCCACAATTCTGGTGGTGTCTGCCAAATAAATGTCTAAAATGCTTTTCACCACATTTATCAAGGCATTTAGACCGTTTTTTGCACTTGTCCGACTTGTCCGGTGACCTTTGAAAATGGGTGTGGTTTTGCAAGAAAGGGGAGTGGCTGACTGGAAATAATGTGCCCAAAATTCTGGCACACAATTTAGACCAACTAAAAGTTGGTAAAAATTAGGAACCAACAGTCTTATACTGCACCAGAATTCATAATTCAAGGTGATAAATCTGGTGCAGCAAAATACTTTCCAGCTAGAGACTGGCGAAACCTGAGACATATTGTTAAATTGCCCCTCTGTAATTAAAATGTTTTAAAATATAAAATCTTCAATAAAAATTTGTTAATGAAAAAAAAAAGTTTCAGTGGTCATTTGCTGTGAAATTTGGAAACAGACTGGCAAGGAGTCAGTATGATAAGTTCTACCTCTCTATCTAACAGGCTAAACAGACAAATAAAACATCCCCACACTCGTCCCCACTAGCTGACTCCATATCGGAGGCCATATAATTATATACCTCCAAGTCAGTATATGTCGTCTGAGTCATGATGGGGGGATAGTACATGATCTACACAGAACAACGCCTGCTCCTCCACTAAACGCCTACTCCTCCATGCTACGCTTGCTACTCCAGCGATACGCCTGCTCCTCCAGCGCTACGCCTGCTCCCCCATGCTACTACAACTCCTCCACGCTACTCCTACTCCACCTCCACACTAATTTTGTGTTTTGGGGTACAGTAAAGGGTGTGAACAGGTTAATATTTTTGTGTGTGTGCTTTTACTTTATATGTCCCCCTCAAGATCACAAAAGACCCCTGGGGGACATTTTCACTTTTTTTTTTTTTTAACTTTCACTTCTTTTTCACTTTTACAAGTTTTCCCCTGTATCTGAGACTTCTATAAGAGCCTCAGTTACAGAGGAATGCCCACCTGTCACTGGGGATTCGGATCAGAGCTGTACTGGGTCTAATTAGACCCAGCAGCTGTGATTAAGCCCTTTAGACCCGGCGGTCATTCAGCGTGATGCACGGAGGAGCGGAGAAGGGAGAAGCGGTAACGAACCGCATATCCCTTCTCCCTATGGTCTCCGGCTGCCTCTGACACCCGGAGACCTGGTCCTGCTCCCCGAACTGCTCTTTTAGACTCGGACCTGCTCCTGCTCACGTTTAAAGTCAGCGGGCAGTTCGAGAGGAGTTAAAAGTAGGTGGTTGCTAAATATGCTGTATATACGGTACATAAGATAACAGTTCGCTACATTGCCATGAGCAGTATATGTAAATCCTTACTGAGAGTTATAGCATCAGAACTACACAGACCTCCAGCAAATGCTATTGCCCTAAATGCAAAAATTGAAGTGTGAGGCATATTTATATATAGGGATCTAGAAAACGTATATTCAGTCACTTTAAGTTTTCAAAAAGTGATGAATCTGCTTTTACTGATCCTCTACACTTTGTCAAGCTGAAATGTGGATTTTTATGGCAATGCTCAGAATATATTAACTAAGTGATTTCAATACATTTTCATTAGCAAGAATCCTCCTGCATTATCATCTCATTCCACCTTCTTTTCTGCTGAGCAGGAGGTCCTCAGTGCCAATTTATTTTTAAGCTCTTCTGCTTAAGGAAAGTGCACAGCGGTGCTGAAAATAATACCAACAGCCGAACTGTCAATTTATTATTTCATTGCCACATGGCACTGACTGACAATGATTTTACAATGTAGGTAAGCAATATAGACACAGGTTATCTAACGCCCTGCCACAGAGAAATAGCAGTATATTTTATGTAAAAACAGTATTAAACATGCCGAATTTAACACCTGGGTTACAGTGGTTTCCAGGGAAATTAACTATTTCTAAAATGGTTTAAAGTTAACATAATAAAACATTACATGCAACCGGAAGAATTTGATCAGCACTCACTTGATTAAGTAAAATGTGGAATAATCTTTATTCATCCAGAATAAAAGCACTACAAGTATACAGCAATGGGAATGTAAGATGCCATCTGTTGTGTTTCAGACCTTAGTGGTCTTTAGTCATAGATTTATGTTTCATGTTCTATGACTAAAGACCACTAAGGTCTGAAACGCGTCAGATGGCATCTTACTTGTAGTGCTTTTATTCTGGATAAATAAGGACTATTCCACGTTTAACTCGAACAAATGAGTGCTGATCAAATTGTTCCATTTGCATTCAAGTTTAAGATAGTGGAAGGCATCGAGCCTTGAGCACCTGGAGTAGAGCAGATTTGCTTTATCTTCAGTTGGATTATAGTAAAACTTAAGCATAATAAAACAATACTCGCCTCTCCCCAATCCCCTGCTGATCTAGCCCAAACTCCTTGGGTCCCTGCTTCTGTCCTACACACAGAGGAAATGCTCAGAGATTTCTTGCCTCAGTCAGCCACCAATCCAACTGGCAAAATTTCCATCTACAAGCATTTCTTGCAGGGGACCTGGGCAGAGCCTGTACTGAAACAGTGGAAGATGAATCACAAATAAATGACTAATCACAAATATGAGACATGTGAAAATATAGGAAGCATACAGGGTCCCCTTCAGGCCTTACACCTGTCACCCAAAATTAAAGTGAGCTGCTCCTAGTGCTTAAACAAACGCTGCAGTGTTAGAATGATAGCTATCTAACACTGTGGCGGGGTACAATGTAATCATCGGAGAAAGCTGTCCCATGTATTCATGAGGGGGCGGTCCGCGGCTCTGCCTCTACCCCGGACCGCCCCGCTCGCTCCATAGGCCAACAGTGACTGCCGCTTACTTTAGTAAGCAGCTCCTAGTGCCGAAATTTTAGGTGACAGGTCCTCTTTAAGCTGTTGCTGAAATGTGTAATGCTTTTATGTTATGTAAAACATGATATAGAACATTCTCCATCTTGGTGTATTTGTGTATTGCATATTTCTCATCTTTTGTCCTCATTTGAAGAAAATACTTTTTCCATCCCAAACACTACTCCACCTGATTGTCTTATACATTATAGAAGAGCAGAGTGCTAGAGATATTGGGGCACATTTACTAAGGGCTTTGCACCAGTTTTCTGACGGACAGTTTTCTTTCATTGTCTGCACCACAAATTTGTCACACATGTTTTGTGGTGAACTCTGTTAGGCCAGTACAGGGAAGTGACAGATTTGTGATTTCTGGCCCACGTTCTTAATGAATCTGTCGCACCAAACATTATACACAGGCAGAGCACTTTTAGTGAAGTTTCCCACTTTCTTAGTAAATGTACCCCATTATGTTCATGTAGTGCAGCCTCTTGTCTGCTTCCATTACACACCATCTTGGTTTTTGATTTCTCTGAGCTGTTCTTTAAATTCCAAGACTGATAGAACATGGGGTTATCTTTCTTTAAATTCAACTAAATAATCAATTACACCATAACTAGTCACAACAATCATGGAGGCTGGGCTGCCATATACACTGTTTTAGCTGGGTGACTATAGCCTGTCTAGTCATCAGCATTCAGTGCAAAATTATTTAGTGATACCTTTCCCCAACTGTGAAGATGCTGTGTGGTTCCTGAAGTCTGGTGCTTATGATAGTGACCACCTTGCGACAAGATGGGGGTAATTCACAGGGGGTCACATGACCCACTTTAATAAAAGGATACTAATTTAGAAATGAGGTAATATTGAATTTATTATATTGTATCTTTTTTTTAACAATTGTATTTTTATTGAAAGTTTTCCCAAAACAATACAGAGACACAATAATAATCTCACAAAATCATAGTAATGTAGCAAACATCACAAATAATATATTGTATCTTAATATGCATAAGTTGATTTCTGCATTCTTTGTCTATTTTGGCTATTGGGTTATCCAATTTTACAATCATCTTTTTACAACTAGGTCTGTAATAATATGTAACAATGACAAGGTGATATGCTCTACACCTAGAAGACATATCCAAATACTTTTTCCAGGATGGGACATGGAAAATGACGCCTCTTTTGCTACTTTGTATGGCAGCCCCTTTACCCTCAAGCATGACTTTCAGGAAGCCTAATGACATCATACCGGATTAAAGTATATCTATTCCAGAAGAAACAGATTCCCAACTGTAGACAGCTTTGTTTTGACATAATTGCATCTCTTCAGTACAGCGTAGGGAACTGGTTTAGCCAAGTGAGAGGCTTTTGACCACGGTCAGGAAGTAAGAGCTCTCCTTACTTTGCCAACTAAGGCAGGCGTGTGGAGACTTATAGCCATTGATGCTCCACTGTGGAATTATATGTTGGACTTTATTCTGTGAAACATATCATTTGTGTTCAAGAAACACATTATCATTTTTACTATTTATTGAGGTTCTGTACTGATTTTCTTATCTGAAAGCTATTCATGACTAGAGGTTTGGGGAAAGCTGCTCTAAATCAACTGCTGTTTTCCAGCCTTATGATGGTATACTACAATTTATGTATGACTCCAATATGTAATTTACAACTTTATAAGATATGAACTCAGGAGAAATAGAATATAATCTATTTATAATACTGCTACTTTTCACTTACTGTATGTGTCTTACAACATTTTCATAGTGAATGTTCCATATAAGTGCACCTGCTGTAAATAGATAACACTTTATTATAGATACTATAGATAACGTACAGATATTATATATAATAACCCCATATCACTGAACAGCTGACACATGTAACAAATGAGGCGATAACGCTGCATAATGAATAGAGGAAGCCCACAGATACAATGACTTGAGCGTGCACATAATCCACATCTCCCGCTGACGGAAATCAGTTCCATTAATACTTTATAATACAGTAAATATAGAGACATAAGCACAAAGCAACAATATTATCTACTGAAATTCTGCATGCACACCAGCCAATTTGTCAAAAGCATGACAGGTCAAATTAATAGTTACTGAGGAAAATATGTAGTGCTTGAGTTCATAACACTGTGTAAATATACAATCCAAAAAGAGGAAATTATGAGACAAATGGAAAGATGTATGGAATATGTTGTGGTTGAATGAACTGGTGTAGATCCAAAACATGAATAAAGAAATATTGCATGCAAAATGCGGGCAGCAAATAATAAAGGCAGGCACGATATGGAGCTATTCCACTGAATAATGAAGATTTACACTGTAAGGAGGCCTCACTGCTACCCCTTTCCCTTTACATGGAGCTTCACATAGAACATGGCAACTCAGTGAGCCTTGGATTATCTCCCTAGCAAGATGGAATTCAGCAGAAATTTCACAGTAAGCTGAAGCTCTTTGCTCTGATTACTCATATTACAATGTTCCTTGTGTTTGTTGAACCATTTGTTTGACCATTTCAGATAACAAAGGAAATGTTTTGAAGTAGAATTTCCAGCAAAAATAAAGGTAAAAAAATAAAAGTGCCTAAGCTGCCTAAGGGTATACCTTTATCAGCTGAAAGTACAATGTGTACATAGCCTATTATAACAAGAGATTTCCCAACAAACATGAAATGTAATACAAATGAATCCAAAAAGCAATTTATCTTATCAGAGGTAAATGATTCTTTCTACACTTACATAATTTAAGTACAAGTACACTAATTTTCTTCTCTATACCCCATTTTCAACACATACTGTATAAAAAGACTGTGCAAGGTGGTGCTGAGCAGCTCAGAAAGAAAAAGAAACATGTCTAATAGCAGATGTGACACACATAGGTGATTTGGAAGTTAATAGAATCCCTTTAAGAACGTAAATGAAATCTACCTAATAAACCAGGGGCACTTACTCATAGATCCAGGAACCGTGACTGTGATAATCTTCTTATGTTTATCATCCATGGCCTCCTTGCTTCCAAAAATTAACATTTAAAATTATTGTATTGAGCCTGAAGGCTCTGGGGATGTTTCCAGAGCCCCTCAGGAGATGTCTTTTCACTGGTCGTTATAATGAGCTGCCGGTGTAATCTATCAGCAGCAGGAAGGAGGGGAGACCTGCTCTGCTCATTGTAACAGCCAGTGAAAAGACATCCCTGATTTTATTTTAGAAGGAAGGAGGCCATGGATAACAAATATAAAAAGATGATCAAAGTCACAGTGCCTGGACCTATGAGTTAAGTGTCCCTAGATTTTAATGTTGATGTTTTTCTTTAAACTAAACAAAAATGCTGCATGAATAGATTATATAGTTTCTACCGTTCCCCTGATCAATTTGATGTTTTTTTTAAATCCTTCTGCCTGTCCACATATAAATATTAACTAAATATGATACTGATAGGTTTATACATTAATTAGCCCTTATTAGCTAAGGGGGTTGTAACCTTTGTATTATGTTTTTTCCCATTAAACTTATGTGTATGTTAATCTTCCATTGCTAAAATCAACATTTGCTGAATATCTGGAGAACAGTTTCCGCTCTATTGTGACGCTTTTAGGTAAATGTAAGGCTGCTTGGCTCTCAGCATGCTGCAGAGTCCTTTTCTGCCAATATTTTCCCAGGTAAATAATGAAAGAAAAAATAGCTCAATTTATCTTTACAGATTTATAGTCAGCATTGGACCCAAAGTTGGCACATTCAGCGGAAGTGAATGGAATCTCTGCAGTACAATAAATAGTATAAAAGAAACAAGAAGAAAACAATGTTGTTAACTAGAACGGTAAGGGGAGCAATAAATGAGAACGATAAGTTGCGATGAGGCTTTAGTGAATTATAGCAGGAAAAATTAATTCTGTAAAAAAGAAATACAGGCATCAAAAATCGAGAATGGGTGAAATATTGCCAAGGAAAGTAAGAGTTTTACATATTGGTCACACTTATTTCAGATCTTCAAACAAGCTATGATATGAAACAAATCGTGAATAAACACAAATTACAGATTTTAAATGCTTCATTTATTGAGGGGGAAAAACTTAGCCAACACTGAATCTGAAAAAAAGTCCTAAAGTACAGATAATATAAGCCCATGGCCTGGACGTTAAAGCGTAGCTGTAAAGTTATAGTGGTTTAACCAAATTATTATATGTGGTTCCCTCATGCCTAGTTTGTGCTGCTCATCCTTTTACAGGCAGTCCCCAGGTTATGTACAAAATAGGTTCCATAGGTTTGTTCTTAAATTGAATTTGTATGTAAGTCGGAACTGTATATTTTATAATTGGCAATGTGAAAAACAAAAGGAAATAAAGTCTTTCTTTCAGCTCACCGACATGTAGGAGGCCATATGAGGATCGGGCGCACGGAGCAAAGAAGTCGGGCCGCTCCGAGACAATGTGGAAGAACAAACGAAGGTAAGCTCCAGCGAGGATCCAAAAATGTGGGAAGTCAAGAAAAAATATGAAAAAATCAAAAAAATGGAAGCATAAAAACTAACTTTTAATTCATAAGGTTAAAAAACCATGTGCACATGGGAAAGAAAAAAGCCATGAGCTTACCTTCGTTTGTTCTTCCATATTTTATAATTGTAGTTCCAAAAAAAATGTTTTTTGCCCCAGTGACAATTGGAGTTTTAAAATATTTTGCTGTAATGGGATTATCAATAAAACTTAAAGGGATATTCCCATTTCAGATAGTAATTGATGTATTTTGAATAACGAAAAGTTATACAAATCTTCAATATATTTTCTGCATCAATTCTTTACGGTTTTCTAGATCTCTGCTTGCTGTCATTCTATAGGAAGCTTCTTTGTTTACTTTCAGTGGACGGAAATCTGACCATGGTCACACAGGTGTACAGCTCGTTATATCACACGGCTCTGACTACTCTCTGTGTTATAACCACCCATGCACCTGTGTGACCATGGTCAGATTTCTGTCCTCTGGAAGTAAACAAAGAAGCTTTCTATAGAATGACAGCAAGCAGATATCTAGAATACCGTGAGGAATTGATACAGAAAGTATATTGGAAAATTGTATTATTTTTCATCATAAAAACAATAACATTAATTTGCGAAAAGTGGGAATACCCCTTTAATCCCTTAACGACTTGGCCTTTTTTAGTTTTTTCACTTCCATTTTTCACTCCCCACCTTCAAAAATCTATAACTTTTTAATTTTTCCACATAAAGAGCTGTGTTATGGCTTATTTTCTGCGTAACAAATTGCACTTGGTAGTGACGGTATTTAATATTCCATGGCGCGTACTGGGTAGCGGGAAAAAAATTCCAAATGCAGTGAAAATGGTGAAAAAACACATTTGCAACGTTTTCTTGTGGGCTTGGATTTTACAGCTTTCACTGTGAGCCCCAAATGACATGTCTACTTTATTCTTTGGGTCGCTACGATTACATGGATACCAAATTTGTATAGGTTTTATAATGTTTTCATACATTTAAAAAAATTAAAACCTCCTGTACAAAATTTTTTTTTTTATTTTGCCATCTTCTGGCGGCAATAACTTTTTCATACTTTGGTGTACGGAGCTGTGGGTGGTGTAATTTTTTGTGACTTGTGATGGCGTTTTCATTGATATCATTTTTAGGACAGTGCGACCTTTTGATCACTTTTATTAATTTTTTTATATTTTCCAAAATGGCAAAAAAATGTCATTTTTGACTTTGGACGCTATTTTCCATTACGGGGTTAAACGCAGTGAAAAACCGTTATTATATTTTGATAGATCGGACATTTTCGGACGCGGCGATACCTAATGTGTTTATGATTTTTACTGTTTATTAACATTAATATCAGTTCTAGGGAAAGGGGGGTGATTTGAATTTTTAGGTTTTTTTATTATAATTTTTTTTTAAAACTTTTTTTTACTTTTACTTTTACTATTTTTCAGACTCCCTAGGGTACTTTAACCCTAGGTTGTCTGATCGATCCTACCATATACTGTCATACTGCAATATGGCAGTATATGGGGATCTTAAAGGTGAGGAACTTACCTTTAAAGGTGAGGTAGCTATGTTGGATGTGTCTTAAAGGAGTTGGTCACTTCCTGAAACTAATTCCAAACGCTCAGAAACTGCACAGTGTCACAACAAACTGAAAAGCTGATCATGCTCTACTCCAGGGGGACATTAAATAGTCTTTGCCTTCCCGTCTGTGGCATAAGTAAACATGGGTAGATTTCTTACAGCAGTCTTAATGATTTTTGCTTGGCATTATTTAAATTACCGTATATATTTGAGTATAAGCCGACGCGAGTATAAGCCACGACCCCTAATTTCAACACAAAAAACTGGAAAACCTATTGACTCGATGTATAATCCGAGGGTGGGAAATGCACTGGTCACAGCCTTCCAGTATATAGCAAGCCCCTGTAATATATAGACTGCCAGCCCCTGTAGTATATAGCCTGCCAGCAAAAAAACCCGCTGTACTCACCTTCCGACGCCCATTTGTAAATTTATTCACACACTTCCAAAATTAAATTCCTGTTTTTGATAGGTCAAATAAAATAACATTCTTGAGATTGTGATACCTGCCGGATATCTGTACCTGTTTTTCTGACCCTACTTACATGCACACTTTTATATGTTTTATCAGATAAAAGCTTTTTGTACTCTATTTTAAGTAAAAGTTAAGTTTTATTGCACTTTCACCATTTGGATTCTCTAAGAGCAACAAATAAGAAGTGAGCTATGGTTTGTAAAGTTTCCTAAGAAACCGTGGACAAGTGCCTTTAACAAGTAAAGGTCAAGAGGGCTGAGGTATACTTACCACAGAGACAACTTCAAAGGACCATAGTTATGCGTCTAGGGACCTTAAGCCTATAAGAGACTCACTATCCCATATTTTCATGTTTGTTCTCATCCATGTTTAAATGTACATGATGGAATTTGAAGTAAATACAGGGGCTAAATAATACCTACTTAAAGGGGTTGGCCACTTTCATCAAATATTTTATATGGCTTGTGTAAGGAAAAGTTATCCAATTTTCCAATATAGTTTCTGTATTAATTCCTCCAAGATCTCTGCTTGCTGTTTTGCTATAAAGCTTCTATTTTTACTCCCAGTGGATAGAAATTTGTCCAAGTGAGGGACATGCATGTGTGTCAGGCTCCAGGGGTAGTGGACCCAGTGGACCACCGCAGACGATGACATAAGGGGACACCTGGGAGCGGAGTCTAAGTGGCACATGGTTTTCACCAGAGCCTGTCACAAAGCAGGTTGGACTTGCTGCGGCGTGGTACCCCCGGGTCATACCACAGGTGCGAGTTTGTACGCGGTGGCAGCCAAGGCAAGGTACAGAAAAGGAAGACAGGTTTGTGGTCGGGGACAGGCAGAAGGTCAAGACAGACAGCAAAGGTTCAGGGTCAGAGGCAGAAGGTCAGGGCTGGCAGCAGAGGACCGTAAATGGGAACAGGTCCAGGGTCACAATGGGAAATCACACTAATCGTAAAGGTCACGGGAAACAAGCTTTTTCTAAGGCTGTGTGGCACAAAGACCCGTCAGGGAACACAGGAAGGGGAATTGATCAGGAAAGGCAGGTGGTCAGCACCAATTATCTGTGCGCTGGCCCTTTAAATTCAACAGACCTGGTGTGCGCGCCCTAGTTGGCGGTGACGCGCGCAAGGAGCCATGGGAGACGCTGCTGAAACCAGGCGAGGTGAGTAGCGCAGTGGGCCACACAGAGGTACACAGGTGTGTCTACCACTCAAGACTGGAAGTAAAAATAGAAGCTTTTATAGCAGAATGGCAAGCAGAGATATAGAAAACCGTGAAGAATTGATACAGAAAGTATATTGGAAAATTGTAGAACTTTCCATTACACAAACAATATCAAATATTTGCTAAAAGTGGACAACCCCTTTAAGTACTGGCACTCTGGTGAACAGCAGGTGACCACTATGGTCACCTAAGGACATTTTATCATGATGGTGATGCACCAAAGCACTGTAACAATCATAAATGGAAATTTAGAAAATCACTTACAATGTAATTACCCTGTTGAGCGCTAAATAGTTTTGATGAAAGGTACAAAATTACAATTTATCATAGTGTCATAAAGATGGTGCGTCCGCATAGTCAGGGTCCTTCTTCTGCTTGTATCAGTATAGGTTAGCTTGGTGTCTTTTGTGCTTATTTTCCATGGAATTAATGGTGCTCTATAAATAAATGATAATTATACTATCTGCCTAGCAACATTATAGTAGAAATACAGCACAGCATAAGGTGTGGTGCATTTTAATGGCACATAAACTAGAGCCACCTTTAGATTCTCTCACATTATAAATAGTACCCAACCCAACAGAGCGACAACGCTCCTATAAATCTTTGGCTGTAAATGTTGGTAAGGCCTTACTACATCTTATATTCTGATTGTGCTGCTCTCATAGTTTACTTTTCAAACACCTTATTAAACACCTTACTAAACCTAACAACTTACAAATAGTTTAAACACCTAACAACAAACAGAAAAGTAATGCCTTCATAGAACCATGAGAAAAGTGTGGGCGAAGCCAAAGGGTAGAAACATATTGGTTGGTGCCTATGCATTAACTAAATAAATTGTGGCCTGTCCCTATATCGATGTATACTGTGTACCTTATTATATGTAGTTATTTTGCTTACATTCTTATTAAATCATCTGAAATAAAAAATATTGAATTTGTATTCTCAATTTTTTTTGTCATATTTTTAATAATATACATTATACATTTAATAATATACATTAACCCCTTAATGACCATCAAACTCTTCTCTGTACTTTTGCAGATGTCGTAGATTAATGGCCAAAACTGTTTAAATTTATAAGTTAAAAAAAAAACATGCGTCTTCTAAGCTATTTGATAATTTATATTTTTAGGGGTTAGCATTACAAATGATTTTTTGTTTTTAAGAAAGTAGATGTCCTGTAAGAACTTTACAATCAGTTATACTAATGGTAGACTCCTATAACTTATCCATTCATTGCTTCTTCTTCTTTATTAAGGTCTTTTCTCTACAGTCTAAAACGTCTCTGTTGAAGGAAAAAAGACGTATCAAATATGATACAAACTCTCCGGAGCTCCTCCGGGCTCTGGGGGTTGATCATTTATTATAGCCCCTTTAGCCAGGTCTCGCGTATGCACACAGTGAGACATATTTATCAGAGCCTCTGTGTCACAACAGCACTTGCTAGCACTTGCTATTATTTGCCCCAATTTTCCTCAAAGCCCCTAACACATATAAAACAATATATAATTTAATAAGTGGGAAAAAGTAAAAAAACATGTTAGGTATCACCGTGTCCCAAAATGTCCAATCTATAAAGATATAAAAACGGATATTCCAGGTGGTGAACCCATAATGGAAAAATGTGCTCAATTCCGAATCAACGCTTTTTTTCCGTTTTGCAACACATAAAAAACATAATAAAAAGTGATCTTAAGGTCGCATGTCCCCAAAATGGTAGCAATGAAAACGTCAGCTTGTCCCTGGAACCTTAGCCAACTCCGTACTCCTAAGTATGAAGCAGTTATTGGAGTCACAATATGGAAGACGTAATATTTTTTGGGGGGTATATAAGTTTTTAATTTTTAGTAAACTCTATTAACACCTAATAAAACCTATATAAATTTGGTATTCCTGTGATCATACCGAACCAAAGAATATATTAGAGATGCTATTTGGAGTGTACAGTTAAAGACGTAAAACCATAGCCCACAAGAAAATGTGCAAATGTGGTTTCGTGTCGATTTTACTGCATTTTGAATTGTATTTCCAATTCCCAGTACAAGGAATGGAAAATAATATACCGTCACTAGGAAGTACAATTTGTTATGCAGAAAATAAGCTCTCATACAGCTCTGTATATGGAAAAATAAAAAAGTAATTGGTTTTTGAAAGCAAGGAGCGTTAAAAAGAAAGTAAAATGTAAAAAGCCCATCAGTGGCAAGGGGTTAATATGCCCCCCTATACCACATGATAAAAAGTTTGCAAATTCTCAGGAATAACCTGAGGTACCTGAGGCCACGTTCACATGTGGCATTTTGGTTACATTTGGAAACACAATTCAAAACTGTTCCCCTGTTGCTCATATGTAGGGGTGTTGGGTGTGGAAACCCGACCAATCTGACCCAGTTGCAGTCAAAAACTTAAGAAAAAAAGAAAAGGACTGAAAAAAATGGATATTGGAGGCAGATATTTATTATAAGTCAAAAACCTTTTTAGATATGATAATTTATATATTCATATGTTAAAATAATTGGTTTGCCCCATGCCATCCATCTTGCTAACTAAGCATATTAAGTTAACAAGACACGATGGGAGCAGTCTCAATATATGCATGAGAGGCTTCCCTCCAGCGCTCATGCTCATTTCATTTTCTATGTCAGCTGTATACATGATCCTATTATAAATTTTTTTGGTATCATTAATACTGTTTTAATTAGAGGAAGAAGTAAATATATAAATAGTGATTTTCACTTATAGATACTATAAGCTGTATGATAAATTTACATTATTTTACATTATTTTGTGTTTTCATGTGTTTGATTCTATTTGTGTTTATACTCTTAGTTCGCTATTACATTTTTTGAGTGGGGAAGGGGTGATTTGCTCCACTACAAAATTTTGTAGAGGCCCTGTGAATCTGTTGTACTAAAGGGGAAGAAAGTTGGACATTCCAGCTCTCATTTGATTTCTGATTTGTAGCTTTTTGTAACTCCACTTTTCAGTTTTACTGAATTTCCCCAAACATTAAAACTTATTTTTGGAAAGAAGAAAATAACAGATTATCGGCATATTGTATTTTATAATAACCATCTTGCATGCTGAGCTGCTAAAGCCAAAGACAACAATTAATTGCTCTTGCTGGGTTTTGAACTAGCGTGCCAGGAAGTATTCCGCTATTAAATCTGTCATTGATGACACAGTACAGCACATCAGGCTCAGCATGGAATAATCTCCCTCACTCTGTGATTTGTAACTGATGCATTCAAATGACCTAGTACATCTGCAGCTATTTCTAGCATGGACTAAATACTCTTCACAATTTTCATTAATCCTTAAATCCACAGGTTGAATTGCAGCAGCTGAGCCTCAGGTCTTTGCATTGCTGTTCCCTGGAATCCTATTTACCATGCCTGCTTCCTCATTACTCCGACTCTGCACTTATTTATTTAGTTACATGGTATTAGCCACGAAAGGAAATTAATGTGTCACACTACAATCATACAAATGACTACATTACAGTATTTCATTCTAATTCAGCAAATCTTTAATCAGCTTTTTTTGCATATTATTTATCATTGTCCACAGACACCAAAAAAAATCAGCAACTCTTTGTTCTTGGTAAAAGGTTTTTATATGATTTCTGGATGAGCATTTTAGAATGGAGAAGGAATGGCCCAATTTAATCAACAGTATGCCTGTGAGCAGGGCCGGATTAAGGGTGGTGGGGGCCCCTGGGCGCAAACTGGTGAGGGCCCTTCCAACAATATTTTTGGAAGTAAATAGTCTGCCAGCCCCCTGTAGTTTATAGCCTGCCAGCCCCCTGTAGTATTTAGCCTTCCAGACCCCTGTTGTATATAGCCTGCAAGCCCCCTGTAGAAAATAGCCACAAATAATAAGCTTTATACTTACCTCACCTTCCCTTCCAGTGATCCCACGACACTGCAGGCCCTACCTCGCTCTTTGGGCAACCGCCGGCCACTGAAGACACAGCTCCCATCGCTGGGGGAGATCGCCGATGCACTGTTTCGCCAGCAGCATGTGATGTCATCACTCGCTGAGTGAGCTCAGCTGAGCGGAGTCGCTGACTGTCGGAAACTGGTGGGGGCCCCTTAAAAAACAAAAGTGGTGGGGGCCCTGGGGCTCGAGCCCCAGGAACCCCTCCTTTAATCCTGCCCTGCCTGTGGGCTAATCCCAAGGGCTTTATTCAAGTATCTCCATTGTTTTTTTACCCTTTCACCCATATATAGAGATCTAGACTTTGCAACATGGACTTGTCTCAGAGCAGGTGACAGTTTGCACAGGTGTAGTATTTAGAGACTATCCTAATCTGGAATATAGAGCGACAAGTGGTCCAACTGAGGTATGTGGAACCCCATCGGACCCCTCGTTTTCATGATCTATGGGGGGCTCATCACTGACAATCCCACCAATCAGCAAGTTAGGCTATCCTGTGGATTGAGTCCAACTTGAAATAGTGGGAAAACCCCTTTTACAGATCTATGTTTTGGCATAAGACACCTTGGTAAATCTAGTGCACCCTCCATGTAACATCGAACTCTGTCTAAATCTTATTTTTTCTCATATACATTTTATTGTATCGCCATATTGTGACACCCATAGCATTTCTAAATTTCTGTGTAGGCAAATCTTACACATAAACTGGAGGGCACAAGCCAAGGGTCTAACCAACAGTGTAACAAATCAACATACATACAGGTAAACAAACTAGCTTAAAAGTTAAATCATAGGGAGACTAGTGTGGGAAGGTGTTTAGCGGTAACTGGGCAGTATTCAGACACAGTGATTCTAGATGTGAGGATATTTACTTTTTGAAGTGGGGGGAAGGTTATCCAGATGGACCAGGGGTCAGGAACCTTTTTGGTTGAGAGAGCCATGAACGCCACATATTTAAAAATGTTATTCCTTAAGAGCCATACAATATGCACATGCCCCCCCAGTAGATAGGTAGCCACAGCACATGCCCCCCACTAGATGGGTAGCCACAGGAAAAAAAAAATGAATATACACCTACCTGCACTCCCTGCAGCCAGCTCCTCATCGCTCCCACCCTCTTCTCTTTGACCCAACCTTAGACGATGGCGGCGATGGGTCGCACAAAGGACACACACAGCAGCCATCAATATTTATTAAAGATCTGTCTGAGAGCCAGATGCAGCCAACAAAAGCGCCACATCTGGCTCCCGAGCCATAGGTTCCCTACCCCTGAGACCATTCGTTCTGAAACTAGGCAATTGAATTGAATCAGTGAGAGAGGGTAAGTTTTTCTTAACAGGTGGAGTTAACAATGTCTACAACTTCTAAAATCTTGGGACTACAAGGTGAGCACCAGTGTGTGATCAGCGCTAATTTAGTGGCTATAAGGAGATGAGCTACCACTGTCTGCCGGGAAGGTGAGTAGGGTTGCAATTCTACAGCTTATTGGGGTGGGATTGTAGCAGGTCTCCAATATAGGCCATCTATCAGTTGCTTAACTGCAGACCAGAGGGGCTGTTCCTACCCACCATGACTCTGTCCATCTGTCATACACAGTATAGTAAAACTGGAGGTGTCTTTTGTAGCCTTGGATGTTCTGTGTATTTATATATGGTTTTCCTTTAAATTTAGGCTTTACATAACCATACAGTATCCCAACCTCTTGTACCAATATAGATTGTGTATGTCAGCAGTGATTTAACTCTTTACGATCTAATACAAATGAATATTGTAGATCATAATATTTAACAATAGTACCATTGTAGGCAAGGACCTCCACACCTGAAGGTAGAGAATATCAGCTGAATGGCTTTGCCCCTCTCAATATGTTGATGTTCAGGTCAGGGTTCCATTTTTTCATTGGAGGAAGACAATTTAGCTTTGTCGCCCATTAAATAATATAGGTGAGAGATTCCTGCGCTTGAGAGGGAAATGCTTGAGAAAGTTGAGGATCTGGTTCTGTAATGGTGGAGTGGGTAACTTCTGTAGAAATTTGAATACACTGGAGATTTGTAGTCGGACTGTGTGTACATGGAAGAAAGTACAGGTTTATAGAACCCTGTGGGTCCATCAGGTTCTGTATGCTGGAAATCTACAATTCTTTCCATCTATAGAGGTTTGGTATAAGGAGATGCATTGACAAAAATTCAAGAGGGATCTCTCTGAGGAGAAAGAGGGTTTCTGCCTTAGAGAGACAGTTAGCAGATTCGAGAAGGAGGTGGGCATTTTCCAGAGCGCAGAGATCATACATAGTTTCAGATGGGAAGGGTAGATACGCTTTGCGATATATCCAAGCTTTGTCTGCTTTATGGCGCCACCAATGAGTCATCTGGTCTACTACACAGGCCAGCTGGAAGTCTTCGAGGTTAGGTAGACCTAATTCCCCAGCTTTCCTATGTATAAAGCTGTATAAATTTCATGAGTAATAATGCAAGGGAGTTGGAGTTGCTGGAGGTGGTGAAAGGCCCCTTTTACAGTACTTTGAGCAAAATTCCATGATCTGAACAATGAGATCAGAATTTCAGATTCAGATTTCCTAAACTTCCAAAAGGCCATTTTTTAAATTTTATAATTCAATGCGGCAGGTGAGTAGACATTATAATAAAGCAATAATTAGTCTAGGAGGTAAAGTACTTAATTTCTACAGACCTGGATAATAGTTCATTTGATAATTTAGCTCTGTAAACAGTTAAAGGGGTATTCTCGTCTGGGCATTCACATTTTTTATAATTTTTTATAAATATAGTGATATGGCCCCTTAGAAACAAGTCTGTGTCCTTGGATACAGCCACCTCTGCAGCAGGGATTGCACAAAGAAACAAAAGGTTTTTGTATATGAAATGTCTGGGAGTTACTGCAGGTCCACAGCCGTCCTGTAGTAATGAATCCTGAATCCAGGAGGTCAGACAGGACTTGGTAGTGCATGTCTGGCCAGAGTGCTGGGTGGTCGTTTCCGAGGAAGCTATCTCGTTTCTAAGGGACAACATGACTACATTTATGAGAAATTATCTTCACACAGGAACATTTTTTTAATAACATCGAATTGAAGAAATGTTTACATATGGCAAAGTTAATTAAATTAAATGTAAATGCCCAGATGGGAATACCCCTTTAAAGCAATAGGAACCTTAACTTATCTGCCTGCTCCCTGTGTAAGTGCTGCTAAATATGTACAGGAAGTTTATAAATACAGTGATAACTGCAGGGAAGGAAAGATGAAAAAACAGGATAGAAATACATTGTTAAGATTTAGATATCATCATCAGTATTGATTTGTTGAAAATAAAAAGTTTGGATATACTTTCAATTTGTATATTGATCCCAGTAATATAATAAATAAACTTAAAGAGGACCCGTCAGGGCGATTTGGGACACTAAACCACCCAGGGGTCCTTATAGACCAGTGGTTTATCAAATCGCCCTCTAACAAGTCTCTCCATGGCGCTGTCAATAAAACAAACAAAAATTACTTTATGCTTACCTCAAGATGGGTACGATGAGGCGCACTGGACCCATCTCTTGTGTTTCCTGTGCCTGTGTAGTACTTCAATGAAGTCAGAGCTGTAGACAACTGCTTAATTGCAAAAAAGTGCCATAACCGCGGCGCATGCATAGTGAATCCAGGGTGTAGTTTCACTGCGCGACTGCACAGGCACAGGGAGCACTGGAACGAGGTAAGTATTAACCTTTTTGTATTTTAATAGGGGCACATAGGGACTTGCTAAAGGGCAATTTGGGAAACTAAACCACTGGTCCATAAGGACCTGTTGATGTTTTAGTCTCCCAAATTGCCCTGACAGGTCCTCTTTTAGTGCCTTTACAATACAACCTTTTACATGCAGGAAGCAAAATAAATAAATATTTGTGTAGACTAACAGAATGATTTTCAGCATCACCTAAATCTGTGTGTACTTCATGATGCAGTGCGATATTCAGCAGCATCAGCAAATGCTGTGCATAAAATGTAATTATTTTAATTGCTCTACAGCAATAGCTGGTGTCGCCATCATTCTCAGTATGTATCCCTTCCGCTTGTTTTTTTCCTTCTCTTTTCTGGCAAGAACAATTCATGCAGCTAATTACAATTTCTAGAAGTGATTAATAAGTCCATCATATGTAGAGCTCTAAGCCAAGTTTGCTATTATAGTAATTAGGAATATCACCTGTTACTTTCCAGTGACAGAAAACGAATGAGCGTGTATCATTATAATCCTGGTAATAACGTCTGTGTGATCATTAAAATACTTTAGTTTGCATTATTTAAAGACATGTTTAGTTGTCACATGTATTATTTACCAAAAAACTAATTCTGCACTTTTATCAACAGTTAACATTGAAAATGGAGCTGTAGCTGTTACTTTTGCAGAAATCATTTACTGAACTATTTCTATTATGCAAGTTTCAAAAATGAATGTTCCAAAAACAGTTCCTCCTATGACGATGGGTAGGGTGTTGTATTACAGATAAGCTCCATTCATTTCTACAGAGTTAAGCTGCAATATCAGCACAAACCATGGTGTCGCTCTGTTTTTGGAAGAAAGCAGCCATTTTTGTTTTTCAACCTTCGGACAACCTGTTTAAGTGACTGTTACTATGACAGCCTCGTGTCATACAATGACCCGAGGCTTTCTTGCTTTAGGCTATTACAATGTGCGATTTGCACATTGTAACAGATGATATGTGTTAGAGTTTTTATCCAGGGCTCCAACAACCCTTCCTCAGTTGTAAGGTAATTTCCAGATTATATAGGTCTTTGTTCCCAGCACTGGGGTGAACAGCACAGAAAAGGCACATACAGGTCATAAACTGCACTCAATCACACTTTATTCAGGGTGCGCAGTTGTGTATATTGAAAACAGAAATGTTTTGCATGTGGCTTGAAAAGGTGATAGGATACTGAGATGCTATAGGTTAGCTTGAATAGACTTTGAGCACCCCTTCCTTAGGCTACTTTCCCAAAATAATGTTGTTGAACTCTGAGTATAGTTTCTTCTAAAAAGCACTGTTCTCAAGTGAACAAGATCTCATCAATAAATGTACTAAAAAATGTAGTCAGAACATGACCTTTAGGCAGGAGCTGCAGAGAAGGACAGGAGTCAAGGACAAATTGGGGGTCATTTACTAAGGGCCCGATTCGTGTTTTTGCGACGGGTTAACCGAATATTTCCGTTTTGCACCGATTTTCCCTGTATTGCCCCGGGATTTCGGCGCACACACTGCGCTTGCACGCGCATCGGCATGCACGCGACGGAAATTGCCGGGCGTGGCCGTAAAAAGACCAGACGGATTCGGAAAAACCGCCGCATTTAAAAAAAAAGTGTCGCTCGACACGCGCTTACCTTCATCCAGGATGGCTTGGTGAACTTCAGTGCGTTCCGATGCTCTTCAGCACAGCAGCGACACCTGGTGAACGTCGGAGGAACTGCCTTAGTGAATCCTGGCCGGACCCGAATCCACCGCAGAGAACGCGCCGCTGGATCGCGAATGGACCGGGTAAGTAAATCTGCCCCTATATCTCTAAGCAGATTACACAAGATGGTGTCTGAATCATGAAATGGATGACAGTGAACAAAATAGCGTCTGGGTGAACAAAATTGCATTTGGAGAGAATATGATATCTCTCACAATGTGCAAAATCCCCATTTACTGCCAGTAAAAATCATAAACATGTTAGGTATCACCCCTTCCAAAAAAGTTGAATTTATCAAAATTTAATAACGTTTATTCCCGGCGTTTAACCTCGTTTTAATTTAGTAAATGTATGAAAACATTAAACATTTTTTGTAAAATTGGTATCCCCATGATTGTACTGACCCAAAGCATAAAGGAGACATGTCATTAGGGGCGCACAGTGAAAGGTGTAAAATCCAAGCCCACAAGAAAACTACGCAAATGCTTTCCAGTACAGGCAGTCCCCTACTTAAGGACACCTGATTAACAGACGACCCATAGCTACAGACGGACCTCTGTGCTCAGTGTGATCTCTGGTGAAGCTCTCTGGATGCTTTACTATAGTGCCAGACTGCAATGATCAGCTGTAAGTTGTCTGTAATGAAGCTTTATTGATAATCCTTGTTCCCATTACAGCAATACATTTTGGAAATCCAACTGTAACTGAGGCAAAAAAAAAATTTGTCTGGAGAAACAATTCTAAAAATATACAGTTCCGACTTGCATACAGATTCAACTTAAGGATAAACCTAAGGAACCTATTTTGTATGTCACCCCGAGACTACCTGTACATGGCATGGAATATTAAACTGTCACTATGAAGTGCGATTTGTTACGCAGAAAACAAGCCCATACACAGCTCTCTACATGGAAAAATATATAAGCTATAGAGAAAGATTTATCATTAGGCAGGTCCTTATTCTCTACTTTTGTCTGGGATTTTTCTTTCAAAAAGTCGCAAAAAAGTCACAAAATGCATAAAAAGTCCCAGCACATACACCAGCAGGGCACAGGAGTGACGTACGACTTTTATAAAAGTGGCTTTCCACTGTGAAAGTAGTGCTAGGTTTACACCATTAAAGTGAAGTGGCGGGAATAGTCCTGTGCGACCTTTGAAGACCTCAATGCGACTTTTATATACCAAAAAGCTCAGCAAAAGCAATGATAAATCTGTATTAAAAAATGTATTAAAAACAGAGTTCACCTTCTTCTTTGTGGTGCATGTAAGTGCATTGGAATGCGACACAATTTGAAAATTAAATCCTGCGTGCAGTTGGATTGTCCGACGGTACGCCCCCGAATTTGTGACACATGGAAGCAGCGCAGCTGCGGCAAAAACTGGTCATGTGTGACACAATACTAGCGCAGACTTGCCTGTCCAAGCCGCGCAGTCCCCGAAAACGGCGAACTGTCCATCGAAAATGCGATCTGCGACCCTTAGTAAATGAGCCCCACAGTGACAATCAGGAACAGCAGAAGACTGTGTAGTTTGCACTGGACTGACATGTGACACACTGAGAAATCTACTCTTATGTCCACTTTAACTTTCATTGGATGAAAAAATCTGCTCTTCATAGATCAGCTAGCAAATAAAGGAAGCTAAAGAAGGAATATGCTCAATAATGTTCCATAGTACCGTAATTACAGTGAAATCTACACCCGGAACCCCCCACCACAACTCCAGTTTGGAACTTCTATCTTTTCTCTGCCATACATTATATCAATATTTCATAACATTACAGAGATTCTTTCAACATTTACTTTAAAGGATCAAAACAAGCAACTGAAATAGGTAGAAATAGACTTTGCAACCACATCCTGCCTCGTCCCAGGAGCACACCTTGTATCTGTACAATAATCGACACCCACACCAAATAATTAAAACAGAACAAGTAGACCTGGTTGTAAAATATTTTGTATGTGACACAAGCTGTTTCGCAAATAGCTTGGGAATGTGGAGTCGCAATGTGTCATTACACGTAATCTTCTGATAACACTGGTTACATTGGCACGCAGGCAAATAATCACCAGGTAACCTGCAAGGAATGTGCAGATCCCTCATTGCTCATTCTGTCTGTACTTAAAGATTTGACTTAAATCAACTACTGCCAGTCATATCTGGAAAGCCATGATGGACAGCTTTATCTCTAGAGGAGCAGAGCCAGTGATGGCCATTCATATGCATCATCACAATTCAATGCACATATTTTAATGCCATTGAGTATATCTGATGTATCAGAGTCTTGTTCACATTCTCTACATGGCTGCAAGTTTATCCTTAGTGAATATATAGGTGGAGAATCCCCTCATTACTTGATAACTACATTTGGAAGATCCGCAATAGTAGGGGAAACACAAAGAATTATTTATGACAAGTATGATTTTTTTAAGTAAGTTCCACAGAAGTTTACATAATAAATTGTGGCCATTTTATTAAACCTTGAATGGCATCAATACATTTCTTATATATACACAATAGGCAAACAACTGTGCCCACTGGAGGAAATCATCCTCCACAAAAGAAATTCTTTTCAAATCTCTTTTAATTTCTTTACAGTTTTTAAGACAAGAATATAAGATATATTTACAATATTTGTGTCACGGGTGTCCCTGCATATGTCGGATCGCAGGCAGACCTGTGCCCCTCTCCGTGGCTGCGCCCTGTTGCGATCCCACTCACATCTCCACGTTCCTGGTCCTGTCCCCGCTGGCCAGCGTTCGTATCCCCGCCCCCTAGGGCGCCCGCGCCGGCACTTGCAGATTTAAGAGGCCAGCGTGCCGTTGTCCTGCTCACTTTGGGGTTACCTAAAAAGGCGGATTCTCCCAGCAACCCCCACCAGATCTTCCCTCGAAAGCTTTCCTCCGTGATTGTTGTTTCTCCTCTGACCTCCGTCGTGATCCTGGATCTGACCCTGACCTTGCTCCTACCCTGACCTCCTGCTCCATTCCTTATCCTGCACCATTATCGCCTGTCCTGACTATCTGTTTGTCCCCGACCACAAGACTGCCTAGCGATCCTGTACCTCGACCTTGGCTGCCACCACGGACAAGTCGCGCCTGTGGAGCGACCTGCCACAGCAAGACCATCCCGCTCTGCAGCAGGCTCTGGTGAAGACCGGGTGCCACTTAGACACTGGTCCCAGGTGTCGGCTTAAACGCAGTTGTGATACTGACAACCAGAAAAATATAAAACATGTAATGAACATATGTTAGTATGTTTTTTCTATTGTGCATTACAGTCTGGAATATATCCAGGATAGTGTGGTCTGGGGTACACGCTGCTCTAAAATGTATAGAAGAACGTTTCCCAGAGGTTTCAGGGATCAGGTCAACAAGAAATATAAGAGGGAATGGGGGAAAGGGGATAAGCATTTACATTGTGGAAAGTAGGTTAAATTGCAAGGTGGGATCCCTTGGGGGTTGACCGTAGTATGTCAATTTGCATTTTTGTGCTATTCTATAATGTTATGTGACATTTTTGTTGTGCTTTATTACATAGTGTTTTCTTGAAAACTCCATCCTATGAATCCGAGTGTGTCCTGTTATTTAGTACATTTAAGTTTTGTTTTTTTGTTTGTATTCTGTAAGATAATAAAAGAAATATAAAGATATAATGATACATTTATTATACTCCACTTTCCATGCCACCTCCACTGCTGGTGTGAAACTGAAAAAAATTTATGTAATTTTTTTCAAATCTAACATTTAATAAATCTGTGCGACAGGCTAATATATCATTTTCTTGCACACTTTTCACAAGGAGTGTATGGTGTATAAATGTAAAATTTTACAAAATTTCCAAAAAACAGTTTGACACCACAATAATGTACAGAGCTTGATGAATTCTCTCCAGTGACTATAGGATCAGACTACACAGGATTTGTTTGTGGTCTGTTACCATGGAGATGCATAGGTCCTCAAATGAGCTATTAGAACAAGTGTAATTACTTTAAGCAAAATCTTTAAAAACTTGCTTTATTTTATTTATTTTAAATGCACTAAAAAAAGCTGGTTCCAATAGTGGACAAATACTTTAATTACATTGAAGTCCCTATTACTGTCCATCCTCCCCATTACAATGATATAATGACACTATGATTGGGCTAGTCGATCTGCTCAGTACTAACATCAAAATCAACAACCAGTAAGTGATAAAATTGATCTTAATGGTGCCCCACTTCCTTACAGGTGGAAAAAAACAGAAATCTCCATCTTTCTTTATTGTTCACATGGACACATCTAAGGACAGAGCTGGGGACATGTGCAGATCACTAGAATACTCATAAGTATATCTTTCCAATATTGTATATCATTTTATGTTCTATATATATATATGTATATACATTTTTCATGATAGTTCTTTTGTTAGTCGGTTTTGCAATTAGCATGAAAAGCAAAAGCAACCACTTATACAACCATAAAATCATCAAAGTCATCTGAAAATTGTATCCTGCACACAGTATTTGAAATTTTACAAAACACAGGATAGAATTCATTTTTTTACAGAATTTTTTTTGTGTTCCTTAAATTATTTTAGCAGGCTGTAGTACAAAATGTGAAATGAGAATAAACACTGCCCTCTTGAGGTGTTTTCTAGTATAACAGCAGAGGAAAAAGCTGCACAGGCACAGCTCACTTCCTTCTCACTGCGGCTGAGAGAGTTCTGTTGGAGATATCTATTAATGAATGTATGTTGTAGCAGTGAAACCTCACATCTACAACACATTTATGGTATATCCTGGATAGTAATGGTATATGGAATACCCCTTTAACTAATGGATTTAATGGCTGAAAATTCTTATTTTGTGTTGTGCCCCTAAAGAGAGATTTTGCTGAAAGTGAACCAGAATAATGTCAATTTTCTATTTTTCACAGGTTGCAGTCACATATTGGGGCACATTTACTTACCCGGTCCGAGGAGTTCACAGAAAGTGCATTGTCCGTGTATAATGCACATCTGCCGCGGTTCAAGATCATGGTCCGACGGAGTTCACCTTCTTCTTCCTGGTGTATGTAAGTGCATTGGATGCGACACATTTTGAAAGTTAAATCCTGCGCTCAGTCCGAATCAGTTGGATCGTCCCCCAATTTCTGTTGCATGAAAGCCAGCGCAGCCGTGCCACAATCTGATTGTATGCAACACAATCTGAGCATAGACACCTGTGAAATACCTGTCAAAGCCGTGCAAATCCCGATGGTGCAAAGTCCAATGAAAGTGCGATCCGCGACCCTTAGTAAATAAGCACCATTGCGTTTACATTGCACTTTGAAAAGCAACTCAATAGTTGTTCAGAGGAAATTGTTTGTGTTAAAATAGTGTTTACAGATGTGTTTGCAATGTGTGACATTAACCTGAGATGACCAAAATACATCCACATTGTTTTCATATGCATGCAAATTTATGAAATTGCTTTTGCTTTGAGGCAGTTAGAAGCCCTGCTCCCATTAACCTGTTAAAGCACTAGGGTGTGCCATTGCTTCCTTGGCCCCCCATAGATGCTGGGAATTCAAAGAAGGAAAATGGTATCCTTGGTTAAAGGAGTTTTCTCCCAGGATAGGGTCTAACTTGCTGATTGGTGGGGGTCTTAGTGTTGGGACCCCCACAGATCACTAGAACAAGGAGTCTGATGTACTCCAGTCAGACCCCTCGTCGCTTCAAAGTTGAGCGGAGCAGCAGGAGACGCATGTCCCGGCTGCCCCATTCATCTCTATGGAGCTGACGGAGATTGCTGAGCGCTGTACTCGGCAATCTACGTCAGCTCCTTAGAGATGAATGGGACAGCCGGGGCATGCGTCTCCTGCTGCACGCTCATCTTGGGGAGTGGCAAGACCCCCACCGATAAGAAATTTATAGACCCTATCCTATGGATAGGGCCTTACTTAAAACTCGTTTAAGCAAAACTGAGCTTTTATCAGTTACCTTAAAGAGAACCTGTCACTAAGTTTTGAAACTACTAATTCCCTCAGATATGGTATGAAATGTCCAATCTAGAATTCCCTCTTTTATGTGAAATCTCACTAATTTACCTATAAAAATCTCCCCCAAAATCAGGCAAATATGACTCTTCTGATAACTTTTCACATGAAATGAGTCAAGTGGTAGAGTCACTTTAGGAGCCACTATTTTGTTCCAAGGCACCTAGAAACATGCTTTTTGTGTCATATTAACGATAAGGATCTAATATTCCTAATCTAATCGCTTTTGGCCTTGTGATCTAAAAAACTGAAGATACAGAAAGCTAAAGACACAATTGTATATGCAAGCTGCAGATAAAGATCCAGTTTCTGCCTATTTTTTGATTGCCTATGTTCTGTAGATCACATAACAATACGCTTGATGGGATCTGAAAGATGAGCCCTCTTCATACTCCCCCATTGTGCTATGGGGTTAAAGACAAGCTCCTTTTTCCCCCAGCCCAGGAAGAGATTCGCATACGTGGGAGCACAAGGGCTCCCGATTGCCACTCCCCTGAACTTTTGGTAAAACTTGCCATTGAAGGTGAAGAAATTATGCTCAAGCACAAATTGTAAAAGAGTAAATTCATTGTAATTACGATATTGAGAACCTCTTGACCTCAATACCTCAATACAATATCGTGACGAATGTAATTATAAAGGGCTTCCACATCTAAACTGCCCAAATATGTCTCAGCATCCACCTGTATGCCCTCAATACATTTCAAAATATTCCTCACTTATGATGATAAAGTGTAGACATAGGAGCAAAGGATCTGAACGACATAAAGGCTCACATTCTGTGTGATGCTTTCAATGCCCGAAACAATCAGATAGCCTTTCAACGGGTTAAGCCCTCTATGTATCTTAGGAAGGCCCTAAAATGTGGCTATCTTTGGACATTCAGGTTTCAAAATTTCTATCTCTACCTCAATTATCAAATTAAGAGATCTACTTTTCTCTAGAATGTCTATCAATGCATCCCTAAAATTTGATTTGGGGTTATCATCAAGGGTCCAGTAGCATTCTCTATTCGACATGATTTTTTTGCACATTAATCTATTGTTCATGGTCGAGAATGACTTGGTAACCCCTTTAATCTGAAGTTTAAAGACAATTGAATCATCTTTTATCAGATCACTTATACTGTCATTTTCCTACTTACTGATGTTATATTGTGCTATTTTCAGTTTATCAGTGACAATGTTCAGGAATGTGTCAATCGGCAAATCAACTGTCACTTTATGGCGACAGAAGCCTCAGTGGAAGACATATGAAAGCCCACATACAATTTGCAAAAAAACAATTAAAGGACTCCCAGACGATAAGAAATAAGATTCTCCGATTTGATGTGATAAAGATTGAACTTTCTGCTGTTAATTCTAAGCAGTATGTGTGGAGAAAACCAGGCACTGTTCATTTACCTGCCAAATACTTATGGTGGTGGCAGCATCAAGCTAGGGAGGTGTTTTTCAGCAACAGGGACAGGACTACAATTGAAGAAAAGATCAATGTGGCCAATTACAGAGATATCCTGGATGAAAACCACTTCCAGAGCGATCTTGACCTCATACTGTGCCAAAGGTTCACCTTCCAACAAGGCAAAGACCCTAAGCACACAGCTAAAATAACAAACCAGAGGCTTCAGAACAACTTTGTGACCATTTTTGACTGGCCCAGCCAGAGCCCTGACCTAATCACAATTGAGCTCTGGAGAGGTTTGAAATTGTCTTCCACCAACATTCACCATCCAACCTGAGGGAACTGGAGAGGATCTGCAAGGAAGAATGGCAGAGAATTCCCAAATCCAGGTGTGAAAAACATCATTCCCAAGACTCATGGCTGTACTGGCTCAAAAGCTGCTTCTACTCAATACTGAGCAAAGGGTTTAAATACTTATGACCAAGTGATATTTCAGTTTTTCTTGTTAAATAAATTAGCAAAATATCTACATTTCTGTTTTTTTATGTCAAGATGGGAGTATACATAATGAGCAAAAATAAGAACTTTTTTGATTTTATCAATAGGCTGTAAATGAAACAGGGAAAAATTTAAATGGGTCTGAATACTTTCCTTGCCCACTGTATCTTTATCTGAAGAAATTCCTCTATATTTTGTTCTACATTTTCTCATTATCAGAACTATAAGACATAGAAATATACACATCTTTGGCCTAGCTAGGAATTGTAATTTCAGGTATTTTGAGTTCCCAAAAGTGCATTGTCCGTCCGGAATGCACTGTGCCACGATTCACTTAGATTGTGCGCCCGATTTCCTGCATCTGTCGCTTCCCCACTAAGGTATGCCGGAGTTCACCATCTTCCTCCCGATGCATGTTAGTGCTTGGCTTGCGACACAATTTTGAAGTTAAATTCCACGGTTTGTCAGAATCTGTCGGATCGTCCGACAGCCTGCCCCCCGATTTAAGTTGCATGAAAGCCGACGCCAAAATCTGATCGGATGCGCCAAAATCCCCTTTTAAATCCCTGTCTCAGCGGCGCTAAATGGAAATCGTCGGGATGTCCGACGAAGGTGCGGTCCGCGGGGCGGGGCCGCAAAGTGTCAACTCTAATCAATTGCTGTCTATGGCTATGATGCTGTAATGCATATGACTAAATGCTGTTACAAAAGCACAGGCAGAATGGCAGCATAAACATATAAAGAAAATGAAAGACAAGAATCTACAATCAGTGATAAAAACTGTTGAAAATATTACTGGCCCTGTGCATACTGTTCATGGAATTACAACACTGATGACTATAAACCATTTACAAAATGAAGGATATGCCAATTCTACATACAATAGACTCTGCAGCAAAAGGAATACAGTGATTTTGTGGTAGGCATATGGTGTTAATGCTGTGCTGAGACGGACACACTCCTGCAAGCTGGCAGGCAGAGATAAATTAATATTTCAGAAGTACATTTACATTTTAATTGATCCAGAGGAAATTTTGCTTTTCTAAACTGTCAGAGATTACAGCACAAGCCAAATGAGGAAGAAAAAAATCACAGGGAAAAATAAACACGGGGTTACGATGTCAAGGGGATGGATTTATCAAATCTGCCGATACAGTCTTCCTACTAAGTGTAGCAACAGTTTCTGGCTGATAATTAAAGAGCAATGCCCCAAGATATACTTTTATTTCTCATACTGAATAAGATAAAGTCTAGACAAAAGATTAGTCTCTAGGCATTTTACAATCTATGTTAGAGGAAAGAGATTGGCAAGAAGAGAGCAGGTTACTGTGAAGCAAATGAAAAATGAGATGAAGGAGCCAAGTAATTGTGCAATTATGAAGGGAATCATTGATGTAATGGATCTGTGGAGACACATTCCCATGCATTCCACCAATGGCCTTCACAGGTTATGTTTCGGAGCCAGATTATCACATTTTTGACTGGAGGATTTCCTTTTTCCATTTGTGGTTTTAAGTTTATTTATTTTTACACCATGGTTAATATTTAAGGACTCTTGTGGACTCTTTTTAAATTGCAATTGCAAATTTCTTTTTATCATATAACATTACCCCTGCAGGCACTGTGCGCCATAAATAGGATAGTGTGGCCATCACCTCGTGCAGGGATAGGACAGCTGTATAATGAGGTAATGAGGAGCAGACAGAGTTGGACGCCAGCTCACAGCAAGGTAAAAAGCAACCAGTAAACTACAAAAAGCTGGCTAAAGCGGTGGCAAAAAAATTGCCCCCAGCATACAAGAGGTTGTGTATGCAGCTATTGAAGAGACTTTGCAGGCCTTACAGTCTGAGGTGGACATGCACACATCTCAAATAGCTGACGCAGAAAGGAGAATATCTACTTTAGAGGATGACTGGGCGGTTGCACTTACAAAACAAAAAGCGTTGTTAGAAGAGACTATGTGTCTCACTGATAAGGCCGATGACCTGGAAAACAGGTCTAGACACAGTAATCTGAGAGTAGTCGGTTTACCGGAAGCGGTCTCAGTAGCACAACGTGTTCTCAGTGCTCATACCGTAACAACAGGGACTACCAGGGAACTACTAAGTGGAGAGAACACACAGAATAAGTCCAACGAGGGCACCAAGGACCCCTCTACGCAACCATCAGGAAAGGAGGATAGGCCTTATCAATCCATAGAGAAAATACCTTGATTATGCTGCCTACAGAACCACATTCAGATGGAAAATGCCACCATACTGCTTTTCAGATTATTCAGCTGAACTTACTAAGAAGAGACTAGCTTTTAGTGCCCTTTGCTCAGAACTCTACAAAAGTAATTGGAGATTCCAAATCTTATATCCCTCTACAACGAAAATCACCCACCTAGACAGCATAGCCCAGATGATCACCAATCCATGGGTAGCAGAATTGACCCTGAAGGGCCTATAGACATGGTGAGAATCCACACAACATCCTAACAGCTCACCACCTTGATCCTCAACTAGAGGGAAATCTTGCTTACGCAACACCCACCGAGACCACAGAGGCAACCCTTACTTTGGGTCTGTGGAATAATTAAGAATTTCCCCGAGAAACTTTGATAAGGACTGTGATCCGTATTATATAATTTCAGGGTGAGAGGAGGAGTTGAATTCGATTTCAGGAAAATTAGGAAGTCAATGATGGACTTGTTGTTGTGTCCAACATCTTGGACGTGGGTGACTATACACCATAACTTGTATGACTCAGTTTGTATTGGTTTTATGATGTTTTTTGTTATGGTGTTTAAAGGGAGTCGGTTTCTGCACATAAAGGCTGGTGGGAGGGAATGGTGTGTACACTGACAACTAATTAGGGAATGTGAAGGGGCTTTGGACTCCCCAGAAGCACTCCCTAGTCTTGCATGTACAACATCCCCCAACGGGGCTTGCCTTTTCTTGGGGGCCTGGAGGCAGCCGGGGCCCAGAATACCGGAGTGGCTGGCGGTTGCAGCCTAGACACGATAGTGTCACAGTGCTTGGTATGGGGACCGGAGGGCTGTCCCACAGCCTGGCAGTTCTCCAGCAGGTGGTGTATGCAAGAAATGATATAGAGGGAGAGGCTGTGGTACTGATTCTCCCTGGGGCAGCCCTTAGAGTCTGCAGTGTGTGTCCCTGGTAGATGGATGGGGTGCCCTTGGTGTTACAGCCGTAGCAGGGACCAGCCGGAGGCAACGTTGTGCAAAAATAACTTACAGTTCTTCATTTGAACCAACAGCAACAGCAGGCAACATGCCCAACAATTCCTTACAGAAATAGGATACTGGGAGTGCTCTTGGAGAGGGAACCACAGGAGTCTTTTCACCAGCCTGGATGCAGGGGCAGGCTGGGATGGAGCCGTGTCCAAGGTAGGAAGCTTCAGCTTTTATCCTGGAATGGTTCAGGATTAGCCCTGAAGGTGGACTGACACCTGCTGCTGAGGCCTAGGAGGCCTGTGGTCAGAGCACGAGCTCTGAGTTGGTGCTTTTCAGTCAGAAGCTAGATGCTCAGAGATCTGCTCTCCACTGACTAAGGGTTTAGTTAACCCCTGGTCAGGTGCTCTCCTCCAATCACACTCCAGTTCACAATTAAGTGCATTGAGGCATTTCATTGGATGATAACAATAAACAATATTTAACCCTTGCCTATCCAGGCAGAATCTACCGCTGCACAATGACCTAATTATATGCGAAGTGTCCTGCAGAGGAGCTGATCAGACTATCTATTAGGGGAACACACATATTAGGGGCTTATTTGCAACAACTCCTCTGCCTTGCATTGGCAGGGATGTTGCACATGACTTAAAGAAACTCAAAGCTGGCATAGCCTTGCTCCAAGAATCTCATATACCGGTGACAGATATAAAATGAGGAGGCACTTCTGGGTGTCAGAAGAAGTAGAAGGGAAGGAGTCGAGAAGAAGGGGGGAATAGGGTTGCTCACACTCATAACGCTAAAATTACACTCCCTGTCTACTGACAATAGCATTCTGAATGTAATCATAGATATACCGGCAGGGGAGGTTAGTATATACAATATCTATGCTCCTAACCAGAACCAAAGGGAATTTTGTAACACCCTTAGAGGTGCTCTTGGAGAGGGAACCACAGGAGTCTGTTCACCAGCCTGGATGCAGGGGCAGGCTGGGATGGAGCTGTGTCCAAGGTAGAAAGCTTCAGCTTTTATCCTGGAATGGTTCAGTATTAGCCCTGAAGGTGGACTGACACTCTGTAGAGCTGCTGAGGCCTAGGAGGCATGTGGTCAGAGCACGAGCTCTAAGGTGGTGCTTCTCAGTCAGAAGCTAGATGCTAAGAGATCTCCACTGACTAAGGGTTTAGTTAATCCCTGGTCAGGTGCTCTCCTCCAATCACACTCCAGTTCACAATTAAGTGCATTGAGGCATTTCATTGGATGATAACAATAAACAATATTTAACCCTTGCCTATCCAGGCAGAATCTACTGCTGCACAATAACCTAATTATATGTGTAGTGTCCTGCAGAGGAGCTGATCAGACTCTCTATCAGGGGAACACACATATTAGGGGCTTATTTGCAACAACTCCTCTGCCTTGCGTTGGCAGGGATGTTGCACATGACTTAAAGAAACTCAAAGTGGCCATAGCCTTGCTCCAAGAATCTCATATACCGGTGACAGATATAAAAATGAGGAGGCACTTCTAGGTGTCAGAAGAAGTAGAAGGGGAGGAGTCTAGAAGAAGGGGGGAATAGGGTTGCTCACACTCATAACGCTAAAATTACACTCCCTGTCTACTGACAATAGCATTCTGAATGTAATCATAGATATACCGGCAGGGGAGGTTAGTATATACAATATCTATGCTCCGAACCAGAACTAGTAATCACTCTAGAACATTCATGCAAACCAGATAGCAACTTTTGCTGGAGATTTCCTACTTACCTAGCTCGAGACGACACATTCATTCAAAAACTCAGGGAATGGTGGACTGAGTATCAATTTTCTAGAACAAGATGGAGATCAGGGGGAAACTCATGACACATGTGGCAGCACTTATATGTCGAGCCAGGACGCAATATAAGACCAGCAGCTTACAGCTGAGAACAGCTTCCACAAAATATCTTACGATCTCGACACAGGACAATCTAGACTACTGGAAGGCAGCCATATTGCATCACAAGTCACTAATAGAAAAAGAAGTAACCCGATTTTAGGCTGAACTCTTTAGGCACAGCAATAAGTCTGAGAGCATTTTGGCGAGCCTGGAAAAAGGTCAAAAGCCAAGAAACCCCCTTATTAGACAGATTAGAGAGATAACAACACAGATTTATTCATGATGATCCACTGAAGGTATTGGCTATATTCCATAAATACTATTCACACCTGTACAGTTACCCGGACCCATTTGACAGAAGTAAGGTTAAGGAATACTTAGACAGGGTTTCAAATTAACCCTGGCAAAAGTGACCTCCTCTCGCTAGACCCATTGCTTTTTTCAGAGCAAGGAGCGATTAAGTCCCTAGATGTCTACTTAGCCACAACAAGTATAAAATTATCTGGGAATTCAGATAGGAAAAACATCCTCATCCCTATACACTCTAAATTACATCCCACTATTCCTGAAAATAAAGACTGAACTGCCTAGATAGTAAACCCTTCCACTGAACATCTTGGGCCAAATACATCTAATTAAGATGGTAAGCTTTGCTAGATTACTCTACCCCCTCCAAACGTTACTACTACTACTAAAAACAAAGGATATCAGGGAACTAAACAAAGTATTTATACAGTTTATATGGCAGGGGGAAAGGTTGCGAATGTCGTTGCTTAATGTACACTAAGCCCTCGGGGGGAATGAACTTCCCAGTAGTGACATATCATAGACTGGGTCCTCGGTACAAATCATTACTCCAACATATTACTAGAGTGGGTGATGCTAGGAGGATGTGATCTAGTCCCTGTGCACATGCCAAATTACCGACAATAGCAAAGAAATCTGCCCTCTTGAAGGACACCATAGCCCCCTGGAGGAAATTACGCCATCCATTTAAATTGTCCTACCAATTATCTAAACATCTTACACTATGGGATAATCCGGACTTTCCGTCAGGAGAGACGATCAGATTGTTTCTCTCCTGGAAAAAGAGGGGTATTCTTCAGTTAGGTCATCATATATACCCGACAGAACCAAGACTTTAAAATCTACAGGAACCTACACATCAGTTCAACCTACCTGCCAGACAGGACTTTCCCTATACTCAACTGACAACTGTTTGCCTTTCACAACTGAGATATTTGGTGGGGAAAATGTCCATCAACACTATCGACAGATTACTGGGGTGAAGAGCGGCATCTCACTTCTATATATATTAATAGGAAGGAAAGGGGATACTGTGGAAACGCCCCTACTTTCCCATACTGGGAGAAACTTGTAAGGGCCAACGATGTATCTTCTTGTATCCTACATGGCTGGGCAGGAGTTCGAAGAAATATACTGAGTGACAGATGGAGGGAGACTTTTCATAAGTAAAATCGCACTGGAATTTATACATTTAATATACCTGCATCTGTCTCCCAGCCAGCTAGGATAGCAAAATGTCTGAAGTGTGATTTGCCTCTAGTAGACATACATCATGCAATATGGACCTGTTGTGCTCTGCAGCCATTGTGGACAGAGATTCATACACGTAGAGTATTGGCTGATGTGGGAAGGTGTTAAAGTGGAGGTGGTGACATTGATAAATGTGATATATGAATTTCATAACACACAGCAGGACCTGAATCCAAGTTACACACATTATCATTTCATGTCACATAAATAGAGTGACTTGGCAAGCCTATAGCGTTCCCTGGGCCTGTTCAACTGTCAGGATTTATTAAGGCTACTGGCAGAGTTTGGTACGCAAACTCTGGGATACTTAGTGTTTCTGAAGTTTTTAGAGGGGATTTGTCAGAAACAAACAGAGAACAAACATGCCTTATATAAAAGTCTTTTTGTTCTGAAGCAAGTAGCAGTGCGATTTAAGAAATAAAATCTCTGCTTCTTATAAAGCTTGAAAGTTCTAAAGCTTGATATCTAAAAGTTCTAAAGCTTGGTTTATACTGGGTCAAAAGGAATCAATAAACTGTGTCACATTTGTAGAACACTTGTGAACCAGATGCTGTGTAGTGTAGTAAAGTTAAAGGAAATCTACCATTTGAAAATGGTCATTCTGACACAAACATACCTTTACATAGCGGTAGGTAAGCTGATGCTGGAGGTTGTCTTGTTTAGGCACAAAAAATCAGGAGTATCGTCCAAAAATCGATTTATAAAATATCCCTTGGTGCTCCTGTGCTACTCACACAGGGTGTTCAGCGCTTGGTCATTAGCACAACTATGCACGTGCCTAGCCCTGTCTTTCCTAGTTATGCCTCCGATCTCTCCCAATGGGGCAGATTTATCAAGTGTCTGAAAGTCAGAATATTTCCAATTGCCCATGGCAACCAATCACAGTTCCCCTTTAAAATATTCATGAGCACTGGTGAAATGAAAGCTGAGCTGTGATTGGTTGCCATGGGCAACTGGAAATATTCTGACTTTCAGACTGCTTGATAAATCTGCCCCAATGTGTCTGCAGCATATCCAAGGATGCAATTTTAGATTGGAAGACAACCTCAAATTTCAATCCACAAAATGTTGTGTTAAACTCCTCTACATGTGTCATTCTAAAGATCATACTATAATCTCATAGTATAATTGCCCCAGCTTTCCTAATTAAAAAAAATACATACACATTTAAACAGTCCTTTTATAAATTGCAGCTTTTAGTGGAGTGAAGATGTGCTGAAATTGTATCTGTTTAGCGAATTCTCATTTTATGGCTGAAAGTATTCACAATGAAGTTCTGGTCCCCTGGAAATACTAGATGCCATATGTGAAAAAAATAGGATGTTTCTGAATTTTCTCAGTGGACAACAAATCAGTGACATAATAAGCCAGTGTGAAAAAAAACATTGGAAACGATGGGTTTGTGAGGCATCCATGGAAATCACTGAACCAGCGATGTGATAAACAACACCAATGGGAAAGAGCCCTTAGTCTGTGGGTCACAGAAATCATGAACTATTAAATACACACTGTTGCACAGCCTACTTTAGTTAGCCCTTTATTAGTTGTCACGTCAAGGTGCCTGCCTAATAATTAGGCCATCTGCACACAATGGTGCTTATTTACGAAGGGTCCGCGGCGGCACTTTTGTTGGATTTTCTGGAGTTTTCTGGATTTGCGCCACTGTGACAGGTATTTAACTGCGGATTGTGTTCCATGCGAATGGATTGTGGTGCATCTGCGCTGGCTTTCATGCAACAGAACGGCGATCTGACTGATTCGGACTGAGCACGGGATTTAAGATTCAAATTGTGTCGCAAGACAATGCACTTACATACATCAGGAAGAAGAAGGTGAACTCAGTAGGACCTGAGCGGGAAAGTGACACATGCAGGATATCGGGCACACAATCTTAATGAATCGCAGCACAGTGCATGATCGTCGGACATGCACTGAACTCCGCGGGACCCGGTAAGTAAATGGGCTCCATTGCATTTTACATATGAAAATTCTGCAATTATTTTGCATTGTGTGCAGACAAGTTTGAAACATTTTCAAGCTATCTCTAGTTTGGTAAAAACTTAGGTTCTAATTTACATTGTTTGCTAAATGCTTCTTTCTAATAAGCAAAAAAAAAAGATTTTACAATTAAGATGTTTCATGCTTAAAATGTGCCATGTATCAGGAACAGAAGAAATAATGTGAGAGAAGTTAATCAGACAAGAAGGCAGCTGTGCAGAATGCGATTGGGGCTAGATCTGGAATTACATAATCACACATTCATTAGCAAAGCAATCAAATCCCATCAATCAGCATGAAATACACAAGTGTCTTTTACATAATAGACTGATTCTTAAATGCATTTCTGACAGGTAGGAAAAACAACAAATCTGTTTCGAATCAAATGAAAATGTTGTATAATGGATTCTAAAGAAGAGTAATGGTTTCACTGAAAGACATGTTTATTTAATACTTATTTTGTAATCTTTATTTGTTATTTAAATGTATTTCCAGTATTATTATAGAAAGAAGTAACATTCTGTACTGACATATCTTCCACAGTACACACCTGTGCCAGCAACTCAGATAAGAAATGATTGCAGAGGTAGACACGGAGTCTCTCATCTTAACTTCCTGCCATCATAAATGTATACTTAGGTGCATTAATGTGTATATGCATGTAAGAATGTATAAATGTTTGTGTATTAGTGTAGAACTATATGTATGTGTATATAAGTATATAAATTGTGATTGAGTGTATAAATGTGTGTGATTGTACAGATATGTATATTTTTTGTAAGAGTAGAGAGGCCCCATTCACATCTGTCCTAGTTACGTCCCTGAACATAGGGATACAATCAGAATCCTCCAATACTCATCTAAGAATATAACAAACATCCTCAATTAGCGATATAAGCATAGAATCAGAATCCTCCAGTACTGATAAAAGAATATAATCAGAATCCTCCAGTACTGATATAAGAATATAATACTGATATAGGGATACAACCATTACATTCTGGTACTGGTATATGGTTACAATCAGCATCTGTAGTACTGACATATGGATACAATAAGCATCCTCCAATATTGATATAATAATATAACCAACGGCCTCAATTGCTGATAGAAGCACATAACCAATAGCATTCATTACTGCTACAAGAATATAACCAGCATCACCCAGTACTGATATACAGAATATAACTAACATTATCTATTAGTTATATAAGGATACAATCAGAATCCTCCTGTACTGATATAAGGATACATTCAGAATCCTCATGTACTGATATAAGGATACAATCAGAATCATCCAGTACTGATACATAAGAATATAACCAACATCATTCATTACTGATACAAGAATATAACCAACAGCCTTCAGTACTGATATAAGAATATAACCAGCATCCTTCAGTATTGTTATAGGATTACAATAATTATTATTAGAGGTCTCCGTATTAATAAAAGACCTACCACAGTCTACAATGAGGATTTCCTGTCCAAATGGGACAAAACATTATCTGAGTGCTCATTTGCACTGATGAAACTTATTGTCCAGGAGGAAGCATCCAGACTGGAAACCTTGAAACAAGAAATTGAAATAATGGAACATTTAAAAGTGCACCAGATTACCAACTGAAATTGGACTCTGTTCACACTGCCATTAGTAAAATTTAAAACTCTATAGTGGAAGTGAAAAAGAAAGTTTCTTCGTGACTCAGAGGACTATTCAACTGGACGCGTATATACGAGACGACAACCGGAGCCCACAACCCCCCGATCCATTTTGAAAAAAAGAGACAAAAAAAGATATATAAAAAAAAGGGATCCCACGAAGGTGTCTTTCAGTTCTTCGGAGCTGGATTCAGTCTCTGGGTGACTCCGATTGATCATCTGGGACTGTGAATTTGAATACAAATAAAAACAAAAACATGTCCAATGTTACCAAACCGTCAAAAAACGGGGGCGCAGAGCCGGGAAAAAACACAGGCGATACCGCTTCAGTAAGCATAGATTACCCGACTCGCAGCAAGAGGAAGGGACAGATTTAGATCCCTCTTCAAACAATGTGCACGTCAAAGAAAATAGCTTTTTGAATTTATCTGCCTGTGTTTTTTCTGGAGATCAGATAGAGGTATTGGAAAAGGGGTTGAATTTTGTACCTTCAAAACGTTTTGATTTATTTGACACCTTGCTTGATGTAAATCGTTTTGTAAGAGCATTAACTATCAAACAACATTTTTTTGATTGTACAGAGAATATAGAAGACCAACCCAATGTTAATGTGTGTGAATTGAATGAATACAGTGACCTAGAGTTTTGCGACCAATGTACACTGCTAAATTTAAAAAATATGACTACTAGATTGGATTGTGAAAGGAATATCCATACTATCTCCACACATATACCTAACAAGGATATTTATCCTGTCAATTCCAGGGTACCATCCATGGACCAATTCCAATCTGTGGTAGAACGTGATCTATTGAAATTGAATGATGTGCAGTTCCCTGGCCATGACGACAACCTTGCCCCCAGATTACGGCTTGCTTTACATGCTTTAAAATCAAACAAAAATGTTATTAGCAAAATGGCCGAGAAAGGGGGCAAGGTTGTCGCCCTTGACAGAGACCTATACAAAGCCGTAGCAATGGGCATTCTGAGAGATATTCATACCGATAGAAAACTAAACAGTGACCCCACATCAATCTTTATGGAGCAAATCAAAAAAATCGTACAGGAAGGCATAGATAAGTATTATTCCAGAAAAACATTTAAATTATCTATGTCCCACCAACCCAGTTATTCCCATATTTCATGGGTTACCAAAAATCCACAAGGAAGTCTTTCCACCTCCTCTCAGACCGATTATCTCTGGAATCCGGTCTGTCAATGAGATACTTTGCGAATCGGTAGATGATTTGCTACAACCTCTGGTTATGACACTCCCAGGAGATAGCAAGCAGGTATTAAGAACATTTGAAACATTCGTGTGGAAGGAAAACTATATTTGGGTATCATGCGATGTCGCTGCCTTGTACAGCTCAATACCACATGATTTGGCCATCATTGCATTGGCACAATATCTGTACAAGTACAGCTCGTACTCTGTCGAGCTATGTGAATTTATCATTGATGCCACCAAGTTTTTGCTTTCTCACAACTATTTTACTTTCGATGGAACCTTTTTTCTCCAGACGAGAGAAAATGTTTTTGGGCGCGACATTGTCTGGTACGGGCGGTACATTGACGACATACTAATTGTGTGGTCAGGAGGTATGCCGTCCGTGCAAGACTTTGTTGCCTACATTAATAATAACAATGTCAATTTAAGTTTTACATATAATATTGACAGAACCAAGATAGCTTTCCTAGATCTTCTGTTAGAAGGTTGCCCGTCACAAGGCAAGATATTGTCCACTCTATATAGGAAGAAATCAGCAGGAAATACCATCATCAATGCGTCTAGCAACCATCCAGCACATACTGTCAAAGCCATCCCTGTAGGGGAATTTACCAGACTAAAGAGAGCGTGCTCGGACCGGAAGGATTTTTTGCATCAAGCGAATTCATTAAGTAATAGATTATCTACCCGGAACTATCCCAAATGGATGGTACAAAGAGGCTTTGAGATAGGGAACTGTAAAAATCATTCTGCTATGTTGTCCTTAGATAGAAAAGATAAAAAAAACTAAAAATAAATCTAATAGTTCCAACAATTTTATGGTAACCTTTTTGACCCAATACAGTACTGATTTTGATCAGGTGGTCAGTATACTTAAGAAAAACCTTCTGATACTCTTGAAAGATGGTTGTAATTTTGTGTCAAGGAGGGGACAAACATTGGGATCCATACTTTCCCCGAGTTTATTCACTAGTGAGAATTCAGGTGCACCCTTGGACACCAAGGGTTTTTTTTGTTGTGGCACATCGCGATGCAATGTTTGCACTTATTCTAAATGCTTAGACTATTTTTATTCAACGGATGGCACAAATAAATACCCAATAAAAACCTTTATCAATTGCGATACAACCTTTGTGGTGTACGTTATAGAGTGCACCAAATGTAAAGTTTTTTATGTGGGTTCTACTATCCGCAAATTGAAAACCAGAATAGCGGAGTACCTGAGAGACAGTACGAAAAACTTATCATGTAATATGTCAGGTGCATCCAGGCACTTTGCTAGTGCACATCGCGGGGAGACGTCCACTTTTGGTTTTTTTGGTATCAAAAAAATTCTCCCCCAAAAAAGAGGAGGTAACAAAAGGAGGATATTATTACAAAGAGAAGTTTTTTTGATCTTTCAGTTAGGTACACAATATCCTACTGGTTTAAATTTCAGAACAGATTTTTCATATTTTTACTAATTGGTCCATATCCAAACTGCTAGAATCCTTTTGGAACCTGATTGTATTTGAACAGCTAGTAGCATCGACTTACCTGAATCTTATACTATATCATTTTTCAGACGACATCATTCTTGAGGTAATGCGATGCTTCTGGTCGGTATTCAAACCTTATTGGAACTTTGTGCTGTGCCATTAGCAGAGAGTGAACCCAGTTCTCTTATGAATACTCTGTAATTGAAGTCTTTTTTCTATTATCGTATCAATATGCTTGGTTTTTGTGTATTTCTTTATGAAATTTTGTATTCCTATATGAACTTTACATGATATTTATCATTATATGAGGAAGAATTATTGAATTCTGTCTTTCTTCCCGGTGCCGTCTGCTGCACTCGGTGCCGTCTGTTTGATGACGTGGTGCACCACATGACACATACACACCCCTAGTTTGTGATTGGTGGATGGTTCCTTTAAATTTGTTTCTTAATTTATTGTTTCTATGCCATGACTAAGGGCACAAGCTGCCCGAAACGCGTCGGCGTTAACCTACAAGTTCCACTACGTTTTTAAAGTATTTGGAATAAAGATATTTGCTTTTATGGATGTGCTGCGATCCACTTTCACTACGACTCCTACAATAATTATCCACCAGTACTGTTATAAGGATACAATCAGCACTCTACAGTACTAATATAATAATAATCTTTATTTATATGGTGCCATCATATTTTATAGTGCTACATATGGAACAATAGGAGTGAGGGCCCTGCTCGCAAGAGCTTACAATCTATGAGTACAAGGGGGTGACTCAAGAGGTATAAGAGCTTGTATAACCGTTCAGCCAAGGGAACAGAATAAAATAAAATAATTTAATTAATAAAAATGCTGCTGCTCTAAACAGCCATCAGCCGCCATCTTATATACAATGCCAGGGGCTTAATTATAGTGTTAGCAGTCATAGCAGCATCTGACCTGACACACTAAAAAATGGAGGATTATATGTATATAACAGTGCACATTTTCCACGGTACACAGCATGAATCAGCAGCTCAGATAAGAAATGTCAGTGGAGAAGGAGGGGACAGCACAATGACAGGACTAGGGATCTCTCATCTCTTACTCCAGTTGTGTACTTCCACCATGTGGTCAGCAGCTACTGGGAAAGATCTAGGTCAGGGGTCGGGAACCTATGGCTCGCGAGCCAGATATGGCTCTTTTGATGGCCGCATCTGGCTCGCAGCCGGGGCTCCTATCCAGGGGCGCAACTACAGCCGCAGCAACTGCTAATATGCCTGCAAAGACCAGGGGCCCATATTTGGCCGTATGTCCGGGGCCCCTGTTGTGCCCCCGGCTGTAGTTATGCCCCTGGATGTTTTAGGAAGAGCAGCGCAGGGTCCGTGGGGTTAATTCAGGGGCGGGCATCTCCCTTTCCTTCCCTGCAGCAGTCTCCTCCGTGTGTGAGAGAGGGAGGGGGAGGAGACTGTCTGCCTGCAGCCAATCCCAGCGCTGGATGTAGCAGCGCGGGAGATTCAGACAGAGGAGAGAGCTGCACACTCTGGAGACATCCAGCACCCAAGGAGAAGGAGTCAGCAGCTGGGAATCAGCCAGAGATAAGTGCTGCCTCCCCCCAGTGTCCTGTCACACTCTGCACTAACCCCTTAGTGTCCTGTGTGCAGCTATGAAGCTCTCCTGAGACCCCTCTGCATCATCCCCACATATCTTCCCCGACCACTGCATTTCTACATTAATGTGAGGTTCTGCAGCAGCTTAGACACATGTTGGCTCATGTATGGGGATGTTCTGCAGCGGTTGGCGTCTGTATAGGGATGTTCTGCAGCGGCTGGCGTCTGTATGGGGATGTTCTGCAGCTGTTGGCGTCTGTATGGGGATGTTCAACAGCTGTTGGCGTCTGTATGGGGATGTTCTGCAGCGGCTGGCGTATGTATGGGGATGTTCTGCAGCGGCTGGCGTATGTATGGGGATGTTCTGCAGCGGTTGGCGTCTGTATGGGGATGTTCTGCAGCGGCTGGCGTCTGTATGGGGATGTTCTGCAGCGGCTGGCGTCTGTATGGGGATGTTCTGCAGCGGCTGGCGTATGTATGGGGATGTTCTACAGCGGCTGGCGTCTGTATGGGGATGTTCTGCAGCGGCTGGCGTCTGTATGGGGATGTTCTGCAGCGGTTGGCGTCTGTATGGGGATGTTCTGCAGCGGTTGGCGTCTGTATGGGGATGTTCTGCAGCGGTTGGCGTCTGTATGGGGATGTTCTGCAGCGGTTGGCGTCTGTATGGGGATGTTCTGCAGCGGTTGGCGTCTGTATGGGGATGTTCTGCAGCGGTTGGCGTCTGTATGGGGATGTTCTGCAGCGGTTGGCGTCTGTATGGGGATGTTCTGTAGCGGTTGGAGTCTGTATGGGGATGTTCTGTAGCGGTTGGCGTCTCTATGGGGATGTTCTGTAGCGGTTGGCGTCTGTATGGGGATGTTCTGTAGCGGTTGGCGTCTGTACGGGGATGTTCTGCAGCGGTTGGCGTCTGTATGGGGATGTTCTGTAGCGGTTGGCTTCTGTATGGGGATGTTCTGTAGCGGTTGGCGTCTGTAGGCTCGAATGTAAATTATCTATTTTTTATTTTAAAGGGAATTACCATTGTTTCGGTCCAATGGAGGCTTAGTACAGGGGGGAGGAACACTCCTTGCTGTACTAATGACTGCTGGAGCCATTGTTCTGTCAGTGTCCCTTTAAGTATATTGTACGGCTCTCACAGAATTATATTTTAAAATATGTGGCGCTTATGGCTCTCTCAGCCAAAAAGGTTCCTGACCCCTGATCTAGGTGTTTGCCGGATAACAGACAGGGTGGAGGACACAGGATGTGTTACTAAAGAGTTTCATCCAGTTAGCGAGATTGTGATAGGCTTGCCTAAAGAGATGGGTTTTGAGAGCAAGTTAGAAGCTTTAGAGGCTCTGTATTAGTCTGATAGTCAAGGGAAGGACATCCCATAGAATTGGTGCAGTTCAGGAGAAGTCCTGGAGACATGAGTGGGAAATTTGAATTAGGGAAGAGAATAATCTAAGATCACTGACAGATCGAAGAGCTCGGGTTGGGCAATAGAGATGAGAGAGGAGAGGTAGTGAGGTGCGGCATAATGCGGAGCTTTGTGGATACAATCAGCATCCTTCAGTACTGATATAGGGATACAATCTGTATCCTTCAGTACTGGTGTAAGGATACAATCAGCGTCCTCCACACAGTTTTCTCAAATGTAGTGTACTCAAAGTGTCATAGGATATATTTATTAGCTTATTACTAATGTCAAACTGGACATAAATGTGACACTGCTCCATGTGGAGATCAGAAAAAGTGAAAATGAGAGACTTCTTTGTAATAGAAATGATGTGGCTATGATTGACAGTAGCATTCCCTACATTTATACAACTACATGCATGCTTCTGTGATTTTTGAGTCTATAAATTTCAGAACTAGGTTAAAGGAGGTTATATAGAAAAACTGAAGAAACCATTTTTTTTTTCTTTTTTTCTCTAAGCTAAATTATCCTGATTTGAGATCTGACAACAAAGGAGAGACAAAGGGGCTCATTTACTAAGGGACGAGCTGCTCACTTTTGTCAGACTGTGCGCCTTTTTCAGGGATTACACAGCTTGCACAGGTATTTAACTAGTGTCTGCGCTGGGATTTTGGCGCACGCTATCCTTTTTTTGGCGCAGCTGCGCTGGCTTCCATGCAACACAAATTAGGGACCGTGCCATTGGACGATCCCACTGATTCGGACTGAGCGCAGGATGTACCTTTCAAATTGGGTTGCAAGCCCAAGCCCTTACATGCACCACTAAAAAGATGGTGAACTCTGTCAGACCTGAGCGAGGAAGCGACACATGCAGGATATCGGGCGTACAATCTTAGTGAATCATGGCACACTGCATTATCACCAGACAATGCACTTTCGGTGAACTCCAGTGGATGGCTTAATAAATGTGCCCCAAAATGAATAGTCCCTGGCACATACATAGAAGATTTTAACCCTTTCCTTATAGGGCCCATTTTTACTCTTTTCCATTTTCTACGAGCCATATAAATTCTATGTTTCAGTTTACAGAGACAAATGAGGGTTTGTTTTTGCACTTTCTAGTGGCTTCAATTTATATTTTGTTCAGTGTACAGGGAAACTGCAAAAAAATCCATTTGTGGTATAAAAAGAGAAAAACTGTTGCACCATTGCATTTGTTCTTAGTTTCGCTATATTCTGAAACCAATAACATATTCGTACTTCAGCTGTGTAAGGTGTAATTTTTTTGCTAACATTTTTATTGAAACCATTTTGGGCACTGCATAAACTTTTGATCACTTTTTAGGCACCTTTTTATGTGTTGCAAAATGGCAAAGGGATACCTAAATGTTTATGGTTTTACTTGATAGTTTTTATATGTGTTGTAGGGAAAAGGAGATGATTTGAGGTATATATTTTTTTTACTATTATTTAAGGCCCCCAAGGGTACTTGCAGTATACAGTGATCATACTGCTTCTCTATTACAGTCTGTCTCTGGCAGACTGTAATCCAGAATGTCTAATGGCAGTTATGGGAGCCTTTAACAGGCTCTCAGCTGTCATGGCAATCCATTGGCTCTATCTGATGATGTCACAAAGTGCTGACCGGTATTTAAACATGGAGGTGCCAATGAACATAAGTGTTAAGTGCTGCAATGAAACATAAAGACGGCAGTTACCGGCAGGTGTCAGCCGCTGCATATGGAGAGCACATGATCTCTCTGCATACAGACCTTACTACTGTACGATGTATATAGTCATATAGCAGTAATGAAGTAGTCGAATATACTAGGTTGAGAGATGATAAATTGAAGAGGAGTGGTACAGTTAGATTCTGGCACAAATAATAGCTGCATTTGCTTCCATGAAACATTTGGCTCTATATCAGAAGATCCCATAATATAAATACATAATTGAAGTAAATTGATTGGTTGTGGAATAGTCAGAGTTCTATCACCCTTCCTGTACTTAACACCTTTCTTGTAGTCCTTGATAGAGACGCCAGGCAGCTTTGCTGTACCTTTGACCATCTCACTAGGTGTTTGTACACATTTATGGGTATTGTGGTTATCATTTTTTCAGTTGTGGGTTTTAATGCAACACCATAAATAACTGTGTCACTCATCATTGGCCAATGCACACTCCAACCTTCCTTCTCGTTGGAACTGGTCTTCTTTAAAGAGTGGCTGACAAAAAATGAAATATTTCTATGTTTTTGGAGAAGTCAGTAACAAATGATGTATTATAAAATATTCTCATACTACATTCCTCCTAAATTATACATATATATAGTGTAGTGCAGACCAAAAGTTTGGACACACCAGGCCATTTGGCGTATCACCCCATCACTCACCTTCTAGGTCACATAACCCTTACACAGTCTTGAGGTGTGTTTGGGGTCATTGTCTTGGTGAAAAATAAATGATGGTCCAACTTAATGCGAACTGGATGGAATAGCAAGCCACTGCAAGATGCTGTGGTTACCATACCAGTTCAGTATACCTTCAATTTTTAATAAATCCCCACAGTGTCACCAGCAAAGCACCTTCAAACCTCCTCCTCAATGCTTCATGGTGGACACCAGGCATGTAGAGTCCACTTCTTCACCTATTGTGCGTGGCACATGGAGGTTGGAACCATAGATTTCAAATTTGGACTCATCAGACCATAGAAAAGATTTCCACTCCTCTAATGTCCATTCCTTGTGTTATTTATCCCAAACAAGTCTCTTCTGCTTGTTGCCTGTCCTTAGCAGTGGTTTCCTAGCAGTTATTTTACCAGCTATTTTACCTCTTAACAGTTGTTGTAGAGATGTGTCTGCTGCTAGAACTCTGTGTGGCATTGACCTAGTCTCTAATCTGAGGCTGGGGACTCGGATGAACTTATCCTCTGCAGCAGAGGTCACTCTTGGTCTTCCTTTCCTGGGGTGGTCCTCATGTGAGCCAATTTCTTTGTAGCGCTTAATGTTTTTTGCAACTGCACTAGGGGACACTTTCAAAGTTTTCCCAAATTTTCTGACTGACTGACCTTCAGTGGGACTATCAGCTGTGTATCCACCTGACTTCTGCACAACACAACTGATGGTCCCAACCCCATAAATAAGGCAAGAAATCCCACTTATTAAACCCGATAGGGCACTCCTGTGATGTGAAAACCTTTTCTAATGACTACCTCTTGAAGCTCATCAAGAGAATGCCTAGAGTGTGCAAAGCAGTAAGCAAAGCATAAAGGTGGCTACTTTGAACACTTTTTTGTTTGTTAAGTATATAATTCCACATTTGTTTAATTCATAGTTTTGATGCCTTTACAGAAAATCTAAATATCCGCCCTTGTCAAGTCCACATAGAATTAACCTTAACCACTGATTGTGATTACAGCTGCCCCATATTTATGAGCAGTGATTATTCCATAATTATATATTACTACAGGAGAACACATTAAAAATATTTCCAATCCTAGAAATACTCTATTGTTCTTCTTTGGGGGACAGGGACAGATAAGATTGATAAGAACCTAGAATAATTTCTGTATATGCAGTAGCAGAATAAAATTGTTATAGTTGAAGGTATCCTAAAGGTTAATAGGCAGTACGCTTTTGGTCAAATTTTTTTAAGGAATTTTAGATTTTTTTTAGCTTAATCTCCACAAGAAAATGCATTATGATACATATACACTCACCGGCCACTTTATTAGGTACACCATGCTAGTAACGGGTTGGACCCCCTTTTGCCTTCAGAACTGCCTCAATTCTTCGTGGCATAGATTCAACAAGGTGCTGGAAGCATTCCTCAGAGATTTTGGTCCATATTGACATGATGGCATCACACAGTTGCAGCAGATTTGTCGGCTGCACATCCATGATGCAAATCTCCCGTTCCACCACATCCCAAAGATGCTCTATTGGATTGAGATCTGGTGACTGTGGAGGCCATTTGAGTACAGTGAACTCATTGTCATGTTCAAGAAACCAGTCTGAGATGATTCCAGCTTTATGACATGGCGCATTATCCTGCTGAAAATAGCCATCAGATGTTGGGTACATTGTGGTCATAAAGTGATGGACATGGTCAGCAACAATACTCAGGTAGGCTGTGGCATTGCAATGATGCTCAATTGGTACCAAGGGGCCCAAAGAGTGGCAAGAAAATATTCCCCACACCATGACACCACCACCACCAGCCTGAACCGTTGATACAAGGCAGGATGGATCCATGCTTTCATGTTGTTGACGCCAAATTCTGACCCTACCATCCGAATGTTGCAGCAGAAATCGAGACTCATCAGACCAGGCAACGTTTTACCAATCTTCTACTGTCCAATTTCGATGAGCTTGTGCAAATTGTAGCCTCAGTTTCCTGTTCTTAGCTGAAAGGAGTGGCACCCGGTGTGGTCTTCTGCTGCTGTAGCCCATCTGCCTCAAAGTTCGACATACTGTGCGTTCAGAGATGCTCTTCTGCCTACCTTGGTTGTAATGGGTGGCGATTTGAGATCACTGTTGCCTTTCTATCAGCTCAAACCAGTCTGCCCATTCTCCTCTGACCTCTGGCATCAACAAGGCATTTCCGCCCACAGAACTGCCGCTCACTGGATGTTTTTTCTTTTTCGGACCATTCTCTGTAAACCCTAGAGATGGTTTTGCGTGAAAATCCCAGTAGATCAGCAGTTTCTGAAATACTCAGACCAGCCCTTCTGGCACCAACAACCATGCCACGTTCAAAGGCACTTAAATCACCTTTCTTCCCCATACTGATGCTTGGTTTGAACTGCAGGAGATTGTCTTGACCATGTCTACATGCCTAAATGCACTGAGTTGCCGCCATGTGATTGGCTGATTAGAAATTAAGTGTTAACGAGCAGTTGGACAGGTGTACCTAATAAAGTGGCCGGTGAGTGTACATGTGAACATAGGTTTACGTGACAAAAAATATAATTCTGCTGCAGGGGTCCCCGGGTATCATTCCTCAAAGTATTTTGCTTCTCAGTCCCCATTTAATACCTTTTTGGCCAACATGCAACATAATAATAACAATTCTTTATTTATATAGCGCACATAGATTACGCAGTGCTGCACAGAACGTACCAAATCAGTTCATGGTTTCCAGATCTAAAATAAACTACAAACAGCAATATGGAGGGGCGGGCCCTGCCTCCTGTGACATCATCACAAACACCAATGACCAATGAGATCATAGCTTGTGCATCTTAGACACATCCACACAGGCGAGTGTGGAGCTTGTAGATAAGAGGCTGTTTAATACACATAAATGAAAATGTGAAATTTTATTCAATGACGAGAAAAGTTTCAGTATTATAACTTTTGCAACTAGAGAAAAGTGAACACCGATACAGGTAATAGGGGGCACGGACACAATGTACCCCGCACTATATTAAATAGATTGTTTTCAAAACCAAATAACACCACACAAAAAGGAAACAAAAACCAAGATATAGAAAGCATAAAATAACAATTTACTAGATCAATTAAAACAAATCCATTTAAAAGACCACATACAGAGAAAAACTCCACCAATGGTCAAATAACTAAATGTACATGATAAATAGATAACAGTAGACCTGTATAGGAGTATAGAGCTATAGTCAAGGTCTTTTCTTACAAATAAGTATTGCACATTATCCAGTTGAACAACAGAGGACAAGGGACACATACACAGGTCTACATACACACATAGCCCTGACAAAGCAAGGAGAAACACGTGTCCAGTTGTGGCCACTCTTGGTCTGTACATACCAGTGTATGTGTCCTCTGTTATTCATCTGGGTAATGTGCAACACTTGTATGTAATCGAATACCTTAATCTCTATGTTCCTATACAGGTCTACTGTGATCTATTGTGACTTGTTCTGAGGACTATACCTTCCATACAGGTCTACTGTGATATTATTTCAAAAATGAATAGTGTAGGTGATAATAGTAAACTATTATCTTAAGCCCTTAGTTACCTGGCTCATTTGTTCCCCGATGACCAAGCCATATTTTAAAAGTTGACAATACTCATGCTCTGCAACACATTGGTATTTTCAGCCTATGCACACGCATAAGATTACATACGGATTGCCAAGTCCTGCTGGAGGCAGAGGAGAGGTCAGAGGGCCCTCATAACAACCGCAGCATCTAAAGAGTTAACCTCTGGTAGTGTTCTCCTATCCGGATCCATGCCTGATGCTGGTTTGGTACTAGTAGTGAGCAGGAAGCTGGTTAGGAGAAGATTCACCCAAGGATCATGATGCTGGGGTAAATCATAAGTGGTATAAAATCTTCTCTGTCTTTTTTCTGCTTTACTGCTTTCTCCTGTAGTTAGCAGTGTATCTGAAATCCTTATTGTATTCTTAAACCTCAGACAGATAAGGAGGCTAATTATTAACTCATTGCATATATTTAGCATATTCCACTTGATTCAGCTCTGTTGAGAGATTAGACTATTCAAGAGTTAAGTCATTACAATTTGCACACATTACGGTTACCTTATCTCTCACGAAGGTGTCCCCATCTGCACTGAGTGAAAGTATTATGGCTATGGCAGGTTTTTAATTTACTTACTCTCCTATACGTAATCGAGGGTCGTTTTGTCAACTTCATCATTAGAGCTAAATCAAGCCTCAGCACTTTCCAGAATTTCTCTAGGATATTCTTTATTTGTTCATCAAAGAGGCGCGGAATAGTCCTCTCCCCTTCTCTTTTCTTCGAAGCGGTCAGATCTATTTATCTAATCTGTGGCCTGAGCTACATTTTTTGTTGAGGTTTTTTTTTTGTGGAAAAGTCTTTTCAAGATCTAGAAGGATACGACTCGCTCAAGAAGTCAGATAATTGTGAACCTTAATACAAAGGATTACAGGCTGAGCAGATGGGTAAGATGGTTTCTCTCATTCATTACATGCCTCTTCATGGAAATTCTGTTATTCAACAATTAGTATAGGAGTAATTAACTCTTTCACCATCTGTTGGAGGTACTGCATAATAAAGATTTTCTTTTCTGACTAAACAGTACTGTATGTCATAAAAGTCAGAAAGGGGTTAATTGATTGTTACAGTAGGACTTCTAGGTAAATATACGTAAGTAGGCAGGATAATCCTTCATGCAGAAACTAAAAAGCGTACCAAATTGGCATCTATGAGTAGACACATGAAAAAATAAATCATATATACTTACCTAGTTCCGGAGCTGCCAGTCTTTGTGGGTTGTAAAAGGTGAAACCAGTGTAGTACACCCCGGCTTCACCGCACAGGCGCCGTAGGTGCCGGCACCAGAATCTTCAGACGCGAGTACAATGTGCCTCACCTGACTCACATGTAGGGAAGTATAAATGTTTGTTTTTTTTAAATTAGACTATGGACAGATGTCATACAGGTCAATTTGGTACCCTAAACTACAGGTCCAGTCTGACCTATAGTTGGCTTAGGGTCCCAAATCGATCCAACCGGCCCTCTTCAAGAAGCAATTTGTTTTTTTGGGGGATGATTTGGGAGCTTATAAAATATCATATAAAAAGAGCTTATAAAATATCATATGGTCCTGTAGTAATGATGTTGTCTTCAACATTTGCATAGATCTCACACAGTAACGACTGAGGACAGTGATTGGCTGCATTGGGGATGTGAGTCGTGCCATGGCTGGTGACTGTACACTGTTTTGATTTTCTGAACACTTCTTTTTAAATTATTAAGAATTCCTCGGAATTATTCTGGAACTCGGAAATTATTTAAACTGCTACGAGTTTGTATAGAGTTGTAGAATATATAACAAACTATAAAACTTGAATGCCTGTTTATTACATAACTTGATTATTAGATTTGACATCTCCAGATTTCCACCTTGAAAATGTCAAGATAATATTTGAAAAGACAACATTAAGAGCGTCTATTGTCTAGCCTCTCTCAGACATAATGGGATCTATTTCTCTCCTTCCTGTGTCTTTTTTTGCCTTGCCTTGTTCCGTGGGGATTTTCAGGAGCACTGCAGCAAATCATCTTCCATGCAACGGTGACCTCTGGGAAGCTAACAAATTAAGGTGAGCAAGCCAGAGCAATAAGACATCAGTGACAGATAGAGCATGCTCAGAGCTAGAAAGGGGGTAGAGCTGCAAATGACAGCTCAGTCTGCAGATGGTGCACTGAAAACAGCTATTATCATATGAATGAAACAGGCTGCCGAGATTTCTTTAGGATTCTCCAATCACACTTAAGACAATAGGATCCCTCATCATCCATTTTCACTGCAAAGGACAAGCAGGTGGACTCCAGATAGCATTGTGCTTTCTACTCTATCCTCAGCAATGTAAGCTGTATGTGCCTGATAGGGGTGATCTCCCATACTCGACAGCCTCAGAACCTCAAACCTGCAGCTGCACTGGAGCCCGAAATATTATGTTCTCATGGTAAGTAATAATGATGTTCATATTTTATATACATGTATACACAGTATTTGTATAAAGCTTATGTCACATTGTAGAACATATATTATAAAAGACGACGTTTTTTAAACGGTCGGCTGTGTATTTATATGGATTTATGCACATGGCTGGAAACCTTTAGTTGACGTAGCTCTGGAGATGACATCCTGGGCCTGAGATGGGATTTATATAGCTATACTGTATATAGATATGTTGTAACATTGTACGGTCAGACATGTCGCACTATAATTGTGGATGTAACGTGAATGGATAATATCTGGTGACATGTACATCTGTTTGACCATGTGCCTTAAATGTAAAGGAGTTAAACAATGTTACTGAATATTTAGAGGTAACATAGTGGGGATCCTGTATACAAACAGTTAAGGCTACAGAAAGCATTCATTTGTAAAGAAAATGTAAACAGATATACTGTAAGTAATAATTCAAATGGGACATAATTTTGTTAAAGGACACAAAAAAAGTTTCTATATTTTATCAAGCTTCAGACCGTAACTGGCATCATTCTTTGTGTGGCACATATATTCGAGTATATGTGTATACTCGAGTATAAGCCGACCCGAGTATAAGCCGAGTTACCTAATTTTAACAGAACAAAATGGGAAAACCTATTGACTCAAGTATAAGCCTAGGGTGGGAAATGAGTGGGGAGCCTCCACCCAGTATATAGCCAGCCAGCACATGCCCATCAGTATATAGCCAGCAGCGCCCTAGTATATCGACCTCCCCCTAGTATAAAGCAAGCAGCCCCCTAGTATATAGCCAGCCCACTGTCCCCTAGTATATAGCCAGCAGCCCCCTTTTCTACAGCCAGTACCTGCCCCCTAGTATATAGCCAGCGCCTACCCCCTAGTATTTAGCCAGCAACCCCCTGCCCCGTATATGCTCAGCCTATTAAAAAAAAAACTCTATCTGTTGAAGCTCCGTCTCCGGGTCCCCATGCACTGCCGTCACATATACCATAACATCATTCGCTTGCTGACCCAAAGATGGAGCCAAAACTTTAAAATTGGACCTGCCGGGGGCGTCGGAAAGGTGAGAACAGTGGGGTTTCTTTTCATAGACTCCGAGCCGAGTTAAGGTTTTTCAGCACATTTTTTTGTTTTGAAAAACTCAGCTTAGTGTATATGGTACATAAAATACTTTCCAACTCTTTCAAATACACCAAGTGTTGGAAATTCATCTTATAACTATCAGTCATAACAGGTATTCTTCAAATGCATGGGGAAATTTTTATGTATATGTTGTACAGATGAGACATTTCTTCTGTGTTTTTGGTCAGAAGGCAAGTTTTATACATGATCCTCAGAACCTCACTCTAATCTACTGAGAAATATGTTCTTAAGGGGGTCATAGAAGGTAATTAAAATAGATGCTATCTAGAAGTGCCAGTCATTTTTATCCTTTTATCTTTTAGTGTTACTCAGCCTTAGAAACATTTTTATTTATTTCAGAAGTGAATACAGTAATGATGGTCTTACAATACTTATTGAGAAAATAAGATTCTCTCCCATTTTTAATTAGTCACTAGTCACTTAGTTAGTGAGCAGAGTTTCTGAGGCTTCTCCAGTAGGTATGTAGTTAGATAAGGAGAGAAGACTAAAGTTTAAATATTTTATTTTCTAGAAAATTTTTCATTAGATAAGTCAGCTCAGATCTCAGTAACTTTATCATTTTATCCTTATCTATCAGCTGTGTGTGTGAGTATCGGAGGAAACGCTGATCAAAGCCAATTGCCCACAAGGGAGCTTGGTCTGACATACGTCATCTATGTGCTTTTAGAATTTATCAAACCAAACTGAGAATCATTGAACCAATGTCCGTTCTAGGCTCTGTCCATTGAATCCTGGAAGTGCACAGAGTAAGTTTGTTGGACCAAACTTTTCTGTGGGCAACGGGCTTTAAACACACTGCTAAAAACGGAAGAAATTGAAATAACACTCGGTAAAGAAAATTATACAAATTTTTAAACAAAATTATACCATTATCATATGTACTTTTGATATATGCAATTTGGCTATAAAGTTGAGCTAAAATATGACTTGTTTTATGTTTCAACCATGTCTCTCTAAACAAGCAGCATATTATAGGACAAGAGAGGGTAAACTGATTAATATATATTAATATATGTTGTTTGGGTTGTGCAGTTGGTCCTATGCGTGGTAAATAGCCCATCATGTATAGTACGACCGTGTGCAGCACCCTGTCTCACAACACCGTGGCCGAGCCAGGCGGCCATGCCATCAGAGATAGAGCGTAGGTCCTTTTTTTTACCTGATTTGTGACGCAGCTGCATGACTTTTAATGGAAAGGGGAGGGGTGAGGAGTCCTCCCTTTCCACCATCCAGGACTCCTGTTCTCTCTATTTTATGGGGAAGAATACTTGATGAAAAATACTGATGGTAAAAGGAAGTCTTCCCTTTTATCAAAGGTTCCCAAAGACATTCATGTAGGGAAGGCTCCATTCCATCATGCGTCTGTTGTTCTGAATGGAGAAGATTAAAAAAAAAAGTATTTTTTTGTTACAAATAACTGAAGAGAAGATCAACCAATACAGGGCAGTGTCTAAGCTGAGTCTAAGCATCAATTTAAATGAATTACAAATAATACAAAATCTATTCAACAATCTGTTCAGTTCATCCCATTATATAATATTCGGAATAAAGCAGTAGTTCTCTTTAAACAAGTTTATCTCTTGTAAGGTAGTCCAGCAGTGGAAGTATTGACATCATGTTCACAAGACTTCTGATCCTTTCCCAGTCCTCAGCACTGAGAGCCGTAGCTGACCCTCCCGAGAGGTATGTTTTTTTTAAAACAAAATTTCCATAAAACCTTCAATCTAAAGGATCAGAAAACACCTTTTATGATAATGCCAGTAGATGAATCTACACATGGCAAACTTATTTCCAAAATGTCTGTAACTCATTTATCAAAATCCACGTACATGCCCCTAAACCCTTTCGACAAAAAAGGAACTGAGGTGCAGCCATAGAAATATCTGCAGTAAATTGGCGATATGTGAATATAGATGTGAATATGCTGGATAAGAGCAGGTTAATTGCTTATCATCTTAACGCTGGATAAAACCTAACAAAATCCTTGATTATTGTGGCAGGATTACAAAGTCACTTGCCAAGTCTGTCCGTCGTTGCCTCATTTATCATTTAGATCTAGTACTATTAGATGATGTGAACACTGTGGGCATACTGAATATTATATCACATTACACGGAGTACATTAATATATGAATGCTTGTTTAAAATGAGAAACCTAGGTTTCAGTCCCAGGAGTAAGAGTTTTTAGACTTTCACTGAATACAAGCTGGAGAGTTGCAGATTTAGAGTACCGTATATACTTGAGTATAAGCCGAGACCCCTAATTTTACCACCAAAAACTGGGAAAACCTATTGACTCAAGTATAAGCCAAGGGTGGGAAATGCATTGGCCACAGACCAATATAGCCAGCAAGCCCCCAGTGGTATATAGCCAGCCCCCTATAGTATACAGCCAGCCCAGCCTGCCCACTGTAGTATACAGTCAGCCCAGCCAGCCCCATGTAGTATACAGCCAGCCCAGCCTGCCCCGTTTAGTATACAGCCAGCCCAGCCTGCCCCCTGCAGCGTACAAACAGCCCAGCCTGCCCCCAGTAGTATACAGCCAGCCCAGCCTGTCCCCAGTAGTATACAGCCAGCCCAGCCTGCTCCCAGTAGTACACAGCCAGCCCAGCCTGTCCCCAGTAGTATACAGCCAGCCCAGCCTTCCCCCAGTAGTATACAGCCTGCCCCCCAGTAGTATACAGCCAGCCCAGCCTGCCCCCAGTAGTATACAGCCAGTCCAGCCTGCCCCCAGAAGTGTACAGCCAGCCCAGCCTGCCCCCAGAAGTGTACAGCCAGCCCAGCCTGCCCCCAGTAGTATACAGCCTGCCCCCCAGTAGTATACTGCCTGCCCAGCCTGCCCCCCCAGTAGTATACAGCCAGCCCAGCCTGCCCCCCAGTAGTATACAGCCAGCCCAGCCTGCCCCGTTTAGTATACAGCCAGCCCAGCCTGCCCCCTGCTGCGTACAAACAGCCCAGCCTGCCCCCAGTAGTATACAGCCAGCCAGCCCTGGGTAGTACACAGCCAGCCCAGCCTGTCCCCAGTAGTATACAGCCAGCCCAGCCTGCCCCCAGTAGTATACAGCCAGCCCAGCCTGCCCCCCAGTAGTATACAGCCTGCCCAGCCTGCCCCCCAGTAGTATACTGCCAGCCCAGCCTGCCCCCCAGTAGTATACAGCCAGCCCAGCCTGCCCCGTTTAGTATACAGCCAGCCCAGCCTGCCCCCTGCAGCGTACAGCCAGCCCAGCCTGCCCCCAGTAGTATACAGCCAGCCCAGCCTGTCCCCAGTAGTATACAGCCTGCCCAGCCTGCCCCCCAGTAGTATACAGCCTGCCCCCCAGTAGTATACTGCCAGCCCAGCCTTCCCCCCAGTAGTATACAGCCAGCCCAGCCTGCCCCGTTTAGTATACAGCCAGCCCAGCCTGCCCCCTGCAGCGTACAGCCAGCCCAGCCTGCCCCCAGTAGTATACAGCCAGCCCAGCCTGCCCCCAGTAGTATACAGCCAGCCCAGCCTGTCCCCAGTAGTATACAGCCAGCCAGCCCTGGGTAGTATACAGCCAGCCCAGCCTGCCCCCAGTAGTATACAGCCAGCCCAGCCTGTCCCCAGTAGTATACAGCCAGCCCAGCCTGCCCCCACTAGTATACAGCCAGCCCAGCCTGCCCCCACTAGTATACAGCCAGCCCAGCCTGCCCCCACTAGTATACAGCCAGCCCAGCCTGCCCCCACTAGTATACAGCCAGCCCCCACTAGTATACAGCCAGCCCCCACTAGTATACAGCCAGCCCACCCTGCCCCCACTAGTATACAGCCAGCCCAGCCTGCCCCCACTAGTATACAGCCAGCGCATCCTGCCCCCAGTAGTATACAGCCAGCGCAGCCTGCCCCCAGTATACAGCCAGCCCAGTCTACCCCAGTAGTATACAGCCAGCGCAGCCTGCCCCCAGTAGTATACAGCCAGCCCCCAGTAGTATGCAGCCAGCGCAGCCTGCCCCCAGTAGTATACAGCCAGCCCAGCCTGCCCCCAGTAGTATACAGCCAGCCCAGCCTGCCCCCAGTGGTATACAGCCAGCCCAGCCTGCCCCCAGTGGTATACAGCCAGCCCAGCCTGCCCCCAGTAGTATACAGCCAGCCCAGCCTGTCCCCAGTAGTATACAGCCAGCCCAGCCTACCCCAGTAGTATACAGCCAGCGCAGCCTGCCCCCAGTAGTATACAGCCAGCCCAGCAACGTGTGTTGACTCGTGTATAAGCCAAGTTGAGGATTTTCAGCACATTTTTTGTGCAGAAAACCTCGGCTTATACAAAAGTATGTACAGTAGATGAAATTTTTTTTGTTTTGGTTTTATAGTAAATACAAAAAGCCCTGAAAATCTTCAGAACTTGTTGCTGAGTGTTAATGGGAATTTGTCATCAGGTTTTCACCTTTCATCTTTATTAATTTAATTTTTAAAAAGTAGCTAGCACCTTGCCAGCAAACTCATTGAGTCATAAGTTGTGGGTTTCTCAGCTGGAAAGCCTCCCTCATTCACCCGTCCTTCAGGAGTTTCTCTTTAGTGAGTCACTGGGTGACTTGGCCAACGTCTCCCTCAACCCTCCAATCCCCCCTCCCCCTTGCGACTCAGTGAGTCTCATGTCAAGGTGCCAACTACTTTTTTTCAATTTATTTAATAATGATGTTAGCTATGGATGTTTATAATTAAAACAGAATGGGAAAGAATTAGAAAACGTCTATGGGAACCTGTCGTTAGGTTTAAGCTGAAGGGATGCATGGCATGGACGCCTCTGTCTTTTGTCAGTTAAAACAAAAATGCTGGAAGCAAATTGACATCTTAGGCCCTTTTAACGTGCATTTAAATCTCAGAATCCTCTACTTTTGAAAGTCATGCGCGTGAAAAACCATACAAGTCTATGGAGATACAGCAAAAACGCATTGCACTCTGAGACACACACAAGTCCAATGCAAGTGCAATGCGTTTTTCACGCATCAATTGCCATAGAAAAGATAGAACTCAGTCCTGAGCCCTTTTCAGGCACGTTTTCAGTGCATGAAAAATGCATTGAAATTGCATTAGACTTGCAGTTTTTCACTGACCAAACCCTGATCTCACTTTGATCAGACTCTGATGTGATATGCAACACAAGTATGAAAGAGGCCTAAGGGTTGCGACGGTGAATTTGCAACCTCTTTGAGACATTTGCCAACCTACTCCACTTTTCGTTTTAGCATGCTTATACCTGCTTATTTATCAAGAGCATCCATATGTGTAAGACAGATGAAGTGCAAATTTTCAGAAATATGCAAAGATAGGCACACATTCACCCCAGCCCCCTCCTGGCATAGAAAATACTTAGTTATAATATAATTAGTTGTATGTAAATTTTAGTTTTTTTTTTAAAAAAGTCTTAAATCCACTTCAGATATTATGGTAAATCCTTATACAGGCAGTCCCCGGGTTACATACAAGATAGGGTCTGTAGGTTTGTTCTTAAGTTGAATTTGTATGTAAGTCAGAACTGTATACTTTATCATTGTAACCCCAGCCAAATTTTTTTTGGTCTCGGTGACAATTGTATTTTAAAAATGTTTGATTGTCATTAGAAACATGATTAACAATAAAGCTTCATTGTAGACACCAGTGTAGACACATACATACATTGTGTATACAGTATGCTGTTGTCTCAGTGAATAGCCACATGCACGCTCCAGCGTGGAGAAATGTATTGAGAACATGTGAATTGTCTTCAGAACTGTAAGATTATTTTTTACTGTGTTTGTGAACAACAAATAGATATTAAGCATTTTTATAAAACTTAAAAAGAGTCTGTGCTGGTGGATACAAATATTAGACATTTGCATAGGAATAGTATTCTTTAACCCTTAAAGGACTCAGCCCTTTTTGGTTTTTGCGCTTCCATTTTTTACTCCCCTCATTCCTAAAGCAATAACTTATTTATTTTTACGTTTACAGAGATGTGTGAGGGTTTGTTATCTGCAGGAAAAATTGTATTTTTTAGTGGTGCCATTTAATATTCCATGCAATGTACAGGAAAGCTGGGAAAAAATTCCAAGTGCAGTGAAATTGACAAAAAAAATTTGAGGCGTTTTCTTGTAGGCTCTGTTTTTACAGGTTTTATTCTGTGCTCCAAATGACACTTTCTCTTTATTCTTTGGGTCACAGGGATACTAAATTGCTATAGGTTTTATTCGGTTTTAACCTGTTGGCGCTCAGCGTTCGATATATTAGACGCAGTGCTGAGCCATAACCGGCACCCCTGAGCCAAACCGGCATTGGGACACACGGGGTGCCGGTTATAACTTGCCTTTGGGGGGTCTTTCCCCCACAATCAGAAGTACATCAGTATTGCAGAGTATTATCATGAACAAGCAATAAGATGATTGCGTATTCCATGTCCCATGGTGGAAATAGTCCATGGTGGAATAGCCCATAATCCCCATAACATATAAAGAAACATATAACTCTAAAAAAAAGTCTAAATCAAAACACAAGCCCCACATATATAGTATCACCACGTCCATAACAACCCGTAGAATAAAAGTAAACAATTATTGAACCCGCACGTTTTTAAAAAAAACTGTTACAAACTCGATAAAAATTACAATTTTCACCTATTGAATCCCACAAAGAATGCAATAAAAAGTGATCAAAAAAACATGAAATGCAGAATGATACTAGTGCAAAGTACAACATGTCCCGCAAAAAACAAGCCATCAACCAGCTCTGTAGCCAAATAAGTAAAAATGTTATGTCACTTGGAAGACGGCAATGCAAAAATGATAGATTTTTCCACACATTAGGTTTTATTTGGCAAATCTAGTAAGATGTACGAAAAAATATTCATGTCTGCTATCCCCGTAATCGTATCGACCCATAGAATAAAGATAACATGATTATTAGGCTATACGGTGAACACCAAAAAAAAAAAAAGTAAAAAATCCAGTACAGAATTGATGCTTTTCTACTCCTGCCCTCAAAAAAAAATTCCTAAATTTTCAACAATAGGGGATACCAACCCCAAAATGGTAACACTGGAAAAAGCATCTCATCCCGCAAAAACAATGCCGTCACATGGCCCCAATAACGAAAACCCGAAAATTTTATAGCCTACAAAAGTGGCCAAAGAGGAAACTAAAATTCTGGCAGCTGCAGGACGCTCCTTCCCTTCTGCGCCCCGCTGTGCCCCCATAAAACAAGTCACGTCCACATGTGGGGGGTCTCTGTACTCGGGAGAAGTCACGGCCACATGTGGGGAGTCTCTGTACTCGGGAGAAATTGCATAACAAATTGTAAGATGAGTTTTCTCTTTTTATCTTTTGGAAATGTGTAAATTTTAGGGCTAAATGAACGTATAAGCAACACAATTTGACCATTCAAAATTTCACCTCCATTTTGATGTAATTACTATGAAGATCTCAAGGGGTTAACAATCTTCCTAAAAGCTGTTTCTGATAGTTTAGTTTGAGGGGTGCAGATATGAAAATGGGTTGGTTATATAGGGGGGGGGGGATTGATGTTAAATAAGTAAAATTTCATTCAAAACTGTATTTATCCCCAAAATGGTCAATTCTGAAAATACGGAAAACCGATATTTGATTTGTAAGCCGTGTGACATCAAAATAAATTATCCAGACATTTAAAAAATGATGAAAATGTAAAGTAGACATATGGGAAATGTTATTCAGCAATTTATTTAGCTGGTAAATCTAACTGCCTGAAAACGCAATGATTTAGAGTTTCGAAAAATGGCAACTTTTTAAAAAAATTCATAATTTTTTCTTTTTTTGTAAATAAACGCAAAACTCAAATTTTTTAAATTCAAACTTAAAATTAAGTAAAACATGTGAGGAAAAAACAATCTCAGAATCACTTTGATAAGTAACAGTGTTCAAAAGTTATAAAAACCGTATAAAGTGACACAAGTCAGAATCCATAAAATGGGACTGAGCCTTCAGCTGTAAAATGGCTGTGTCCTTAAGGAGTTAATACATTTTAAAAAATTTTAATCTTTTGTACATAAAAAAATATTTTATATTTTGACTAATTCTGTGGCCAATAGCTTTTTCACACTTTGGAGTACAGACCTATGTATGGTGTTACTTATATATCAATTTGGGACCTATATGACTGTTTAATCATTTTTTATCCAAATACTCATGGATGGAAAAATGGAAAAAGTGGCAAATCGGACATTTGGGAGCTATTTTCAGTTACGGTGTCCACAGACGACAATAATCTTTTTAATATTTTGTTAGAACAGGCATTTTGGGACGTGGCAATACCTATCATAATTTTAACTGTTTATTTTTATATGTGATCTGGGGAAAGGGTGTGATTTAAACTTTTTTTTTTTTTACCATTATTTCAGACCCTCCAGGGTACTTAAAACCTGCATGGTCTAATTGCTATATACTGCAATACTACTATAACCCCAGACAGAATCTTTTTGATCTCTGTGACAATTGGACCAGGATTAACAATAAATCTTAACTGAAGGCATAACTGTTACAGCTGTTTATTGTAGCCTGAGGCTTAAGTACAGTAAATTACCAACATCCAGAGGTCCGTTTGTAAGTTGGGTGTTCTTAAGTCAGGGACCGCCTGTATAGGATAATTGGGGTCCATCTTATGGGGGTGTTTGCCTTTCACTGGATCAACACTGTAGAAATGTAGGATGGACTTGAGTCTACTTTCAACATTACTGTGTAACTATGGAGTATCATGGAACCCTACATTACCTAAATTTGGTTTCTTAAAAATCTGCAGGGGTCTAAAAACCAGCCACAAATTGAACAACAAGTTATTAATTTCGATGAGGGAGGATAATTGGCTCTGACTATGTATCCCCCAACCATATTCCCTGCCAGAGAAGTTTTGCAGACCCTCTACACAACCACATGTGGGCATATTATTTCCACAAAGATCAAGGGGAGACTTTATTAACTTTAAAATTATTTATAAAATTCTATTTATTAATAGTAAGTCTTATTATAGAAAATTAACTCCTCCATATCCATACTTAACAATTACCTTTACTGCTTAAAAGGAACTTGTCACCACATTTGCACTTATACAGCTAGTTACATGCTCCTATGGGCCCTATTAAGTAACTGATACCCTTCTTTTAGCTAAATATTGTTTCCTTCACATCCCCATAAATCAATTTTATCTTATATTACCTATAACAGTACAGTTTGCTAATGTTAGGAGGTTAAAGGACATGAGATGATGTCACTCTGGTCACATGACATGAATGTAAAGCAGAACTGTCAGTCAAAATAAAGGGGCGTGGTTCACTGGCAGCCCAGGAGAGGGAAGAGTCAGCAGACATGAGTCAGGAAAGCTAATTTGCATATCAGACAAATACCTGTAATTAAGGTACAGTGTCTCACTGGCAGCTAATTTTAGGTGATAGGGGGAGTACTTGTAACTCTTTATCAGCAGGCTGTCGCAGGTGTCCCTGCGATCCATGCCTCGGACCACAGGCACACCTGTGCATCTCCCCATGGCAGGTTGACCGCATCGCTGATTGGCACTGGTAATTCCTGCTTTCCTATAAAGACCGGCGGCTCCCTTCACTTCCCGCCGGATCTTTGCCCTAGAGAAAGCTTCCCAGTGAGTTCCTGTGACGTTCCTTGTTCCCGTTCACTGCCTCTGCGATGACCTCTTGTTGTGACTTTGAACCTGACCTCTGCACCTCTGCCACCTGCCCTGACTTTCTGCCTGTGCCTGTCCTCGAGCCTGGACTCCGACTCTGTACCACGACCTTGGCTCCCACCGTGGGCTAATCGCGTCTGTGGAACGACCTGGTGGCACCCCGCTGGAACAAGACCATCCCGCTTTGCAACGAGCTCTGGTGAAGACCAAGTGCCACTTAGACTCCGGTCCAAGGTGTCGGCTAGTACCATCTCCCGCTGTGGTTCAGGGGGTCCACTGACACCGAACCCTGACACATGCATTGTTAGGCAGGGTGGTAAAATTCTGGTGACAGTTCTTTTTTGAAATACCTATTTAGTAAAGATAATCAGGAAACCCTCTTAGTAATGTGGTTGTTCGCTAAAAATACAGTTAAATGTCAGAGGACTCTCATAATGTATCATTAATTACAACTCTCCCCTCTCTTGCTCACCTAACTTCCTGGGAAAGGCTGTTCATCTGTTAGAGGATCACTCCTCCAACCAGGGTTTGGCTGAAAGGTCTCCCAGAAGTGGACCAAGAGCATTGGTAATAAAAGAGGGAGCAGTATATAAACATTTATTATTATGCTTGCCCCCCTGTAGAGTCCCCTACAGGAACACACCTTCAATAGAGGATTTGAATGTAGTAGAGAATATCTACAAAGAGAGTCTCTTGCACTGGAAGATCCGAAGAGCTTTGCATGAGGCCCTTGCTTTCCCCCATATGGTTCCCCGTATGGACATCTCCCTTCTATCATCTTTCAGTTGTTAATTAGCAGTTATCATTAATAAATATGAATGGGGCTGCTACACTAATTCTGCTGTTAAAAATAAAAGAATGGCATGATGTAATCTAGATGACACAGAAGCAAACTGCTATGAAATAACCTCTGTGGGCCCAGGTTTTGTTTCATGGGACCCTTCTACGGGTAGATATTGTGTAAAGAGAACCCTTTAATGAACACGGGGACATTGTATGTAATACATGTTTTTAAAACAACGTTTTCCTTTTTTAGTAGCAGCCATTTACTAGCATTCGTGTTCTATCATTTCCATGATCGTGTCTTCGGCAAGCTGTGCACTTACTTGTTAATTTATTAATGCTTCCCACATGGCTACTACTGTATTATTTATCAGACCATAGATCCTGCCACTTGATATGCCTTATGCTTTTTCATTTCTCCCCCTGCTGAATGGAGAAGGAACCCATCTGATACACAGCTGTGGCTTTTGTGTGGGGAAACGCACAACCCTCCCCAATGTAAGGTTTTTAAGAATATTACAAAGTAGACCCATAGCAAATACCAGTCAGAAAGCAAACAGTGTAATTTACCCAGACTGCAGCTGCTCTGTTATAAAATTGGGTGGATTAATGGTACATTCCATTAATATGTACAAGCAGTGGGTAGGCTGATAGTTGTCATAGACTTTCCTACCTCCTTGTACATGGTGAATACATGGTAAACAGGTCTCATCCATAAGTAGCTGTGCTGCAATGTATGGTGCTGGTCTAACCAGTTACCTCTACAGAAGGCCTGTGGTAAAGCCAAACATTGTTCCTGTTTCTCATGCCACCTTGTAAAGAATCGAGAGGTGTCAGCAAGACCTTCATGTTCTGACTTGTGTCATTTTACTATTATGAGTAATGCTAATGTTATGAGTAGGCATAGACTTCCTAGGAATTTTGTGGCATCTCATGTACATTCCTAATGACTGAACCTTTATATCAGTGATGGCAAACCTTTTACAAACCAGAACCAAAATCCACTTATTTACCGTGAAGTGCCAGCATGGAATTTTATACAGTAACTTATTTCTACCTGTTTTTCCACATCTTTCTATTGTATCGGCCCCCTGAGGCAACCAATACAGTTGACAGAAGGAGGGCAAATTCAAACTTCTGTAGCTTCTCTCCAGGGTCTCTATGTACAGGAAGAATGGTGGGTCCAGGAGGATGACTTCCAAAGACAATGCAGTTCTGTCAACACCTTCTCACTTTTCCGGCAGTTCCAAATAGCCAATGAATTGTCGAAACTCTTAAGTTGCCTGGGACTGCAGGAAGATTTGGTGGATTTAGTCATATTTGGTGAACTCTGTCCTTGGACAATGGCCTGAGTGCCCGCAGAAAAGGCCCTGAGTGCCACCTCTGGCACCCGTGCCATAGGTTCGCCACCACTGCTTTATATGATCTGTGACATGACACAACATCCTTTTTACTACATCCATGACGTATCCATATGGTGTTGCTTTATATGCCTCCTCTGTTGATGATTACTCACTAACGGATTACCATCACTCCTTAAAGGGAACCTACCACCACGAATCTACCTATAAAGGTAGATCGGGTGGTAGGTGGATCAATAGGACGTGAGGATAGCCCTTTTAAGGGCTAATCCTCACGTCCCCGCACTGTTTTGTGAACTTATATTAAAGGTTTCTGCTAATTTTGTTATGTGGCTACTGGGGCGTGGAGTAGCCGCAGCTGTGGCTACACGGCGTGGCTACTCCACGCCCCAGTTGCCACTTTACCCCTCCTACCCACAATCTTCGGCGCGCAGCTCCTTGCAGCTGCGCGCCCTCGTCTGACGAACCTGCCATCTGCGAATGCGCAGAACAGCAGGCCCGCGCCTGTGCGGTCACTGCTCCGAAACAGGCGCGGGCCTGATCGCCGGACGAGGGCGCGCAGCTGCAAGGAGCTGCACACCGAAGATTGTGGGTAAGAGGGGTAAAGTGGCTACTGGGGCGTGGAGTAGCCGCGCCGTGTAGCCACAGCTGCGGCTACTCCACGCCCCAGTAGCCGCATAACAAAATTAGCATAAACTTTTAATATAAGTTCACAAAACAGTGCGGGGACGTGAGGATTAGCCCTTAAAAGGGCTATCCTCACGTCCTATTGATCCACCTACCACCTGATCTACCTTTATAGGTAGATTTGTGGTGGTAGGTCCCCTTTAAATATGTATAACCTTTTCTCATTTACACAATGCACTTAAATCAGTGGTTCTCAACCTGTGGGTTGCGATCCCTTTTGGGGTCAAGCAACTGTCTCACAGGGGTCGCCTAAAACCATCGGAATTATGTATTCTGGTGGTCCTAGGGACCAAGACACTGCTTAACAATCAGTCTTGGTCCACTTCTTGACCATTCTCTCCTGTAACTAAATAATCAAATGTACATGTGCTTTTAAAGGGAACCTGTCACCACATTTTCACAAAGCCCGTTAGATACAGGTTCCCAAAGAGCCCTTAACTAGGTGACACCCTTCTTTTAGCTAGGTTACATCCCCATAAATTAACTTTATCTAATATTATCTGGCATTAGAGGGGGCGTATCATGCACGGCCTGCACCTCCCATCTAGTCCCTATGTCTCTTCTCAGGATGTCATGTGACCAGGGTGATATCATTCAAGGCCCTTTACCCAGTTACGTTTGCAACGTCTTCCCTGTGTATGTATCTGATAACATGAAATAACAGCAGCTGCCATGGAGGATGAGAAGGAGTAGAAATCCATAGAGGCTGCTGTGATTTCATGTTATCAGATACATACATAGGGTAGACATTGCAAATGTAACTGGGTAAAAGGTAAAGATGATGTTATATGACATGAAGTGCCTAATGATGTAAAAGAGCTCTATCTCCATGTCCTAGCAGTGAGACCTGTCAATCATGAACAAGGAGGCAGTTAACACTGCAAATACCAGACCACATTAATATCATTGAACTCACATCAGGTTTATAAACAGTTTTTTTTTTTTTTTTTTAACATCGCAGCCATGAAAGGAGCCGTTTATGGATAAGGACAGTGCTTTTTAATTATAGTTAATTAACTATTTATTTTGGGTGGGTCCATTTGCAGAGAGCTGCAGAACAGCAAAGAGGCTGTTAGAGTGCAAGCAGGTAAGTACTTTGTACCGATGGCCACTGCATAACTCCCAACTTTTGGGCTACAGAAAGAGGGACCCCATTGTCCCACCCACAAACATACTATAATATTGAGCTTAAAGAGGACAGGACCTGTAAAAACGGCAGGAGCTGCTTACTAAATAGATGCAGCAGTGTTACACTGCTAGTGTTATCGGAAATCTCTGACAACGCTAGCAGACACTGCCGCGATGTACACTAGTGTATACACTATTCATGAGGGGGCGGGATAGCGGTCCGGCGTTTCTATCGTACATCACAGCAGTGTCTGCTAGCGTTATTGGAGGTTTCCGATAACGCTATCATTGTAACACTGCTGTCCTCCATCTCGCCACACATAGTAGCCTCCGGTACTTTATCTCTTGACCTCCACCATCCCTCGCATCATTCCCTATTACAGACTGGGGTAATATTCAACCAGAAGTCTGCAACATAAGTCACTTAGCAGAAGGAGGGCCTATACAACTTCTCAATACATAGCTAAGAGCACAGCAGTGTGAGGACACTCACCCAGCACTGCAGCTCTGTATGGTCAAACTGCTGACAGATTCCCTTGAACTCACAGCAAACTCACACGAAGGGCTTATCAGACAGATGTGTCCATTGCGCATCCCCAAAAAACGCAGATGTGCGATATTCGTATACAGTCAATATTGTATGCAAATCCGTTTTATTTACATCCTTGCGTGGGGTTTTTTTGCAGATCCACTGACTTATGTGGAGTTCTATAGTCTGCAAAAAAAATTGTGATTGCTACAACTTTTTCTCACACCATAAAAAAAAATTGCACACCTGTGCGGCAGTATGCTATCTGCAAAAAAGAAAAACGGATTGCATACTGATATCAAACACGCCCATTTGCATGAACCCGAATTGACAATCTTCTATCATAATACCCAGAAGACAGTTACAAGAATTCAGGAAAATAGACGTCAGGCATGAGCAGCATCAGTCTCCTGTCCCTTATAATTGGACACAAGTCCTGAATTCTGTAATACAAGAAAACCTGCATAAACGCATCAAGCCAAACACAGACAGTGCCGGATCACAAGAAACCCTCCGCACAGAGCCGCATCACGTGTTAACAAGAAACCCTCCGCACAGAGCCGTATCACGTGTTAACAAGAAACCCTCCGCGCAGCTCTGCACTATACACATCCTGCCGGCATCTCCACAGTAGAGAGAGAAGCCTGACTCCTCCCACGCCTGGAACTAGTCATGTGGTCATGACATCATCAAAGGTCCTTGAGCTCAATAACTTCTATCTTCTGACGACACTAAAGGTCCTTGATCCGTGCAGAATCTGCAAGTTGAGATGATTCACGAGGTTTTCTTTTGATGTCACCTCATCAGTGGCCTAAAGAGCAGGTAATAGGAGCAGTGCGCACTGTGAGCCGCATGGAGGGCACAACCATACAGCACATGCACGAGGGGTAAACACTAACAAAAAGGCTGGATTTTCTTGCATGTGACTGATCACATGGATGTGACGTCATGAAGGTCCTTTTCTCCTACCACTATTACCTTCCAGTTGATGTCATCATAGTCCTTGTGAGGTCATGATCTCCCAATAAATAAATAAATGCTGTATGACAGCATAGGTATTACATTACAGTTGTTATAGCTTACACTAGTAGAATACTTTGTGCTGTAGCTATATATTTATGTCTGTAATAAGTGTAAGAGCTTCCTTATGTCGCCCCACACTTATTTCTAGGAGGGGAGGCAGATAACAGCGGGAAAAACTCACCTTACAGTCACTACTATCACCAGCTGTGGTTGTGTATGAATAAGGCCCAGTTCACACCTGTATCCGGCTTTTCATTACACTGTCCATTTGAGTAGAGCATAACAGAAATTAAAATCGAAACCGAACATTTAGTTCCCCATTGACTTCAATGTACGTATACTTGCCTTCATTTACGCTTCCGTTATTAATAGCGTGAAAAGAATGTGGCCACTGTGCTATTTATTTTTGGTGGAGCGGTTAACGTTTCTTGATGAATGCAGTTACCAAGCGAGCCGGGGCCGGGTTCAGGCATGGCGTTTTCACAATTCTATTCACAATTCCAAGGCTCCGGTCATGATCATATGATAAGTTAACATTGCGTTACCATCGCAATGTGATCATGACTGTAGCACCAATAATATGCTGCTATGTTCTGCTACACTAAAAGCTTAATATGACTTTTGTCCCTGCCTTAGAGGATTTGCAAATGATGGCCATGAACTGTACTGGTAAATCCTGAGCAATATATTGTAGTCACAGAAACCTTGTCTCCACACCGTGCCTTAGTTTTCTTACTGTCGCTTATCATCTGCAGCACTGGAGTCCTCTCATTGATGTCCTCTAGTCCCTGATTGCCAGCTCCTCAGCCCCTCCGCTGCTAATTGACCTATTCTCCTTGAGACAGATTCTATTTAAGCCTTCACTTCAGAATCTGCATCCATTTAGCATAGAAGTGCTGTGAAATGCGTCTCTCACTGTAGAGGCCCTGTCCTCACTTGTTTGATTTAAGAGGAACACAGCATAATACACAGTGGTGGTGCTGCTGGACATACAACTTACGAAAGCTTTCCCCACACTTTACTACTGTCACTAGGATGATCATTGGGATGTCAACTAACGAGGAAATTAGAAATCTTCAAATCGGAGAACCCCAGATTGCTGCCCCAGATTCCGAATGACCACCGGTGGTGGAAAGCAGGACGGCATACTATCTTATTGCTGAAAGATCTGATTAAATTAAAAAAGAGAATCAACACGTTTTGGAATGCATCTAAACGCATGTGTCATGTTACCATGTGTATGGCAGCTTTAAAGCTTTTTCTTCATTGCTGGAAGTGTAAGCAGCTGTGCTAACATTTTCGTACCTACTTACACTGCCAGCAGTGAAGATAAATGCTTTTAAACGTGCCTAACACGTTGTAACATGAAAAACGCATACAATCAGACGCATCCCCAAACGGCATGTATGAACACACTCTGAGGAATGGTGCTGACTGTGCCCCCTTTTTTTTTTTTTTACTTACAAGTAGCATTAAAAAGTACTGAGGAAAAAGATGGGGGAAAGGTCCAGTTCGTATCCAAAACACACATTCATCACTTTAACCCCTTAATGAAAAGGCTTTAATTACTAGCCATTTTTAACAAATAGTGATTTAAGGGCAATAACTTTTTTTTGTGACACATAGGGCGAGTCAAAAGTCAAATGTTTAAATAGGCTTTTTTTGGTAATGTATCACACTTTTTTTAAATATATAAATTAACTCATAATAAGTCTTATAAATTTCCTAGTGTGCGATGGTCATTTTGATATATAAAATGTATATACAGTGGGTACGGAACGTGTTCAGACCTTTAAGTTTTTCACTCTTTGTCTCATTGCAGCCAATTGGTAAGATCAAAAAAGTTCTTTATTTTGGTCATTAATGTACACTCTGTTCCCATCTTGACAGAAAAAAACTGAATTCTGGGTGCTTTTGAATATTTATTAAACAAGGAAAACTGAAATATCACATAAGTATTCAGCCCCTTTGCTCAGTATTAAGTAGAAGCAACCTTTGAGCTGGTACAGGCATGAGTCTTCTTGTGAATGATTTAACAAGTTCTTCTTGGATTTGGGGATCCTCTACTAATTTTCCTTGCAAATCCTCTCCGCTTACCTCATGTTAGATGGTGAATGTTGGTGGAGGCCAATTTCCAAATCTCTTCAGAGATGTGCAACATCCCCCACCGGGGCCTAGCCCTTGAGGTGAGGCCTGGAGACAGCCGGGGCCCGCAGTACCGGAGTGGCTGGCGGTTGCGGCCTAAGCACGCTTGTGTCACGGTGCTTGGTACGGGGGAACCGGAGGGCTGTCCTACAGCCTGGCAGGTCTCCAGCAGGGTGGTGTTGGCAAGAAATGATGAGGGAGCGGCTGCTATAGCGGATCTCCCTGGGGCAACCCCTTAATGTCCCGAGTGTGAGTCTCTGTGTGGTGGACAGGGTGCCGGTGATGATGGGAGTTGTAGTAGCAGGGACCAGACGAAGGCAGAGGTTGAAGAAAACAACTTACAGTTCTTTATTGGAACCACAGAAACTTCAGCAAACGTGCCTTTAACAGGTAGATGGAGTACTGGAGAGGTATTTGGAGGGAGCCGCAGGATGTAGGTCACCAGCCTGGATGTAAGGGCAGGCTGGGAGGCAGCTGTGTCCTTAGAGGAGGCTTCAGCTCGGTCCTGGATCTCTTCAGGTATCACCCTTGAAGGTAGGATGATACCCCTTTCCTCACTACACTAACTCTAGTCTTATTGTTCCACTTCAGGCAGGGGCTAGGCTCTTCCTGCACTGGTCTGGTGTGCTAGAGACTCTGAGCTACTGCTCAGCTAACTACTCTCTGCTTGCGTCCTGCAGACCCAGAGGGCCTGACTAGGACCGGTCTATTCTCCCTTCTGGGAGAGACTGCTCTCTTCTCTCTCTGGGGAGAGACTTCTCTAGAACACTCCTGGCCAGAGGTTTTATTACCTTCCCTTGGTCAGGTGGTGGCTGCTCCTCCAATCACCTCTCAGTGCACAGAGACAGGATGTAACACAGACATTGGTTGACATAATTACATCACCAATTAACATCTGCCTTGCCAGGCAGGATAAACCACTGCAATTTCCCCTTGATCCTATCAGGACCATGTAGTGTAATGGTATTACATGCAGGTGGGACGTATTCGCAAACCCTCTCTCGCCATTGCATCGGCGAGGGTGTTGCATACCCCGGGGGCAATTGAAAGAGCCGCCCTCGGCTCGACTACAGATGTATTGTGGCACAGAGGGGGCTAAGGGCACTTCTGGGAAGTGCAGGCTATGTGAGGTGTAGGGACAAACCGCCCATGGTCCTGGAGACAGGCACCTGGGTTGGTGTCGGACTAAGACAAAAATATGTAAGAGCTGTATGACAGTTGGTCGCTGACGCCATTAAACCGAACTGTACAGTAGGAAAGGTGTGGTGTCATGTCCTGTAATCCACTCCTTGCACCAAGGCCTGTATATTTGTTTGATCAACGCTTCTTCCCTGGCGGCAATTATATGGTGTCTATCTGCATTGCATGAGCATATGCGACACGAGTACCTCCTGACTGACAACCTTACCCATGTATGAGTGGCATCCAGGTGCTATCTGTGTAACACCCCCGGTCCCCTAAAGACCCGCAGTTTACGGACTACCCCCATGTGCAAACCTCAGTTTGAGGGATCAGGTAGCGGTCAGTGTTTTACATAGAAAGACGGTCCGACACAGCCACACTACAACCTGAAAAGCCTATGAAAGGGTTAATGCAGACTACTGGCATATATGACAGTGTGCAACAGGTTAGCAAAATCACATTGGCTTAGCAGCCCAATGGGTACACATCTTATAACATAACGTTACAGATAGATAGGCTACTCAGAGTAGCACGGTAGCAAATGTCTCTTTTCCTGAAAAGGAAAGGCATAAAAAGTGCAAACAGAATGTCCATACCTAGAAAGGAAGGCATTAAGTGCAAAATAATAGTCAATAGCAATAGCAACTTTTCCCTGGAGTATCTGGCAAAAAGTCTCTCAGAAGGTCTCTACTGACAAAGTCCATCTTCTGGGTACAGCCCTTGATGTGGGGGAAAAGTGCAATGAAGAGGCAAAGGGTCTCCTCTATTTGGAGAGGGACAGAGTCCTTTGAAGAAACTCTCTGCTGTGGCAGAGGAAGGGTGCTATCATAGCACATGACAGTGTATAATCTCTTGACTGAGATAAATAAGGGTAAGAGTCTCAGGAAAGTCTCTGGCTCTATAGGGTAAGGACAGAAATATACAATATGTACATAGTACAGTACCTGAAGCGGGCTTTCAGCCCATCAGGGATTAGTCAGTATCGCTGGGTTCAGCAAAGACAGGATCCAGCTCCTGCAGGGAATCCTGTGCATCCTCAGCGGGAGTAGGTACCGGCTGGGGACACCCGGTGGCAGCAGTGGGTACTGCAGGTGCAGCAACATCCTCCGGACCTTCAGGGGGAGGAGCGCTGTCGCCCGGGGTGTCGGCTGTTCCAGCCGGGGGCTCAACTGAGCCAGGGACCACAGAGGGGTCCAGGAAGAAATAAACAGAGTCCAGCGGCCGTGCCGCGGCTCCTTCCAGCTCCGGTTCTTCCGGGGCCGGGTCATCACCCCATTGGTAACCGGCAAGGGGAGATGCGGGCCTAGATGGAACCTCCGGACACGGTTCACTAGCCGGAATGTCTTCTCCCACAGAAGAGCCGCGGGACCTGGCAATGCTCCCGGCAGGGGAACCGGTGGGGGTGGCGCCCTGTATCATGCCCGGCCCATGGATGGCAATGGGACCCGTACTCACAATTACTGTGGATGGGGCATTCACGTGGGTCACCGCCCGGGGACTTGCAGCCGAGGAGGAAGAGGTGTTCGGAGACTCCGGCCACTCGTCGTCCTCATACCAGTCGTCCTGCGGGAAGTAGCGGTCCTCGTCGGAGTCGGGGATCCGGATCACGCCAGCCGCCCAAGGTCCTCGGGGCCCCTCTTGCAGGGAGAACTCAATACACTCGCCTGGCTTCAGGTTGTGCTGGCTCTCCGGCAGATCAGGCCTCTTGACGGACCGGCGGGGTATAAATACTTCCCGTCCGGTGTAGTCCTGGGTGGCGAAGCCATAGCCCTTCCGCTTGTCAAAGAACCGGACCATGCCGGTGGTGCGGTTCTTCTCGACCCAAGCTCCAGCTGTAGATCGACCGGCCATATACCGCTGGGCCTCCTCTCTGCGTCGCTGGTCCGCGACAGCGTCTCGGAGTCGCCGACGGGCGGCCTCACCTCGGCCTTGAGGCTGCAGAGGTTTCGGTGCTGGGGCTCGTGGCTCCGGTTCAGGCTCGGATCTCCTTGGACGACAGGTAGGTGCCGGAACAGGAGCAGGAACCACCGAAGGGTCAGGAACCACCACATCGGGGCTAGCAGGCCGCGCAGCCGGAGTAGTAGGCCCCGGAGCAGGTGGAGCGGCAACACGAGGCCCAGGCGTTGGCTCAGCAGGAGTCGGGGCCTCTCCACGTGGCGCCTCCACGTGGACCCGCGGTACCGGGATGGTAGCCGGGATAGGGACGAGGAACCGCCCGGGTGGGATTTGGTACTGCGTCACCGTTTGGTAGCATGTCCTGGTGACGAAGGCCCGAGTCAATCCTCGGTGCAGCCGATGTCCAGCGGAGGGTCTTCGGACAGGCTGCGCAGAGACCACCACCATAGTCTCTAGGACCTCGTAAAACTCCGGACGCTCCACAGGAGGGAGAGGCGGAGGACCCCACATGGCGTTGTCCTCTCTGTCCAAAGTCCACTCCAGTTCTGGCGCTTCTCTGAGGCAGGGCAGGAAGTCCGCCTCGAGCCAGTGGGAGGAGTCCGAGTCCTTCCCGCCAAGAGCTGTGGTGGGCTCTAATTTTTCCTGCGCCACAGGAGGCGGGGTTCGCGCGCTTCGCGCGGAGGTGGAGCTTGATTTGTCATCTGGGTTTCCCGCCAGTGAAGGTTTTGGCGGGCTGGAATTATTTGCTGCGCCACAGTTTCTGAGGAAAAAATCTTCGGGCGCGGCAGCGCCGGATGTAGCAGAGCTGGTACAGTTCTTGCCAGGATTAACCTCTGGAGTGCGGGAGTGGCGCTCGACCGCACGTGGCAGCAGTATAACACAGTTCATTCCAGAAACACACAAGTCCTTGGGCCTAAACCCGGATGGCAGCAGGGTTAGGCAGCACAGTCTTTTAATAAAGGAAAGTCTTTAATGCCGTAATAAGGCACAGAAGTCTATATCCTGTTCGTGACGCCACTTGCAACATCCCCCACCGGGGCCTAGCCCTTGAGGTGAGGCCTGGAGACAGCCGGGGCCCGCAGTACCGGAGTGGCTGGCGTTTGCGGCCTAAGCACGCTTGTGTCACGGTGCTTGGTACGGGGGAACCGGAGGGCTGTCCTACAGCCTGGCAGGTCTCCAGCAGGGTGGTGTTGGCAAGAAATGATGAGGGAGCGGCTGCTATAGCGGATCTCCCTGGGGCAACCCCTTAATGTCCCGAGTGTGAGTCTCTGTGTGGTGGACAGGGTGCCGGTGATGATGGGAGTTGTAGTAGCAGGGACCAGACGAAGGCAGAGGTTGAAGAAAACAACTTACAGTTCTTTATTGGAACCACAGAAACTTCAGCAAACGTGCCTTTAACAGGTAGATGGAGTACTGGAGAGGTATTTGGAGGGAGCCGCAGGATGTAGGTCACCAGCCTGGATGTAAGGGCAGGCTGGGAGGCAGCTGTGTCCTTAGAGGAGGCTTCAGCTCGGTCCTGGATCTCTTCAGGTATCACCCTTGAAGGTAGGATGATACCCCTTTCCTCACTACACTAACTCTAGTCTTATTGTTCCACTTCAGGCAGGGGCTAGGCTCTTCCTGCACTGGTCTGGTGTGCTAGAGACTCTGAGCTACTGCTCAGCTAACTACTCTCTGCTTGCGTCCTGCAGACCCAGAGGGCCTGACTAGGACCGGTCTATTCTCCCTTCTGGGAGAGACTGCTCTCTTCTCTCTCTGGGGAGAGACTTCTCTAGAACACTCCTGGCCAGAGGTTTTATTACCTTCCCTTGGTCAGGTGGTGGCTGCTCCTCCAATCACCTCTCAGTGCACAGAGACAGGATGTAACACAGACATTGGTTGACATAATTACATCACCAATTAACATCTGCCTTGCCAGGCAGGATTAACCACTGCAATTTCCCCTTGATCCTATCAGGACCATGTAGTGTAATGGTATTACATGCAGGTGGGACGTATTCGCAAACCCTCTCTCGCCATTGCATCGGCGAGGGTGTTGCAGATGCTTAATTGGGTTTAGCTCAGGGCTCTGTCTGGACCAGTCAAGAATGGTCACAGAGTTGTTCTGAAGCCTCTGCTTGGTTATTTTATCTGTGTGCTTAGGGCCATTGTTTTGTTGGAAGGTGAACTTTTGGCCCAGTCTGAGGTACAGAGCACTCTGGAAGAGGTTTTTATCCAGAATATCTCTGTACTTTGCTGCATTCATCTTTCCTTCAATTGCAACCAGTTGTCCTGTCCCTGCAGCTGAAAAACACCCCCATAGCATGATGCTGCCACCACCATGTGTCACTGTTGGGATTGTATTTGGCAGATAATGAGAATTGCATGTTTTTTCTACACATACCGCTTAGAATTAACCTAGCTGCTTGGTCTTCCAGCTCACTGCATATAGCTACTTCACTATGCAGTTAAGAAAGGAGAAGGCAGAGGTGCCAATAAAACACTTCTGCTTTCTCCTTGGGGTTTCTGGCTGTCTCTAACAGCTACATCTTTCAGCACTGTAGCAGTTTCTCCTCCTCCCATGCTGTTTGCATGGAGCAGGAGAAACTCCCTTAACACCGAAAGATGTTGCTGCAGACTAGAGCCCCGCACTAGCTGACTTCCATAGTCAGTGGGCAGTTGGCATTGATTTAATGTCAACCCTTGTGGATTCTTTTATTGATTTTCATCTATTGCATCATTCCCTGAACTAACCAAAACACAACCTACATCCAGAGAACAGCGTCCAACCCCCACCTGAATAACAGTTATATAGAAGTGATGTCACATGTGTAACTAATGAAGGTAACCACCAATTACGCACCTTGTTGAAACCTGTTCACCCTATCCGCACTTTCCTTTCATTCTTATTTTTTCCATACTCCAATGTTGATAAATAACATCCTATCAAAGGGTTTTCTGGAAAGAATATAACTAATTGTGTAAATGACTTCAAGTTTGGAGCAGGATCTGCTGCTTTTATTCTCCAAATAATGTTCCTTCTTAGAAACACTGCTTGTGCTGTAACTTTCCTTTAATTCCTGAACTACAATAATGTAAGATAGAATAGGATCGGCACTCAAAAGGAACTCCCAGGGTCTTTTCCAGATGATATCTTTATTGAAGTATAAAACACATAACATCCAACACAAGGTAAAGCAGTGGGGTCAACACGTTTCCAACATACTCATACTGATCATTGCCTTATAAGCCCAACACCTGTGTGTGATGTATGGAGGTGAAACCCCACCTCCACATGTCATATGAGCTATGGTGGGACAAGGGTGCGTTCCATTTGGGCGGACAAGGTAAGTATTCAAAAATTCCATCATTAGTTAAAAACACTAATACAAAAATAGCACTAGCAATGTCAAAGAAGTATGATTATACAATGGGACTAGCACACAATAACATAAACCTTAAGTACAAATTAATATAGATATAGCATTTAATTGTAGTCACTATCCAAAAATTAGCCTTACCCCAAATACCTTATAACATTATAATGACAAAACATTTTGATTGTCGACAAGATCGAAACTATGTCATTAAGTAACATTGTATGGAACCAACAGTGAAAAATCAGATATACATTAAACTATGTAGTGCCTGCGATCAGAAATCATATATAATAGTAAACGGGAATCTACTTGGGAAATCAAATATGTTTCTTGATTAAGTAACTTCCTTTTGATGTCACCTCCCCTAATCCAGGAGAAGTTACAAGTAGATTTCTTGTAAACCTCCCTAAATCGTCTTGATTTTGAAGAAATATTAACTGCATCATTAGTTATATCCGATAAGTGATGCCTGATTCTGACCTTGAGGTGCCCTGCCATGTGTCCTATGTATTGTTTGTTGCACTCCCCACAGTTGATCATGTAAATAGCATTGCATTTACATGACCATATTGTGACCAATTGTGTGTGACCACTTTTAAAACACATGACTAAGCCACGTACGTCTACTATTGTGACTGCTAAAAAGAGTAGGAGTACTCAAATAACTAAAAAAGTGGGGGCTTGCTTGGCAACACAAAAAACAGGCTGTTGGGAAAACCAGTGGACTTTTTAAAGTGCTTGTGTTGAACCGAGATATTCTTTTTTTTCTAACAATTGTATACTGTACTGAATTATTAATGTTATGTTCAGCTTTGTTCACAACCCTATTTTTATATCCTCTCTGATGTAAAGTGTACATGATGATATGCAGATGTTTCTTTAGCTTTATACTGTTATTTATTTTTCTTTTCATAGGTCCCCTCTAGTATGTTAAGGTGGAATAACAATGACAGTCACTCCTATTAGGCTTCCTTGTGGATATCCTGACCCAGCACATCTGCAGAATGAACATATCTGCTGTTTTTAATGCTCTGCTTGTATCTATACTGGCAGCAGTGTTGTGGAAATATGTCAAGTTATGGGAACAGTTTTCAATTATTGAGGAGGAGTTGGACCTCACACGCCAATCCCAAGAGTTTTCTCAGGTACGGATAGACTATCAGGCGGCCTTATATGCTCTTGTGGAAGATGGCACTAAGATGGTTTGTACGGGTAGGATGCATACCGATCGTGTGTGCAGATTTGAGTCACTTTGTTACTCTACGGAAGCAGAGGAGTTTGTCTTCTTTCAAAGCAACTCATCCTTTATGTTGCCAAGCTTGGGTTCTAGACGGTTCCAACCCGCTCTTCTAGACTTGTCTTCAGTAGATGACCACAACACACAATATTTTAATTTTGTTGAGCTTCCAGCTGCTGCACTAAAGTTTATGCCCAAGCCTGTCTTTGTACCAGATGTTGCCCTCATCATGAACAGGTTTAATCCAGATAACCTCATGCATGTGTTTCATGATGACCTCCTCCCAATATTCTACACCATGCAGCAGTTCCCAGACTTGGACCTGGAGTCCCGTCTATTCTTTATGGAGGGTTGGGGTGAGGGTTCTCATTTTGACCTGTACAAGCTTATGAGCAATAAGCAACCTCTCTTTAAAGAGCAGTTGAAAAATTTGGGTAGGTTACTTTGTTTCACCAAGTCTTATGTTGGTTTAACGAAAATCACAACATGGTATCAGTATGGTTTTGTCCAGCCACAGGGGCCAAAAGCAAATATATTAGTTTCTGGTAATGAAATAAGACACTTCACAAAATTTATATTGGGAAAACTGAACATTAGCTCTGATGATAGCACCTCTGATGACTATATAGTTCTTTTCAGCCGAACAATGGATCGACTTATTGTAAACGAGGCTGAATTGCTTCTGGCTCTTGCTCAGGAATTTCAGATGAAGACTATCACAGTCTCTTTAGAAGACCACACTTTTGTAGACATTGTACGCTTGGTCAGTAATGCTTCCATGCTTGTCAGTATGCATGGGGCACAGTTAGCCTTGTCTCTCTTTCTGCCAAAAGGGGCTGCTGTGGTAGAGCTTTTTCCTTATGGTGTAAACCCACATCACTACACACCATATAAAACTTTGGCGACGCTTCCAGGCATGGAGCTCCAGTATGTTGCTTGGCAAAATAAAGATGTGGCGAACACAATCGCATACCCTGAGAGGTCATGGGAGCAAGGTGGCATTATCCATCTAGATGCCAGTGAGCAAGAACGTATTATGAAAAGCAAGGAAGTGCCACGTCATCTTTGCTGCCGTAACCCAGAATGGCTTTTCCGTATCTATCAGGACACAAAAGTGGATGTATCATCTCTCATTCAAAGCATAAGAAGTGTTATTAAAACTAAACCTGGTTCTCGGAAGCAGAAGTGGGCAAATGGAATATATCCTGGGAAGGTAAGGGAATCCAGATGCCAGGCTTCTTCTTCTGAAGCAAGTGGAACAAAGCTATCTGTGTCTTGGCAGATTCCATGGAATCTCAAGTATTTGAAAGTAAGAGATGTGAAATATGAAGTATGGCTACAAGAGCAAGGAGAAAACACATATATGCCTTACATATTATCTTACCAGAACCACACGTTTTCTGAAAACATTAAACCGTCAACAACCTATTTGGTGTGGATCCGTTGCATATTTAATAAAACTCTACTTGGACCATTTGCAGACGTTTTGATGTGTAAAACATAACACAGGACTATCCAATATTTCTGTCTATCCACCACAATAGCAAAAAAAAAAGTTCAGTCTGGTGACTTTACCAACCTGCCATAATAATTGAAAGATATATAATGCTGTGGTAAGAAAATACCTGGATGGCCAGCAGCTATACCATAAATTAATATATTATTTTCTAGAGGCTACTTGTACAGTGTGTGTTGTTATGTGGATTATGAACTATGTTTCAGTATATATTTATTTTTAAGAAATAAAGAATGGACATTCATTGAAAGGGTATATTCACCTTTGGACATGATTACACATTTTCTATATTGTTCTGTAATCTTGTAGACATAATTGCTTTACTTCTCTTGCACTGAGGTACAGTATGTGTCAAAGAACAGTTTTACACTGACAATTATACTTGTTTCTGTTGTATTCAGTTATCAAATAAACCACTATCTGCTTAGTAGAGCTCCTATAAAGCATTGGGAGTTAAAGTTGTTGTCTTGGATTGGTTTAGGCTGATTATGGTCTCCTCTTACTATTCCGTCTTTACTGCCCTCTAAGCAAATCCCTGGTCATAGTAGCATCCAACTTCAGTCAGCGATTAGAACAGACAGTTCCTGTATAACCCACTATAAACATATAATCAAATAATTTCCTCTGATTCAGGGAGCAACCTTTTATATTCTTCTTATACTAAATTACTGTACATGTCAAGTATAAGGACGATACTCATATGTTGATCCAGCAAGAATATTGGGAGACCAACAGAAAAATTGAGACATGTGTAGTTCTTGCTATAATATATGCTTTCATTCATATTTAGCATATTGAAAGTAACACAATTAGTTTAACTAGAAACCTGCAAATATATTTCATATAAAAACCTGGAAAGCTGTATTCACAAAATGAACAGTGTTTTCTTAATACTAGAAGCCTGGTTTCAGATGGCTGTAATGACATTCTACTTGCTAAATAAGCTCTTGATATATATGCTGAGCGTATCCATAGACCATACTGGCAGATGGTGGCATCCTTTTTGCCTTCATCTGACCAGTATACGTTGGATCCTGCAGGAAACACAAGATGGAGAAATGTAGCAGGCCACATCTTTCCATCCTGCTTCCTAATATTGAGCAATGTACGGTATACCCTCAGTGGAGGCCATAATAACCTGTGTGGGACAGATGCAATAGAATAGATCCATCCCAGGCCTCTGCTGAGAATACACTTGTATAAGAACAGTAACATCACTGGGGAAACATCCTGAACATTGTCTCTCAATTTTAACTCATTCTCTCGCTTTTGGGTGGGGAGTGTCGACCAAGAAATACAGTGGGATACATCCTCATCTCTATTGTAAGGACATATCAGCAATCCACCCAACAGATCCTTTCAATGGAGGGCAAAACATGGTGTGAATGCAGTCAGTTCGGGGCCATGTCAATGAGGTTTTAGCTAAATTCAGATCACTATAGACCCTTGAAACTATACTATACCTTGTAACCTAACGTTTAACAAAATTTTTAAAATCAGAGAGAGGGTGATGGTAAACTTTGTAATATACTGTATTAACTATATTTCCGTGTCCTTATTTTTTCCTCTGCCTTTCTTTCTTATTTAAGCAGTTTGTGTAAATCAGCTTTCTGTCTTGTATCCACTGTTAGCTGAGAGATAAAGGGAAATGATAAAGTGTTTAATGACTTAAAGGAACACTCCACTTGCAGCTGCTTCATTGAATTATACCTGGTTCAGGTCCTGAGGGAAGACCATGGTTCTAGCATTGTTCTAAGAATACAGTAAAAATGAGTCATGATCCTATCTTCATGTCCTGCACCATGCATTATTTAATGAATTACCTTTGACTGGAGTGTTCCTTTAACTTTTTATAGACGTTTTATTTCCTCAGAGCTGAATCAACGAGGAAAATATCCTCTAGGTATGTAACAAGTTAATCACTATACTGCTCACTACAGGAGAAAGATGGAGCACAAAAAGGACACAAAGAAGCTGCTAAATGTAGTATATTCAAAAGGATGTATTGTCACTCACTGAATTAAATTCTGAAATTAGAATAATAAAAATTGCTTCAAAGGTTCAAGTTACACTTTTAAATTGGTTCATGCAGATGCTGAACTGTGACCAGGTTACAGCTTTCTAAATCAGGTATTACATTTTTATCAAGCTGCCATGTTACTTTCCTAATGAATAGGTTCATGTATATACATAGTGTATTTTTTGACAATATTTTGACAATTATTCTTGCTACTATGTGTATGTTATTTGTGATGTATTTGGTGTGAATTCATGGATTCATTTATTTATTATAAAAAATTTTAGACTTTAGTAGCAAAACATTGAAGACTGTGTGCAATATAAAATGTCTCTTGTGTTCATTTCTAGTGCTTTTTTTACTATGGTGATTGATGACCTTTACAAATAGAGGCTTTAGAAATAAATTGTAGTTGTTGACAGGAAGAGTGTCTGGCCATATTTATAAATATATGATGTAGTGCTACCTCTGTACCAGTCCCCTGTTTACCTCATACATTAATGGGGTATTCCCACAAAGACAAGTTTCTTATATGTACTCAGCATGACAAAATATCACATTCTCTAATTCACTGTTATTAACAAAAATGCAGCATTACTCAGATATGAGTCAAACCAGTCTCTATCACTCCTGCTGTACACTATTTCAGTTTCCCCTAGACACAACCCAGTAACTTCTGACTTAGGGTCTGACACCATCTTGGATTTTTGTGTGATTGTCCAGATAAGATTTCTGTCTATAGCTTCTCCCCCCTTCACGGAGCTCAAAGACACTGACTGATTATATCCTGTAAGCACATGGTGAGCAAAGAGAGCTGCAAACTACAAGCTACAAGGAGGTAAGTGATCCAGGGGAAGGGGGATGCAGGCACATATCTGTGAGATGGAGCAAATTCATAGTGAAATGATCTATCAGCCTCTGTGTAATCATCTCATGCATTTCAGATCTGTCTCATCTCTCTCTCTCTTACGTGTCAGTGTATTAGTACAATGCCAGAAGCCAGATGAAAGTGTATTTCACCTGTATCCTAGTAATGCAACCACATTGTCACCTTACAGAACTAGATGGATAATACAGTAATGTGTCTGCTTAGAGTGGCCCCGCCCATAGCCTGGGATTTTACACAGAGCAGACAGAAGAGTGATAGGATAAAACTGAGTAAACTGTAAATTAAGGGGTTAAAATTATCTTTATTGTGTTAACATCACTAGGGGGTTGAGATGTGAGAATTTTTTTTTCGTGGGAAAACCCCTTTTTGGATAAATGTTTTTTTGACTGAGATACAAAAAGAAAGTGCAAGGGTGGTCAGTACGGCAATACTACTTCTTTAGTAACTTCTCAGATATCCAGGTTGAATCCTGTTATTGTAAAAAATTTTACAAAGCGTTTCAGCTCTGCATACCTGATTCTTCGAAAAGCCTTTGGTAAGAGATATATTTGTAACTCCTTAGTTTTAGTGCAAGTCAGATTTAGTAAAGTTGGTGAAGAATGATTATGTCTGGCCACATAAATATTTATGCAAAAGGACTTTACCCCACCCATTAACATTTTAAAGGAAATAACCATTTGATTTGATGCATTATGAACTAAACATACCTTGATAATGCTGTAGCTACACTGATTCAGAAACATATCTTGTTTAATCTCTGAGCTGAGTGGTTTGCTGAAAAAACAATTATAACATTATGATAATGAAGCTCTGTCGCTCCTAAGCCTGCCCTGGCGCTTTTCCTCTTACATTAGTTATGCAATGCACCAGAGGCTGATGTAATCACTGTGTTGTCCCTGACCGACAGAATTAATCAATTGTTGTTCCATCCCCCAGCTGCTGTGTATGAGTGATCAAGCTCAGGTTGATTAATCGTGTCTGGACAGTGCAGACAGCTCCATGTAACATGCAGGCTGATGGCAATCCATCTTTCCCAAGATCCTGAATGTTATAATTGTTTTTTCCGCAAAACCACTCAACTCGGGAACTAAACAAGATATGTTTTTGCATCAGTGTAGCTACAGCATTCTCAAGGTATGTTTGGTTCATAATGCGTGAAATTATGGATTTCCTTTAATCATCAATTCATTTCTTTAATGTTTTATATAATTTTGTACATATACCGTATTTTTCAGACTATAAGATGCTTCTTACTGTGGGACGCACCCTACATTTAGGCTTCCAAAAAAGAAAAAATATATTTTACACCAAATAAAATATCCCTGTTGGTCGCACCAAAGCACAGCACACACAGCTCTGCTCCATCCATACATTTGCACACACAGCTCTGCATCATCCATACAGTTACATAGCTCTGCTACAGCCATACTTTTACACACACAGATCTGCTTCATCCATACAGTTACACAGTTCTGCTCCATCCATACATTTACAGACACAGCTCTGCTACATTCATACATTTACACACACACACACAGCTCTGCTTCATTCATACATTTACCCATACACAGCTCTGCTTCATCCATACATTTACACAGACACAGCTCTGCTACATCCATACATTTACACAGACACAGCTCTGGGGAGGATCCAGACAAGTAGCTTCAGAACAGAAAATGCCATAACTCTGGAGAGAAAAGGGTGAGCAGCAAAATATGGGCATCTTCCCATATTTTAAAAGGGGACATTTTGTAAAAATCATAATGAAATCAGAGTTACACTTTAAATGATATACAGAGATAAATAATTCTTATTTTGTAATGTGCTGCTGAGCTGGAAGTACTAAATATTACAGTACAATGTGCCTTCTGGGCAGCATCAGTAAGACAATATAATTTCCAAGCAGTACCAGACATCAAAATTCAACATGTAACAGTTACCCAGCAGTACTAGGCACTATAGAACGCCTCCCCAGCAGTACCAGACACCACCAAACACTTGGATTATTGACCGATTGAAAGCGAACACTGACGGACGAAATTAAGGGCAAAATGATCAGTGACGTCAATGCAAAATTACTGCCGACACCCTCTGCACTCTTTTGGGGGGTTTCTAAATGTATCAGGGTATAACAGAACAGCTTCTGTCGTAATCTATGGAATTATTTGATGTCAGTGTAAAAAGAGTGCACTCTTTGATGTTATAGTGGGATCTTGGCCCTCAGCTCGGTCCTTTCGAGCTGGCACAGACGTTACCTTGTCATGCTGCGTTCCCGCTTTGCTTATTTGGTGAAGTGGCCTATGTAAGTGCCCATGAAGAGTGAAGCGATTCTAAGAGCGGCGGCTGTATCATACTAAAACACAGCATTGTTTGAAGGCCAAACCACGCTCCCTATGCATATTTAAGCATGGCACAACGTTCTACAACACTCCACAGGCTCTCAGCAGCCAGGAAATACCTGTTTTTTATTATCGTGACTCGTGTTGAATCGGGACGAACCAGATTTTAACAAATTCGCCCATTTCTAATACTTACCTACTCTCCTCTTCATCCCGATACCGGAGCTGGTTTTCTTTAATCTTGACACACTGGGATGACCTGAAAAAAAAAGACTTATAAAAAGCAGATGTGAGCATGGGGCTGCTAATTATTCACACCTTCTGCATGACGCCAGAGGCATGAATAATTGGCAGCCCAAAGCTCCCGACACCACATCCCAGGACTCAGGCCTGCTTTTTATAAGACTTTTTTTTTTTTTTAGGCGATCCCGAAATCAGGATGAAGAGGACAATAGCTGAGTATGTTTAGCTTAATTTTACAGTAATGTAGTGGTAGATATTCTTTAAGATGGTTATAATTCAGTGTTGGCATTCTAGGGGATAGGATTAGGAAATGCTTACATTCTGCTTCTCTCCCTTCCTTCTCTGATACAAAAATCTAAAGTTATGCCTTACCTCATACCTATACCGCCCCTACTGGTAGCGGTACTTAAACTTTCCCCACCCCTCTCACACTGGCATCAGTAAGTGACCCCTTACAGACCTCCACTGGCAGTAGCTGTAAGTCAGCTACAACCTTTTGTGTATAATAAGGACCCAGAAAACTACAAAATCTTATAGAGAGCTAAGCCCTCTCCATAGCCAGTATGCAGGGCCGATTCTAGCTTTTTTGCTTCCTGAGGCGAAAACTGAGATGCTACCCCTCCCCCCCCCCCCCCAAAAAAAATCCTAGCCCTGATCTCCTTCTATTTTCAGTGCGCTGAATTTACATACACAACTTAAAGAGAACCCGTCATGCAAAATACCCCCCTAATCTAAATAGATTTTCATAAACTGCCATTAGAGATCATTGCCTCTATCACTTCATTGTCCCTCTACATGCCTGTAAACTTAAGCAATGAGGTCCTAAAGCTGTATGCAAATAACCTGTGAAATGTCCAATGAGTAATTAGCATATTCAAGCTGTCCAGCTTATTCATGAGTGGGAGGCACAGCCACACCCCCAGTGCTTGACTGGCAGCCTGTATAATGGTATAAGGCTGTATAATGATGTGCTTCCTGGTTCTGCTGGCCACGCCCCCTGCACCCTTTGTGTGTATAAGAGAGATACAACAGCTCCAGGAAGCCATGTTATAGCAGAACACGTCAGGTACATATGTCTGTGTCTCTCACATGTCAGCAGATGCAGCACACACTAGCAATCCTTTACTATATACTCACCGGCCACTTTATTAGGTACACCATGCTAGTAACGGGTTGGACCCCCGTTTGCCTTCAGAACTGCCTCAATTCTTCATGGCATAGATTCAACAAGGTGCTGGAAGCATTCCTCCGAGATTTTGGTCCATATTGACATGATGGCATCACACAGTTGCCACAGATTTGTCGGCTGCACATCCATGATGCGAATCTCCCGTTCCACCACATCCCGAAGATGCTCTATTGGATTGAGATCTGGTGACTGTGGAGGCCATTTGAGTACAGTGAACTCATTGTCATGTTCAAGAAACCAGTCTGAGATGATTCCAGCTTTATGACATGGCGCATTATCCTGCTGAAAGTAGCCATCAGATGTTGGGTACATTGTGGTCATAAAGGGATGGACATGGTCAGCAACAATACTCAGGTAGGCTGTGGCATTGCAACGATGCTCAATTGGTACCAAGGGGCCCAAAGAGTGCCAAGAAAATATTCCCCACACCATGACACCACCACCACCAGCAGCCTGAACCGTTGATACAAGGTAGGATGGATCCATGCTTTCATGTTGTTGACACCAAATTCTGACCCTACCATCCGAATGTCGCAGCAGAAATCGAGACTCATCAGACCAGGCAACATTTTTCCAATCTTCTACTGTCCAATTTCGATGAGCTCGTGCAAATTGTAGCCTCAGTTTCCTGTTCTTAGCTGAAAGGAGTGGCACCCGGTGTGGTCTTCTGCTGCTGTAGCCCATCTGCCTCAAAGTTCTACGTACTGTGCGTTCAGAGATGCTCTTCTGCCTACCTTGGTTGTAACGGGTGGCGATTTGAGTCCTGTTGCCTTTCTATCAGCTCGAACCAGTCTGCCCATTCTCCTCTGACCTCTGGCATCAACAAGGCATTTCCGCCCACAGAACAGCCGCTCACTGGATGTTTTTTCTTTTTCGGACCATTTTCTGTAAACCCTAGAGATGGTTGTGCGTGAAAATCCCAGTAGATCAGCCCTTCTGGCACCATGCCACGTTCAAAGGCACTCAGATCACCGTTCTTCCCCATACTGATGCTCGGTTTGAACTGCAGGAGATTGTCTTGACCATGTCTACATGCCTAAATGCACTGAGTTGCCGCCATGTGATTGGCTGATTAGAAATTAAGTGTTAACGAGCAGTTGGACAGGTGTACCTAATAAAGTGGCTGGTGAGTGTACATTACACACAGACATGAGCAGAAGGAGAGGGGAGGGGTAACAGGGGTGACATGACTGCATCTGACCATGTGACTAGCCTTATTTACATAATAAAGAAAAGATGATTTTGCAATGATTAATGTATGAAATAACCAGATAAAGGCTGTGATGGGATCCTTGTGAGCTGCTCCAACAGGTAGCAGTGACAGGACTAGTGACAGAGACCTGATGACAGGTGTCCTTTAACTCTAGCGCTGTGTTTACAAACGCAGCACTAGTGTACAGGGGCAGGCCTTGGCCCGATCGCGTATACATTTCTATGTGATCGGTAACCAGAACCTGGTGTCTTGCATTAAAACAATACAAGACACCGAGTTCTGATTGCTTACAACTGTGAAAATTGTGATTATTTCAGGGCTTCTACCCCTAAAACTGGCACAGATAATTGTCCCCTAAAAATTACTGTATATTCCGGCGTATAAGACGACCCTCCTACTTTCCTGTTTAAAATATAGAGTTTAAGATATATTCGCCGTATAAGACTACCCCTTTTCCAACGCATACAAAACACTGGTAAAAATTAAAAAAAAAAACAGATTTGAATTTAACATGGTCCTTTTTTTAATTTAAATTCTTATGACATGCAGGTATATAGCAGGAAAACTGTCGCTCATAAGGCATACAACAACAACATTACCATCGTCCATTTTACTGTAAATGTTACCATACTGTACCTTAAATTTTTATTTTATTAAATATTCCATGCCATGTACTCAGAAGCGGGAAAAAAATTCCAAATGCAATGAAAATGGTGAAAAAACGCATTTGCGCCATTTTCTTGTGGGCTTGGATATTACGTCTTTCACTGAGCACCCCAAATGACATGTCTACTTTATTCTTTGGGTCGGTACGATTAAGGGGATACCAAATTTGTATAGGTTTTATAATGTTTTTATACATTTACAAAAATGAAAACCTCCTGTACAAAAATTATTTTTTTGATTTTGCCAACTTCTGGCGCTAATAACTTTTTTATACTTTGTTGTACGGAGCTGTGGGTGGTGTCATTTTTGCGACATTTGATAATATTTTCAATGATATCATTTTTAGGACTGTACGACCTTTTGATCACTTTTTATAGATTTTTTTATATTTTTGCAAAATGGCAAAAAAGTGCCATTTTTGACTTTGGGCGCTATTTTCCGTTACGGGGTTAAACGCATTGAAAAACCGTTATCATCTTTTGATAGATCGGGCATTTTCGGACGCGTTGATACCTAATGTGTTTATGATTTTTACTGTTTATTTATATTTATGTCAGTTCTAGGGAAAGGGGGGTGATTTGAAATTTTAGGTTTTTTTATTATTTTTTTTTTTAACTTTTTTTATTTTTATTTATACTATTTTTCAGACTCCCTAGGGTACTTTAACCCTAGGTTGTCTGATTGGCAGTATATGGGGATTTTCCTCATTCATTACAATGTGCTATCAGCACATTGTAATGAAGGGGTTAAAACGAAATAGCCTCGGGTCTTCGGAAGACCCGAGGCTACCATGGAGACGGATCGCCGCCCCCGATGACGTCACGGGGAGCGGCGATCCTACGTAAGATGGCGGCGCCCATGCGCCGCTATCTTTTTGAGGCTGCCGGCAGCTTTGCCGGCAGCCCACGCTGTGAAAGCACGCTGTGAAAACACCGGTAAGCCACCGGTACTGGTAAGCCTCTGCTGCAATATGCAGCAAAGACTTACCGGCTATGGAGAGGGCTCAGCGCGTGAGCCCTCTCCATGAACCGGGACCCGACCGCCTCCGTGATTACACGGCGGGCAGTCGGGATTACCGGCGTATAAGACGACCCCAGAAAAGACAGAAGATTTTTCTGTCTTCAAAAGTCGTCTTATACGCCGGAATATACGGTAAATAGTATTTACACTAAAAGCACATAAATACGCAACACATTCTATCTGTACCTATACATACATACATACAACTTACTACATTAACATTCCACATTAATACACTTTTCTAATCTATATATACATCAGCCATATGTATGAACTACACCACTACTCCTATAATTAATCATGACTTACCATTCTTCTCCAGGATATTGCTGGTATATGAGCAGGTGGTAGATGGAGGGGGCAAAAGAGTAACTGAGGGGGTCAAATGCGGACCAAAATTAGTGGGGTCGGACAGCCATGTTCTTCTTCCTGCGCCTTCTCTGCTTCTCTCTCATCCCCTCCTTTCCCTACCGACAACAGAAACCCTAGGAGAGCAGTGCAGGAGGGGGAGGGGAGCCAGTAGCTCTAGAAGACAAGCAATTAGCACCGGAAACAACTGTAATGTAGTATGGCAGTATATTGTAGGATCGATCAGACAACCTAAGGTTGAAGTACCCTAGGGGGTCTGAAAAATAGTGAAAGTAAAAATAAAAAAAGTTTATAAAATTATAATAAAAAAACCTAAAAATTCAAATCACCCCCATTCCCTAGAACTGATATAAATAAACAGTAAAAATCATAAACACTTTAGGTATCGCCGCATCCGAAAATGCCGGATATATCAAAATAAAATAGTGGTTTCTCATTGCATTTAACCCTGTAGCAGTAAATAGCACCCGAAACCGAAAATGACACTTTTTTGCCATTTTGAAAAATATAAAAATAACAATAAAAAGTGATCAGAAGGTCATACAGCCCTAAAAATGCTAGCATTGAAAACTTAATCAAAAGTCGCACAAAATGACACCAGCAATGGACACCGAAGTATGAAAAAATTATGAGCCCCAGAATATGGCAAAATTAAAAAAAAGGAGGTTTTAATTTTTGTAAATGTATGAAAACATTATGAAACATTTACAAATTTTGCATGCCCATGATTACACCCACCCAAAGAATAAAGTAGACATGTCATTTGGGGCACACAGCAAAAGCCGTAAAATCCAAGACCACATGGCATGGAATATTCAATACCACCACTATAAAGTGCAATTTGTTAAGCAGAAAACAAGCCATTACACAGCTCTTTCCGTGTAAAATAAAAACAGGTATAGATTTTTGAAGGTGGTGAGTGAAAAAAGGAAATGAAAACACAATAAAGGGCCAGGCCGTTAAGGGGTTAACTGGGGGACATATGGTCGCATGGCCCTCACCCCATTTTTAATTATTATGTTCATGATTTATTTTAAGTAATCGGGGGAGATTTATCATCAAGTTTCTGAGGAAAAACTGTTCTAGTTGCCCATGAAACCAATCACAGCTCAGCTTTAATTTTATAAACATCTGTGGGAGGATGAAAGCTGAGCTCTTATTGGTTGCCATGGGCAACTAGAACAGTTCTGCTCTAAGAGACTTATGATAAATCTCCCCCATTATGTGTAATTAGGTGTTAGGTGTATACACTAGAAAACAGGGGGCTGTATATATTAGAAAAGGGGGCTGTATATAATAGAAAAGGGGGAATGTATATGAAACATCCCCCATCGGGGCCTAGCCTTTTTCTCTTGGGGCCTGGAGACAGCCGGGGCCCGGAATACCGGAGTGGCTGGCGGTTGCGGCCTAGGCACGCTAGTGTCACGGTGCTTGGTATGGGAACCGGAGGGCTGTCAGGTCTCCAGCAGGTGGTGTTGGCAAGAAATGATGAGGGAGAGACTGGGGCAACCCTTTGGGGTCTGGAGTATGAGTCCCTGTGTAATGGATAGGGTGCCCGTGATGGTGACAGCCGTAGTAGCAGGGATCAGACGGAGGCAGACGTTGTCTAAAAGCAACTTACAGTTCTTTATTGGAACCAACAGGAACAGTGGATAACGTGCCCAAACGAATCTTGACAAAATAGGAAAAAATGCTGGGGATGCACTTGGAGAGGGAACCACAGGGATTGGTCACCAGCCTGAATGCAAGGGCAGGCTGGGAGATAGCTGTGTCCTAGTAGGACGCTTCAACTTGTCCTGGGTTACTTCAGAGATCACCCTTGAAGGTAGGATAATACCCCTTTCCTCTCACTAACTCCTCAGAGCTCTACTGTCTCACTGTTTGGCCTGACTGACTAGTCTGACTCCTGTCAGACTGCGCTCTCTGTCTCTCCTCACTACACTGACTGAACTGACTGTTGGCACTCTCCAACCGTCACTTCTCCTCAGCTCCTGGTCAGGTGGTGGTTACTCCTCCAATTACATCCCAGCTTACAATACAATATTATAACAGCTGTGATTGGCTGATGGGATGACATCACATTAAACAATTAACTCCTGCCTTACCAGGCAGGATCTATCGCTGCAGTGTTCCCTGTGTTTTGTAGTGACCTGTTGTGGGGTTGATCAGACTCCACACAGGTTGCGAGCTACATATTGGGACGTATTCGCAACAACCCCTCTGCCTTGTATCGGCAGGGGTGTTGCATATACAATAGAAAAAGGGGGCTGTACATAATAAAATAAGGGGGGCTGTAAATAATACAAAAAGTGGCCTGTACATAATAAAATAAGGGGGCTGTAAATACAAAGGGCTACATATTATAAAATAAGAGGGGGCTGTATATCATAATAGGGGGGCTGCATATTATAGAATAAGGAGGCTGTATATAATATAATAATGGGGGCTGTGTATAATATAATAAGGGGGGCTGTATATCATTTCAATTTTTGCCTCAGGCAGCAAATACCCTAGAATCATTCCTGCATGTTGCTTACGTTTAAAGACCTGTGTTTCCTGAGAAAGTAAGATCTTGATGTAGCTTTTTTAGCCACTAGGCCGCGGTATTCAGCCCAGTCTAGTTTGTTGTCATTGAAATGCAGGAACTTGTAAATTCTGACTTATTCAATGGCTTGCTCTTGGTCTTTGGTGGCGATTGGTCTGCTTTGTGTTAAGGCTTAACACATCTCACAGAATGTTTTTGCATAAATTACCATGCATGCTAATCATGACTACTAACGTAGGCGGTAATTTCATCCTTTGCAGCAATAATTTGTGATACATCTGTTTTTGTAGCAATAGCTGAAGACACGAGTCAGCCTCCTTGTGCCCTCCAGTTGATGCATTTAATCCTTTGTTCGTTCAGCAGCTTCAGATCCTGTGTCTTTTTCTGTATTCAGGCTGACAGTAACAACATAGCTGGAGGACATCTTATAGAATCTGTGCGTTATAATCATCATGTTTGTGGTGATAAGATTTAAATCATGAGAGAGAGACTGTAAAATACCTCTGCTATTCTTATATAAACAAAGACCGGAGGCCAGGACAGTATAATACAAGCAGTGATCGCCCAGAGCCCCTCATAAAATTAATGGAGCGGGGAGAAGATCCCTTCAACATCTTCTCACCAGTTCAACTATAGGTTATGGCCTACTCACTGAGGGTCACAGTCTCCATCTGGATTTATACATCCAAGGAAAATGTGAAAATATCCATATTTTAGTTTCACCAATGTCCCCATATAACTACAGATAGACTTCTACAGAAACTATGTCAATGGCAAAGATGTGGCTTCGCTACAACAGGGAGCAATTACATAACCCCTAAAATATTACCACTAAAATCATCATGTGTATTATGTATGTGTGCGGGGTATTATGAGGAAAAAGATGGAATTACAAACAAGTTTATAGGATGCCCACAGGACAAGATATCAGCCAAGAAAGATTCTGAGGCAGATAAGGTTTGTTTACATGTCCTAGTAATAAAAGGCAATTATCATATGCCAGGCCTTCTGGTGTCATCACAAGCAGGGGGGCTGGTCAGGAGATGTTAGACTCTATTAAGATGAAAGTCTCCATCTAAAAATTGTCATTCTTTGGGGCTCCCAGGTGGATAGTTTGATCAGGCCTTTCTTCTTCCCCAGGTGCCGGACTTATAATGTCACATAATGTATTAAGTTCTGTTTTCTTTATCCCTTTTTGTTTTACCAAACTGTTATTTTTGTTGCATTGTATGTTTATGTCTGTTTAATGTGTCGCCCTTTTTGTATAATAATTGTTTATTGTAAGCACTGTCCTTTTGCTTCTTGTGTTCTAACGATTCCATAACTCTGATGAGACAATACCTACATCGATTGCTTAATTTGTAACTGTAAACTAATATTGGTGCATCATATATCTTCAGTGTCTTGTCAGCCTATATATGATGAGTGATGACAGCTGTATCACTCAGGTTCTTGGAAGGTGGAAAGCTGTCAGAGTATGGTCTAGTGAGACCCGGCACGTCCCCTTCCTAAACCTAAGTCAGACCCAGTCAGCAAGCAGCCAGTTTCCTGACCATGTTCCTTAAAGCCACACATTAAAATTAATTTCAGCTTAATACTGAAAAAGATCTTTATTTAGGGCTCAAACAGCCCATATCAGTTTTAAGGTGACTTTCGAATTAACTGTCAAAATTTCAAAAAAAAATGGCTTCGTTACCAGCATGAGAGCAGACACTATGACACACCAGTCTCTTAATAAAGATTGTGGGTAAGCATTTTCTATCTATATAAAACACAGAAAATCATCTGCACAGGGGTGTGAAAAGGTGATAAAATACTGCAATGCTATAGGCCAGCTGAATATACCAAAACTTCTCCATTTAAGAGATTTTTCCAAAATGTTGATGGACTATGCACCATTTCTTCCAGAGGCCCTGTTCTCATATAAACAGAATGGTTATACTAATTGTCCTTGTGTTAGCTTTGTATAAGTCACAACATGGCCTTCACGTGGAGAAGCTACAGAAAGGTAAACAACAGTGAGGACAAAGTCATTTCTAAACCGTTCACACAAATTGATGTTTGAATCATGACATGGCTGACAGTGGTCAGCATAACCCCCGGCTAAGACAAGATGGCGCCTGTAGCGAAATATATCTCTAACAATACTGTATTGATTTTCAGGGCCTTTATCTAAATCCCTGCAAATCTTCACATGTTGCCTGACTTTAAAATTTAAAAACTGGCTGGAAATTGTATGAAGTTAAAAATCAAAACATAACTCACCTCACCTGTGTAATGTTGAGACTACAAAACGCTACAAGGAAAAGAGTTAAGCAGGTCAGGCATATTTTTAGTGCCGTGGGTAAGGGCATCAACCAACTTTTAAAATTATGCTAATGAGTCAGAAGGGCTCTTGGGGGTGCATAAGCAGAGCCTTTCCATGCTACAGCTTCACAGGCTGTTACAGTGTCTCCTCTCCCCAGCTCACGCAAGACAAAGTGGGAGGAAGAGACATGCTCCTGCAAAGTGTAACAGCCTATGAATCCGTTGAAGTTATATGCAAATAAAGGGAATATTTCATATGCATTTAGTCCCACAAACCACCCCCAACTTCTTATCAAGGAAGGTGAAAGATAGAGATGAGCGGATCCAATGTTAAAGTTCGGCATTTGGTTTAGGCCTCCTGACTCCTGACGTATTGCCGGATTGGTGGTCGAGCTGCAGCCGGATCTGCTCACCTCTAGTGACAGGTTTATAATGACACTAGTATTTTAAATACAATATGCAGAGATAATTTTTAATCAATGAAATAGCTAATGAACTTCACATCATCTGACCACTAAAATTAACAAATACTTTAAGATACTCCATAGATATCCAAACTCCATTCTCATTCCTCATGTTATATCATGCACACAGTTTCCTAATTAAAGGGGCTTTCTAAAGTTTAGATAACAAGGTTCCCTTCTCACCAATTTATGGAGCAGAATGCTGAGCATACTATCCTGTCACTCCTGACTATGTGAGTGCCACTCTCTGCTCTCCGGATCAAAGTGGTCCTGTTCTTGTGATGGGCGGGCCTTCCAGCAGTCTGACCCTCCCCAATCACCTTGTTATCCCCTTTGCTGTGGATAACTTTTAACCCTTTTAACCCTTTTAATAAATTTAATTTATGTGTGTTCATGTGCCACCAGTATATATAAGTAAAACATTTATAAAACATTACTGTTTTTCTTTAACTAGAATAATGAGAAACAATGTAAAAGAAATACTTCCATTTATTTGTACAACATTTAACACATTTTTAACATTCTACCAAAAAGTAAAATCATTGAAGTGGTTGTAAATAAAACCTGTAAAATGGCAGGCTGCATGTTATAGTCTAGGAGGGTCTATGAATATTAATACGTTGTATCGTATATACAATAATCTGGGTTAAGCAGCCCTAGTGAAATCCTAAGCACAGAATGCTCAGTGACATAAATTAGTAAATTATTAATTTTACTGAATCATTTTAAACAAAAGTATATATTACTATGCTCAGCTTCTCCTGCTCTATAACATGCTGCCAGCAGATTACATGACTATAGTAGGCGGGTTTTACAAATCTTGTGACCGTCTTACAGATAAAGTTTTTCAAGCATAATGAAAGAAGCCAAAATTAATAGGACAAAAAGAAAGGGCCTTCTCCATGCTTTTACCTCTGACGAAAATGCGGTCCACGGACCCTTAGTAAATGAGCCCCAATATTTTTAAACACTGTCATCCCGCCACCAGATTCAGACTCTACCAAAGGTGAAGAGGTGAATTCCTCAGTGGGCCCATGGCTAGCATCTAAGGTTGCTCTGTCAAGAGCCAATCAGCAGGTTACTGACAGGGCCCCCAGGGCCATAACAATTGATTGATACTGCTGAAATAATTTATGTTGCTTATATTTTAGGAATTTGTGAATAGGTCTTAGATAATACTTGTATATGGTGGGCCCTAAGAACAGATTTTACTATTGGGTCCTAGGCATCCCAGTCTGACGCTTACACACATCTCTTGCTTTCTTATATTTTAAGACTAATCTTTTGGTTATACAACCATATATATTATTAGCAGAATTTTAGACTTGTTTGCCCTGTTTTGTTTTCTTTCTCTTTTTGAAGTTGATAGCTTTCCAGTTCTTGGTGGTCAGTAGGTAGTTAGAGATCGGAGATAAGTGGTATAGACTCTTTTTCTATGTACTTCAAAAGTATCTTTCCTCTTTGCTCAATAGTTTCAACTAATTTCTTCACTCCCTTGAAGCCACCTTGGCTGTTCCAGAATATATGGTCCATCTCCAGTGACCTTAACAGCATGTCCTGTAAACATCCTGACTTCAGTACTTGCACAGCTGATTCTGGAAACCTAAGAGAATACAATAATATAATTATTTTTTATACAAAAACTGTTTGGCAGTATATGTACAATGCTCTATGGGCACGGGTGTGTCCCCTGAAATTTATTAGTTCACCATTGATATGACTTGTAAGCTGAAATGCATAAACAAGTCACAAAGGCTTTTTGATGGACAATGAGTGTTTTTTTTTGTAACTGTAAAAGAATTAAACCGAGCAGATATGTGTAGTTTTAAATGGATTCCTATGAAGTGACTGGAAATTACTACCGTAAATTACTACATAAAATGCTAAACATAAATGGTAACAGAGCCAGAGGTAACAAGTTCCAAAAATATTAATATCAAATTTGTGTCTAAAAATGCAACACTGTCTTACCCATCAATCCCTTGCAAAAGCCTAAAATTCAGATTATCATCAGGGTGACCGGGCCTCCCAGCATTGTCAATGTAAACTAAATGAGAAGGGTCACTATGACGCACCTAAAAAGAAAGACAAAGCTAAAATAAGTTTTCATGAATTAATTTAATAAAAGAGAGACCACTCCTGCTGAAAGAGGCATCTCGGTGATAAATGGATAATTGTTGGGGGGAAGGGTGATTACTGGTTTGGGGGGGGGGAGGGGGGGCTTAGTGCCGTGTGTAATAATTTCAAGACAGTGAATTTAGGAGATTATTAAAGCAGCCATAGATAATCATGTAAAGTGTAAATGATTAACACCTACCAGAATATGTACTAAAATAAGTTCATTTTGGTTGCGACATTTGTCATGCAGCAGCTCCTCCACACAAGACTCTGTAGGCTCTGGGTTAAATCCACAACAGTACCTGTCTAATCGATCCTGAACCTAAGAAATAAGCACATTTAGAGGAACTGGTTTATACAGAATGTATGTATATAATCCATCACATACACTTGTCAGTCAGCTCTTTACAGTGATGATGTCATTGATTGTCATTTATTTAGTACATCTACTTAGGTGATTTAGTGATAAACAATAAAATAACAAAAAAAAGGATCTATTATAAAAAACATAAAGTCAATATGGAGCAACACATGCATAAAGAAGTAACAATGGGTGCTCGTCCTTAAATAGGGTAGCGCGGTGGCTCAGTGGTTAGCCCTACAGTGTTGCAGCGCTGGGGACCTGGGTTCAAGTCCCAGGTCAATATCTGCAAATAGTTTATATGTTCTCTCCCTGTTTGCTTGGGTTTCCTCCAGGTCTTCTGGTTTCCTCCCACACTCCAAAACATACTGGTAGGTTGATTTGATTGTGAGCCCCGTTGGGGACAGGGACTGATCTGGCAAGCTCTGTGCAGCACTGCGTAATCTGTGTGCGCTATATAAATAAAGGAATTATAAAAGACTGGCCTGGCTTTACCCAAATACGATCCAGATAAAATGACTCTTGTATTTATTCCACCAAAATGTTATACAGCATAGCAACTTTTCACCCTTTCTCTGGATTCTTTTTTTAAAATATATACATTTTCTTCATATATTCAAGGTATAAATTCATCATGGTTATCAATATGGAAATCATGGCAGATTTGCATAGTCTCATGGTTGAGGCATATTAATAATATTTGCTTGGTGATCACAGGGCAGCTATTGGGCAAAATTGTGCCATATGGCCAAAAACTTATAGCATATTTCTTTGGGTGAAGCACATAAAAACAAAGGGGCTGGTGTATCAAGCCTTGTGTGTGTAATTGACACATAAGGCATTAAAAATTTGCAATGGTGCACATGGGATTTGTAATTTTGAATACTTGTGGCTTAATTCAAATCCTCACCAATACCATCTTCATCCTGCCACACACAGATCTAGCATGTCAAAGGTCACATGACAAAGGTCACAAAAGTGAAACACATTGCTGCAATATGCTTATTGTGCAGTAAAAGCAATGTAAAAACAAATTGTTCATGAAATTAAAGCACCTGAATTCAAATGCTATTTGTGTCTTGTTACAATTTATCTACATTTTGGATTAAGAATCCCACACTGAGCAACACCATGTTCCAAAAAAAAAAGTGTGGGCTACCTCTGTCTATGTTCATTCTGGCTAAATTCAGTGATTATGATTTTACCATCATAGAATATCCTTCTATTTGGTATCATTTACTGCAGCTAAGATTTTCCTGTAACTCAACATTTGGCAAGCTCCAGTACAGCAGCTGTTACAGAACTACAAACTATCAATCTCTTGACACATTCAAGCTATGACTAATCCTAAATTTGAGAGATATGTATCCCAAATATGGAGAAAGGCTTTTTAGGGTCAGTTTTTGTGCCTGAAAGATAACAAAAGAATTAAGGACATATCTATAGGCTCATAGGACTTTTTGTAAGTTCAGCTTTACAACCCGCAACACTTGCTACTGTTGCCCAAACATAGTTTCCTAGTAGATAAGGTTGCAAAAAGACTCAGCTAAATTAAGTCCGACCTATAAGTAATAGAATTTAACCAGAAGAGGGCAGTTTATAGAAAGCCTCCTAACGGGTTGAGGAATGTCTGGCCTGCACAGAAGGATTTATGTTGCAAAGCTTCAAAGGACATCAAAAGAGATGGACCTAAGAAAACTCCTAGCTTATGGACCACAGATTTATTATCTGATGCTCTATGACGTCATCATGTCCATGCACACTCATCACGGTTCTGTTGCATGATAGGGTCCACAGTCCCCTGCGATATAACATAACTTACGGACCAGTGGTTTAGTGTCCCAAATCACCATGTAGTATGTTTGAGCTATTATATTAAAAAAAAACTTTATACTCACCTCGTCCCTTTCTCCCTTTGGTAGTTGCGGGAAACAGCAAGTGAAGCCGATGAAGTGCACCCCAATTTCACTGCACTAGTGCCGTAGGTACAGCGTATGCGCTGTGAAGCTGGCACATAACCTTCTGACATTGGACTCACATCAAGGTGAGTATAAAAGTTTATTATTTGTATTTTTCACAACATAAAGGTTGATTTGGGACCCTAAACCATAGGTCCATAAAGGCCAGTAATTGGCTTACGGTCCCAAATCGACCTGACAAATCTGCTTTAAAGTTTGTCTTTCCATCTCCTTTTCCAGTTCTGTACAATGAAACACCTGCTTATCACTTGTGGCCAAGTGTAGATAAGCAGAATATGTACTGTATTTTTAATAAAAAACATATTATCCTTCCAAAATGTTACATCTCATTCATCTTGGCATGTGAAAATCCTGTTTAGCTCTTCTACTCACAACATCTGCAAACTGCAAAGTGATTTATTCCTTACCGTTTTCTTAGCAAAATACCCAGAAATAGGTAATTCTAGCCTTTATTTGCACATAGTACAGCCGCACAGTGACTACCCATCACCTGACCTTAGTGACCTGTGTGCTCTTTGAATATAGGATCTGCAATATTCTGATCTTCTTGTGTAATGCTGAGGTGCTGCACCTAAGTGGTTTATGAAAGAGGAGGCTCCTTTTGTCAGGCGCCCTGCCCCTGCCTGTATGATTGCCCTTATGTTTGCTAGGGCCCCCAGTGATTTCTACGGGCCCCACACCGTGGGGGCACCGTTGCTACAATTATCATCTGGCAACTGTATCTGCATCTCTCCTCTTCATTATTGGACCACTGCCACTGCTGTGTGAGGCAGAAGCCAGCAGATCCATCACACCTGCCGACATCAGAACATCAGAACAACTGCCGACATCACAACCACAAAATGAGGAAGAGGAAGGAGAGACCTGCTGAGTCCCAAAGTGGATAGGTGAGAGTATGATTAAAACATTTTTTTTTAATTCCCAATTTGAGAGGGGAAGACTTTTTAAAAGAGGTCATCTGCATAAGATGTGGGGAGGGCTACAGAAACATAAGGTGGGAGTGGGGCTGCAGTGATGGCCACATAAGGTGAGGATCTATGGACAGGGAAGCATGAGGGTACAAAAGGGTCATAAAGTGAGGATCTATAAAAAGAGATGCATAGTGTACCGGTCTACAGAAAGTATGTTGAGAAAATTGTTGACGTACCGTGTTAGCCAGGAAAAATCAAAAATCTGATGTAAATACTTTTGTGTAAAAACTACAAAAGTTCTTAAGAAATGATACCTTTATTGGCTAACCAGAAAAATTATATTTGGTGCAAGCTTTCAGGGCACACAGGCCCCTTCTTCAGGCATGGATACAAATGAAGCACTGAGAGAAAAACACAATATTTGAGGGATGTTACAACAAAATAATTAGTACATATGGTGAGACTCAATTAAGATAAGTTGGGGCAATAAAACTAGAGCTTATGTTACACAGAGAAGGGTGATGGGCACCTGGGTTTATGGCCCATTACATGGACTCGCTTCAATCCCCACAAGAGACTAACTCCAGACCCCTGCCATCCTAGCCCCCCACCCCCTGCCCATCACCCTTCTCTGTGTAACATAACCTCTAGTTAAGCGCAGACAAAGCACCACGTCTGACATCACCCTTATGTGTTTATGATCAGCAAGCAGCATGCAAGCCAGCTTTCCCAAGGTCCTGAATTTTTTTATAGTTTGTTCAGCAAAACCACTCAGCTCACGGATTAAACAAGATATTTTCTGCATCAGTGTAGCTACAGCTTTCACAAGGTATGTTTGGTTCAAAATACATGAAATCAAATAGTAGATTTTAAGGAGGGACAACTATAAGGGAAGCATTATAAGAGGGGGTCAAAGAAAATGGGGCATTAATCTATTGAAGAGCCACTAAATGGAGCAGTGCATTTTTTCACACTAGTGGGTGGAGTTAAATCACTAAGTCAATTTAAATAAAGCTGTAACTGGGCAAAATTTTGCTATGTAGCCATATGTTTCCAGTTATGCCCCTGCAAGAAACATTTGTTTTAGTTATTGTTTTGTGCTTTTTTGAAAGACATCATGTGGATGTTCCATACAGAGTAATGTGTAGAAAATCTGCAGCATAATACAGTGCGAGTGTAGTATATGGGATCTATTCCAATCCCATTCAAAGACTGCAGTAAAAAAACTGCAGTGTTTCCATTTAACTGCGGCAGATCCTACTATAGAATTTGCATTGTAAACCAAAGTACCCCACAGCCTCCGCAATAAAATTGTGGCATAAAAGTGAGTTAGAAATTTTGGCTAGCTTCTAATGCTTGTGGAATGGCTGCAAAATCACTGCTGGAGTAGTAGATAACCGTTCTTCCAAGACACATAAAAGATGGTCTGGTCCTCGACTATGTTTAGAAATGAAATTCTTTTCCATTTGGATAAAATGATAATGGGGCTCATTTACTTAGGGCCCCGCGGACCGCACTTTCGTCGACATCCCGACGATTTCCATTTTGTGCCACTGGGACAGGGATTTAAAAGGGATTTTTGGCGCATGCGATCGGATTTAGGCACAATCGCGCCGGCTTTCATGCAACACAAATCGGGGGACAGACCGCCGGAGGATCCAACGGATTCGGACAAAGCGCGGGATTTAACTTCAAAATTGTGTTGCAAGCCAAGCACTTACATGCACCGGGTGGAAGATGGTGAACTTCGGCGGACCTGAGCGGGGAAGCGACAGGAAATCGGACGCACGATCTTAGTGAATCGCGGCACAGTGCATTCCGGACGGACAATGCACTTTCGGGAACTCTGAGGGACCGGGTAAGTAAAGGTGCCCCAATGTCTCTGTCCAGTTGTCTGTATTAATTCTCCGGCACCTCTATCACGCTTGTGTTTATTGTACTATGACCACTAGAGGGCACTATTCTATAATACTTCTAAATCTACAAAACTAACATCATTAATTGCAAAGGGGATTTGTTTCAAAAATATTTTTATAGACGTGTTTATGAAATTTCCGATCCGTCACTTACTCCATTTATTTGTTGCATCTCCATTACTAGGTACAATCCTTTTTGTGTTGCAGATCTGTTACCATATTAACTGCTTGTAAATCCAAAGCTTCCACAATCGCATTAAGCAGAGCTAACTTTTATATTTGTTCAATATGCCTAAACAATAAGCTGTACTGAATATACTTGCCAGTCTCGGTTAATTACCAAGGCAGTGTTGAGAATTGTCTTCTAGAATATTCTACTTGCAGCTGTGATTTCTGGAAGTCTAGAGAATGAACGCGCTTATATAACTACATCATACTTTCCTGAAACGAGACCAAGGCTCACACTGACAGAATGGAGGGTTCAGAAAAGGAGAACATTAGAATGGATATTTAGTTTCACCAAATAAAAAGTAATGCTCTTCTGAAGTCTCACAGAAGATATCTTCAGCCCACCACAAGGACAGGTTTAAATCGACAAATCCTATCAACCACAGTGTTCAACACATCGGAGGCATCTAGGACATACCTGAGTATCACTTGACACCTGGCAGTTAAACTATGCAGCGCCCCTCACAGCTCAACTTCAGGACATCTGAGTTCAACTAATACCTTCAGCATCATGGCACCACTCATCCCCCCTTCCCAACTTTGAGAAATTACGAGCTTGTGTGTAAAAGAAGAGAGCCTGCACACGTCCAGCACAGCCTTAAAGGGAACCTGTCACCGCTGTTTGAAAAAATTAAGTTACAGGCAGGTTCCCATAGAGCTCTTAAAGGGCAACCTTTCTTCATCTAATAAAATCTCTACTACGAAAAGGAAAAAAATTAACATTGATTCTAGTTAGTCGAGGTGGGCGTATGCATATGCACGAGTCTGGCAGCTTGCTCACATCTTCTTTCCCTACGTCATCCGGCTGTCAGCTGAATTATCACAAAAATGCCCTACGTCTGCCATGCAGCGTGAGTGTCGGCGAATGCTTGGCTTTACAGCTTCCACCTTTCGCGCATGGCAGCCGTAGGCATTTGTGTGATAATTCAGCTGACAGCCGGATGACGTACGGAAAGTAGGTGTAAGCAAGACTCAGACTCGCACATATGTATACGCCCACCTCGACTTGCTAGGATCTCTGCCTGGATACCAGGCAGAGAATCAATGTTAATTTTTTCAAACAGCGGTGACAGGTTCCCTTTAAATTGTGCAAAACTCTGTTCATAGCATTTCTTGTCTTTGACTTTTCTTAGAACTTAAATAAAACCAGAATAAGTCATTTTCTTATGACTTATGAGGTTTAATGTGGATAAATGTAAGGTTATGCACCTGGGGGCCTATAATCCAAAGGCAAAATATGTGCTTGGGGAGTAAATCTGGGAGAGTCCCTTGTTGAGAAGGACCTGGGGGTACTAGTAGATCATAAATTGAATAACAGCATGCAATGTCGATCAGCTGCCTCTAAAGCCAGTAGGATCTTGTCATCAAAAGTATTAAAAGTGATATGGACTCTCGTGATTGGGATGTAATATTACCACTATACAAGGCACTGGTTCGGCCACACCTGGAATATGCTGTCCAGTTCTGGGCACCGGTCCATAAAAAGGATGCCCTGGAGCTGGAGAGGGTTCAACGTAGAGCCACAAAAATGATAAGGGGTATGGAGGGTCTTAGTTATGTGAAAAGATTAAAACAACTAGATTTATTTAGTCTGGAAAAGAGACGACTACGAGGGGACATGATTAATTTATATAAATATATGAATAGTCCATACAAAAAATATGGTGGTAAGTTGTTTTAGATTAAATCAAATCAAAAGACAAGGGGGCACTGTCTCCGTTTGGAGAAAACAAGGTTTAACCACCAGAGGTGACAAGGCTTCTTTACTATGAGAATTGTCAATCTGTGGAATAGCCTGCCTCAGGCGCTGGTCACAGCAGGGACAGCGGAGAGCTTCAAGAAGGGTCTAGATGTCTTTTTACACCTAAATAACATTGATTGTTATGTTATATAGAATTGTTTCCCCTAAATCCCTTCCTCATCCAATCCCTACCCTTCCTTGGTTGAACTTGATGGACAAGTGTCTTTTTTCAACCATATAAACCAGGGGTCCTCAATTTACGGCCCGCGGACCCTCTCTATCGGGCCCCCGCCGTGGCACCCTTGCGCCATCATGCTCACTGACGGCGCAGCGCTGCTGTCATTTGTTACCTAGCCTCTGCGAACCTGGGTGCTGTGAGTAGGCCCTATTGACAGCGTGAGGAGACATTGGCTCCTCGCAATGTCAATCACCGCCACAAGAGGTCGCCCTCTCTCCCTGCTCTTCCGGAGCTGACGGGTCAGTCGGATGCGGGGAGAGCAGAAGAGTGGCTACTGAAGGAACACGCTGGACCCAGGTATGTATGAGATTTTTTTTTTAATAGTACTACTGCCCATTTTAGTGGATTGTGGGGACCCTGGTTATGATGAGGGGACATTATACAATGAGGGGGGCATGCATGAGGGGACATTATACCATGAGGGGGGCATGCATGAGGGGACATTATACAATGAGGGGGGCATGCATGAGGGGACATTATACCATGAGGGGGGCATGCATGAGGGGACATTATACCATGAGGGGGGCATGCATGAGGGGACATTATACCATGAGGGGGGCATGCATGAGGGGACATTATATCATGAGGGGGGCATGCATGAGGGGACATTATACCATGAGGGGGGCATGTATGAGGGGACATTATACAATGAGGGGGGCATGCATGAGGGGACATTATACCATGAGGGGGGCATGCATGAGGGGACATTATACCATGAGGGGGGCATGCATGAGGGGACATTATACCATGAGGGGGGCATGCATGAGGGGGGCATGGAGAAGGGGACATTATACCATGGGGGGGCATGGAGAAGGGGACATTATATCATGAGGGGGGCATTATACCACGAAGGGGAAATGTTTATTTTAAGGGAGACATAAATGAGTGGGGCATGTTAATGATGATGGGGCATGTTTATACTGAGGGGACATATTAATAATGAGGGGACATATTATTGACTGCTGGCCGAGAGCATATTACTGACTATGGGGGCATATTACTAAAATATTATTAAATATTATTATTAAAATAAGATATGTGCAGTGTACAGAGGAATTTCTTATTTTTTTTTTTAAACTTTAGTCCGGCCCTCCAACGGTCTGAGAGACCAGGGAACGGTCCCCTATGTAAAAAGTTTGGGGACCCCTGGTATAATCTATTTTAGGTGTTTCAACAAAAATAAGTGATAGAAAATGCATGCTATTTTTAACCCCTTAAGGACGCAGGGTATTTTCGCTAATTTCTCGCTCTCCATCTTCAAAAATCCATAACTTTTTCATTTTTCCGTGTACAGAGCTGTGTGAGGGCTTATTTTGTGCGTAACAAATTTTACTTTCCCGCGATGTTATTTATTATTCCCTGCCATGTACTGGGAAGCATCAAAAAATTTAAAAAAAACTGCATGTGCGTCACATTCTTGTGGGCTCAGTTTTTACGACTTTGACTCTGCGCTCCAAATAACACCTCTATGTTATTCTTTGGTTCGGTACAATCACGGTGATACCAAATTTATATAGGTTTTATTGCGTTTTAATACATTTTCAAAAATTAAACGCTAATAACTTTTTCATACTTTGGGGTACAAAGCTGTGTGAGGTGTCATTTTTTGCGAAATGAGCCGACGTTCTCATTGCTACCATTTTGAGGTCTGTGCGACATTTTGATCATTTTTTAGTACATTTTTTATGTCATCTAAAGAGGTCATTGCCGTCAATAACAGTTTTTATATTTTGATAGATCGGGCATTTTGGGACGCAGTGATACCCAATGTGTCTGTGATTTTTACTATTTATTATATTTTATATCAATTCTAGGGAAAGGGGGGTGATTTGAACTTTTAATATTTTATTATTTTTTTACATTTTTTAAACTTTTTTTTTCTTTTTTTCCCCACTATTTCTTAGACCATCTAGGGTACATTAACCCTAGATGGTCTGATCGCTCCTGCCATATACTGCAATACTACTGTATCGCAGTATATGGCATTTCTGCTCACATCATTGTAATGGATGTTCAGAAGCCATGTATCCGTGGGTCAAACGAAGACCCGAGGCTACCATGGCAACCGATCGCCACCCCCCGATGACGTTCGGGGGAGCGGCGATCGGAGGTAAGATGGCGGCGCCCATGCGGCGCCACGTTTAAAGTGCCGCCGGCGACTTTGCAAAACAAAAAAAAAACTGTATACTTAACGCGGTCCAGAGTGCACTGTACCTGCACAGTGATTCAATAAAGCCGCTGTAATACACCCTACATATGCTGTAGGTACGGAACAATTTAGCTGGATGTACTACTCTGGCTTTATTGAATCACTGCACAGATGCTGGGAGCACAGAGATGAATCTGATATGACTTAGAGGGATTTTCCCATGAAATAAAGTTCTCAAATTTTTATCCCCTAGTGATGTTTACACAAAAAAAAACTTTTTTAACCCCTAAACTTTACAATTGTGCAAGTTTAATTGCTGTTTTGGCTCCTATAACTCTTTGCGGGATTGCGGGTAAAATTCCAGAGTGTGGGCGGGGACTCTCTAAGGTGACACTTTATGTTTCATCTGTGCTATGAGATGCTGTGTGCTGACAATGTGCTTAGATTTTCAGGGTACAGGGTTTATCTACACTTTTATTTAGCTTCTAAACATTCTACTAGTATCTGACACATAGAAAAAGAGAGTTGAGACAGATCAGAGATGATGAAATCCATGTGATTGATATAAAACACAATGACACTTTCAGCTCTCAGCTGACACCTACAGAGTCAGCTTTTCTATATACCTCCCTCCCCCTTCCCTGGCTAAAGACCTTATCTGTCTGTAGCTTGTAGAGTGAGTCTCTGCACACTGCTGTCCGACCATAATCAGAAGTTTTACGGTCGGCAACCAAATTGTAAACAGCAGGACTAATAGAAATATGTTGGAATTATGTCTGTGAAATGCTGTATTTATGTTGATCTTCGTGGGAATACCCCTTTAACGGACTCATCTCTAGGTAAGTATAAAGGTTCATTATTTTCGTAAAAGGAAGAATTAATAAAGCAGACTAGACAGCCTAAATATGCACCAGATTCAGCACTTTTCACTCTTTGTCAATTGGTGGACAAGAAAAACTTAAGTATCATAGGTTAATAAGTATTCAGACCCTTTGTTGCAACACTCATATTTAACTCACATGCACCCCAAGCGCAGAGGTACGAGGGGTGTATGAAGAGGGCTCACGGGCTGAGCCCCCTTCATACAGAGGTGGGGTTTGCTGCATATTGCAGCAAACACCCACCACTAATACCCGCAGTCAGTGCTGGTATTGATCGCGGGTATTAACTCTACCGATGCCAGCGCCATCTTGGTTTCGCTCGTTGCTCTGCCAAATGTCATTGGGGGCAGCGATCGGTTGACCTGAGGCTGTCTGGTTTCTTTTTTTTAAAAAAAGTTTAAACGATAAATCACCTCCCTTTCTCTAGAACTCTATGAATTGTAAAGAACAGTAAAAATCACAAACACGTTAGGTATACCGCATCTAAAAATGCCCGATCTATCAAAATATAAAAATGGCTATTGCTGACGATGAACCCAATAAGGTAAAATGGCGCCCAAATATTCGAACCGCTACTTTAATGCCATTTTACATCACATAAAAAATGTAATAAAAAGTGATGAAAAGGGAAAAATGTTGCACAGTCTTCAAAAAGGTAGCAATGAAAACATAAGCTAATTTTGCAAAAAATTACACCTCACACAGCTTTGTACGCCATGGTATGAAAAAGTTATTAGCGTCAGAAGATGGCAAAAGTTTTTTGCAAAATGCAGCAAACCCCATATCTGTATGAAGAGGGCTGACCCCGTGTGTCCTCTTCATAGCTCGCTGACAATATATCCGTCAGTGAACGTGAAGGGGTTAATAAAGTGTATTAAAATGTTTACTATTATCACTTATTGATTTATGTAATTTAGTTACATTTTTTAGCTACGCTTTAAAAATAAATAGGCTTCTATTTCTTCTATTTACTATGTGGATGTCATATCCATACACTCTTCGTACAGAGTCCACAGGGTAATTGCCCTTAATTGAATACAGAAAATTGGCCTTTACGTCTTTCTAGGAAGTCTGACCTGCGAGTATCTTCATTGTACACTGCGGTGCTCTAAGAATGAATCTTTGACAGTGTTGGCTGCAATATACAAACCAGGAAATAAATGTGGCTTAGTAGGAAAGACCAGGACAAAAAGATACTTGCTTCTCTGCTCAGATTTATGTTTAGAGAGCGGTTGAGAAGCAAATACAGTCTGCTGGTTTAGGAAGGCTGCCATGGTCTAGGCCGGCGGGCACACACAGACTGTGTGTTCAGCAAGAGAATCTCTGATAGCATTTACATTGCTAAATTTTACAGCTTCATGGCAAAGGACAGCTTGTTGGAAGAGAGGGTGGAAAGGTTAAAGAAACCCCAGCAAAGCTCAGGTAAAGGTGGATATGTGGCAACTGATGGTCTTAATAAATTATAAATTTGGCTATTATCCCAAAACAAAATAAGCATCAATGTTTTAGCTTTGAGGGGAAATTGTATGTCTTTGTTTTTCTAAAGCATTTTAAAAGTTGGGTTATGGTCACATCTGTGTCATAGCCTTGCTATATAGAGATGGCGATGGGCAATGGTGCATGATGGCGGCCATGGAAAGTCTTTTGGAGTGCTTGTCATTTTAACAGAACGATTACATATAGACCAATTCTAGGGAAAATATTTAGGGAATATATCTCTGCATATAGCACTGCCTGCAAACTTGCCGCAAAAATAGACTTTACTTCGCACAGGCAAACCTTTATATATAAAAAGGTGCAAGTTTTCTTGAGTTGATGTTATATTTATCTAGCATCTGACTACCATTTCTTACATGTTGTCACACGTTTAAAAAAAGATTTTGCATATTATACACAAGCCTAGTCCAGTCCAGTTTGGACTTTGGAACGACACACCATTTTGACCAAAACTCTCCAGGAGCAGGTTGTCCAGATGAAGGCCAAAGGGGTGACCCTATCAGCCATATCATGAGAAGTTGGTCATTCCAAGTCTGTGATTTCTATAATATTGCATCTTTACAATATCAAAAACTCATTCAAGTCCCCCAAGAAGGCTGGTTGCCCTAGAAAGACAAATGCAAAAGAGGAAAGGATAATGCTGAGAATCTCCATGGGTATTCCTTTCAATACTGCAGCTGGAATTGCTCGCCAGTTCAGCACTGAAAAAGGTAAGTCTCTCTCTCGTCATACAGTGTCTTGACATTCAAAAGACATCTACCATCAGTTTTAGCAAAACAAGTAAAACAGTTAATTGAAACAGAAAACATTGAAACGATGAAATGGGCAGCCTAGAGCCATGATCTAAACACTATTGAAATCTCTGGAAAATCTGTGGTGACAAAGTTATGGCCAAGAAACCCACAACAGTCACAGAACTGTGGAAGAGACTGGAAGAAGAGTGGAGCAATATCCTACCAGAGCAGTGTGAGAGACTTGTGATGTCCTGTGGCTCCAGATGTGCTGAAGTCATTCCCAGAAAAGACCTGTACACTTTCTACTGATTGGTGACTGGTGTAACCTTCAGAAAAATGCATTATTTTTTGCAAAAGAAAGGATTTATGTTGATATATTTTGGTAATTTTGTAAAACACTGTTTTAGTGACATGATGTACCCCTTCCAAAAAAATCTGTCAAATGTTGGTCAAAGAAGACTACATTATTTCTGATAAAATCAAGTCATCATACATTGTTCTCTAACTTTGTATCCAATCGCTTGCGACAAAAACCTGGGGCAATTCAGAGCAAAACGGGAAAAAATCAGGAAACCCGACGAAAATGCGGCGATCAGACCCTTAGTAAATGTGCCCCACTGTGTCTATCACAGAAGATGTCAAGGTGAGCAGCTTCTATGTAGGTGTTTTTCCTGTTTCTCACTAAGCTGCTTTCCATTTCTAAAACATACTCACTGTTCAGCTGGGCCTTCTACAAGTTTTGCTATGAAGCCCTTTTTAACCTAAGCATCTGTCATTAGAATTTGTATCCACAAACTTTCATTAACTATTCATTCATGACAGGGACAAGTTCACAATTATGTCCTTCTATATTCTAGGAGATTCAGCATTGTGAGTGTATTCAAATGACATGTATGGCATCAGAAGGATGGAGAAGGGTCACGCTGGTCTCAACAATGTTTAGTATGTCATCATAAGCCTTCAGTAGCTGCCATCAAGCTGCTGACTTGCGATCATGTACCTGGACTATAAAACATCAATCAGGACAGGATGAGACATCCCAGCATGACTCTACTCCATTCACATGTTACAAGTCATATTCATTCAGTGTAATGCTAAATCTCCCAGAATACATAATAAGGAATTCCATGGAGAAAAAGGTTGCTGGCTATTTTGTGGGCCTAAGTCCTCCTGACAGGCCCATTTAAAGGAGACTTCTCTACCTGATTTGCCAATTTAAAAAGTTGACATTTTGTTGACAATCAGATCAAAGCTATTTGCCCTCTTTCCCTAGGAAATAATATCAGGAGTAATGCTTTGAACTTAGAGCAGAAACTTAGAACTTTCTGTTTTCAACATAGCCAAAACAGTAATCTGGTCGTACACAAGGGATGGTGACTTCAAAAGTAACATTATCTGTACATCAACTCTGAAGATATCCCTAGAAATGATCCAGAGGGAAAAGTTCGGATAAATGTTTACCATGTGCTCAGTATTTGCAGGTCAGGCATACTTAGCAGGAAACCTATCCAGCACTTCCCACAGCGGTCCCGTCAATAAAACATTTGGAAGCCATATAACTAATAAAAAGTGTTTACAAATGTTTGGAAAGTATGATACTATATTATGATGTAAGTATGTTTCTTTATAGTATAATCCAAACTAAACGCTGGTATTAACTGCTGACAACAGCTTAACCTCTTAAGGACGCAGGCAGTTTGCACGTTAAAGGAAATCTACCACCAGGATGAAGGATTGTAAACCAAACACACTGACATACTAGTATGTGTGCCCTCAGACAGGATCTGCTCTGCTTTTAGCTTCTTACGATCTTGTCTTTATGAAAAAAATGCATAAAAAATTATGCAAATTAGCCGGAGGGCCTCCCGGCTCTATTGACATCTATGTGCATTAAATAGGCTGGCCACTTTACCTTATGTTTTTGTAATGTGTAAGTGTGGGGGGCAGAGCATTAGATAATTTACCAATATACATCTATTAACCCCTTAAGGACGCAGCCAGTTGAAGCTCAGCCCGTTTTTAAAAAAAATTTGATCAGTGTCTCTTTGTGTCGTACCAACTTTTTAACACTTTAACTTATCAAACTGATTTTGTGACTGTTTTCTTGTGACACATTGTAGTTTATATTAGTAGTATAATTTTGCTGATTGGTTGGGTTTCTGTGGGTAAAAATTCAACATTTTAGGAAAACTGCAAAAAAAGACTTACCGGCTATGGAGAGGGCTCGGCCCACGAGCCCTCTCCATGCACCGGGACCCAGCGCGCGCCAGGATGGGGTTAAAAATATTACACTGGTGTGGCCCACAACCTTAATTCTGCCCAGGGCTGATGATAGCCTTAATCCATCACTGTAAAACGGGTCAACTTCTACCTGTCTCTCTAGAGATGACTACAAAATTTACATATAAGAAGCCTATAGGGCACATTATGGGAGGATATATGCCAGAGACTATATAAAAGAGAATAATTGGTGGTCACTTTTGATCTCTCAGGATATTCCTAGCTATCTGGGTTACTGGAGAGTTATTCAATTACAGCATTTTTTGAAATCTTTACCACCGGCCATCTCTTTTTGTCGAGGATTAACAGCATTTGAGGAAAGATGTATGGGCAAAGGCCATATTTCCCATTCCCTCTCAAATATTTATACCCAATGGAGAGACGGAGAAACTAGAGAGAGACCAATTTTCATTGAGAGCTTGACCTCAATATAACAGAACAGCAAGAAAAACAGATCTATAGTATGGTACATGGTTCTTCAATGGCCTCTAACATTTAGGAGCTAGGGTATAAAATATTAACAAGATGGTACAGAGTCCCAGTAGTATTAAATAAAATGCACTCATCCGCTTCACCAATATGCTGGAGATGTGAGGGGGAGAGAGGTACTCTGATCCATGTGTTCTGGGAATGCCCCGGCATACGTCCCTTCTGGGAACAGGTCGGGCGAATACTGGGGCATCTGGGTGACAGTGAAATATAACTAGACCGCCCACTCTGCCTACTTCATTTGTCCAAAATTCCATTAGATAGATATAGATCTTTAATTGTAGGGCCCTTGATCAATGCAGCAAGGGCATGCATAACATCAAATTGGAAGAATACAAATACCCCCACATATAAAGAATGGATACATAGGGTTGAAGAGATTAGGAGAATGGAGGAGTTAACAGCATATATGAAAGGTAAACATGCAACCCATCAGAAGATCTGGGATAGATGGATCGAGTTTCAGACTACGGTAGATTATAAGAGATTGCTTGAAGAATGACACCTTCAATGAGCCATGGGAGAGACTGACCGTTGGGGGACCTGGGTGAGACGGTGGGGATGGAGAGGAGGGGGGGGGGTCTCCTTTTCCTTTTTTCTTCTTTTTCTCTCTTTTTTTTTTTAATTATATAGACTTCACTAGCAATGGTCGGTAGTACTGATCTAGATTTTTATTGGATGGAAAGGATATGATGGGAGGGTGGGAAGGGGGTATTGTTCATACATATGGATTGTGTTTGTGTTTTTGTAGCATATGTATACATTTGGAAAAATATTTAAATAAAGAATTTGAAAAAAAAAAAGAAGCCCATAGGCACAGAAAAGTCAACAGCTACTGAACTTTACCAGGTTCTATGAATTATGTGGGTATCAAAAAAGTAGTTTGTAGGCAGGATGTTCTAGTTTTACTGGAGTATTGTGAATACCTTGATAAATACAAGGTCCCACTTTAGTTGCAATTTTATGAGCCCTATTTATTTTCTGACCACACTGAATTGGTCAAGATTGTTTTGATAATAACAGCCAATTAGGACTGTTAGGTAATCAATATACAAATGGAGTTTATAACCCTTCACCATATCCAACCCAACTTCTACTCATATAGGAGTGAGGAGTGTCATTCCTATTGTTCCATATGACTGTTTGTTCTTTGTAATGTAAAATAGTTGTATATGTCCCCTATGATTTGTAAAGCGCTACGGAATTTGATGGCACTTTATAAATAAAGATTATTATTTTATTCTACTCATATAAACTGGAGTCAGTTTTTGAAACACTGTTAGGAACACACCAAACTCACTGTATATAAAGAAATATAATAAATATTGCATACCTGCAGGAGAAAATCGAATAAAGACAATTTGGGCCATTCGGTATGCTTAATGCCGACACACGGTGCTTTATCAATGGAAGTAAGAGAATTTTCCATGCCACATCGGTGCTTCAACATATTCTGGTATTCTAGCCAGCCCAAGGCATGAGAATTCTGGTCATTGTTGGTATCATTTAAATGTTTGATGTCAGGTGCCCACCACACGATCGGTCTTGGTGCACCATTGGTATACTTGTATGGTAAAATGTTGTTTGTAAACAATCGAGCCACTGCCGGAAGGCTACGATTCAACCCAAGGACCCTGTCAAGATGGAAAGCTAGAACTTCATATAAATCACTTTCTCTTTTAATCAATCCACACAAGCCTTGTTTGCAATGATTCTTTTGATGACACTGTCCATCCATGTGGCTGAGACACAGAGCAACTTTAAGAACCTGTCCATGAGCAGGGATCCTTGATTTTGCTATAATTTCCCCCTCAAAAAGCAACTTCATTTTCTGCAAATCATCTGATGTAAACCAAGGAGGAGGATTTCCAGTGAATCTTTCTGCATTCAGATGATCTGACTTAAACTTCTCAGATTGGAATTTTATGCAGTCTGAGCTGAAATGGCTTTTATAGTTTCCTGAAGAATCCTGGAAAAGTTCTGTTTTATTACTTGAATTCTTCCTGGCGCTTTCCCCATTTCTTACAGAGTCTGCAAATCGACCCGATGGAAACATATATTCATCTATTTTTGAGTGTTCTGTTTGAGTTATTGAATTATTTTTTAGATTGGTTTGGGTTTTAGTTTTGGATTTTTCCTTATTATTGTTTTTAACTAAAACTGGTCTTGGAAGATGGATAGCATTTGGCATCAGATTATGAGGAGCCTTGCCTGCAAGGTTTCCTAGTGGACCTGAATAGTTGTGTAAAGTTTTGTTTATATGGGCTACCAGTATGAGCCTCTTCGGTTTATGTGCTGTGGCATTGGTTACAGCGAGTAAATGTTTGGTCGCAGGTCTCTTCCCTTGGGTTTGATAATGATTATTTTTCCATCCGTTTTGCTTACTAAGCTGACCTAAATCGTTTTTTTCCTTACAGTTGCGGCTGGAGTTTAAAAATAATTGCATGTCTACCCTGTAACTCTCATGGTCAGATTCCCAACCTTTGTGGTAAGCACCTCGAAATTGGCCAGGGCTAGAGTCTGTGGTGTCAGTCCAAACTCGCTTATGTCGGACTACTTTTCTGTGTTGGGATCGTAGATGGTCAGTCACTGTATTTGTGTCTGCAGGCAAAGCTGGGAAACTGCTAATGAGCACCAGAGAAAAGAAGAACAAAAGGCAGAAACTGACAAATGGTCTTCTCTTCAAGCGCATCCTCAGCCATAACATCAGGGCCTGTAGTGAGAAATAAAGACATAGTATTATAAAATATTCCATACAGTAGAACTGCTTGTAGGTGACAGTAAAATTATTAGAATAATTTAAGTCAAGTCAATTTAAGTAAAGTCATTAATAAAAAGTCAAGTGTACATAGTACATTAATAGAAATTTTGGTAGCATGATTTATGGGATTTTCTAGGATTAATATATTGATGCCCTACATTAAGAACCATCATATCAGATCAGTACAGAACTCTGTTTCCCGGAGGTACATATTCAATGGTGTAATAGCCATGAGCTAAATGGCAACTGACTTGCATTAACCTGGAATAGCTACTGTACATAGCTATATACAGCAGTAAACTGCCCTCAAGTAAAGCTACAATCACTATCTAATTTCCAGTGGTCACAGCTTTTGCTATCAGCTAGTAAATGAGACGTCACTGATGTCCACTGTATATCAAATCTAAATTTATATCTCTAAATTCTTCTAATATCAGCTCAGGCAAGATTTCTGTTTCCATAACAATGTACAAAATAATCTGAAAATAAAAATCTTATAATAAAATAGGAACTGGTGGAATACCAGGAACCACCACCAAAACAGCTGTAGAGGCTGCAATCGGGCCTGTGCTGAGAGGGGCCTGGACAGGCTGCTCAGTGCCTCTAGACAGAAATAGAGTTGACTACTGTTGGCTCCCTGCTACACCATTGAGTCTCTGTCACTCCTTTCTGCTGCAGAACCCAGCAGCCATGATGTGATTATGTCATTGCACATGCCAGGTACACAAAAGGGGACATAAGGGGGGATATCTAAAGGGGGCAGAAGAAGGGAGGTCTTTATAAGGGTAGCCATAATGTTGGGAAGTTACACAAAGGGAAGTATAAGTTGGGGGGGAGGGGGGGGGGCTAGAGAAAGCAATAAAAAAACAGAGTGTCTATTTTTGGGCTCCAGACAATTCTAGTTATACCCTATATACGGTATATTTCAGTGTCTGATATTAGGAAAATATAACACACTACAAAGCAACCAGCTTAGAAGAAATGTGAAATACATTAAAAATGTTTAGTATCCTGCTATGTAATGGTTTACAGTACTTTTTACATTCTTGTATCCTTTTGTGGTTTTGACTGTTTACATACAGGTGAATGTATTTGGAGATACTGGTGATCCATTACAATGTATTTTTAAGATTTAGGCTACAGTAATATGGGGACAAAGAAGGGCTCTGTGGGCCTTTGTTTGCATCTCGTGTGTCATCGGTTGAGCTCCGATGACTGCCCGGGATGCAAAAATTACCAGGAATAGGACCTGCTCTATCTTTTGCATCTCAAGCAGTGGTTTAATGCACGGAGCTGTGAAATCCACAGCCATGTACATGAGTCCATAGAAGCAAATGTTCTAGCTCTACAAAATACGGCTAATACACGTCCTCATTTCCCCATCGTGTGCAGATATCATTACTACAGTTCTCTTACAGACATAGGAAAAATATATTTATATGCACGTAACCTTACATCTGCCCTTTTACATACCCCTGTTCACCGCTTTCCTGCCCACAGCCCTGTGATATGAAGATTTACACTGAACCAGAGAGCCCAAACAACACCGCTTGAAATCCTCTACCTTCTTGTCTTAAAGGTCATCCCCTTCTTCTCCATGACCTGAAATCAACTCACGGAGGAGAAGGGGCATTAATAAATTGAAATAAACACTGTATGGATTTACTAGTGTTTATTAATTGCAGATTTATTTGCAAATACTCAAGAAATCCACCGAACATTTTAGCTATGGAGTCTTTATTGTCCTGGAACTTGGCAGAAAGATGGTGAGAGAATATATAATTGAAACCACCAGCTAGAACATTCTACATGTGCATTCTACTGTGCATTATCTTACCCTTATATTGCTTAAATGTTTTCAGTCTTTTTAAGCCATTCTAGCCCAAATGAAATTTGGCATTAGTAAAACAGAGGGAAGTAATAAGACACATCACATGTGCTGGTAAATTCATGGAATTCACTAAGGAGTGAACTGACGTTATTTCACCCACTGATCTTGTATTATTTTTCAATGTGTGAAAAATGGAAAAGATAAGCTGTGCGTAATTCATTGCCACAGACAAATCCCACACCATGTTGCCACAGACCCTGGTATCAGGAGTGGTTCAGGGGGTCAGTTACAGACATGGTGATACCAAATATGTGGGGTTTCTTTGTGATTTTGTGTTTTTTATGTATCATTTTTGTGGTATTTTGTTGAGTACTAATCTGTTTTTTTATTTATTTTTTATTACAGTTTGACTTGAATAAGCGATCCTTGAACAAGCAGTTCAGGACACTCCAGACAGACGTATTATCCAATATAAAAATAATACAGATGACTCATCTCAGTTAAGGAAAACAACTTGCTTATAGACTTGCACTTAAGACAGAAAAACTGCTGTAGAACCAATATTAGTCCAGCATAAGTCCAGTTGGACTATACCCCAGAATTATGATACCGGGTTTATGCTTTTACTTTGTGACATTGGAAGCTAACGAAAAAAGGATTGATTGTATTACAACTTGGGCCAGACAGATTTATTAATGGGCTGAAACCACTATAATAAATCTGATGGGCAACAGAGCACCAAAGAATCGTCCCAAGAAGCCTGCCTAATAATAAATGAACCCCCATGCATCATAAATCATTGTCATCATTTTTTATACCAGTACAAATATTGTAAGGATAAAACATCAAGGCTATATTCCCAGCAATAAACATAATCAAGGTCAAGCTCATGGGGAACTTTTTACAAATCTTTATTAGCGCATGTTTAACCCCTTAAGGACGCAGGGTTTTTTCGCTCATTTCTCGCTCTCCACCTTCAAAAATCCATAACTTTTTCATTTTTATGTGTACAGACCTCTGTGAGGGCTTATTTTGTGCGTAACAAATTTTACTTTCCCGTAATGTTATTTATTTTAACATGCCATATACTGCGAAGCTGAAAAAAATTCCAAATGTGGAAAAATTGTGGGCTCAGTTTTTACGACTTTGACTGTGCACTCAAAATAACACCTCAGCTTTATTCTTTGGTTCAGTGCGATCGCGGTGATACCAAATGTTTTAATACATTTTCAAAAATTAAAAGAATGTGTACAAAAAAGAAAAAAAAAAAATTGCCATCTTCTGAAGCTAATAACTTTTTCATACTGTGGCGCACGGAGCTGTGTGAGGTGTCATGTTTTGCGAAATGAGCCGACCTTTACAATGCTACCATTTTTAGGTCTGTGCGACATTTTGATCATTTTTTATTCCATTTTTTATGTGATGTAAAAAGGTGTAAAAGTCGCATTTCGGACATTTGGGCGCCATTTCCCGTCTCGGAGGTCACCGCCAGCCGTAACCGTTTTTATATTTTGATAGATCGGGCATTTTGGGATGCGGCGATACCTAATGTGTCTGTGATTTTTACTGTTTATTATGTTTTATATCAGTTCTAGCGAAAGGGGGGTGATTTGAATTTTTAATATTTTATTAATTTTTTTTTTTTTTTTTCCCCACTATTTCTTAGACCATCTAGGGTACATTAACCCTAGATAGTCAGATCGCTCCTACCATATACTGCAATACTTCTGTATTGCAATATATGGCATTTTTGCAGCTCATTCATTACAATGAGCCACTGGCTCATTGTAATGAATCTGCAGATGCCAGATATCCTTGGGTCAAACGAAGACCCGAGGCTACCATGGCAACCGATCGCCGCCCCCAGATGACGTTCGGGGGCGCGGCGATTGCAATAAAGATGGCAGTGCCGCCGTCTTTTAAATGCCGCCGGCGACTTTGCCGGCGGCAACGAAAGGGTTAATGGCCGCGATCAGTGCAAGCACCGACCTCAGTTATTAGCGGTGGGGGTTTGATGCAATATGCAACAACCCCCACCTCTGTATGAAGAGGACTCAGCCCTTGAGCCCTCTTCATACATTCCCTATACCTCTGCGCCGTAGAGCTACGGCGCAGAGCTTTAAGGGGTTAAACATCCACGGTGGTACAAATAATCCAGAAAGTCAACGCGTTTCAGGGAAATTCACTGCCCTTAATCATGACTTAATCATAAGTCCAGGGAACTCATTTGAATGCACCTTAGGATACCTTATGTCAACATAAAAGCAGTAGTAAAGAATAAACACTTCTGCCTCAGACGTCTACAAACTGGTACTATATCCAAACTATGACTATATACGCTTGGTCAGAGCTAATGTATATGTTTCCATATAAAATATGTTTGTTTCACTGGCTCCTTTCCAGGATGAGAAATCATTACTTCTGAATCAATGAACTTCCACTAGGGAGAGAGCATCGTGCTAAGACATTTCAAGAGGTTTGCTAAGATGTCTTTAGATAAATTGACTACCTAATGCTAACCCTCCCTTTCCCCATTTATATTTAAAAGGGACTGTATTACCAATTTTATTTTTGACTTTGATTAAAAACAGATAGCAAAATGCATCCTTTTGTGATCTTTTTTATTTGTTGGTTGTAGATTTTTTTTTTTTATAATGAAAACCTTGTAATGTATTGTCATTGTCATTAAAGGGGTTTTCCAACGAACACAGGTTACTCCCTATCCACAGTAATAACTAATAATAATAATTCTTTATTTATATAGCGCACACATTATGCAGTGCTGCACAAAGCATGTCAAATTGGTCCCTGTCCCCATGGGGCTCACAATCTAAACAACCTAATAGTATGTTTTGGAGTGTGGGAGGAAACCGGAGTACCCGGAGGAAACACACGCAAACACAGAGAGAACATACAAACTTTTTGCAGATGCTGACCTGGGTGGGATTTGAAAAAACAGGACCCCAGTGCTGCAAGGCAGAAGTGCTACTCACCCAGCCACCGTGCCGCCCTACAGTGATGAGAACCCCACTGATCACGAAAACGAGGGGTCTGGTGGGGTCCCACGTACCTCAGTTGGACCCCTCCTCACTCCAACAGACTAATGGAGCAGACGGCCGTGCATGACCAGTCTGCTCCATTAATCTCTATGGAGCTAACAGAGATCGGTGAGCGCGCCGCTTGACAATTTCTGTCAGCTCCATAGAGATTAATGGAGCCATGAGGGATCCGACGGAGGCATGTGGGACCCCATCTTACCTCTTGTTTTTGGGATCTGTGGGGGTCTCAGCACTGAGGCCCCCACCAATAGCAAGTTTGGCCCTATCCGTGGGAAAACCCCTTTAAGTAAAGCAGCTTGTTCAGTGAGTATTATATCTGAATGTGTTGAGAGCTGTGTCCACCTCCAGCAGATTAATGATTAACTTCTTCCATACCAAAATCATATTTCCCTTTATCATTCTGGTCTCTGGGGTGATTCAACTATTCAGACTGTCTGTGCAGAGTTAAGTAGCTTTGTCAGTTTCTTTTATTTCTATGCTGTCAATGGTGTACAGAGAGAGAAAGCTGATTTACAATAATGAAGAAAGGCAGGGGAAAAGAAGGACCTAGAACATATTTATATCTTTTATACATCTATTCCAAGTTCTTCACTACTTTTTTGCTTTGTAAAGTGAAGCCTCCTGTCTATTACCTCATGAGCCACACATTCATGTGATCTCTAACTGTCCATGAGCAATTACCCTGCCAAGACCTTAATTCTATAATTATGGTACAACATAAGGTCCTGGTAGGGCGATTGGTCATAGACAGTAAGAGATCACATGACCCTCTGTCTTCAGCTATTTTATGGAGAGGAAACTCTGGCTGATTAGTCAGTTTATTCTGATTTCACATACTTATGTGTCTTTTTTATATAATGCATGTAAACTTCTGATTTCAAATGTGTGTATGGGTCAATTGGAAGGAAAAGATGTCATGCCAACCTACATCTGTTAGAAGTGTATGGAAACCTTTATTATTATTTCAAGTTTTTACTGACAAACCTGTTTGCATTTCTGAAAAGCTGGGTTACATTTGTGACTTATGTCTGTCCAGGTGTTACCGTATATACTCGAGTATAAGCCGACCCGAGAATAAGCCGAGACCCCTAATTTCAACACAAAAAACTGGGAGAACCTATTGACTCGAGTATAAGCCGAGGGTGGGAAATGCATTGGTTACAGCCTCCCAGTATATAGTCTGCCAGCCCCTGTAGCATACAGCCTGCCCTGCCCCTGTAGTAGGAAAAAAATAACACTGTACTCATCTTTCCGACGTCCCCCATAGGTCCTCTTCTGTCTCAGACTGTCTCAGACAGAAGAGGACCTATGGGTGACGTCAGAAAGGTGAGTTTTGTCTTTATGTTTTTAGTTGACTCGAGTATAAGCCGAGTTAGGGTTTTTTGAGCACAAATTTTGTGCTGAAAAACTAGGCTTATACTCGAGTATATAAGGTATATACTTGTGTAGGATATCAAAATATGTCTGTCCTGTGTTCAATAGCCTGAAGTGGGGTGTAGATCCTAAACTAAGCAAACCAGTCAAATGTCAGTTAAAACTCTACAGCCAGTGTTAGAGGAAAACTATGTCTGATCGCTTGACATATGTGTAGGCACCCTAAGAATCTTAAGCTAAAACTGTATATTAATGCAAATGTCTGTGAGTTATTAGATTGCAGAGGCAGCGGCCAGACCAAGCTTTGATGCCTACAATTGCTCAAATCTTATAAAGAATAAATAAAACATCCCTGGATAACACACTTTTCCTTATGTAAATCAGACCCTGCAAAGAAACTGAGTCTTCAAAGGAATCATTCTGCTGTGGATCGTGATGCTCTGGGCTATAAAACATGTTGAAACTGAGAACATGCTCATAACTAATGCACTGTTCTTACAACATTGCTCCACTTTTTATATTAAATTATTCTATATGTAAACTATAAAACCTTTTGCTACTACGTAAAGAAAAAAACACCTACATAACGCTTCCATTGTTTTATTTGAGCTGAAAATTCAACAGAAAAGCCAATACTGATAGCTTAAACATTTGCTAAGGAAAAGACAGTATCAGGTTTCCACAAAGGCATCCAGGAGCTCAGCTGTGAAGTCTGTTAGTTCACGTCTCCAAACGAATTGACCTGGAAAGCATGTTCATGAAATTCCATACTTCTCTTAGACAGGAAGATAAAGAATTCTCAATCATTTGCTTTAGTTTTGCTTTTTTGTTTTTATAGTGCACATCAGTATAATAATGGTTGCCTAGCTGACTGACAAAAATGCTTTTCTGCAAAGTTTATGTCTCCTTTCACACCATTCACAAATATTGGATGTGATCCATATGAACTTCAGATTTTACTCCATTGTATTTTGTTTTGAATTACTACATCAAATGTATTTTTAACATGAAATAATTGTAAATGATTATGAATCGGTGCACATTATAGATGCTGTAAAGAGAAGAATCAACTTAACATTTAACTACACACAGTTATATTTTATTACATATAACAATATAGTAGCCTGGAATTCTGCTGTCACTATTTATATCTATTTCTATTTGAAGAAACCATTACAATTGCATGACAAATACAGGTACAGATTTCTTCTGCTTCTATAGATTTTTCTTGAAAAATATGCAAGCTAGATCTGGGTCCTCTTTGGACGCACTCACACGTGGCATAAACGCATGCATTTTGAAACGCAATACAACAGGTGAAGAGAGGAGTTTTGTCTAATTACATTGCTGTTAGCATTGGGCAGCACGGTGGTTCAGTGGTTAGCACTACAGCCTTGTAGTGCTGGGGTCCTGGATTCAAGTCCCATCCAGGTCAACATCTACAAAGAGTTTGTATGTTCTCTTCAGGTTTGCGTGGGTTTCCTCCGGGTCCTCCGGTTTCCTCCCACACTCCAAAACATACCCGTAGGTTGATTAGATTGTGAGCCCCAATTGGGACAGGGACTGATATGGCAAGCTCTGTACAGAGCTACGCAATCTGTGTGGGCTATATAAATAAAGGAATTATTATTTACAATACCAGCCGTTAACCACATGTTAACAAAACATGCATGTTGTGTTAACATCACAATAACAGCTGCATTTTGTGAACAACATTGTCATTAGGCTAATTTCCTCTCTTCAGCTGTGAAAATGCCCTTTTCCTCTTCCTTTCTCAGCTGCTATTAGTTGTTTTGCTTGACACCAAAGAGGTCAAATGATCCCAGTCTTCCAATATGTAAGTGGATCCTTCACCTCTCAGATGTGTCCTATGAATGTCCCATAAATGTGAAGAATGCAAGAAGAGGTAAACTAAATAAGTCAAGATTTTAAAAAAAGAGCCATAAAAATAAGACAAAACAAAACAGAGTAGATGAGAATAAGACAACAAATAGTTTTGTATTAAGCTATACTGTAAATCAGGTTTTTCCATTAAGTGGGGTATTTGATAAGATAAAAATGGGATTTAAGGGTACACCATCCCAGATGGATCCACCTAAGAGAAGGCTGCAGGATGTCAATGCAGGATGCTCTTAGTTTAATATTTTTTGAACTTCTGAGAGAAATTCTCATTTGCTTTCAGTTCCATAAAAGAAGCAACCCCTTTAGCAGTGCACAAAAAGTCAAATAAATGAACACTTGGAACCAGAAAGTAGGTCATACAGAGTTAAAAGATGAACCTTTTGGATTCTGTTTGCCCCATTAAAGTAAAGGAACTCCTTGCCCTTTATGAGTCAAAGCTGCTTTGGGGCATTCAAACAGATGCACCGGAAGAAAAGCCAGACACAAGTCAACTTGCTAAATCTACATTAAATATTCAAGGACTTAATGATGTAGAGTCACACTGACTTGAATAGCTCTTTGGCCATAATACAACCATATATTTTATACCTAGAAGATCATCTGATGAAACAGAAAACTGGAATTTTCAATTTTGTCTGATAGATGTGTTTCAGCTCTGTTCTAATGTTGCACAGTTTACACTCAATGGGGGGTATTTATGATTGGTTTTCCTGGGCTTTTTTGGCGTAAAAAAGTCTCAACGTAGTCACATTGAGGATTTTTGAGACTTTTTGCTTCTAAGTCTCACATGACTATATACACCTCTTCATTAATCTTGCCTAAACATAGAACTACTGCTAGTGCAACACCGTGCAAAGCCACATTCATGACTTGAGACTTTTGCAAAAAATGTAAAACTTACTCCAGTGCTCTGCTGGTCTAGACCATAAGAACATTTATTAAAGGGCCAAAGCCACTTTAATTAATCTGATGGGCAGCGGAGCTCCCAAAATAGACTTAGAACTGTCTCAATGAGCTGGTCTAATGATAAATAACCCCCAATGGCCTTTAGTATGAGGTGAAGTATAATGTGATTTATGTAATAGTTCTGCATTCCTTTACAACTGATGAATCTGTATGGTATATCCCCTGGAAAATAACTTGTGAACATTTGTTTTAAGAATGTTTTAAGTAAAGACTTTTTTTCTGACCCTGATAAAAAGAGTGGAGGGGTTCCGACACTAAAACTTTTCTTTATGTTGCTCAATTTGGGCACTTCTCTTCAATCCCAACACTTTTCCAGGTCTTTTAGTTTCCCAACACTTTTTTTGGTGGATAATTTGACCAACAAAAATAAGTCTACCAATTTCTAAACCCCTTCATGAATGTGGTTTCACATTTCTGACACTAATTTGTTTTTCTTAAGTTGTACATTACAAATACATTAAGGGTGTGCGCCACAATATAACATCACAGTACAAAACACTGCTAAAATTGGGTGCCAAAAACCAACTAGCGCCACAAATAATGAACGTCTACCAATGTCTAACACTTCTGCAAGAAAACCAGAGGAATGGGCAAACATTGCATTGTATCCAAATGCAAAGTGCAGATGGAGACCTTTTCACACTGACCTAAAAACTGCTCCCAAAAGTGTAGGATCACATACAAATAATGCCAGTTCCATATGGGTGATTAGGGTTGTTTCAGCAGAGAGTGCATTATTCAGATGAATGTTACAGAAATAGAAAGTTACATATAAGAAAGTTAAATATACAGAAAGTTATAGAAATTCTGCAAACAATCCAGGACATGTAAAAATAACTTCCGTGTTGAATGTGTTCAATAAAGATCAATCTTTAGATCCTTCTTCTTCTTCATGTTACATAAATATATCTAGACCAGTGGCTCCCAATTGGGGTTCTATCGAACCCTAGGGTTCGGTGAGTCGGTCTCAGGGGTTCGGTGAAGCCTCTGCCACGGAGGTCAAGACACACACATATTTGATTTATCACTAAAGAAGGGTTCAGTGAATGTGCATATGAAACTGGTGGGTTCGGTACCTCAAACAAGGTTAAGAACCACTGGTCTAGACTTTTAACTTACACTGAACATTCAGAATATTTAGGGAAATAACTGCCTAGCTTGCAAAATGACTTTAACAGATGGTGAGAAAACCTCAAAATGCTACACAAGAAAGTAAAGGCTAAATGCTTTTCTTCCCTTGTTTTTAACAATTGTATTGCATAATAATGTAAAGCATGTGCTCCATGAAAGTCATGCTAAAAGCAACCAGCTTCTTCTCCCCAGGCATGAAAGGGTTATCTGACAAGTGTGTGACAAATGTTACATGCTGGGGACAAGATGTGCCCATTTACCCATACTGATGATCCCAGACCAAGCCCTCCATACCATGTCTTGAAGAGCAGCAGAGATGACAGTGTAGCCATCCACAGCAGTCCGGTCTTCCGGTGGACCTCTTTTCCATAGGCAAGTCAGTGCTTTAGCCTCCTATTCCTTAGGATCCCACTACTTCACAGCTCAGAGGTATCAGGTTTACATGGTTCTTGCTCAGCTCCAGCACCACACTGTCCGTACTCTCTCCTTAAATACTATCCAGATGTTTTGTATCCACAGTCGCATGTGTTGAAAATTCTTTTCTTTTTGCTGAGTTTGCATTAAAATGTGTAGCCTATATGCTACTCTCCTCTAAAGCTACTGTGTGATATAAATCATGAGATTCCCCTTGGCTAAGTGAATGTCTGTGTGTGCAGTATCTGGGGAAGTTCAGCCAACTTTTGTGTCACTCACAGAGAAGGCTGCAGCCAGCTCAGACCAGACTGCTAACAGGAGGAGAGGGTGGGATTAAGGTGAGGCAGAGGAGGGGGGGGCTGATGTTTCAAAGGGGTCTGGAGTGGGAGACTAGAGGTTCATTTATTTTTGAAGTTTTAGAAGAGTTGAAAGATATCCTGGTACAACGTTTCAAGGGAGGGGGGGGGGGGGGCTATAGGCTTCATCTTTTAAACCATATAGAACCCCCCCTCCAAAAAAATGTTTAAAAAGTCCTGATAGTTTATGAAAATTTTGCATAGTTAATGTAGTTCAGAAACAAATTTTTCAAACATGGACTCAGATAACCTGTATATGCTATGCAAACCAGAGAGAATTGCCAAAGAAGGGAATGCAGCCTGCCAGCTTATAATAGGAAACAAAGACAAAAACACGTTCTGTCAGCCAAAAACATCTGATGGTGCCCTAAAATGAAGATTTTCTGTACTTTACTGATTATACAATCCAGGTGATTGATATAGACTTTTTGGCATTACACAAGTGGCTTGGATATAAATTAAACATTGTTTTAGCCCCATCCTTTGTAATGTGTATGCCTATGCTAATGACTTATCCAAGGATTTCCTGTGCAGAGTTCAGAACTCTAGTGTATCAGTTGTCGGAACATACAGGGCTGGCCAACATATAAAGAAAGAAACAGACCAGGATGTGTTCCTGTAGAGTAAAAGAACATTATCTTATACGTCTCAATCTCTATATTAAATATGCCTAGTACATCTATTACCTACAATTGTTATTACATGCCAGTTCTAAACAATTATCGTTAGAGAACATATCTCTTTGAATGAAGAAGAGATGGAACACTGGATCAAAAAGTTTTAGCACATCCCCTCTATTGAATTTTCATACATAATGCTCTGTAAAACAATAAAACCTCGTAACTTACCTGTGATACAATGGTGTCTTCCTGTCTGGCTCCTGCTTTGGTCACAGTCAGCGGATGACATCAGCATGCTACCTGCGCCAGATAAAGGGAGCCGCGCAGCTGTTCTGTAAAACACTCTCGTAGTCAGGAGTGGGGTAACTGTTCTATTCTTCCTTAGCCTGGCCCCATGGGGGTTTTCCATATTTACAAACAAGTAATAAAATAGAATATGATGGTCCCTATAGTCCCAGTTAACTTAATAAACACTTATAAAAGTAAGGGGATGCAGGTTATTGATATGCATGAATCATGGCCATGTTTGTAGTCTTTCTGTGACCTCCACTATCCACCCACCAGCAGCAGTAATGGTGCCCCTTTTTTAAATGCTGGGACAGGCCCCTGACAGCAGTAACTCCAGTAATACCCTGATGGTGGCCCTAATAAGTACCCCACCTTGGTGCCCTTTTTGTCCCCTAGTTGAGAAGCATGTATACATTTATATTTATAGGGTAGCCAGGAAAAATGATAGTCAGCTTTTTGTGTAGAAAATTGCAATCTATCCATTCTTGCCATATGTACGGTGCATTAGAAGAGGCCATTTCAGTGTATACTGTCAAGAAGCAGAGAACATTTCTATGAACACAGGGTTCACTTTTATCAAAAGTATTGCAAACTGCACTACCTTTGGAGTGTGCACAGTGCACCAAAGTGGTGCATGGTCCTCATTAATCTGGCACTCCCTGCACTGCTTGGGAAGTGTGCACCAACTTTATTTTGGTGCACCTTTAACACAGAGCGTGCAACACAATTCTGTCAAGTCGCAGTAATGAATGTGGCGCAAGGTTCGACTCTGCATCGGAACGCCCATTTAGTTGCAGAATTTTATTTGCGCGTCGAGCATAGTGCAGCTGCAACACAACACTGGGGCAAACACTTCATAAAAACATTTGAAAATTCAAGCAGAAAAGTGGCATAAACATAAATGGAGCCCAGAATCTTAATAATTCCATTACAGGCAGTCCCCGGGGTAACGTACAAGATAGGTTCTGTAGGTTTGTTCTTAAGTTGAATTTGTATGTCGGAACTGTATATTTTATAATTGTAGCTACAGACACATTTTTCTGGTCTCTGTGACAATTGGATTTTAAAAACTGTTGGATTATCGTAAGAACCAGGATTAACAATAAAGCTTCATTTCAGACACCTGTGATAACTGTTATAGCTGTTTATTGTAACATAGGGCTGAAGTACAGTAAATTGACAATTACCAGAGGTCCGTTTGTAAATAGGGGTTGTCTGTTAGTCGGGTGTTCTTAAGTAGGGGACCGTCTGTATTTAGAAAAACACTTGTAGAAACCTGAAGTCTAGACATTAAAAATATAGACAGCAATTTGTGTAAACAGGGGTAAAGATGCACCTGATTTCCTGGCCATCATGCCTTAACATTCCTGCTTTTATTAGGCAGTTAAATATAATGTGGTGGTGCACGTTATAAAAAAGTTTTTAAAAAGTTAAAAAAAATGTTTTCAGAGACAGCTGAAATTAACTGCGATCTTAACTCTAAAGAATGGTTCCCACCCTACAGGGTAAAGCCTTGGAGGAAATCATAGACGTCGAAAGTGAAGTAAACATGACCTAACATGATCCTGCCACATCTTCATGGTCTATCAAACAGTTAATAGTGCATATTGACCAGTTTTGTGTTCATTTCATCCAAGGCAATGGTCATGTGCCAGTGGATATTTTATGACTTGCATAACGAGTAGCCAAGTTGTCAAGATAAGATGTGCAATGTTTTACATACTGTAGACTGAAATTTGTTGTGGGGTCCAGAAAAACAGTGAACTCAGCTTTGGTTGGTGTTATTCTCTTTTGCTGAAAAGAAATCATAATTTGAATGTACAGCAATGTTAGCAAATGCTCTCAATATATCCCATATCTCAAGAAATGCATGAGGGGCTCATTTCTATAGTTCTGTCGTCCTGTATGATAAAATGGTCACATATTGAACCGAAGGTTCTATCAACAATTAGAGAATATTCTCACTGGTTTGGCTTTGTTTTCCTTATCGCATACTGGAAAATGTATTTGAATATTTCCCAGAATTCCCAAGTGAAGCATCAATGGTTGCACGCCTGCAGTGGAGTTCTTTGATGGCAAAGTCGATTTAGGGAGTCTTTTTACTTCCGTGTCATAATATCCCTGAGAATTTTCTCAGTAGATAGTAGAGGTCTCCTAATTCCTCAAATGGTGGAGACCCGAGGGCACATTTAAATTGTGTTCTCCTTATAATTCATCCCTAACTACAAAGGAACTACATTTAAAGGGGTTTGCCTATGAAAGAAAGTTACCAAATTATAATCCCCTAGTGATGTTTACACAATAAAGATCATTTTTAACCTCCATACTCGGGGCAACCAAAATTGGACTGATAGAGACAGGGTGGAATTATATCTGTAAAATGCTGTATTTTGGTTAATAACAATGAATTAAAGAATGTGTTATTTTGTTACCCTGAGTATATTTAAGAATCTTGCCTTCATGGGAAAACCACTTAAAGAAAATCTCCCATCCAAATCATCTATGATAAATTAGGGACACTTACTCATATATGTAAGCACTGTGGCTTTGGCAATCTTAGATTTGTTAACCATTGCCTTCTTCTTTCTAAAATCAACTTTTAAGGTTATGCTAATGAGCCCATAGGGCTCTTGGGGGTGTTTTCAGAGCCTTGCTGTAGCTTGACAGGCTGTTACACTGTCGCCTTGCACTTCCCCCTCCCGCTGCCTGATTTAATCTCACTGCAGTAGAGGAAGTTTCCACACACAGTGGGGGGGGGGGCTCCTTGTACACTGTAACTGGCGTTTATCATAAGAGGCTGTCATTTTTGACATGCAGCTTATCAGCATAATGTTAACACTGGATACAGTAGGTCATGTCAGCGATGGTCTGTGGACAAAGATGTATTTCCTGGCAGTTTTATGATTACATTCTTTCAAGTCTTTACTAGAAGAAAAAATGCATTTTGCAATTTAAACAAGAGATAACATGTTTAAGAGGTGCTGCACATAAGGATCAGCACAATGACATATACACACTTTAAGATGATGAAATTCCACCTGTTTGGAATAGATTTCTGGCATTCAGCTCTTTTCACTAGGTGTCTGATTCATTTGCCTAATAGCCTTATGCTATATTTATAGTTACTACACATCAGATAAGGCAAATTATTGTCTGTTGTGAGGGTTGGAACATCTTGCCAAGAAGGGTTTTAGGTTGTGCATCTTCTAACTGGTGTACTTTTTCTGTTTAGGCCCCAGGGACAATAGGGGGATGAGGAGTCCATTTGGATAACCAATCTCTATATTGATTATCGGCTGCACACACGTTAAAAATCAGCCCTGGTACACTTACCCCTCCGGCCTCCAGTGCCTTCTGCAGCAAATTTTTCTTTAACACTTCACAGGTAGCGGTGTATGCCCCAACTATACAGTGGGTATGAAGATGCCAATGACACTTGCATAAACTCATAGGGGCCGATTTTTCAAGAGTCTGAAAGTCAGAATAATTCTAGTTGCCCATGGCAACCAATCATCGCTCCCCTTTATAATATTCATGAGCACTGGTAATATTAAAGGTGAGCTGTGATTGGTTGCCATGGGCAACTAGAAATATACTGACTTTCAGACACTTGATAAATCTGCCCCGTAATCTAGAGATCAAGTACAACATCAATATAAATGCTTCGAGAATATTACATGGACCAGAAGTAGCCACACAAAATACACAACTATTAGAGGGTTCAGTCACTTCTCTCATATTTTAGTAAAAATCTGTGAGGCCTTTTTAACAAGACCACTTAAATTTGCACAAAAAACGGTCTTATATATGGGGGGGGGTCTGCTGAAAAGTATACCTGAGCCAGGGTAAAATGCCAACAAACATGTACAGTTCCCAAAACACACATTTAAAGGTCATTTATCATCAGCTAAATGATGGTAGATGTGTCCTCTGAGAGCACCAGGACGTTGAAATTATACAAGACAAAAAAAACGGGCAAAGGAACTGGCAACCAAGACTAGTCCTATTGGCGCTATAGAAAAGCACTATGAAATCAAAGGAGTGTCCACATCAATAAAATTGACTCTACTCCGAGTAAAAATCAGGCTAATTTAATAAGATAAAAACAAAATGTAATAAAATAAATAAAGTAAAATACAATTGCATAAGACAATGTGTTGTCCCTGTTAAAGGTACCCCTTTATCAAAACAAATGGACTGGTGTAGATAGTGGGAAATGAACATGTATAGGCTGTTTAGTATGTGTCACATGACTTGGTTAGCCACTAGACAATAGTCAGATGAAACATAGGAATGCCAACCACAGGTAACATTGCAAATATAAGAGAAGTTAACACATTTAAGTGAATACCACTAAGTAAATTCTACTTACAAATTATTTGTTGTTGTGTGTTCTGACGCGCTAGCGTGCAGTCGTCTCAAAACGTACCAAGATGGCCGCTCGCTGATGACTGGGGCGGAAGTGACGATAAGCTTGCGCATGTGCAGTCATACTAATGTGGCTGTGCGACTTTGCTTTCAGCAAAAAAGGTTATACCAGCGTCAATGGTTCCCTTGGCAACCTGATGCCATGCCATATGTGCTAAATGTGCACACTAAGAAAACTGGTGAAAGTCTATCTTAAATATATGTGTGTGCAACACCCTCGCCGATGCAATGGCGAGGTAGTGCTTGCGAATACGTCCCACCTGTAGGTAACACCACATTACACTACATGGTCCTTATAGGATCAAGGGGAAATTGCAGTGGTTAATCCTGCCTGGCAAGGCAGATGTTAATTTGTGATGTAATTATGTCAACCAATGTCTGTGTTACATCCTGTCTCTGTGCACTGAGAGGTAATTGGAGGAGCAGCCACCACCTGACCAAGGGAAGGTAATAAAACCTCTGGCCAGGAATGTTCTAGAGAAGTCTCTCCCCAGAGAGAGAAGAGAGCAGTCTCTCCCAGAAGGGAGAATAGACCGGTCCTAGTCAGGCCCTCTGGGTCTGTAGGACACAAGCAGAGAGTAGTTAGCTGAGCAGCAGCTCAGAGTCTCTAGCACACCAGACCAGTGCAGGAAGAGCCTAGCCCCTGCCTGAAGTGGAAGATTAGACTAGAGCTAGTGTAGTGAGGAAAAGGGGTATCATCCTACCTTCAAGGGTGATACCTGAAGAGATCCAGGACCGAGCTGAAGCCTCCTCTAAGGACACAGCTGCCTCCCAGCCTGCTCTTACATCCAGGCTGGTCAAATACATCCTGTGGCTCCCTCCAAATACCTCTCCAGTACTCCACCTGTTAAAGACACGTTTTCTGCAGTTCCTGCCGGTTGCAATAAACGAACTGTAAGTTGTTTTCTTCAACTTCTGTCTCCGTCTGGTCCCTGCTACTACAACTACCCTCATCACCGGCACCCTGTCCATCACCCAGAGACTCACACTCGGGACATTAAGGGGTTGCCCCAGGGAGATCCGCTATAGCAGCCGCTCCCTCATCTTTTCTTGCCAACACCACCCTGCTGGAGACCTGCCAGGCTGTAGGACAGCCCTCCGGTTACCCCGTACCAAGCACCGTGACACAAGCGTGCTTAGGCCGCAACCGCCAGCCACTCCGGTACTGCGGGCCCCGGCTGTCTCCAGGCCTCACCTCAAGGGATAGGCCCCGGTGGGGGATGTTGCAAGTGGCGTCACGAACAGGATATAGACTTCTGTGCCTTATTACGGCATTAAAGACTTTCCTTTATTAAAAAGACTGTGCTGCCTAACCCTGCTGCCATCCGGGTTTAGGCCCAAGGACTTGTGTGTTTCTGGAATGAACTGTGTTATACTGCTGCCACGTGCTGTAGAGCGCCGCTCCAGCACTCCAGAGGTTAATCCTGGCAAGAACTGTACCAGCTCTGCTACATCCGGCGCTGCCGCGCCCGAAGATTTTTTCCTCAGAAACTGTGGCGCAGCAAATAATTCCAGCCCGCCAAAACCTTCACTGGCGGGAAACCCAGATGACGCATCAAGCTCCACCCCCGCGCGAAGCGCGCGAACCCCGCCTCCTGTGGCGCAGGAAAAATTAGAGCCCGCCACAGCTCTTGGCGGGAAGGACTCGGACTCCTCCCACTGGCTCGAGGCGGACTTCCTGCCCTGCCTCAGAGAAGCGCCAGAACTGGAGTGGACTTTGGACAGAGAGGACAACGCCATGTGGGGTCCTCCGCCTCTCCCTCCTGTGGAGCGTCCGGACTTTTACGAGGTCCTAGAGACTATGGTGGTGGTCTCTGCGCAGCCTGTCCGAAGACCCTCCGCTGGACATCGGCTGCACCGAGGTTTGACTCGGGCCTTCGTCACCAGGACATGCTACCAAACGGTGACGCAGTACCAAATCCCACCTGGGCGGTTCCTCGTCCCTATCCCGGCTACCATCCCGGTACCGCGGGTCCACGTGGAGGCGCCACGTGGGGAGGCCCCGACTCCTGCTGAGCCAACGCCTGGGCCTAGTGTGGCCGCTCCACCTGCTCCGAGGCCTACTACTCCTGCTGCGCGGCCTGCTAGCCCCGCTGTGGTGGTTCCTGACCCTCCGGTGGTTCCTGCTCCTGTTCCGGCACCTACCTGTCGTCCAAGGAGATCCGAGCCTGCACCGGAGCCACGAGCCCCAGCACCGGCACCTCCGCAGCCTCAAGGCCGAGGTGAGGCCGCCCGCCGGCGACTCCGAGACGCTGTCTCGGACCAGCGACGCCGAGAGAAGGAGGCCCAGCGGTATATGGCCGGCCGATCTACAGCTGGAGCTTGGGTCGAGAAGAATCGCACCACCGGCATGGTCCGGTTCTTCGACAAGCGGAAGGGCTATGGCTTCGCCACCCAGGACTACACCGGACGGGAAGTATTTATACCCCGCCGGTCCGTCAAGAGACCTGATCTGCCGGAGAGCCTGCACAACCTGAAGCCGGGAGAGTGCATCGAGTTCTCCCTGCAGGAAGGACCTCGAGGGCCCTGGGCGGCTGGCGTGATCCGGATCCCCGACTCCGACGAGGACCGCTACTTCCCGCAGGACGACTGGTATGAGGACGACGAGTGGCCGGAGTCTCCGAACACCTCTTCCTACTCGGCTGCAAGTCCCCGGGCGGTGACCCACGTGAATGCCCCATCCACAGTAATTGTGAGTACGGGTCCCATTGCCATCCATGGGCCGGGCATGATACAGGGCGCCACCCCCACCGGTTCCCCTGCCGGGAGCATTGCCAGGTCCCGCGGCTCTTCTGTGGGAGAAGACATCCCCGCTAGTGAACCTTGTCCGGAGGTTCCATCTAGGCCCGCATCTCCCCTTGCCGGTTACCAATGGGGTGATGACCCGGCCCCGGAAGAACCGGAGCTGGAAGGAGCCGCGGCACGGCCGCTGGACTCTGTTTATTTCTTCCTGGACCCCTCTGTGGTCCCTGGCTCAGTTGAGCCCCCGGCTGGATCAGCCGACACCCCGGGCGACAGCGCTTCTCCCCCTGAAGGTCCGGAGGATGTTGCTGCACCTGCAGTACCCACTGCTGCCACCGGGTGTCCCCAGCCGGTACCTACTCCCGCTGAGGATGCACAGGATCCCCTGCGGACCTTGGATCCTGTCCCTGCTGAACCCAGCGAAGATGCTGACTAACCCCTGAAGGGCTGTAGCCCTCTCCAGGTACTATGTCCATTGTACATATTGTATATTTTTGTCTCCATTTTCCCCAAAGAGCCAGAGACAGTCCTGAGACTCTTACCCTTATTTATCTCAGTCAAGAGATTATACATTGCCATGTGCTATGATAGCACCTCTTCCTCTGCCACAGCAGAGATTTCTTCAAAGGACTCTGTCCCTCTCCAAATAGAGGAGACCCTTTGCTTTTTCAGTGCACTTTTCCCCACATCAAGGGCTGTACCCAGAAGATGGACTTTGTCACTAGAGACCTTCTGAGAGACTTTCGCCAGATACTCCAGGGAAAAGTTGCTATCGCTATTGATTATCATTTTGCACTTAATGCCTTCCTTTTTAGGTACGGACATTATGCATGCACTTTTATGCCTTTTCTTTTCAGGAAAAGAGACATTTTATGCTGCTACCCTGAGTAGCCTATTTACCTATGTAACGTTGTCACGTTATAAGATGTGTACCCATTGGGCTCCTAAGCCAATGTGATCTTAACCTGTTGCACACTGTCATATCTGCCAGTAGTCTGCATTAACCCTTTTATAGGCTTTTCAGGTTGTAGTGTGGCTGTGTCGGACCGTCTTTTTGTGTAAAACACTGACTGTTACCTTATCCCCAAACCGAGGTTTGCACATGGGGGTAGTCCGTAAACTGCGGGTCCTTCGGGGACCGGGGGTGTTACAGAGATAGCACCTGGATGCCACTCATTCTATGGGTAAGGACGTCAGGAGGTACTTGTGTCGCATATGCTCATGCAATGCAGATAGACACCATATAATTGCCGCCAGGGAAGAAGCGTTGATCAAACAAATATACAGGCCTTGGTGCAAGGAGTGGATTACAGGACATGACACCACACCTTTCCTACTGTACAGTTCGGTTTAATGGCGTCAGCGACCAACTGTCATACAGCTCTTACATATTTTTGTCTTAGTCCGACACCAACCCAGGTGCCTGTCTCCAGGACCATGGGCGGTTTGTCCCTACACCTCACATAGCCTGCACTTCCCAGAAGTGCCTTAGCCCCCTCTGTGCCCCAAAACATCGGTAGTCGAGCCGAGGGCGGCTCTTTCAATTGCCCCCGGGGTATGCAACACCCTCGCCGATGCAATGGCGAGGTAGTGCTTGCGAATACGTCCCACCTGTAGGTAACACCACATTACACTACATGGTCCTTATAGGATCAAGGGGAAATTGCAGTGGTTAATCCTGCCTGGCAAGGCAGATGTTAATTTGTGATGTAATTATGTCAACCAATGTCTGTGTTACATCCTGTCTCTGTGCACTGAGAGGTAATTGGAGGAGCAGCCACCACCTGACCAAGGGAAGGTAATAAAACCTCTGGCCAGGAATGTTCTAGAGAAGTCTCTCCCCAGAGAGAGAAGAGAGCAGTCTCTCCCAGAAGGGAGAATAGACCGGTCCTAGTCAGGCCCTCTGGGTCTGTAGGACACAAGTAGAGAGTAGTTAGCTGAGCAGCAGCTCAGAGTCTCTAGCACACCAGACCAGTGCAGGAAGAGCCTAGCCCCTGCCTGAAGTGGAAGATTAGACTAGAGCTAGTGTAGTGAGGAAAAGGGGTATCATCCTACCTTCAAGGGTGATACCTGAAGAGATCCAGGACCGAGCTGAAGCCTCCTCTAAGGACACAGCTGCCTCCCAGCCTGCTCTTACATCCAGGCTGGTCAAATACATCCTGTGGCTCCCTCCAAATACCTCTCCAGTACTCCACCTGTTAAAGACACGTTTTCTGCAGTTCCTGCCGGTTGCAATAAACGAACTGTAAGTTGTTTTCTTCAACTTCTGTCTCCGTCTGGTCCCTGCTACTACAACTACCCTCATCACCGGCACCCTGTCCATCACCCAGAGACTCACACTCGGGACATTAAGGGGTTGCCCCAGGGAGATCCGCTATAGCAGCCGCTCCCTCATCTTTTCTTGCCAACACCACCCTGCTGGAGACCTGCCAGGCTGTAGGACAGCCCTCCGGTTACCCCGTACCAAGCACCGTGACACAAGCGTGCTTAGGCCGCAACCGCCAGCCACTCCGGTACTGCGGGCCCCGGCTGTCTCCAGGCCTCACCTCAAGGGATAGGCCCCGGTGGGGGATGTTGCAAGTGGCGTCACGAACAGGATATAGACTTCTGTGCCTTATTACGGCATTAAAGACTTTCCTTTATTAAAAAGACTGTGCTGCCTAACCCTGCTGCCATCCGGGTTTAGGCCCAAGGACTTGTGTGTTTCTGGAATGAACTGTGTTATACTGCTGCCACGTGCTGTAGAGCGCCGCTCCAGCACTCCAGAGGTTAATCCTGGCAAGAACTGTACCAGCTCTGCTACATCCGGCGCTGCCGCGCCCGAAGATTTTTTCCTCAGAAACTGTGGCGCAGCAAATAATTCCAGCCCGCCAAAACCTTCACTGGCGGGAAACCCAGATGACGCATCAAGCTCCACCCCCGCGCGAAGCGCGCGAACCCCGCCTCCTGTGGCGCAGGAAAAATTAGAGCCCGCCACAGCTCTTGGCGGGAAGGACTCGGACTCCTCCCACTGGCTCGAGGCGGACTTCCTGCCCTGCCTCAGAGAAGCGCCAGAACTGGAGTGGACTTTGGACAGAGAGGACAACGCCATGTGGGGTCCTCCGCCTCTCCCTCCTGTGGAGCGTCCGGACTTTTACGAGGTCCTAGAGACTATGGTGGTGGTCTCTGCGCAGCCTGTCCGAAGACCCTCCGCTGGACATCGGCTGCACCGAGGTTTGACTCGGGCCTTCGTCACCAGGACATGCTACCAAACGGTGACGCAGTACCAAATCCCACCTGGGCGGTTCCTCGTCCCTATCCCGGCTACCATCCCGGTACCGCGGGTCCACGTGGAGGCGCCACGTGGGGAGGCCCCGACTCCTGCTGAGCCAACGCCTGGGCCTAGTGTGGCCGCTCCACCTGCTCCGAGGCCTACTACTCCTGCTGCGCGGCCTGCTAGCCCCGCTGTGGTGGTTCCTGACCCTCCGGTGGTTCCTGCTCCTGTTCCGGCACCTACCTGTCGTCCAAGGAGATCCGAGCCTGCACCGGAGCCACGAGCCCCAGCACCGGCACCTCCGCAGCCTCAAGGCCGAGGTGAGGCCGCCCGCCGGCGACTCCGAGACGCTGTCTCGGACCAGCGACGCCGAGAGAAGGAGGCCCAGCGGTATATGGCCGGCCGATCTACAGCTGGAGCTTGGGTCGAGAAGAATCGCACCACCGGCATGGTCCGGTTCTTCGACAAGCGGAAGGGCTATGGCTTCGCCACCCAGGACTACACCGGACGGGAAGTATTTATACCCCGCCGGTCCGTCAAGAGACCTGATCTGCCGGAGAGCCTGCACAACCTGAAGCCGGGAGAGTGCATCGAGTTCTCCCTGCAGGAAGGACCTCGAGGGCCCTGGGCGGCTGGCGTGATCCGGATCCCCGACTCCGACGAGGACCGCTACTTCCCGCAGGACGACTGGTATGAGGACGACGAGTGGCCGGAGTCTCCGAACACCTCTTCCTACTCGGCTGCAAGTCCCCGGGCGGTGACCCACGTGAATGCCCCATCCACAGTAATTGTGAGTACGGGTCCCATTGCCATCCATGGGCCGGGCATGATACAGGGCGCCACCCCCACCGGTTCCCCTGCCGGGAGCATTGCCAGGTCCCGCGGCTCTTCTGTGGGAGAAGACATCCCCGCTAGTGAACCTTGTCCGGAGGTTCCATCTAGGCCCGCATCTCCCCTTGCCGGTTACCAATGGGGTGATGACCCGGCCCCGGAAGAACCGGAGCTGGAAGGAGCCGCGGCACGGCCGCTGGACTCTGTTTATTTCTTCCTGGACCCCTCTGTGGTCCCTGGCTCAGTTGAGCCCCCGGCTGGATCAGCCGACACCCCGGGCGACAGCGCTTCTCCCCCTGAAGGTCCGGAGGATGTTGCTGCACCTGCAGTACCCACTGCTGCCACCGGGTGTCCCCAGCCGGTACCTACTCCCGCTGAGGATGCACAGGATCCCCTGCGGACCTTGGATCCTGTCCCTGCTGAACCCAGCGAAGATGCTGACTAACCCCTGAAGGGCTGTAGCCCTCTCCAGGTACTATGTCCATTGTACATATTGTATATTTTTGTCTCCATTTTCCCCAAAGAGCCAGAGACAGTCCTGAGACTCTTACCCTTATTTATCTCAGTCAAGAGATTATACATTGCCATGTGCTATGATAGCACCTCTTCCTCTGCCACAGCAGAGATTTCTTCAAAGGACTCTGTCCCTCTCCAAATAGAGGAGACCCTTTGCTTTTTCAGTGCACTTTTCCCCACATCAAGGGCTGTACCCAGAAGATGGACTTTGTCACTAGAGACCTTCTGAGAGACTTTCGCCAGATACTCCAGGGAAAAGTTGCTATCGCTATTGATTATCATTTTGCACTTAATGCCTTCCTTTTTAGGTACGGACATTATGCATGCACTTTTATGCCTTTTCTTTTCAGGAAAAGAGACATTTTATGCTGCTACCCTGAGTAGCCTATTTACCTATGTAACGTTGTCACGTTATAAGATGTGTACCCATTGGGCTCCTAAGCCAATGTGATCTTAACCTGTTGCACACTGTCATATCTGCCAGTAGTCTGCATTAACCCTTTTATAGGCTTTTCAGGTTGTAGTGTGGCTGTGTCGGACCGTCTTTTTGTGTAAAACACTGACTGTTACCTTATCCCCAAACCGAGGTTTGCACATGGGGGTAGTCCGTAAACTGCGGGTCCTTCGGGGACCGGGGGTGTTACAGAGATAGCACCTGGATGCCACTCATTCTATGGGTAAGGACGTCAGGAGGTACTTGTGTCGCATATGCTCATGCAATGCAGATAGACACCATATAATTGCCGCCAGGGAAGAAGCGTTGATCAAACAAATATACAGGCCTTGGTGCAAGGAGTGGATTACAGGACATGACACCACACCTTTCCTACTGTACAGTTCGGTTTAATGGCGTCAGCGACCAACTGTCATACAGCTCTTACATATTTTTGTCTTAGTCCGACACCAACCCAGGTGCCTGTCTCCAGGACCATGGGCGGTTTGTCCCTACACCTCACATAGCCTGCACTTCCCAGAAGTGCCTTAGCCCCCTCTGTGCCCCAAAACATCGGTAGTCGAGCCGAGGGCGGCTCTTTCAATTGCCCCCGGGGTATGCAACACCCTCGCCGATGCAATGGCGAGGTAGTGCTTGCGAATACGTCCCACCTGTAGGTAACACCACATTACACTACATGGTCCTTATAGGATCAAGGGGAAATTGCAGTGGTTAATCCTGCCTGGCAAGGCAGATGTTAATTTGTGATGTAATTATGTCAACCAATGTCTGTGTTACATCCTGTCTCTGTGCACTGAGAGGTAATTGGAGGAGCAGCCACCACCTGACCAAGGGAAGGTAATAAAACCTCTGGCCAGGAATGTTCTAGAGAAGTCTCTCCCCAGAGAGAGAAGAGAGCAGTCTCTCCCAGAAGGGAGAATAGACCGGTCCTAGTCAGGCCCTCTGGGTCTGTAGGACACAAGTAGAGAGTAGTTAGCTGAGCAGCAGCTCAGAGTCTCTAGCACACCAGACCAGTGCAGGAAGAGCCTAGCCCCTGCCTGAAGTGGAAGATTAGACTAGAGCTAGTGTAGTGAGGAAAAGGGGTATCATCCTACCTTCAAGGGTGATACCTGAAGAGATCCAGGACCGAGCTGAAGCCTCCTCTAAGGACACAGCTGCCTCCCAGCCTGCTCTTACATCCAGGCTGGTCAAATACATCCTGTGGCTCCCTCCAAATACCTCTCCAGTACTCCACCTGTTAAAGACACGTTTTCTGCAGTTCCTGCCGGTTGCAATAAACGAACTGTAAGTTGTTTTCTTCAACTTCTGTCTCCGTCTGGTCCCTGCTACTACAACTACCCTCATCACCGGCACCCTGTCCATCACCCAGAGACTCACACTCGGGACATTAAGGGGTTGCCCCAGGGAGATCCGCTATAGCAGCCGCTCCCTCATCTTTTCTTGCCAACACCACCCTGCTGGAGACCTGCCAGGCTGTAGGACAGCCCTCCGGTTACCCCGTACCAAGCACCGTGACACAAGCGTGCTTAGGCCGCAACCGCCAGCCACTCCGGTACTGCGGGCCCCGGCTGTCTCCAGGCCTCACCTCAAGGGATAGGCCCCGGTGGGGGATGTTGCATGTGTATAATTGTGTCTAGGACCTGTATCTACACTGAGGACCCTAAAATGTAAATAAAGATGATGGTAAATGCAAATCATTAAATAAATAAATAAATAAAAGGCTGTATGTATATGTAAAATGGCATAATAAGATCAAAAATGCATATTAATCTGAAAATTTAGGAAAAATATATAATATATGAAATACACTCACCGGCCACTTTATTAGGTACACCTGTCCAACTGCTCGTTAACACTTAATTTCTAATCAGCCAATCACATGGCGGTAACTCAGTGCATTTAGGCATGTAGACATGGTCAAGACAATCTCCTGCAGTTCAAACCGGGCATCAGTATGGGGAAGAAAGGTGATTTGAGTGCCTTTGAACGGCCCTCGCCTCTTCCCGCACCACCCACCCTTAGACCTCAGATCAGACGTGACTACCCGCTGAATTTAAGCATATTATTAAGCGGAGGAAAAGAAAGTATCCACGATTCCCCCAGTAACGGCGAGTGAAGAGCCCAGCGCCGAATCCCCACGTGGGACATGTGGTGTGCGGGAGACCGGACCCACCCCATCGCGGCTTCGGAGGGCCCAAGTCCTTCTGATCGAGGCCCATCCCGCGGAGGGTGTTAGGCCGGTAGCGGCCCCCGGCGCGACGGGACCCGGTCCTCCTTGGAGTCGGGTTGTTTGTGAATGCAGCCCAAAGCGGGTGGTAAACTCCACCTAAGGCTAAATACCTGCGCGAGACCGATAGCAAACAAGTACCGTAAGGGAAAGTTGAAAAGAACTTTGAAGAGAGAGTTCAAGAGGGCGCGAAACCGCTAAGAGGTAAACGGGTGGGGTCCGCGCAGGCCGCCCGGAGGATTCAACCCGGCGGCGGTCGGACGGCCCGGGCTCCATTGGACTCCCCACGCCTGTCCGGCGGGACCCCTTCGCAGGGGCCTCGTGGGCCGGGGGGACGTGGCCTGGACGGATCATCCGGCCGCGGCAGGGCGCACTTCCTCCGCGGCGGTGCACTGCGACCGGCTCCGGGGCCGGCTGGGAAGGCTCCGAGGTGGGAAGGTGTCCAGGATGGGCGCTCATCGGCTCCAGTCGTCGGGGCTCACGTCCGCCCGGCGTTACAGCCCCCTCTTGGCCCGATGCACGCCGTAGCCCGGGGCCGAGGAAGACGATCGCCTCCGCTCCCTCCGGTCCGCTCCGCCACTCTGATCCCCCGGTCTCTCTTCCCTTTCGGGGGGGAGGGCCGGGGTTCCCTCGGGGGAAGCGGGGTCCACGGGGAAGAGGGACGGGACCCCCTGCCCTCAGTGCGCCCTGACAGCGCCGCGCCGCCGCGGCGGGGTAGGTCCACGTTTTCTCTCCCGTCAAAAGGAGAGAAAAGGGGTTCAGCGCCAGGGGTCGGCGGCGATGTCGGTGACCCACCCGACCCATCTTGAAACACGGACCAAGGAGTCTAACGCGCGCGCGAGTCCAAGGGCTCGAACGAAACCCTGTGGCGCAATGAAAGTGAAGGACCGGGCTTGTCAATTGGTGCCAGAAGGGCTGGTCTGAGTATTTCAGAAACTGCTGATCTACTGGGATTTTCACGCACAACCATCTCTAGGGTTTACAGAGAATGGTCCGAAAAAGAAAAAACATCCAGTGAGCGGCAGTTCTGTGGGCGGAAATGCCTTGTTGATGCCAGAGGTCAGAGGAGAATGGGCAGACTGGTTCGAGCTGATAGAAAGGCAACAGTGACTCAAATCGCCACCCGTTACAACCAAGGTAGGCAGAAGAGCATCTCTGAACGCACAGTACATCGAACTTTGAGGCAGATGGGCTACAGCAGCAGAAGACCACACCGGGTGTCACTCCTTTCAGCTAAGAACAGGAAACTGAGGCTAAAATTTGCACAAGCTCATCGAAATTGGACAGTAGAAGATTGGAAAAACATTGCCTGGTCTGATGAGTCTCGATTTCTGCTGCGACATTCGGATGGTAGGGTCAGAATTTGGCGTCAACAACATGAAAGCATGGATCCATCCTGCCTTGTATCAATGGTTCAGGCTCGTGGTGGTGGTGTCATGGTGTGGGGAATATTTTCTTGGCACTCTTTTGGCCCCTTGGTACCAATTGAGCATCATTGCAACACCACAGCCTACCTGAGTATTGCTGCTGACCATGTCCATCCCTTTATGACCACAATGTACCCAACATCTGATGGCTGCTTTCAGCAGGATAATGCGCCATGTCATAAAGCTGGAATCATCTCAGACTGGTTTCTTGAACATGACAATGAGTTCACTGTACTCAAATGGCCTCCACAGTCACCAGATCTCAATCCAATAGAGCATCTTTGGGATGTGGTGGAACGGGAGATTTGCATCATGGATGTACAGCCGACAACTGCGGCAACTGTGTGATGCCATCATGTCAATATGGACCAAAATCTCTGAGGAATGCTTCCAGCACCTTGTTGAATCTATGCCACGAAAAATTGAGGCAGTTCTGAAGGCAAACGGGCGTCCAACCCGTTACTAGCATGGTGTACCTAATAAAGTGGCCAGTGAGTGTATATGAAAGGAGATGAGATAAGGACAAAGACAAATTGAGAGCATACAAGATTGTAACAAAGAGTATAAAACTCGATGAGTTAAAAAACACTCTCAGGGCTCTCATTTAAGCCCGCTGGTAGAGAGTGTTCAGCTTGTGTATACAAAACATCTCTCTATGTTTCAATGTCTGAAACGATGAGGAATGTTACTCTTTATCAGTTCAATAGGTGTAATCGTGAAATCTTTATAAGTGCAATCATTGCATTCTGTGGCATGTTTAGAGAAACTATGTTTCACAAAACCTTTATCGATGTTGCTGCGATCTTTATTCAATCTCTCTCTTAGGGGTTTGATGGTACGCCCGATGTACTGTAAATTACAAGTACATTCTAAAAGATATATGACATAATTGCTGCTGTAATTCATGAAATCTTTTATGGTATATGACTCCCCTGTGGTGTTAGAGATAAAGCTTGCACGTCTATGAGAAATCGTCTCACAAAACTTACAACGTCCGTGGCTACACCTAAAAGAACCTATTGTTCTTGGGAGTAGGGATATAGTGGCTGTGGAAGCACTGGTGACAGGTTTAAGACGACTGTCAATTGTCAATGTCAATTGTGTTTTTTTTGGAATAATTCCCAAAGATAGAATCCCCCAATGTTTATGAAGGATCCTTTTCATATCCGAATGCTCGTTGGAGTATGTAGTAATGAAGTTGAGTCTGGTTTGTTGGAACTCTGTTAGAGGGATGACAAATCTAGGTGTAAGGCAGCTCTTTTGGTCCAAGGAACCCACTCTCATGTATGCTGCTCTTAGAAGATGGCACAGATAGCCTTTTGTTTCAAATTTTCTCTTAGGATATTGCTTTGGAGGTGGTAATCCGAGTCATTCGTGCAGTTTCGGCGTATTTGTTTGAACTGGCTAAACGGGATGTTAGTGAGCCACCTTTTGAGGTGGCTACTTTTAAACTCCAGGTAGCTATCGCTGTCTACCTTCTTGAAATAGGTTTTGGTCTTGATCTTTTCTTTATCATGATATACAGTGATATCCAAGAACTCTATTTCCTTGGTGGCAATTTGTTCAGTAAATTTCACATGATAAAAATATCATATATGAATCTCTTAAACACAATACATACAAGAGGATGTTGATGGAGTTTCTGCTCAAACAAGCCAACAAAGATGTTTGCAAAGCTAGGGGCAAACTTGCCCCCCATGGCTGTACCTCTCTTCTGCAGGTAGATGGAGGATGGCGCCTCTGTCAGTACATAGACATGCATGGCTTAATGTTTAAAACTAACCTCACGACAAAGTCCAAAATTAGAATCAGAGTCCCACAGCGGGGCTGCTCACCTTGTTGCCTCTTTGATAGAAGCCAAATATTCCAGTTCGGAATTGGATAGGTTTTCCAATGGTACACTCATTTGGAGATGTCTGCACCCTAGCACTGTCAGAACATACAACAACAAATTATTTGTAAGTAGAATTTACTTAGTGGTATTCACTTAAATGTGTTAACTTCTCTTATATTTGCAATGTTACCTGTGGTTGGCATCCCTCTGTTTCATCTGACTATTGTCTACTGGCTAACCAAATTATGTGACACATACTAATTGTTGGGGAAGGATTTAAAGGAAACCTACCACTTGAAGTGGCAGGTTTCTGATGGAAATACTGGGCACCAGCTCAGGGTGAGCTGGTGCCGGAGCTTATTTTTGTTAGTGTTTTAAACCGCGGTATCGCGGTTTAAAACACTTTTTACGCTTTATAGCCGGCGCAGGGAGGTACGCGCTCTGCGCTTACCGTGCGCGCGGCTACATAGGTATGATTTTGAGGTTTCAGGCTATATTTTTGGGCTACTGGCAGCTGACTTAAGCACACCTTGAAATCGAATACTGTGGACCATTGGAAAGCCTATCCAATTCCAAACTGGATTATTTGGTTCCTATCCAAGAGGCAACAAGGTGAGCAGCCCCGCTGTGGGACTCTGATTCTAATTTTGGACTTTGTCGTGAGGTATCACCCGAGGCTCCGTCCTCTGTTTGTCGTTTTTTCTTTTTTGTACATTGAAATTATATCTGTGAAATGCTGTATTTTTGTTAATAACAGTTATTTTATTATCCTGAGTATCTTTAAAGTGTAACCGTCATTCTGAGCAAAAAAAACTAAAAAACATAGTTCTGCTCCAGGTGTCCCTGGGAATCATTCCTCAAAGTATTTTGTCTCTCGGTCCTCATTTAATACCTTTTTTGTCCCATAGCAACCATGGTTTCCAGCTCTCAAAAGAACTAGAATCAGCAAGTTGGAGGGGCGGGACCTGCCGCCTGTCACCTCATCACAAGCCCCAGCTGCTGACCAATGAGACCATAGCTATCTATCTATCTATCTATAGGTTATTTATAGATTATTTTTGCACAAAGTTGCCTCCTACTGGTCCCTGCCACAGGTCCTTCCTGTATCCATCCTTATTTTATCTGTGATGCAATAAAGAAGGCTTTTAACAGTATTATCCGTGTGGAGGAATCCTGAGTGCTGCCGTACCGCATTTTGTTTCTATTTTGGATCGCGAGGATCTGGGAAGCGTGCACCCCCCACACGGGAAAGTCACTGCAAGGAGGAGAAGCGTGATTGGGTGAGGGGACAGTTTTTCTTTTTTTCTGATATAGCCATCTTTAGTCTATTGTTTTCTCATTGTAGCTTATGCACAAATGCATATTTGGGACAGTTGCGTTAGTGCATGGTGCTTTTGATATCCTATTTTATTTACATAGAAAAATTGACAGAGGGACAGAATAATCAGCTTTATCACATGGATATAATATATATGATATGGATATTTTTTTTACATATAGTGCTAGATGCATCTAGATGCTAGTGAAAATTACAACATACTTAAACAAATACTCTGTTTCCAATATAGGATTACAAATAGAATAGTTTCCAGCATACTGACAATAGTTGCTTTGTAATAACTAGGGGAGGGACCACCCATAATGATATCCCTTTAGGAGTAACACACAATAAATACATAGTGTGATTCTTGGATAAGAACCACTAACACACCCCACAGAAAAGCTATTTGTACAAAAGTTATCTTATACTGTACAATTACTATTCCAACACAAGAAGAATAAGTGATAAATAAGTAAGGAATCAGAAGGATGTTTTTCATGTTTCCCACAATAATCATTGAATGTGCTTGTTATTGATCAATGAAGACATAATAATAGATTTTTGTCCCTTACCAAGTCTTAAACTTAAATCATTTCAAGTCCAGATGAACAACACTAAAGAGTTCACTTAGGCCTAAATAGAAAGACCATAGGACATCCACTGTATATTATAGGAGGCTCTGACCTCCTGATAAATATTGGTGAGCAAATGTGCTGAACTTGCAGGGCAGTTTTGGCCAACTCTTCTTTAAAATGTTGATGCAGTTCATTGAGGTTTGTGGCCTATCATTTTTGTGCAGTTCTTTTAAGGTTGCAACAAATGTATGTTTTTTAGACATTAGGGCTTATTTACTAAGGGTCTGCGGAACGCACTTTTGAAAATTTTCGGGATTTGCGCTGCTGTGTCAGCTATTTAGAAGGGGATTGTGTCGCACGCGGACCTTGGAGCATTGGCGTCGGCTTTCATGCGACAGAACTCGGCGGGCAGTCCGTCTGACGATCCAACTGATTCGGACTGAATGCGGTATTTAATATTCAAATTGTGTCGCAACCAATGCACTTACATACACCGGGAAGAAGATTGTGAACTCTGGTGGAACTGAGCGGGGAAGCGACTGATGCCGGAAATCGGGCACACAATCTTTTTGAATGGCGGCACAGTGCATTGTCGTCGGACAATGCACTTTGGGTGAACTCCGTCGGCCGGGTAAGTAAATGTGCCCTATTGTGTTGGACACTGCCCTGTTGCATGACATATTCTTGAGAAAGCTTTAACTGTTGGATATATATAGCCTTTGCGTTGTAAGGGATTAGCTCCGGGGATCGTCGTCTCCTAAGCAGACGACCAGCACACACAGGGACTTCACACAATGTGAGTAAGGTTAAGACTGGCCTCAGCCAGCTTTATTAGGCAGTACACAAACTCAAAACATAAAAATAATACCTAAGCCTCTCCGGCACTAACTAAACATCGAGGTTCCCTACCTCACCAGGTGCTGGCCTACTGCCAGCCACCCCAAAACACAGCAACAGTTCACTGCCACCGCTCCACAGGCCTTTGCCGTAGCCTGTCTCTTCCCCAGGGTGGAGCCCAGTGTGAAGTCTGCCCCATGTATTAGTGCAGCCCCTCCAGCTGAAAACTAATCAACTTAATTAGACAGACCCAACTTTTCCAGGTCTGTCTTCTACTCAGCTTTTCATAAGGCAAAATGCACATTTTATGCCCAAAAGCTTCTCTAGTGGCAGCCACCCTGCCACATATCCTCCCCCTGTGATCAAGGCCGTAGGCCTGATCAATAAGCTTAATTCTCCCTCCGGGGTCAAAGCTCCTATATTGGGGTCTAATCCCTACGGTTCCTAGAAGCACTGTAGAGACCCTACTATCTACTACATCTTCTATACCTGGAAAATGACAGCTTTTTTCCTTAACTGCAGGAGACACAGACAGCTCAAAATTAGTCCCAGCATCTCTTCCTTCACACAACTGATCATCTTCAATCATGTCTCTATTAACAATGATAGATTTTCTTCTCCTCTTTCTCTTGCATTTTACTGAAGACTCCACATACCCCTCACGGCTTGGCATGGTTAGGCCCCATCTCTTCATCACCTTGTGGATACCGTCACACCGGTTACCATCCACTGAGGCATATGCACTGTGCTTTTTCCCCTTAGCATTGCACACGACACGCACGGGTTTGCCCGTTTTCCAGTCTTCAGCACCTTCTTTGTCATTGAAGGGGGCATTACCGTTCAGAACCAGGGCACGATTCACATTGGTGAGCTTCTGGTCACATGTCTGCAAAGCTGTGCGCTTGCTACCTCTGAGGTCACAACCTCCGCTCTCGGTGTAGGTGAAACTCATCTCAACATCAGCATCATCCTCATCACCTCCAGCTAACACTTCGGACTTCGGACCCAAGTCCTGGCATGGACTTTCCACAATGGCAGCCTTAAGCTCTTCATGGCTTGCACTAGGTTCCTGGCTGACCTCTTCCTCGGTCAGTCCTTCATACACCTTGCTGGCCAACACCTCAGTCTTCACCGAGTCTTTCCTGTGTAGGAATTTCGAGGGCTCTGTTGACATTATATCAGACACCGTCTCCTCACATCCACTGCAGTCATCACCCGGTATATCTTCAAGGCACTTCTCACCATCCAGACCATCTTCACTTTCGCTCTTCAGATGATCAGGCAGATCTACCGTTGGGTGCAGCTGTGCTGGAGTCTCTGTAGGGCCCATCTGGGTATTCCTCCACTTGCCCAGAGAATGCTGGCATGCACTATGACAGAGACGAGACGACAGAGCTTCCACACGTACACAGCAACTCGGCTGGTCCCTTTGTTGTAGACTTGGCGCCACTTCAACCTTCTCCACAGGTTCAGCAGGCTGAGACAGCTCTTCACCTGTCTTCGGGGGGTAACCATTAACCCATTCTTCGGATTTTCCCAAGACTGTATTCAGACTACTGGTTATAAGCGATCCCACTTGGGTGGCCATCACGGTTGAGACTACAGAATTAGTCACACCCACACCGCCTTGTACTGCACCAGCTTCCCAGCCCAATATACCGGACATCGCACCTGTAATAGTGTCTCGGGCACCAGTCACTGTATTTGTCTTCAATACGGCTTTTCCAGTTGGCTGCTGAAGAAAAGCCAGGTTGGACTCCTGTTTCCCCAAACCTTTGCAAGCAAAGTCATTACTTGTGGCAACCGGTGGCTCCAGAATGCCTATGAGAGGCCTTGATCCAGTCACTGTAACGTCAGTCAAGGGCTTCTTCTCCTTCTCAGCAACATCACGATCACTGCGGATGCATGGGCGACCTTCCCTCACAGAGTTGTAGACTGCACTCACCACACTGCAGGCAGAACTACCAAAGGGCTGGTGCATCACATGTTCCACCACCTTCTGGGGATCTGGGGTCCCCTCATCCGTAGGTGTATGGTTAAGAGTGGCGCTTCCACCCTGTTCACACACAATTTCAGTCAGCACGCCATCATGCGTATTCTGCGGTTCATCAGCAGGTGTACAGGGGTCTGGTTTACGCCTGGTCTCCTTCCTAGGACACTTCTGGTGCCACATCACGACAGAACACACCTGGAGGTCGGCATCACCATTTTGGCACTTTCTTTTGTTCCCTGAACACGTACACATGTGAACCTCCCATTCACTTTTCTTTGCAAACACTGTATCACAGAAAGGACAGGACGAGATATCAATCTTCAACTCATGTTTCTGTAATATATGTCTCTTTAGGTCATCTTTTCTTCTATAAGACACGTGACAATTGTAGCATTTATACCAGTTATTCCGCAAACCAGTATTCACATGACGCTTCAGTTTATTGATGCTTCTTCTGGCCTTGTTCACACACGAACTCAGTACATCAATCTCCTCAGAAGCCTCAGGTGTATCAGATGTCTGGTCTCCCCCTGACATTTCCTGAACACTAATGTGAGACTCCTCCACAGGTGACTGACACAGGCTATCCCCACCTCCTGCAGGTTCTGAGCGAGTAGCTGCTTCTCTAGGGCTCTGTTCACACTCACTGTTTGTGTAACTCTGGGCTGAAGGGAAACCACTAACAATCAGGATCTCATTATCTTCACCTGCCCTTGCTATGGCGGTATCCCTATCTGAACTGCCATTAGCTACATTACACATCTCAGGCTCGCTACCTGTGTCATTACAACTCACAACCTCTAGGGGCACCTCTGAGCTAACTCTCTCAGTATCTAGGGCTGCACCTAGTTCACACTCTGCATAATTCTGAACAGACATTGTAACGCTATCAGATGTTATCGGCATTGCAGAATTGTCACATGTTACAGGTAGTGTCATATAATCACAGTTAACACTATAATCACAGGTTAGAGGCAGATTATGCACAACATTACACTTTTCTGGTTTAACTTCAGAAATTAAGGCATCACAAATATTATCATCATCACATAGTCCATCAGACTTTATCAGTCTCAGTGGCAGAGTCTCCTTCTGTGGGATCGAGACCCCTTGGTCACAGTTCAGACTGCAACCTGTAGAGACTCCACCCACCATCACCTCAGGTCGCTGAGACTTCTCCAGATCGTCCTTTGGAGAGATTGGGACTGTACCCGATGTCAGAGGGGTCTCCCAGGAAAAGCAGCTATTCCCACCACTTGGAATACTTTCCCACAAGTCCCAGAAAAAAGGGAGGTTTTTCCCCAGGATGAACTCCACCTCCAGATCTGCACAAATCTCCAGCTTATGTGTCACAATCGCAATATCACTTTCAAAGTCAATCCAGACAGTCTTACCCTTCCCTGGCTGGTACTTCAGGAACAATAAGATGTCCGGATTAACTCTGGAGACATCCTGAGAACAGTCCAGGTCCACCATCAGCGGGATTCCACCCACTATCATCTCACAGGTCTTGACTGGCAACTTCTCTGGTCTCCTGACCAGAGGACAATGAGGTGCACTGACCTCACATGGCACAGCCGCATGCTGTCGCCGTTGGTTGCCCCTAGCAACCACATCTCTGCGCTGCTGCATACACGCTGCAACACGTGGCCACTTGGCCGCAGGACATTCCGCCACACACCGGTTCATCCGTAGACATCTGCAAAGCTGCTCCCGTCGGTTGCCCCCGGCAACGGCACATAGCAACCTCTCCTCAGGAACTGCAGACCGATCACAGACATCTCGAACCATCGGCTGGGATCCGCTCGCCTTGGCAGTTGGGGTCTCCATAACCCGAATGGCTTCTGGCATTCCAAGGTCCTCCCACATCATCTGCCGGCAGCGTCTCTGGAACTCATCCATCGGACCCATGGTGATTACTCCCACAGCAAACAAGCAGTCTCTGTATATCTCTCACACCAAGACAAATCTTCCCGTGACCACAGCGCCTCCAGCAGCAGGAACAACACTCTTTCACATGAGGGTTACTGGCCCTTTAAATCTCGCTGTGTGTGCTGATTTCCATGCCACAGCATACCGCCACCATATGTAAGGGATTAGCTCCGGGGATCGTCGTCTCCTAAGCAGACGACCAGCACACACAGGGACTTCACACAATGTGAGTAAGGTTAAGACTGGCCTCAGCCAGCTTTATTAGGCAGTACACAAACTCAAAACATAAAAATAATACCTAAGCCTCTCCGGCACTAACTAAACATCGAGGTTCCCTACCTCACCAGGTGCTGGCCTACTGCCAGCCACCCCAAAACACAGCAACAGTTCACTGCCACCGCTCCACAGGCCTTTGCCGTAGCCTGTCTCTTCCCCAGGGTGGAGCCCAGTGTGAAGTCTGCCCCATGTATTAGTGCAGCCCCTCCAGCTGAAAACTAATCAACTTAATTAGACAGACCCAACTTTTCCAGGTCTGTCTTCTACTCAGCTTTTCATAAGGCAAAATGCACATTTTATGCCCAAAAGCTTCTCTAGTGGCAGCCACCCTGCCACAGCGTACTTTGCAATTTCACATTGTCCATCAGTTTGAATAATCATTAACCTGCCATAAATTTAATCTATAACCCTTGCCAGTATTCTGATGCAGATTATAGTAAATTTGGCAATCCAGGGCTTTTAGGCCCTGGCCTGCCTTGTGCTCTTCTCCACCCTACCCACTTTTGTTGAAGTGTTGTCTTGAATGCTACTTGCTCAAAAAGTGGCAAAATGTGTGTGCACATATTTGCTGACATTCTTTTTTTCAATTACTCAGTTCATACTGTAATTTGTTTTGTTTTTTTGTCCCTCAAAGGTTTTCTTTCCTTGTACACAAGAAACCCGATGTGCAAGACAAAAGCTCCTACAATATGTTTCAAATGTATTTCTTCTTTGGTGGTCTCCAATACAAACCAAAGGCAGTGATTAGGTTTCTATTTGTTGCACCTTAAATATATGGTGAGAAATAAAGCAACTTCTATATTATTTGCTGGAGAAGTTTCATTAACAGATTGCATGAAAAAATGAATTATCTCATTCTAGAAAGTAAGAAAATCAGCCAAAATGTGGACTCTGAACTCAAGGCACATGAGCTCCTTACACATCAGTGTATGATATTTCCTTATAAAGTAAAAGAACTCAGCTCTTATCAGCATGAAAGCAGACAGTTCTTCGTGGAGTTCACCACATTGTACTTATGATTAAAAGTATAAAGCATGTGAAAGGAGACATGAGGGGAAGGGGACATAGTCTCATCAATTTAAAAGTAAGGAATCATGAGAATGGTAAAGCGAAGCTAAACTATCTTTTTAATTGTAGATATGAATAGAGCAGGTGGTAATAGTAACATTTGTGTTATCCTTTATTAAGTAGAAAATAAGTTATGGGTGGGGGAGCTCAGAGGGGCTACTGAGGAATCCCTAGTGAATCACTCAAGTGATTGAAAAGAAAAGTACAACTAGTGATTGCTTATTAAATTGTAAATTTATTTACAAAGTTAACACAAAGGTACAGTTTTCACTGTCAAGATGTGGAGTTCCACGGCAGGGATAACCAATCTACAAATAAAAGAGATGAATGGGGAGTCAGAGAGTGGGCCTGGGCTGTCCTCTATTAGACAAATGATATAATTAGGGAACTCACCTCAGGAGTGAAATACTGCTTCGGACTCCCACTAAGGGCATATGTGTGACTCCTGAAAGATGGTGTCGAAAACACCGGTGTTCCAGTATGCAGTAGAGGCCGTTTTTGGGTATGGGGGTATAACCCCGTAGGAAGTACACACAGAAATGCACAGAAAAAGAATAGGGTAGTGGAGAGAAATTGTCCAGTAGGATTAAGGGTATGTAAGACTCAAAGGTCGTGTAGTAGTACCCTACAAAAATCCCTATTGTGGACTATAGAACTATCACACCCTAAAGGCCTAGCCTCGGAACTGGGGTCCTTTTTAACCGCAGTCCCGACTGGAACCTGACCCTGCAATAGCTGGCCCTGTTATTGGCCTATTAACAGCAGGTTGCGTCAGGTTAAGCGTCAGAGGGGAGTCAGTATAACATCAATTCTGACCCCCTATAGTCTAGAGAAAGTGTGTCATGGCTGAGATCTGAATCCCATGTCCCATGTCCCGACAAGACTTGTTTCGCCCTATGGGCTCATCAGGGGATTGCTGGGTTCATGCAGAAGATACAGCCTGCAATTAGGTAATAGGAAATGCATGTAGTGTGAGACCCTCATAAACTATAAAAATACAAGTTCAATGCAAGTAAAATGCTCTTACCTTGTCCCTTGTAGGGGCAAGTGCTTGATAGCCAGGCAGAGGATGGCTGGTGAGGTGTATAACCTCACGGTAGAAGCCAGGAGGACCAGTGGGTTCTCTGGGGTGGTTGCTGGTGCCGCGGCTTTTCAAGAGCACATGCCGTGACGTCAGCTTGTGCAGGGACCGCCCACTTAGAGCCGCCCACTCTGGTGAGCCAATCGGGGAGGAGACTCCCAAAATTGTGCCGTGTGCGCCGCATGCGCACGCGATGGGAACACGCCGGCTAAAAGTGTCCGCGTGTGGCCGCGCCAGATTTGTGTCGCGGCCGGCGTGCGCGTGCGACCGGTAAAATACCGGAAGTCACGCGCACGCTCCCAGCGCGTCCGCACTACCTAACAGGGAGGCGCCCGAAGAGGCGCGGTATCAGCCCAGGGGGAGGGCCGAGTCTGCTGGTAGCGGGGCGGGGTTAGAGGGTGGGCACAGTGACGGTAGTCGGCTACAAATTAGCTCTTGATGTGTGGTGGCCGTTAAAGCTCATCCACGTAATAGTAAGGACCCATCCAGGATATGATAACCCAACCTGGGTCTAGATAAACAGAAGAAAAGGAGGGGGGGGGGGGAATTTGAAGGCAGAGACAAACATCGTATGTGAAGGACAGAGGACCAGTGTTGACGAGGATAGGTAGAAATTTACAGAAAACAGGCGAAACTTAATTGTTCATTTAGACCCAGTGGAGATTCAGTTTTCAGTTTGAAAATCCACCGTGTCTCTTTCTGTCTGAGGAGGCGATCCCAGTCGCCTCCTCTTTCGGGGGGTCTTATCAGGTCGATACCAGTGAAGAATAAACCTGTGGAATTACCCTGGTGTTCGTCGTGTATGTGTCTTGCCAGGGGTTTATCCCGGTTATGCTTAATGTCACCAAGGTGTTCGCCTACCCTCCTACGAAATTCACGGAACGTTTTACCAATGTATTGTTTACCACAGTGGCACGTGGCCAAATAAATAACTCCACTGGACTTGCAGTTAATGAAGTGGTTTATGTTGTAAGTGAACCCTGTGGTATTGCTGGTGAATTGCTTACAACTCTTCATCACCTTACAAGCTACACAACCACTACAACGATAGCATCCTTTGATGGTTTGGCTCAGCCAAGTGTGAGTAGGTTTAGGTCTTACAAAATGGCTGTGGACTACTCTGTCTCTTATGTTACGTCCTCGCCTAAAAGTAATTGTGGGGTATGTCGAGGTCACAGATGATATGTCAGGGTCCAGCAGCCCGCTACCAAGGTTCAGGCTTTATCAATAAGTGGGAAAAAGAGGTTACAGGGTGCTCCATACGTCTTATGCAACTCTTGCTACAAGAAGAGAAGACTAGGTTAGACACCCTTACCACCAAACTAAAAGAACACATCGACATTACAGACAAATTCTCAACAGACCCCGATTTTCCCACTCTTGAAAAACAGCTGCAGAATAATCTAGAAAGATTCCAGTATCACCTTAAAGAAAGGAAACATAAACAATTCAACAGGGACCTTAACGATTTCCGGGACAATAAGGCGTATTCCCGTATAAACGTTAGAACAACCCCTGTCGACACAGATCAGACAACCGATACCGACACCGACACTGACCGTTCAGTAGCAAGCCAAGGCTCTAGAGGGAGAGGAAGGGGCAGACGCGGTAGAGGCAGAGGAACCAACCGGAAAGATACACCATGTCCGGAAAACACGTCCCTGAACCCTGCGTCACATACTACCATATCCTCATCCTCATCATCATCTTTTTTAGCACCAGGTCCGGAGTACCCAATAAGGAGTCGGAACCCTCGGGCTCGGACCTAGATTCCCTCATTGTGAATCTATCAGATAGAACACTCACACTTGCAGAAACTTCTGTCTTGAGGAAGGGACTATCTTTCGTCCCCACAAACAAATGTGACAAATTCAACTGGCACAAAGACATACAACTATTTTTACGGAAACTTCGCTGGCACAAATTTTTCAAAATCAAGGACAGGAAAGAATGCCAGGACCTAGGCATCCCTAGTGATATCCTAACTGACGTACATCTACTAGACAGTCTCTCTGAACCCCTAGCAAGCACGACAGGCAAAGGCCCTTTTACGGACCTAAAAAATCGAAGTACCAAAACTCCCCCGATAGGTGACATCTCTAGCATTGACATTTTTGCTAAACTTGTACTGGACGATTTAGAAACTGTAGATGCAAGATCCAAATACATGAATTGTAATAGGGAAGAAATGGAGGCATTATCATCTCTTGAGGATGATCACAATATTATTATCAAACAATCGGACAAAGGAGGGAATATAGTGATCCTCCGTTCAGAAGATTATAGAAGAATGTGCCTTAGCCTCCTTAATGACAGAGAAGGCTATTCCGTCCTTGCAAACAATCCCACTACACAATATTTAGCAGAATTAGAAGGCATCCTTAAAAAAGCCCTACTGATGGAATTACTTAACCAGGAGGAATATGATTTCCTCCTACCCCGGTTTCCGGTCTTAGCGACTTTCTATGGGCTTCCCAAACTACATAAGGGCACTAACCCTTTAAAAGGGCGCCCAATCGTCTCAGGAGTAGGCTCTCTCTGCCAAAATGTGGGCATCTATTTAGACAAGGTACTAGCCCCCTTTGTTACCACTCTTCCATCTTACACAAAAGATACCACCGACCTACTTAGGAGGTTGGATGGCCTGTCCATTGGACCCAACACTGTCCTGGCCAGTATTGACGTGGAGGCCTTATACTCCTCCATTCCCCATGAACAGGGGTTGAGGGCAGCCGAATTTTACCTCAGTACTAGAGGTAGGCAATGCCAAGCACACAACCTCTTCATACTTGAATTACTCAAGTTCTGCCTTACCCACAACTATTTCACCTTTGACGGCGCGGTGTACCACCAGCTCAGGGGCACGGCAATGGGTAGCCCGTGCGCACCCACCTACGCAAACTTGTTCCTGGGCTGGTGGGAACACTGCTGCGTCTTCGGTGACCATGGCCCTACTGGTATCAGTATGGCGAGCCTCTGGGCTCGCTATATTGACGACATATTTGTGACATGGGAAGGTACCGTGGACCAATTTGGGCAACTTGTACAAGACCTTAACAACAATACCATGGGACTCAGATTCACGTACGAAACACAGATGTCCTACATCCCATTTTTGGATGTAAAAATACAAAAAAACTCCATAGGCGAACTAGAGACGTCTATCTTTAGAAAACCAACCGCTACCAACTCTTTACTTAGATGGGAGTCGAACCACCCCCCTGCCCTAAAGCGCGGCATCCCGTACGGACAATACCTTAGGGCCCGGAGGAATTGTTCCACGATGGAGGAATTCCTTAAGGAGGCCAAAGTACTTCGGTCGAGATTTCAAGCACGAGGATACCCAGACGCTATCCTGAAATCAGCTTATAAGAGGGCACTTACTCTAAATCGCTCCAATCTCCTCAGTACGCACCCGAAACCAGCAACCCCACAAACCATCAGACTTATAGGTACCTACGATGGAGGCACTGACACCATTCGTAGGATCTTATCTAAGCATTGGCATATCTTACGTATGGACCCTGACATATCATCCGTGACCTCGACATACCCCACAATTACTTTTAGGCGAGGACGTAACATAAGAGACAGAGTAGTCCACAGCCATTTTGTAAGACCTAAACCTACTCACACTTGGCTGAGCCAAACCATCAAAGGATGCTATCGTTGTAGTGGTTGTGTAGCTTGTAAGGTGATGAAGAGTTGTAAGCAATTCACCAGCAATACCACAGGGTTCACTTACAACATAAACCACTTCATTAACTGCAAGTCCAGTGGAGTTATTTATTTGGCCACGTGCCACTGTGGTAAACAATACATTGGTAAAACGTTCCGTGAATTTCGTAGGAGGGTAGGCGAACACCTTGGTGACATTAAGCATAACCGGGATAAACCCCTGGCAAGACACATACACGACGAACACCAGGGTAATTCCACAGGTTTATTCTTCACTGGTATCGACCTGATAAGACCCCCCGAAAGAGGAGGCGACTGGGATCGCCTCCTCAGACAGAAAGAGACACGGTGGATTTTCAAACTGAAAACTGAATCTCCACTGGGTCTAAATGAACAATTAAGTTTCGCCTGTTTTCTGTAAATTTCTACCTATCCTCGTCAACACTGGTCCTCTGTCCTTCACATACGATGTTTGTCTCTGCCTTCAAATTCCCCCCCCCCCCTCCTTTTCTTCTGTTTATCTAGACCCAGGTTGGGTTATCATATCCTGGATGGGTCCTTACTATTACGTGGATGAGCTTTAACGGCCACCACACATCAAGAGCTAATTTGTAGCCGACTACCGTCACTGTGCCCACCCTCTAACCCCGCCCCGCTACCAGCAGACTCGGCCCTCCCCCTGGGCTGATACCGCGCCTCTTCGGGCGCCTCCCTGTTAGGTAGTGCGCACGCGCTGGGAGCGTGCGCGTGACTTCCGGTATTTTACCGGTCGCACGCGCACGCCGGCCGCGACACAAATCTGGCGCGGCCACACGCGGACACTTTTAGCCGGCGTGTTCCCATCGCGTGCGCATGCGCCGCACACGGCACAATTTTGGGAGTCTCCTCCCCGATTGGCTCACCAGAGTGGGCGGCTCTAAGTGGGCGGTCCCTGCACAAGCTGACGTCACGGCATGTGCTCTTGAAAAGCCGCGGCACCAGCAACCACCCCAGAGAACCCACTGGTCCTCCTGGCTTCTACCGTGAGGTTATACACCTCACCAGCCATCCTCTGCCTGGCTATCAAGCACTTGCCCCTACAAGGGACAAGGTAAGAGCATTTTACTTGCATTGAACTTGTATTTTTATAGTTTATGAGGGTCTCACACTACATGCATTTCCTATTACCTAATTGCAGGCTGTATCTTCTGCATGAACCCAGCAATCCCCTGATGAGCCCATAGGGCGAAACAAGTCTTGTCGGGACATGGGACATGGGATTCAGATCTCAGCCATGACACACTTTCTCTAGACTATAGGGGGTCAGAATTGATGTTATACTGACTCCCCTCTGACGCTTAACCTGACGCAACCTGCTGTTAATAGGCCAATAACAGGGCCAGCTATTGCAGGGTCAGGTTCCAGTCGGGACTGCGGTTAAAAAGGACCCCAGTTCCGAGGCTAGGCCTTTAGGGTGTGATAGTTCTATAGTCCACAATAGGGATTTTTGTAGGGTACTACTACACGACCTTTGAGTCTTACATACCCTTAATCCTACTGGACAATTTCTCTCCACTACCCTATTCTTTTTCTGTGCATTTCTGTGTGTACTTCCTACGGGGTTATACCCCCATACCCAAAAACGGCCTCTACTGCATACTGGAACACCGGTGTTTTCGACACCATCTTTCAGGAGTCACACATATGCCCTTAGTGGGAGTCCGAAGCAGTATTTCACTCCTGAGGTGAGTTCCCTAATTATATCATTTGTCTAATAGAGGACAGCCCAGGCCCACTCTCTGACTCCCCATTCATCTCTTTTATTTGTAGATTGGTTATCCCTGCCGTGGAACTCCACATCTTGACAATATCCTTTATTAAGGAAGAATCTCTATGTCTTTTTTCTGCTCTGCACTCTCCTTTAGTAAGCAGTGAAGCCCCATACACATCATTGGGATAAGGAAAAAAGGCCAAAAAGTGACTCTGGGGCACATATCGATTTTCCCTTGATGATTCAGCTTTTAGGAAATGAAACTATCCAGGGACTTGTCTATAAAGAGTTTTGCATTAGACAATTTATCAGGTTCCTTTATCTCTCAGTGGATACAGGACAGAAAGCTGATTTACACAAACTGCTTAAATAAGGACGAAAGAAGAACACAGGAACATATTCCTTAAATAAAATATATTACAAAGTTGACTATTATAATCTACACTACTGATTTATGCAATTTTTGTTAACAGTTCAGTTAAAAATCTTGTAAAGTCATAAAATATTATTCTTATTCCCTTTTCTGACAGCAGTAATGCAGCCACATTTTGGTTCCAAGTATTTCAGCCACAACAATGTACTTAAAGTGCAGCACACATTTATCTTATTTAAAAGCCTAGATGAGAGGTGCACAACCCTGGTACGGCCCCTTAAGGTTGAGCAGTGTGACAATGTAGCCCTTGGACCAATAAAGGTTGTTCACCTGACCTAAATCCATAGATCAGGAATAGAACAGACATTTAAAGGAAATTTTATAATTTTTCACAAATTTGTATGAAAAATATTCAGCACATCCTGTATTGATCAAACTGTACCAATTTATGATATATTTATATTTGTTCATTTAATCACGACTCCACCAAAATTATCACTGACTCTGCTCACATTGGCCCCAACATTGGTGTTGACAATTTTAGCAATGTTTTGGACTGTGATTATATATTGTGGCGCCTTAATGTATTTGGTGCACTGTAAGGCTACATTCACATGGCCGTATGGGGGACGTACACTCACCGGCCACTTTATTAGGTCACCATGCTAGTAACGGGTTGGACCCCCTTTTGCCTTCAGAACTGCCTCAATTCTTCGTGGCATAGATTCAACAAGGTGCTGGAAGCTCCTCAGAGATTGTGGTCCATATTGACATGATGGCATCACACAGTCGCCGCAGATTTGTCGGCTGCACATCCATGATGCAAATCTCCCGTTCCACCACATCCTGGATTGTGTGCCCAATCTATTGGATTGAGATCTGGTGACTGTGGAGGCCATTTGAGTACAGTGAACTCATTGTCATGTTCAAGAAACCAGTCTGAGATGATTCCAGCTTTATGACATGGCGCATTATCCTGCTGAAAGTAGCCATCAGATGTTGGGTACATTGTGGTCATAAAGGGATGGACATGGTCAGCAACAATACTCAGGCAGGCTGTGGTGTTGCAATGATGCTCAATTGGTACCAAGGGGCCAAAAGAGTGCCAAGAAAATATTCCCCACACCATGACACCACCACCACCAGCCTGAACCATTGATACAAGGCAGGATGGATCCATGCTTTCATGTTGTTGACGCCAAATTCTGACCCTACCATCCGAATGTCGCAGCAGAAATCGAGACTCATCAGACCAGGCAATGTTTTTCCAATCTTCTACTGTCCAATTTCGATGAGCTTGTGCATATTGTAGCCTCAGTTTCCTGTTCTTAGCTGAAAGGAGTGGCACCCGGTGTGGTCTTCTGCTGCTGTAGCCAATCTGCCTCAAAGTTTGACGTACTGTGCGTTCAGAGATGCTCTTCTGCCTTTTTTACAACCTTGGTTGTAACGGGTGGCGATTTGAGTCCTGTTGCCTTTCTATCAGCTCAAAACAGTCTGCCCATTCTCCTCTGACCTCTGGCATCAACAAGGCATTTCCGCCCACAGAACTGCCGCTCACTGGATGTTTTTTCTTTTTCGGACCATTCTCTGTAAACCCTAGAGATGGTTGTGCGTGAAAATCCCAGTAGATCAGCAGTTTCTGAAATACTCAGACCAGCCCTTCTGGCACCAACAACCATGCCACATTCAAAGACACTCAAATCACCTTTCTTCCCCATACTGATGCTCGGTTTGAACTGAGTTGCCGCCATGTGATTGGCTGATTAGAAATTAAGTGTTAACGAGCAGTTGGACAGGTGTACCTAATAAAGGTGAGTGTATATATGGCTGAGGTATATACACTGTATATACATCCCCCATAGACGGCAATGGGCTCACAGGGTCGTACGGAAGTGGCACAGTACCGCACACGTGCGGCACCATACCATTCCCTAGCCGGGAGATAAATAAGACATGCCCTATCTTTCTTCATAAAACGGCGCTGTGCGCCATACATCGCTATGGGGGGGGGGGGGCGGGGTGAGCGGTGCTCCTACCTCCTCCTCTCCCACGTGCCAATGTGTGAATGTAGCCTAAGACGAATATATCTTTGTCAGAAATGTCAAACCATATTCATGAAGGGCTTTAAAACTTGATAGACTTGCTTTTTGTTAGTTTCATTTTGTGACAAAAATGGTGCCAAAAAAAAGTGTTTGGAAACTAGAAGAACAGACAAAGTGTCAGGGTTGAAGAGCTGCGCCAAAATTGAGCATAAAAAGAAAAGGTTATGAGTGTCAGGGAAAAAAGCTAAATTGTGGTGCCAACATATAATAAATATGGCACACATGGCACAGCAACAAAATAAATGCACCCAACAAAAAACTGGTGTAAAGCCAAAAATAATTGCCCCTTGTGCACTTTGGAATGAATATATGAGGTAATTTCCTGCAGCTCTCTATTTTATCACCAGACACCTACAGTGTTCTGGTCAAATTCCATGGATCAAGCCCAGTGGGATGGGAGTCCTTGCATTGTAGTGAATTACCATCTCAGCACTGCTGTTCATCAGCAGACAGAGAATCCTTGTATTATATTTTTCTTATGATGCAAGGACTCCTGTCAACTGCACAGTGCTCAGATCTGACCAGCACATGCGCCCATTTCCACATACTGAGCAAGTCCATGTGTAGTGGGGCTTAAACTGAATGTTTTTTCCAGTCTCCTCAGCGCATCCCACTCCATAACATTTTGCCTATAGTTCAGACACCCTATCTAATGTTACATATTTCCTTAACGCCAAGTTAAGAAGTGGAATTGAAAAAAATTAGTAAATAGTATATTTTTAACATACTTTTTGTGTTGCAATCCACTTCTGGTTTAGAGTTAAAACATGTAAAATACATTCAGACAAGCTCAGAACAGCCTTCTAAAAAAACATGCATAAGTGCTTCCATATGCTTCTAATTTAGAAAATAATACCGTAATTACTCGGATGCCAAATGTACGGAGGCATTCTCCTGAGAAACCCTGTATATAAGCTCCACACAGGGACTTGTGTATTGCCATACTATGCTTCTTGAGGTGTCACACAAAGATGGTCATTCCTCCATATCTAGTAAAGTTTCTTGAAAAAAAAGCTATATTACGATATATAACTGCTAATCTCAGCTCGGGAGAGGAGCAAACTGGACAAACTGTTTAGGAAAGCCAGCTCTGTCCTGGGGGTCTTCTTGCCACAGTGCAGGTGGTAGCTGAGAGGAGGACACTGTGTAAGCTGAAATCTATTCTGGAGAATACTATAGAAAGTCAGCAGTCCTTAAAAGGAGGGGTGCAGTGCTCCCATAGGTCCGGCAAAAAAACTCAAAGTGATACAAAGTAGATTGCAGGCAGCACTCCAAAGTCCAAAAAGTAACTTAAAAGTGAAGTTTGGAGTGCTGCCTTTGTATTCAGGAGAATAGCTCCCATCCAGTGTATTAGCCTGTGGTGGCATTGGGTAGCACCTTCAGTGACCGACCTCTTCACCCCAAGTGTGAGAGAGAGTGTGATTGTAAGTCATTCCTCCTCACTGCCATCAGGCTATTTAACCAACAAGGCCCAACCGGAAGTAACCTGTGCTCAGCACCTAACCAGTCCCTGCAGGTCCCATCCACAGACTGAATATCAAACAATCATAACCATTGCTTGTCTTCTTTTTTTTTTTTGTCTTTTTATCACTTTTTTCTTTTTGTTCATTTATCCCTAATATTATTGTTCTGTCATTGTTTGTACTGTACTCTCTGTACTCTCTCTGCTGCTGTAACGCTGTGAATTTCCCCACTGTGGGACTAATAAAGCACTATCTTATCTTAAATGTTACATATTATAGTGGTAATACAGTAGTATTGTAGTGTATGGGTTTCATTATTGCAGGAAAAATGTGCAGCAGAGACAGCTTTCCGATGTGGATTTTTTATCCATGGAAAATAATTGACTTGTCACATAACGCTGTAAATTCTGGTACGGAATTGCTATTGCTATTGCTATTATTAATTAGTTATTATTATAGTTAACTCACATTTATTGCAGATATTTCAGTGACTGTCTTATTTATCCATGTGTTTGCTGGTGAAATAGCCCTATAAAGAAGGAATAAAGAAGATTAGATTCCCCCTCAGGCAGCTATATGCATGTCATTTCCTGTTGCCTGATAAATTCTGCCACCTTGTGGCTGTTTCTATATATTATTATCAAAATATAGTGCAAATCCGAAGCAGAACTGCAACATACAAGGCATGCAGAATGTTCACTTTTCTGAATTACACACACAAAAAAAAATGAAATACCAGAATTGACATCATCATTTACATTACAATTTTTGCAGGGCAATTCCAAAAACAAGGCCAAAACAGAAGTTGCATAGTTTATTTGACTTTAGGGAAATAATGGGGCAAACTTGTTAAAAGTGTGTCAAGGTAAGGGGTGTTTCCCATAGTCATGAATTATGGACAAATCGCATCATCACAGCAATATGATGCAAGGAGTCCCTGCTTCCCAGCAGAACAGCATGATTACAGGAGGACAAACCGTGCAACTGCAAGGTTCATGATCTACTGATCAACCTCTGAATATATAGGACGCACCAATCTTACACGGCATGAGATTTCTTGCGGTTTCTTGTGACAGTACTAAGCCTTTCTTTGGAGTTTCACTAGCGTGAGATTCATTAAAGTGGCATTAAAGAGTAACTGTAAAGGGTTTTTTCCCCATAAATCAATAGCTCTTGGGATGTAAAACAACTTTGCCTATTATATTTGTTACCTACGTATATTTAGTAGTTGCTTTGCTATAGCCCTTTGTTTTACACTTTGTTTCTGAGTCGGTTTAAGGGAGGGGTGGGGCTGCTGTTCCCTGCTCACAGAGGAGGTCATTTGACAGTGTATGAAGCAGAACTGGATGTGTCCAACACAGTGAATGCAGATATCTCCTGCACAGCATAGTGAGATACATCTCCCTGTTCCCTATCAGTCCCTCCATCTGTGATTCTACAGAACATTCTCTGTCTCTCTATGCATCTCATGCTGCTCCCCTTCCCCCACTTTGTCATAGGCAGTATCAGCTCTGTGTAGATAAGCTATTAATCCTTAGTGCTGACACAGCACAGGCTATAGACTTCATGTACTTATGATTTATTTCACTTATTAGATGTTCCCTGCTCCTCCATGTGATGGAAGCTGCCAGGCTGTCACCATATACATCCTGTATGTGCACTGTGCAGTATTCAATGGATTTACTTGTGGGAAACTAAATGGATTTAATCTTAAATTACTTCGCGATAGAACACAAGGCATCATTGGGCCTATGGGCAAGCTAACCGGCCTCAGCCTGAAGGCAGAGACTGACAGATATTAGTCTCCGCCCACTTCACCTCTACTGAGAGAGATTTTTGTCAAACACTTTCAGAACAGCAAATGCCATAACTTTCGAAAGAATAGGATGAGCAGCACAAAGTAGGTATCCTTCTGTTTGTTCAAAGGTGAAATCACATATAATAATTTGGTAAAATCACTACAGCTTTACAGTTACGCTTTAAATCTCCTTGCATTGCTCTTATGCGACAGTCACATAAAAAGTTGCAAAACATCAAAAGTCGCAGCACATAGACCAAGGAGTGGACTGGTATCAATTTTTGCCAAGATTAGCACCTAAATGCAAAGTTGTAATTCATGAATTCAGCCCTATGTTAAATTATGAATTTGGTGCAAAGTGACTTTGCACTATCATATGTTCATTGGTACAATGGAAAGTTGCAAAATAGCATTTGCAGAACAAATGGACCAAAAACAACACCAAAAATAGATAAAGAAAACGATAATACATCACCCCAGTACTTAACCCCTTCACATTCCAGCTTTTTTGTTAATTTTTTGCTCCCCACCTTCACTAATCTATAACTTTTTCATTTTTCCATGTAAAGAGATGTACATGGGCTTATTTTCTGTGCAACAAATAGTACTTCTTAGTGATGGCATATACTGGGAAGCTGGAAAAAATTTCCAAATGTGGTGAAATAGGCAAAAACGCATTTGTTTCTTTTTCTTGTGGGCTTGGTTTTTATGGCTTTCTATGTGCACTTTAAATGATACGTCTACTCAGGGCCGGCTCTAGGTTTAAGTAGGGCCCTGGCGCCGGTGCCTCAGTGGGCCCCTTTACTATGCCTCCCAAATATGAGTCAGAGAGAGTGACCCGCGACCCACTTTTGCCCCCTCCTGTTACCCCACCATACATTTTTCATGTTACCATGTGTTTTGCTGCTTTTAAAGCCATTTTCTTCATTAATGGAAGCGTAATCTGCTGTGTTTACATTTTCACACCTGCTTACACTTCTAGCAATGAAAAAAAACTCTTTCTAAGTAGCCAAACACATGAAAACACATGTGGTGTTATGCATACATACAAACGTGTGCAGAAAACACTGTGGACCACATTTATCAAAAGTAGTGCACTAAGAGCAGTTTGCCTGTGGAGTGTGCAGGATGCGGCACATTATAGAATACTGCCGCACAGTCTTCATTAATCTGGTACCCCTGAACTTTTCGGGAAGTGTCAACAACCTTTATTGGTGCACTCTTAACTGTGCAACGCAATTCGGTCGTGTTGCAGTAATAAATGTGGTGGAGGGTCCGACTATGCACCGGACGCCCCTTTATGTGCAGAATTTTGTGGTGTGGCGGCTACAGAGCAGCTGCCACACAAAACTGGTGCAGACACTTTATAAATACACATGCAAGCAGTTTCGACATTCAGACAGAAAACTGGCGCAAGCGCTTTAATATATGTGACCCATGTGTGAACGCAGCTTCAGGGTTATTGTTTTTAAGGAATAGGAGGAGGTCAACAGGAAGGGAGACATTGGAAAAGAGGTAGAACAGGTGACACCGGGGTAAAATGGCAGGGGACAGAAAGTGGGCAATAATTTACACTGTAGGAGGGAGAAAATGAATGTCAGACATCAGCAGGTTTTAGACTACTCTGCAAGGATGGACTACAAAAGTAAGAGGTAGGCAGTGGCATGAGAACCTGACTGTCAGGGGCAAGATAGCAAAGGGTTAACTGAACAGACAGAGGCCTGACTCCTACCATGCTGTACTCCGGAGCCTCCTCACACATGGTCATGGGGTCACCATACATCGTTGCAGACAGAGGTGACAAGTTCAGCACATGCTGCCTGTGTCTGCGTCCAGCCTGTCTTCCTTATACAGCAGCCGGCCGACCCCTGAACAGTGGGAGGTTTGCACGCCCCCTACAGGAACCCGGGCAAACGCTGCACAGGCACTGATGATGCAGAGAGTGACTGCTCTCTGCATCATTATTATATCCGTAGGACACAGCTCCCCCGCCTCCAGTGGGCCCTGCCAGCACCAGTGGGCCCCGGCACTTGCCCAGGTATGCCGGGTGCTGACGCCGGCCCTGCGTCTACTTTATTCTTTGGCTAATACCAAATTTATATAGGTTTTATAGTGTTTTAATACATTTTAAAAAATATAAACGTGTACGGAAAAAAAAATTGCTTCGCCATCTTCTGAGCTGAATGCTACAATTTGAGGACAGTATGACCATTTGATCATTTTTCATAATTTTTTTAATGTTTTTTAAAATGGCTAAAAAGTGTCATTTCGGACATTTGGGCACTATTTTACATTTTGGGGGTTCAACGCTGGGAATAACTTTTTATATTTTGAATAGATGTGGTATTTTGGAACATGGGGAGATCTAAGATGTTTGTGATTTTTAGTGTTTATTTTTAGTTTTATTTATTTATTAATTTTTTTTTATCCTCTAGGGGACTTTAACCCTAGACAGTCTTATTGTTCCTACTATATACTGCAATACTACTGTATTACAGTGCATGGCATTTTTACGCACGATTTATCCTTTAAATGCCGCCATCGGCAATCAAATCGGCGATCACCCATGATCATTGCTAGGTGTTAGCGGTGTGTGTTTGCTGCAATATGCAGCAAACACCATGTCTGTATGATGAAGGCTCACCTCAAGACTCCTCTTCCTCCAAGCTTAACAGCTCTATGACGTAACAGTACGGTGTGGAGTTTAAGAGGTTAATCTGGCATACCAGAAGACTGTCTAATTCTATTCTGCACTGGTCTAAAGACAGACACACCTCCCCTAATCACCTGCAGATGATTTAGTGTCACCAAATTACCCTCACCATTTTAAATATACACAGATTTTGATACAGATCAAAATTAGAGGACAACACACAATGTCCCGAATGTCAAGGTCATTGTGTAGTCATGTGTGAATATATCCTACAGTAAAATAGCAGTATTTTGTAAATGGCAGTTCTTACAAAGCACAGAATAAAAAAGTAAATGAGATAATTGTAAAAGAACACTGATCAAAATTACAGATCACTTTCAGATACCTGCAAGTAATTGGTGTTATTCTGGTGCTTAGTGCTCATTATATTACTTATCTGACAACCCCCAATTAACCAGCAGCCAAACTTTCCAGTTTTCACTGACTTTGCAAAAATGGTGTGCCGTTCCCAAGTGACTGAAACCCTCCGGCAGCAGGCTGTCCAGATGAAGACCAAGGGGTCACCCTATTAGCCACAGTTGGTTGTTCCAAAGTCTGTGATTTCTAGAATATTGCATCTCTTTACAACCTCACATACTTACTCAAGTGTTCCAAGAAGGCTGGTCGTCCTCAAAAGACAAAAGTAAGAGAGGACAGGATAATGCGGAGAATCTCCATAGGTAATTGTTTCAATACTACAGCTATCTTATATCCATAAAAGTATTGTATTGGTAAAACAGGTGAAATTGGGGATGTAATTTCACCTGACGAAGGCTCCTGTTCGGAGCCTTGTGTTGTGTTTTACCAATAAAATACTTTTATGGATATAAGATAACCAACGCCTTCATTGAGTGAAGCAGCGCTGTATCTACCAAGACTAACCCTCGTGGACATCTACTTCTCTGCCAAAGTCTGCCATTCTGAATGAACAGACCCTGGTCTCGTGGGCAGCAGCTCCTCTTTCAAACAACAGAACACTTACAATTGTGTGACATGCACAAGGTGAGAGTTTTTCCTTAGCAATTATCATTTTTAATAAGAATTCACTTGAGTCCTTTGCGCTCTTCTACCTCTTCTCTCCACACCGGTCACTGTTGTTGCATGTCCGTGGAGTTCCCTGGCACCCTATTCAACGCCAGTTCGTGCAGTTACTCAATACTACAGCCTGAATTGTCATACAGTGTCTCAAAGAGTCAAGAGCATTTAGACTAAAACCACACTTTGCAGTGACCAAACCTCTCAATGGCAGAAAGAATCTAAAGGATAAACTCACCTTTGCTGAGGAGCATGTTTTGTGGACAGAGGTGTCGTTCATTTACAAACTAGGGAAAGACTGATCCCAGAGTATGTAAAGAAGTTAAAGGTGGTGAAGTGGTGTCATGGTTTGGGAAATTGGACCTCTCATACAGCTACCTGAATGTAAGTGTGTATAAGAACCTTATTCAGCACCATGTGGTAAATTCCTTGCATTTTTGCTGAATCAGCTAGCAATTTTCATGCAAGACAATGCATAGACACACAGAAAAATGGGTAAAGCAGTACCTTGAAACAAAAAATATTTAAACAATGAAATGGCCATCACAGTGTCCTGATCTAAACACAATACAAATCCTCTGGAAAATCCTTGGTGACAAAGTAGACCAAAATTACACCAGAGAATTATGATGTCCTCTGACCACAGATGTGCTAAAGTCATTCCAGTGTTGTCAGTAAGAAGATTATTTTGTTATAATATTTCTTTGTGCTACAGTCATTGCTTTTCTAATTATGATCACTATGTTTTTTGCAAACTGGTAAATAGACTTACTGGTAATTTGGTTTCCATTGGTCCACCTTTAGTTTCCACCTTGTCCCCCATGACAGCCTACCTAGAGATGTAACAAATGAGATGATAATTTTAGGGCGAGATAACAGCTTCTAAAACTTTCTGTCTGAAAGCAAGATCATCCAATCTTTGTAAGTCCCCCCGGTAGTGTTTAGCAAAGGTAGAAGAAAACCAAGTGGCTGATTTGCAAATTTGGTCTAGAGATGCTCCCCGTTTTTCAGCCCATGAGGCTGCCATGGCCCTGAATGAGTGGGCTTTAAGGACTTCAGGGACCGGTCTTTGTTCCACTTCGTAACAGGTTGATATAGCCAACTTTAACCATCTTGCTATGGTCATCTTAGATGCTTTCTTGCCTTTGTTAGATCCCTAAAATTGTACAAACAGAGTCCTTCCTCCATTTTTCTGTTACTTTGATGTACTGTATATCAGTCCTTTTTGCATCTAGGGTGTGCCATTTGGATTCTTTGCAGTTACTTGAATTCTGGTTGAACGATGGAAGGATTAACTTCTGCTGCCTGTGAAAATTAGATATCACTTTAGGAGAAAAAAATTTAGAGAAATGATAATCCTATGTTCCCTATTCTAAGATAGGGCTCATGGACCAAACATGGTCTTGAGTGTTAAGAATCAGATATTTATATCTACCAGTGGCTCAAAGGATCCTTCACAAGGACGTTAAGAACCACGGAAAGATCCCAAGAAAGGCTGAGCCTAGAGGAAGCTTTAATAAAACATTTGACCTACCTGTGTTCCGCAATGTGCGTCGAAGAAGCAGGCCAAGGCTGATACTTGTACTTTCAGAGTACTTGTTTTTAGACCCAGGTCCAGACCAGATTGCAGAAAATTCCAGGATCTGTAAAATATTTGGTTCAAGGAACGACCCTTCAGGATCCATGCTGACAATCTGAGGCTGGCAGGTTTCAGATGCAGAAATGATCCTGTCTTAAAGGTAGAGCAACTGGGTCTGCTAGAGATAATCTCTTCAGGGTTGGATACCAACTCTTTTTTTCATCCAGTCTGTGACTATTGAAATGACATTTGTTCCATCCAAGCAGATCTTTTCTAGTTCTTTTGCTATCAAAGCTATTGGTGGATATGCGTAAGCTAGGTCCATGTCCCACTACAGTAAGCTTTGCTTAGCAGCTGTGAGCAAATGTAGATGTAGAGGCCCGTTTGTTTAGCTGCTAGGGGACCAGGTTCAGTAAGCACATGGCAGGATCTAAAGAGAAGTTGTAGTTGAGGACAGAGGATACCATATTGATCACCATTCTCCAGTACTCACAAATTAAGTAGCAATGCCAAAAAAATGTGTGGGACAGATGCTCCATCTCCTCCACACGTCCAGCGTAAATCAGGGAAGTCAGAATAAATGCAGTGTAGCAGGGCTGGGGTATTATAATTTGAATTGGTTTTCTTTGAATTGTACAGATTGGGACGATTTAATTGCCCTATACTAAATAATCCTCCAGGTCTCCTGAGTTAGCTCTTTACCCAAGTATGTCTTCCATTTCCACATAGTTGTGCTTTGGGGGATCAGGCGGGTAGGTAAAAAATTATATAGTCGAGATGAGGCTTGCCATGGATAGTTCCATTTTGCATAGCCTCTCAAATTCCGTAGGTGTAGGGACCTTAGTGGAGCCATACAGTGAGGTAAGGTATGATTTGATGGGTGCTCAAATCTGGATTGTAGGTCTGGGTTTTTTGGGGTAGAAATTCAACAATCTGCAAAATTATACTATCAATACAAACTTCAATGCGTCACAAGAAAACAAATCTCAAAACCAGGTAAAGTGTTAATTATACGATATTACGACACAAAGATGTGTGTGGTCTTCACGTGCCTGTATGACCTACGTGTCATGCTCCGATGTTGGAGATTGTCTCTGAGGAATCTTCTCCCAGACCTGGACTAAAGCATCCGCCAACACCTGGACTGTCTGGTGCAATGGATGGAGCGACATAGCCCAGATGTGCTCAATCGGAATCAGGTCTGGAGAGCAAGCAGGCCAATCCATAGCTTCAATGCCTTTATCTTGCAGGAACTGGTGACACTCCAGCCACAGGAGGTCTAGCAGTGTCCTGCATTAGGAGTAACCCAGGTCCAACCGCACTAGCATATGGTCCGAGGATCCCATCTTGGTACCTAATTGAAGTTAGGCTCTCTCTGGCAAGCACAGTAAGAGCTGTGGGGTCGTCCAAAGAAATGCCACCCCACACCATAACTGACCCACTGCCAAAACGGTCATGCTGAAGGACATTGTAGGCAGATCGCCTCCAGAATATTATATGTGTTCAGTGTGAACGGGCTTTCATCTAAAGAGCACAGGCTGCCAGTGGCAAATTTGCCAATCCTGGTGTTTTCTGGCATATGCAAAGCATCCTGCACAGTGCTTGGCGTTGAGCCAAACCAAATGTGGAGCTTGGGCCTCATACCAGCCTCTTAAAGTCGGTTTCTAACAGTTTGTGCACATGCACATTTGTTGCCTGCTAGAGGTATTGTTGCATGGCTTGGGCAGTGCTCCTCCCTGCACAAAGGTGGAGCTAGCTGACTGCTTCTGGGTTGTTGGCCTCCTCCGCATCTCCTGGTGTACTGTCTCCTAGGTGCCCCTGTGGACATTAAGCTGACAGACATAGCAAACCTTCTGGCCACAGCTTCATTAATGTGCCATTCTGGAGGAGCTGCACTACCTGAACCATTTGTGTGGGTGGTAGAGTGTCTCATGCTACCATGAGCTTGACAGCACCAACATTGAAAATTTACCAAAACTTCAGCCAGAACGCATAGGTATTGAGAAGTAGCCTGTGGTCCCAACCTGCAGAACCACCCCTTTATTTTGAGTGCCTTGCTAAATGCCAATAATTTCCACCACAGCATGTGAAATTGATTGTCAGCATTGCTTATGTGGAAAGTTTGATTGAGGGTGTGGTCAGACCTTGCAGTTAAAACTTCACCTCTATATTTGAGGCGGTTTTAGGTGCAAAGACATGACCTATATGTGTAAATTTGATTTTGAAGGGGAAACCTATACAATAAATGTACTTACCCTGTTGAGTTAATGTCCAACTTGTTAAAATAAGAAACTGCACCCAAAACCTCAGTACTGATTATGATGCAGTTTCAACTGATACACGTGACCGCACCCGAAGGGTGGAGTTTTGAACACTTTTTGGCCTGTTTTTAAATAGTCCATCAAAAAACGCATGCGTTTTGACCAGTATGAATGAAGATAATTGGTCAAACCTGTCAAAAACTGATGCGTTAACCCGTGCATTTTTTGAAGGACTGCTTAAAAAAGGGTCAAAAACACATTCAAAACGCCACATGTGGCATCTCCCTAAGGGTATGTTCAAATGTTCAGTTTTTCAGACGCAGTTTTTGATGCCCAAATCAAGAGTAGAGACAATTTAGGAGGAGTAGTACTTCTTAATGATAAGTCCTCCCCCATTATGATCCACACCTGCTTTTGGCTTCAAAAATTGCATCTGAAAAACTGAACACGTGGCTGCACCACAATTCACATCGGTGATTTATAACTGAACCCATTTTGGCTTATGGACACAGATTGATTTACAAAGGCCTCAGAACTTTACAGCAGGCTCGTAACCACAGACAGCAATGGTCTGGAGCCAACTCAACAAGGTCTATTGAGTTTTCTATGCACACACTCTGTACACATAGGAGACTTATATATCATTACTAAATGCAAGTGTTTCCTGTAATAATCTTGTCTAAATTTGTAAAATGTTTGACTACGGCACAGAAAACTCCTACAGAATTAGCAAATTTTAAAGTTATTAAGGTGAATCTAGTGACTGTGGTAATCTGTTATCCAAGGCCTTTTGTCTTCTAAAATAATGCTAATAAGTGTGAAGGGCCCCTGTGTGTGTTACTAGAATCCCTTCGTGCTGCAGATTCAAATGCTGTTACACTGTGCAAGGAGCACCTCCGCCTCCCACTGCATGCCTGATGTAATCTCACTGCAGCAGAGGGAGGTGGAAGCACTGGGAAATCAGAGGGAGAATGAAACAGCAACAAGGAGGGGCCCAATTAAACACACAGGAGTCCTTCAGGCTCATTAGCATAATTGTAAAGCTGCTTCTAGAAGGCCATGATCAATTACCACAGTCATTGTGCCTTGATCTACAAGCAAGTGTTTAAGGTTTATCACGACAGATTAGCAACCACAATGAAAATTGCAGTTGTACTTTATGTATATTTTTTCAATAAAACTATTAACAAAAGCAGTATTTTCTGAAGACACTTAGTTTAAAATAGGTTTGCAAAAACTGAAGAGAAATGTCCAGATTACAATTAAATAGATATGCTGTAGATAAGTGCAGCATCTGAATAAACCATTACTGTAAAAACAACAATGTGAATGCAGATAGATGTAGAAATCATGTGTTTATTTGCCCAGGAACAGAAACTTATGCTTTAGTTTGCTTAGTAGCCTCCTTAACAAGCTTCTTCATTTCATGTCTGATGATCTTGTTCCTCTGTGAAAAGGACAGAAAAAAAAAAAAATAAGTCAGACAAAATGTTACAAGCTAGTAAATAACTATAAAGCCTTGGTGCTAGACTACACATGGGAGCCTCACTACAATGCAACTAATTATTATGCTAAAAAACAGCTGCCTCTACTACATGACACGTTTATTGATTTCACTTATACAGTGTCCATTGCCTTACAGCCAGGAAGGGACATCCCAACACGACTCTTATTAATTCTAGTCTATTTTAGCCAAATGTAAATCTCCCAGAATATAAAAGGACATAATTGGGAACCTGTCAGCGCCATTACAGTCTGACTGGCGTTTTAGACCTAAATTCTAACTATACAGTTTATTAAAAGTAGTTGGATGTGATATTTGGTAGTATGTGGTGACATTAGTTATGGACTTTATAGGTAATCTTTTATCCTTATTTAGTACAGTGTTGCATAAATTCCTACATAAACTTACCATTTTCTTTGCCTTCATGACCTTGTAACGCTCAAAGTCTGTCATCTTTGCCTTCTGCAGAAAAGTAGAATTACATTGATAAGCTACCATAAGCAGGTTATCCATCAGATTTTGCAGTGGCCAAACACAACCAAAAGCAGATCAACTTAGGTCAAATTTACACCAGTACCAGGGGTTATGCTCTTCTAAAACAGAGTAACATAAATTAAACCACCTGTCTGAAGACGACAGAAGGTGAACACTTATTTAAGGCAGAAACCTGTCATAATGGAACCTGATGTATGTACAAGTCCCCTTAGTCTTCATGATTTAAGAGACAACTCCGCCCCATCATTCTAGAGAACTACGCACCACTAAATGTAAGATTTTAACAGAAAACTTACCCTCTTTCTGGCATCAATTTTCTTAGCCCAGTTTGTTTCGGCCCATTTTTCATTGATCTTCTCCTTCTCCCAAGCAACGCGTACACATTTTTGGCGGGCGCTAAAATTATAAAAAGGCGTTTTAATCTCTAATAAGAAATGGAAAGATTTTTTTTAGGGCACTAGCCAACATTTGAAGGGAGCCTTTTAGGGTAAAAAACCCCACTCACAGGGGTTCGCTGCAGGTGACATGGGCAAGTTTAAAGAAAATGAGTCATCACGAGTCACCCCCCTAAAAACTAACACCAATGTCTGCAAATACTAAGGTTTAGGCCAATTTATGAATGCAAATTTGGTGGGGAAATTTAGAGCACCCACGACTCTGCTCTTGCAATAGCCATAATCATGCTTTTTGGATGTCAAACATGACGCCATAGTTCAGGAACCACATTGCAACGGCTGCTGCTAGGTTGTTGCTAGGCAGAAGCACCTAAGGCTTTTCTGTATACATGTACATTCACATGACGGTAGGGAGAAGTATGGACGGTGGCAAGCTTGCAGCCGTACATATGTCCCTCATTGACTGGCAATGGGGGCATGGAGCGATACGGTGCCACACGTGTGGACACGTTTTATCTTTCCCCGTGTTACGGGCCATATGCTGTGCATTTCCACGGAAAGGAGGGGGGGACTTAAACTTGCGGGCATATGTGCAGTGTGCATGGAAAGTACAGCTGGTGACCCTACTCCTGCGTGTGCCTTGTTTTTTTTTACCTTTTACTTCACCCACATTTCATTAATATATAGCCATTTAACCATTAAAATACTGCATGGTGCTTGTATGTTTGGGCCATAATCTTTTTTTTGTATACATGTTTATTTCTACTAGCCCCATGAAGTTATTATGGTGTTCCATCAACAGTTGTACTTTGCCCAATTTTTGAGGAGATCAAAATTGTATTTGTCTATAGCCTAGCACAGTGGTGGCGAACATATGGCACGGGTGCCAGAGGCGGCGCTCAGAGCCCTTTCTGTGGGCACTTGGGCCATCGCCCCAGCACACCAGACAGAACTCAAAGAATCTTCCTGCAGTTGCAAGTCACTTAAAAAATGCTGCCTTCAGAAATATTTTGATACTTGCGATAAATAAGGGGGGTTTGGGTTGTAGTTTGGGCACTCAGCCGCTAAAAGGTTTGCCATCACTGGCCTAGCAGATCAGCATAGAAACAGTCATTTATCTACAAAACATTTCAGGAAATCACAATGCAATACCGCATGCAATAAAAAAAATAAATAATGTCAGGTGTTAATTATGAGAAGTTTACACAATCAGAAATTTTCACTTGGAGGCCATATAAATAAGTAAAGAAGGAACATTGTACATACCTGTGGGGAAACTTGATGACAAAGTCTGTAAGCTGCATGCATTTAAAGGGCATGGCTTGCCTCCTCACACCAGAGCAGGGTCCATCAACAAGAGCCTGTAAAGACATGAGGACACATACAGGAAAATTAACCCAAGTGAAGGTTGAAGAGCACCTAAAAACTCTTGAGACTGAATTTTTCTTTTTCCAAAAATTAAATAAAAAGCCGGCAATAGTAAACTTATACAAAAAGACTCTTCATCCTGCAGTGACCAGTCTATGGGGAAGCCTTCAGTGATACAATCACTTACAGATGCAATTAACTCTTTCCATACCTAGAAAACCTTTCCCTACTTAGAAAGTCTAAGTAGTTAAGACTGTCCAGTGACAAGATTTAAAAGTCATCAGACACAAGTTCCTTTAACTCTCAGCAGTGGATACAGGACAGAAAGTTGATTTACACAAACTGCTTAAATATGAAAAAAAAGTAAGGGGGAAGTAGGAAAAATTTCTTTCAGTATAAAACCAATTTTACTGGGATTTGTAAGTCAAAACTGTATATTTTAGAATTATAGCTCCAGACAAAAATTGTTTTCGCCACAGTGAGAGCCTTTCCAGAGGTCACAGTGGGCAGTGGGGTCCGTCTTTAACTAAGGGTCATCCGTAAGTCGAGTGTCGTTAATTAGGGGACCGTTTTATGCAGTTTAGCCAAGTTTTTAGTAACCCTGAAACCATGTCCATACTAATGTCACATTAACATTATTGCGAGTAGACAGAAGCCATCAATATTTACCCTGTTCTGATCAATGACATCAACAATTGCCACTAGTTTGCCAGCATGGGGGCCGAAGGAGATGTAGGCAATACGGCCAACCTGGACATAGCGCTTGTACACCTGCAAGGGAGACAAAGTGTTAAGTTAAGTGTCCGATATACAAGACAAACTTTTATCCACAGGAATCCAAGGGCAAATAAAACTAAAATAGCTATATGAAATAAATGTACAGAGTCATTCCTCAACATCTGTCAAAAGGTGGGACACCCCTCCCCCCCATCCAGTACACATCACAAACTGACATGGTGATAACTATACATGCCACCTTTATTACAAACTCATGAACAGGCAGCCCCTGACCTCCAGATACACAGTATTTCACTAGTGACCAGCAGGGCAGTGCTAATGTCTCATAGAACCCTCCTCCATACATCACACAGTGCATGGCTATGGATGACTGCCTCTGTTCATTATACATAAAGCTTGGAACTCCAATAACTTTATAAAACATACAATGTGATTGGCCTGTCCTGGAGGGCTACAGCCCCCGCTGCCCGGTACAGTGCGGAGGAGCAGGCACAGGGGAACCCAGCTGTACACGGCACTAGGCCCGGAGCACAGGGCGCCCTCTCCCTGCAGGGTCTACCCCCATGTTACAGGATGAATACCACGCGCACTGGCGGCAGTACTGACACCCGGGATCCATGCGGCCCCGGCCTCTCCTCACCACCGCACACATCGCTATAAAACACACCGGGACAGATAGCGCGACAGCTTCTCATTGCCCAGAAAAACAACAAGGACTTCAACACCAGCCAGGACCTGCTCAAACAGCGCAGCATGGCAGAGCACAGCAGCACCCTACTCACCATGATGGCGGCGGCGAGCAGAAAGGAAGAGGCCCCGGCAACGCTTTCCGGATAACCCAGGAAATAGGACCAATGAACGAAGAGGAAAGAAATGACGTCACCTATACTAGTAACAAACTGGCAGATTAGAAGAGTAGGGCGGAAGTACACCCATGGTGTTACATGATTGGTTTATATGTGGCTAGTTGAACCTATGGTATTTTCGTTTACAGGGTAACATCGTGTGATTAATTTACTGCAAATATTAAGACGCGTTTCTGGGCTATGGAAACATGGACGCCGATGCAATTCACTGAGAAGTAGTCATGAAAGACCTTTCAAATTATGCAGAGAGATGCATCCATCTAATTCAACCTTTTTATGCTGTGGTCCCTTTATTTTTTTGTGTTTCCTTTTTATCTCTCCAGTGACGCAGCCAGTTTATAGCTTAAAGGAAACCTACCACTTGAAGTGGCAGGTTTAAGAAGAAAACACCGAGCACCAGCTCAGGGTGTTGAGGGATATTGTGCATTATTCTCATAATAAAATACATTATTAATTTTATTCTTGATGATATTTTTTGGCTCTCTTTTTGGGTTATTGATTGTATTTTTGTTGAGAGTTATAGTGATATTCTATGAGGCTCCCTTTTCTTCTATTGGTTTTTGAGCTGGTGCCGGAGCTTATTTTTGTTAGTGTTTTAAACCGCTGTATCGCGTTTTAAAACACTTTTTAAACTTTATAGCCGGCGCAGGGAGGTACGCGCTCGGCGCTTACCATGTGCGCGGCTCTCCTTCACTTCCTATGTAGCCGCGCGCACGGTAAGCGCCGAGCGCGTACCTCCCTGCGCCGGCTATAAAGTTTAAAAAGTGTTTTAAAACGCGATACAGCGGTTTAAAACACTAACAAAAATAAGCTCCGGCACCAGCTCACCCTGAGCTGGTGCTCGGTGTTTTCTTCTTAAACCTGCTATTTCAAGTGGTAGGTTTCCTTTAAGGCTCAGTCCCATTTTTTGGATTCTGACTTGCACCTCTTTATATGCACTGGGTGCACTATTTTAGTGTTTCTTATTCTACATATGTCTTGTCTTTGTTATTCAACTTTATGGCTTCATAATAAACTTTTGTATTGCATATTTTGCATCCATCTGTTTTCTTATTGATTTTCAACTTTTGAACACTGTTACTTATCAAAACGATTCTGAGTGTTTTTCCCTCACATGTTGTTCTTCATTTTAGTGGTACATTTTGGCTGATAAGTTTTGCGTTTATTTACAAAAAAAAAAGACAAAAATTAAGAATTTTTAGCAAAAATTGCCATTTTCGAAATTCTAAATAATTGTGTTTTCAGGCAGATAGTTTTAGCACCTAAGTACCGTATATACTCGTGTATAAGCCGAGTATATACACGAGTCAATACTTTAAAAACCCCCACAAAGCTGGGCTGGCTGTATACTGCAGGGAGCAGGCTGGGCTGGCTGTATACTGCAGGGGGCAGGCTGGGCTGGCTGTATACTGCAGGGGGCAGGCTGGGATGGCTGTATACTGCAGGGGGCAGGCTGGGATGGCTGTATACTACAGGGGGCAGGCTGGGCTGGCTGTATATTGCAGGGGGCAGGCTGGGCTGGCTGTATACTACAGGGGGCAGGCTGGGCTGGCTGTATATTGCAGGGGGCAGGCTGGGCTGGCTGTATACTACAGGAGGCAGGCTGGGCTGGCTGTATACTACAGGGGGCAGGCTGGGCTGGCTGTATACTACTGGGGGCAGGCTGGGCTGGCTGTATACTACAGGACGCAGAATGTGCTGGCTGTATACAACTGGGGGCAGGCTGGGATGGCTGTATACTAGAGGGGTCAGGTTGGGCTGGCTGTATACTACTGGGGGCAGGCTGGGCTGGTCGTATACTACTGGGGACAGGCTGGGCTGGCTGTATACTACAGGGGACAGGCTGGGCTGGCTGTATACTACTTGGGGCAGGCTGGGCTGGCTGTATACTACTGGGGGCAGGCTGGGCTGGCCCCCGGGGTACTGGAGGGGCCCACTCGGGCCCCCGGATCAATTGTACCAGTGTCGCTATAAGACACTGGTACAATTGATCACCATCCGGATCGATCACTTTTCTGCCTCTATGTTGCGCTGGTCGGGAGCGCAGCATAGAGGCAGAATCTAAAACTCACCTGTCCCGGTTCCCATGACGCGGCACTCCGCAGGGTATGCGACAGCTCTGAAGCCGGCGCACCTGATGACGTCATCGGATCACGTGTGCCGGCTTCAGAGCCGGCGCGTACGGGAGGCCCAGGCTGAAGACAGCTGCAGGCGCTGCTCTGGGGGAACCAGGAAAGGTAAATAATTTTTTATTTACTGGAGGAGAGTCAGTGTGTATACAGGGGGAGAGGGGGGGGGGGTTAGTGTGTCAGCAGGAGGGGTCATTGTGTCCACAGGGGGAGGGGGGGGTTCAATGTGTCCGGAGGGGGGGGTTCAGTGTGTCCGCAGGGGAGGGGGGGGGTTCAGTGTGTCCGCAGGGGAGGGAGGGGGGTTCAGTGTGTCCGCAGGGGGGGGGGGGTTCAGTGTGTCCCTGGGGGGTAGGGGGGGGGTCAGTGTGTCCCCGGGGTCAGTGTGTCCGCAGGGGGAGGGGGCGCAGTGTGGCCACTGGAGGGCGGCCCATGGAGGGGCCCACTAAGGCTCTGTCGCCCAGGGGCCCACTACAACCTGGAGCCGGCCCTGCTACGGGGGGCAGGCTGGGCTGGCTGTGTACTACAGGGGACAGGCTGGGCTGGTTATATACTACAAGGGGCAGGATGGCTGTATACTACTGGGGGGGGGCTGTAACCAATGCATTTCCCACCCTCGGCTTATATTCGAGTCAATAGGTTTTCACAGTTTTTGGTGGTAAAATTAGGGGTCTCCGCTTATACTCAGATCAGCTTATACTCGAGTATATACGGTAAGTTGCTGAATAACATTTCCCTTATGTGTACTTTAAATTTTCATAATTTTTTAAATGTTTGCATAATTTATTTTGATGTCCCGTTGCTTACAAATCGAATATTTTAAGTATTTTCAGAATCTACTATTTTGGGGATAAATAAAGTTTTGAATGAAATTTTACATATTTAGCATTAAAATCACCCTACATAATCAACCCTTTTACAAATCTGCACCCCTCAAACTATCAGAAGCAGCTTTTAGGAAGATTGTTAACCCCTTGAGCTCTTCATACTAATTGAATCAAAATGGAGGTGAAATTTAGAATGGTCAAATTGTGCCGGTTATACGTTCATTTAGCTCTAAAATGTATACATTTCCAACATATAAAAAGAGAAAACCCATCTTAAAATATGGCTGTTACTTGTTTTATGGCCGTACAGCGAGGCGCAGAAGGGAAGGAGCGCCCTGCAGATGCCAGGATTTTAGTTTCCTCATTCGCCCCTTTTGTAGGCTATAAACTTTTAGCTTTTTCATATTGGGGCCATATGATGGCATTTATTTTGCAGGATGAGATGCTTTTTCCAGTGTTACCATTTTGGGGTTGGTATCCCCTATTGTTGAAAATTTATGACCTTTTTTTGAGGTCAGGAGTAGAAAAGCATCAATTCTGTACTGGATTTTTTTCTTTTTTTTTTCATGTTCACCGTTTAGCATAATAATCATGTTATCTTTATTCTATAGTTCGATACGATTACGGGGATACCAGACTTGAATATTTTTTCTTATGTATTACTAAATTTGCCAAATAAAACCCTAATGTGGGAAAAATCGATCATTTTTGCATCGCCGTCTTCCAAGTGGCATAACATTTTTATTTTTTTTGGCTACAGAAATGGTTGATGGCTTGTTTTTTTTTTTGCGGGACATGTTGTACTTTGCAACAGTGTCATTCTGGAGTACATATGTTTTTTTGATTGCTTTTGATTGCATTTTTTGTGGGATTAAATAGGTAAAAGTCATAATTTATGGCAGTTTTTTTACGGCATTCATCGTACGGCATTTACTTTTAATTACAGACGCAGTGATATTATATATGTGGGGTTTGTGTTATGATTTAGACTTTTTTTGTTATATGTCTCTTTATATGTTATGAGGATTATGGGCATTTTTATTTATTTATTTATTTATTGAATACATTTTTTTTTATTATTTCCACAATGGGACATGAACAAGCAATCATCTGATTGCTTGTTCATGATAATACTCTGCAAAACTGATGTATTGCAAGGTATTAGCAGTGTCACCCTCATCGGGCCCCAGGGCTGCCATAGCAATGATCGGCGCCCCCCAAAAACGGCGTGGAGGGTGATCGTGGGGGAAAGACCCCCAAAGGCATGTTAACCAGTTCGCGCCCGCCCGCCGTGTATTCACGAAGGCGGTCGGGTCGCGCAGCATGGAGAGGGCTCACGGGCTGAGCCCTCTCCATAGCCGGTAAGTCTTTGCTGCATATTGCAGCAAAGGCTTACCGGTAACGGTGTTTACCGGTAACAGTGTTTTCACAGCGATGCCTGCTGCCGGCAGCCTCAAAAAGATAGCGGCGCATGGGTCCGTCTCCATGGTAGCCTCGGGTCTTACGAAGACCCGAGGCTATTTCGTTTTAACCCCTTCATTGCAATGTGCTGATAGCACATTGTAATGAATGAGGAGGAAAATCCCCATATACTGCCATACTGTAGTATGGCAGTATATGATAGGATCGATCAGACAACCTAGGGTTAAAGTACCCTAGAGAGTCTGAAAAATAGTAAAAATAAAAAAAAGTAAAAAAAAAAATTATAATAAAAAAAACTAAAATTTCAAATCACCCCCCTTTCCCTAGAACTGACATAAATATAAATAAACATAAACACATTAGGTATCGACGCGTCTGAAAATGCCCAATATATCAAAATATGATAACGGTTTTTCAATACGTTTAACCCCGTAACGGAAAATAGCGCCCAAAGACGAAAATGCCACTTTTTTGCCATTTTGAAAAATATAAAAAATCTATAAAAAGTGATCAAAAGGTCGTACAGTCCTAGAAATGATATAATTGAAAATATTATCAAATTTTGCAAAAAATGACATCACCCACAGCTCCGTACACCAAAGTATAAAAAAGTTATTAATAACTTTTGTTCAGGAGGTTTTAATTTTTGTAAATGTATGAAAACATTATAAAACCTATAGAAATTTGGTATCCCCTAATCGTACTGACCCAAAGAATAAAGTAGACATGTCATTTGGGGTGCTCAGTGAAAGACGTAATATCCAAGCCCACAAGAATATGGTGCGAATGGTTTTTTTCAGCATTTTCACTGCATTTGGAATTTTTTTCCCGCTTCCGAGTACATGGCATGGAATATTTAATACCATCACTATGAAGTGCAATTTGTTACGCAGAAAGCAAGCCATCACACAGCTCTTTACGTGTAAAAATAAAAAAGTTATAGATTTTTGAAGGTGGGGAGTGAAAAATGGACATGAAAAAACAGGAAAGGGCCCTTAACCGGTTAAATGTCACGGTCATGTCATGCTTATCCCAGGTAGATTACCACTGACATCCCGCGACTCCCGAACCTGCATTGGCTCAGCGCTAATAGTGGGAGCTTGCGCAGTACTTGTATGGCGTTGAGCGCTAAGGGGTTAAAAGCCATAATTGTTTTATTTTTCACTTTAGAGAGCTGTATGAGGGCTTGCTATATGGCCAGCGGCACACGTGGCGTTTTGAACCCATTTTTGGGCCGTTTTTAAGCAGTCCATTAAAAAATGAATCAGTTTTTAACCAGTTTTACCAATTATCTTAATTAAAACGGGTCAAAAACGCATTTTTAATGGACTGCTTAAAAACGACCCAAAAAACAGGTTCAAAATGATGGCCTTTGCAGGACACATTGGGGGATAATTAGCACTTTAAAATATCCCCCACTAATATCTAATAAGATGCTCCGGCCTCTTAGTACATACAGGTGCAGTCACCGCCAGGTTTGACCTGTTAACACTAAGTCTGGCCTGGCAGAGATTATTGCTATAGTCCCATCAAGGTCAAGAAAGAGTTTGTCAGCAAAGAGTTTGTATGTTTTCTCTGTGTTTGCATTGGGTTTCCTATGGGTCTTCTGGTTTCCTCCCACACTCCTAAACATACTGGTAGGTTGTTAGCCCCATGTGAACAGGGACTGATTTGGCAAACTCAGAGCAGTGCTGCGTAATCTGTGTGCGCTATATGAATAAAGGCAGCCCCGGCTCCAGCACCCGGCATACTTGGGCAAGTGCCGGGGCCCAGAGAGCTGCCGGGGGCCCACACACGCTGAGCACATGTTCACTCTTCACTTCCTGTGAGGACAAGCTGTGCACCGTTTCTCCCCTCTGGGACAAGGCACAGCACAGGTAGAGACTACAGAGCTGCCTGTGTGATGCAGCACATTACAGGTTAATCCCCCCTCCTCCTCCCCCCATCTCCTCTTCACATGGAGCTGCAGTAAAGCAGAAATCTGTCAGCTCAGAGATCAGGACGAGGAGGAGGAGGAGGAGAAGCCTGAAGACTCCTCTATGTGATACCAGGGCTGCTGCAGACACCACAGGGTATGTGACATGTATGGATGTGTATGACTAATCCATACAGTGAGTGAATTGTATGTGTGATGATGTGTTTGCTTGCATGTGTGTCTGCATGTATCTGTCTGTCAGTGTGTGTGTGCCTCCATGCTTTTCTGTACCTGTCTGCATGTATATATGTCTTGCTGCATGTGTGGATGAGTGGATGTGTGAATGATATGAATCATCCAAATATACATGAGAAGCAGAGAGGGTTCTGTGTCAGTGATGTGTAGTATGAGGTTACACAGCAGCTCAGGTGTGTATTATGAGGTTCTGCAGCAGCTCAGGTGTGTATTATGAGGTTCTGCAGAAGCTGAGATGTGTATTATGAGGTTCTGCAGAAGCTGAGGTGTGTATTATGAGGTTCTGCAGCAGCTGAGGTGTGTATTATGAGGTTCTGCAGCAGCAGTGATGTGTATTATGAGGTTCCGCAGCAGCTAAGCTGTGTATTATGAGGTTCTGCCGCAGCAGTGATGTGTATTATGAGATTCCGCAGCAGCAGAAGTGTGTATTATGAGGTTCTGCAGTGTTGAGGTGTGTATTATGAGGTTTTGCTGCAGTTGAGGTGTGTATTATGAGGTTCTGCAGCAGCTGAGTTGCAGTTTCAGTTTTATTACTTGGCCTAGTGGAGGGGAACACATTTTTAGGTTCGCCCTGTTGGTTAAATAACCTCAAAACTGCCCTGACCATGACACGGCTGTTAGGGGATGATAAAATGGGGAATATTTCAGGCAATAGGAGACCATTTTAGTTTTTGAATTTTTAATGCTGGCACTGCAAAGGGGCCCACTTAAGCTCTGTCGCCCAAGGGCCTACTGAAAACTGGAGCCGGCCCTGAATAAAGGAATTATTACTATAGTCTCTGCAGGTTTTCCAACAGACTATAGTAAATGAGGTGGTTTGGGGCATTTATGCCCTAGCTCACCCACTGAATGCCCTGCTCTCTGCCTCGACACGCCCAACGTTGTGTTTAGGTCATAAAACATTCAAACTGGAGGAGTTTTATGTGTCTTCTCCACCAGAAAACTGTTGGAGAAAGCAAAATAAATCTGCCACGTTATCCTTCCAGTGGCAGCTTTTAATGTAACATGCAATATACTGGCAATGTTCCAAATGCGGTGAAATTGACAAAAATGCAGTATGGCAATATATGTGCATTTTACACATCATCTATTACAACGTGCAAATTGCACATTGTAATAAAAGGTTTAAAACAGCAGCTTTGCCTGGTAACACCCGGTGTGTGTTTCTGCAATATGCAGCAAACACCCACCTTGTATGGAGAGTACCCATACACACGCTGTTTAAGTGTGACATACTATTAAGTCACATGTCGTTAGGGGGTTAAACAAATATATCAGTGATAGAATCAGTGAATATAATTTTAAACATACACAGAGTTAAAAGATAGGACAAAAACAACTATAAAAGAATACACTAACTAGAAAAGCCCAATAGATGGCGATATGTCTGCTATATTGAATAGGGCTGCCACTAGGAATTTCTGGGCCCCTGACCGGCAAATTTTGTGGGCAAAAATTATGTGCGCTGCTGCTCTACTTTTCTTATTATAAATAATGGAACAGAACGATGGAGGGTGCGATGGAGAGGTGAAATGTGCTTTACGTATATATAAAAATATCTCTTATAAATAATTACCTATGCACCAATAAATGCCCTGCTCTATATAGGCATAAAAATATACACACATATTACTACAAATAACCATTAACCCCTTAAGGACGCAGCCATTTTGTAGCTTAAGGCTCAGCCCGATTTTTTGGATTCGGACTTGCTTCGCTTTATATGGTTATAACTTTTGAACACTGTTACTTATCAAAACGATTCTGAGATTGTTTTTTCCCCACATGTTGTACTTCATTTTAGTGGTAAATTTTGGCAGATAAGTTTTGCGTTTATTTACAAAAAAAAGAAAATATGATAAATTTTTTGAAAAATTTGCCATTTTCGAAATTCTAAATCATTGCGTTTTCAGGCAGATAGATTTACCACCTAAATAAGTTGCTGAATAACATTTCCCATTTGTCTATTTTACATTTTCATAATTTCTGAAATGTTTGGATAATTTATTTTGATGTCACGCGGCTTACAAATAGAATATCGCTTTTCCAGATTTTCAGAATTGACTATTTTGGGGATAAAAACAGTTTTGAATGAAATTTTACATATTTAGCATCAAAAAACCCTATATAACCAACCCATTTTCAAATCTGCACCCCTCAAGCTATCAGAAACAGCTTTTACGAAGATTGTTAACCCCTTGAGATCTTCATAGTAATTGAATCAAAATGGAGGTAAAATTTAGAATGGTCATATTGTTCCCTTATACGTTCATTTAGCACTAAAATTTACACATTTCCAAAATATAAAAAGAGAAAACCCACCATACAATTTGTTCTGCAATTTCTCCTGAGTACAAAGACCCCCCACATGTGGCCGTAACTTGTTTTATGGGGGCACAGCGAGGTGCAGAAGGGAAGGAGGGCGCTGCAGCTGCCAGGATTTTAGTTTCCTCATTGGCCCCTTTTGAAGGCTATAAAATTTTTGCTTTTTCGTTATTGGGGCCATGTGATGGCATTTTTTTTGCGGGATGAGATGCTTTTTCCATTGTTACCATTTTGGGGTTGGTATCACCTATTGTTGAAAATTTAGGAACTTTTTTTGAGGGCAGGAGTACAAAAGCATCAATTCTGTACTGGATTTTTTACTTTTTTTTTTTTTGGTGTTCACTGTATAGCCTAATAATCCTGTTATCTTTATTCTATGGGTTGATACGATTACGGGGATACCAGACATGAATATATTTTCTTACGTTTTAATAAATTTGTCAAACAAAACCCTAATGTGGGGAAAAATCTATCATTTATGTATTGCCGTCTTCCAAGTGGCATAACATTGTTACTTTTTTGGCTACGGAGCTGGTTGATGGCTTGTCTTTTGCGGGACATGTTGTACTTTGCACCAGTATCATGTCTGAGTACATATGGTTTTTTGATCGCATTTTATAGCATTTTTTGTGGGATTGAAAAGGTAAAAATCATAATTCTTGGAGGGTTTATAACAGTTTTTTTTTACGGCGTTTATCGTGGGGGTTCAATAATGATTTACTGTTATTCTACGGGTTGTTACGGACGCGGTGATACTATATATGTGGGGTTTGTGTTATGATTTAGACTTTTTTTGAGTTATATGTCTCTTTATATGTTTTGGGAGTTTGGGGAATTTTTAGTGATTTATGACTTTATTTTTTTATTGAATAACTTTTTTTTTTTTTTACTTTTTCACTTTTATACCATGGGACATGAACAAGCAATCTTCTGATTGCTTCTTCATGATAATATTCTGCAATACTGATGTATTGCAGAGTATTATCAGTGTCAGCCTATACACTTGCATAGGCTGGCACTGTGCCAGTAAGATGACGTCACAGACGCCATCTTACTGGCAATTCTTGCAAGTAACTCTGGGGTCCAGATCCCTATAGCAACGATCGGCGCCCCCCGAAAACGGTTCGGGGGGGGCGATCGTGGGGGAAAGACCCCTCAGATGCATGTTAGATGCTGCGGTCGCGCTGACAGCGGCATTTAACGGGTTAAGCACCCGCGATCGGAGACAACTCCGATCGCGGGTGTTACACTGGGGTGCCGGCTATTAGTTACAGCCGGCACCCCGTGTTTCCCGATGCCGGTTCGGCTCTGATCCAGAGCCGAGCCGGCATAGGCGCCGTGGCGGATATATCCGCCACTGAGCGCTAAGTCACTGCGCTCCGTGGCGGATATATCTGCCACGGAGCGTGAAGGGGTTAATTATGCATACATATATACACACACTTACATTCAGAACTATGCACGCTTATGTGTGCATGTGCCTGGCATATATATAAGTCATATGCTGTATGTAAATTTTTTTTTATACACATGCAGACACAGAAACATACATATGCAACATCCCTACCAACACGAGGGCCAATTCAATGTTGCAAAACTGAAATCCCTCTCCATGCAACAGGTTACTCTGTGAGAGGTACTGTAACCAATCAGATGTTATGTATCATTGTAATTGAAAAAGCAAGCTGGTTGGATAAGGGAGGTGCCACCTCACAAGGGGAGTTGATAGGGCCCCTTGTGGCTGCAAAGTTCCAGAGAGTCCTCCATAGGAGACCAGGCCCCAAGAAGAGCTCCATTATCCAGGGCTCTGCTCCAACTTTGCTGCTGAAGCAGCCAACTCTCCTTCCCCAGCCTGAACCTGTTTATCCAGGCTGTGAGGATATCTTCCCACGATCACCGCTGGGCCGCACTAGCCAGCCACTCAGGTATTCAGGTCCCCGGATCCTCCAGCCATCGGGGATGGGGGGGGGGGGTGATGTTGCACATACAGACACATGCATGCCAGTTGCTCATTGTAATGAATACTGTGTAAAAATGCCACATACTGCAATACAGTAGTACTGCAGTATATGTTAGGAACGATCAGACCATCTAAGGTTAAAGTACCTTAGGGCAGTGCTAGCGAACCCATGGCACAGGTGCCAGAGGCGGCACTCAGAGCTCTTTCTGTGGGCACCCGGGCCATCGTCCAAGCACATCATACAGGACTCAAGGAATCTTCCTGCAGTTGCAAGCCACTTAAAAGATGCTGCTTTCAGTCATATTTTGATACTTACTTCGTTACTAGGGACTGTAGGAAGAAGGAGAATGAGTAGACAGGAAAAAAATTATCTTTGGAGGACCTCCTGCTGACCCCACAATTCTCTGTGTACAGAGGGACACTGGAAAGAAACTAAAATGATGAAAATTTTCCATCTTTCTACTATGTTGCTGTCATCAGGAGGCTAATATGATTGAAAGTTGTTGAACAGGGAGCAATAAATTACTGCTTTAATTTTAGGTTGGCACCTCATGAAAAAATTAGGGGGGTTTTGGGTTGCATTTTGGACACTCGGCCGCTAAAAGGTTTGCCATCGCTGCCCTAGAGGATCTAAAAAATAAATAATAAAAAAAAAATAAAAAAATGTAAAGAACTAAAAATTCTAATCACCCCCCCTTTCCCTAGAACTGAAATTAAACGTAATCAACAGTAAAATTCACAAACATGTTAGGTATCTCCTCGTCTCAACATGCCCAATCTATCAAAATATATAAACTATTATTGCGGACGGTGAACCCCATAACGGAAAATAGCGCCCAAATGTCCAAAACGTGACTTTTACACCTTTTTACATTTTTTTCTTCAAATGTAATAAAAATTGATCAAACAGTTGCACAGTCCTCAAAAAGTTATTGCATCAGAAGATGGCAAAAAAAAAAAAAAAATTCTGTACATATTTGTTTCATTTTTTAAAATGTATTAAAATACAATAAAAAATGTACATAAATTTGGAATCACCATGATCGTACCGAAGTAAAGAATAAAACAGAGGTGTTATTTGGAGAACACAGTGAAAGTTGTAAAATCTGAGCCCACAAAAAAGTGACATAAATGCGTTTTTTTCCCAATTTCACCACATTTGGAATTTTCTACCTGTTTCCCAGTACACGGCAGGGAATAATAAATAGCGTCACGGAGAAGTAAAATTTGTTATGCAGAAAATAAGCACTGCCACAACTCTGTACTTGGAAAAAACCCTGTGTCCTTAAGGGGATAATCAAACTCTACAAACTGGATGGTTTAATGGGAGGGTGGGGCTGCTTTTTACAGAAGAGGTCATGTGAGAGAGCTCTCTGTGTATGTAGCAGAGCTCTGATGTTCATAACCATGGATACAGATATCTCCTGCACAGAAAAATTAGATATAAGATCTCCCCTGTTCCCTATCAGTACCTCCATCCCAGTCTGTGATTCTACAGAACTTTATCTGTCTCTCTCATGCTCAAGCCCTTCCCCCACCTGGTCATTGGCACTTTGTACATTGTGCAGATAAGCTATTAACCCTTAGTGCTCACTAAGGCTATAGCACAGGCTATAGATTGCATGTAACTGGTTTATTTATGATTTCTACCACTTATTACATGTCCCCTGCTCCTCCATGTGATGGAAGCTGCCAGGCTGGTCACCATATACATCCTGTATGGGCACTGTGCAGTGTCCAGTGGACTTACTTGTGGGGAACTACATGGATTTAAAGCTAAATTCCTTGGAGAGAGAACACAAGGCATCATGGGATCTGTGGGAAAACTAACTGGCCTCAGCTTAAGGGCATAGACTGATTAGTCTACGCCCACTTCACCTCTGGTAAGAAGGTTTTTGTCAAAGACTTTCAGATCAGCAAATGTCTTAGATCTTTAGCTCATGAAAAATGAGAGCAAAGAAAACAGTTTTATTAATATTTTGTTATGTATATATATATATATATATATATATCCCAAAAGAAAAAAAAACACAACACTTTAAAATTAAAAAATGTGATCCCTAAATGGTCCTCTTTATTTCATACGTTATGACTCTGTTCAGCCCAGAGCATTTACATTGTGGTAAGAAATTCTATGCAAATGCCATGCTTGAAAGTGCGTGTCTTGCGACACAATTCGAAATGTTAAACCCTGCGCGTAGTCCAAATCCATCGGGTTGTCCGATGGCCTGCCCCCGATTTGTGTTGCGTGCAAGCGCGCGCGGATCCGCCAAAATCTGATCGGGTGCGCCAAAATCCGTGGCGCAAAATGGAAATTGTCAGGAAACACTTAGTAAATGAGCCCCAGTGTTTTGCATTGCAATAATGCAAACGGGTAACGTATATGCGATTGAGCCACTCCCTAAGTGCATTTAGTTTCCAAAGGCAATACAAATGCCACGTGTGATCACAGCCTCATACAAAAAGACGTTGAACACGTCTATATAGTAAAAAGGACCACTTTGGTATCACATTACAGTGCTTCTTTCATTGAAGGATCTCTTGCCTGGTCTTATAAAATGTGCACCTACTTTCTACTTTTTTCTTTATTTATTGTGTTGCTTGGACTTTCTTTTTGTGTGTATACAGGCGGTCCCCTACTTAAGAACACTCGACTTACATACGACCCCTAGTTACAAACGGACCACTGGATATTGGTAATTTATTGTACTTTAGTCCTAGGCTACAATAATCAGCTATAACAGTTATCACAGGTGTCTGTAATGAAGCTTTATTGTTAATCCTGGTTCTTATGACAACCCAACATTTTTAAAATCCAATTGTCATAGAGACCAAAAAAGTTCTGGCTGGGATTACAATGATAAAATATACAGTTCCGACTTACATACAAATTCAACTTAAGAACAAACCTACAGACCCTATCTTGTATGTAACCCGGGGACTGCCTGTATAGTGATTACTGCATCAAACGTAATCCAATAGCATTCTAATAACGTAGACTGATCAGCTTGGATCTACCATTGGAACCATCTCACTGTAGCAAGCAGAAAATGAAATGTATGTAAAAACATGGTACCAGCCCCACTCATCCCACTCATTGTTGAGTCTCTAGTTTGTAAGTGGGGAATGAAACTGCTGCTTGTGTGTTATTATTTTTTCAAATTTTAAAGGAAATGTTAAAGAGAAAAACAGCCAACACAGATAACATTTTATTCATCAAATGGATTGCTATAATGCAATCAATTTGTCCAGATAGCATAGAATTTTATTAAAGTGGTTCAGTTCAGTGGCAAAACCCAAAAAGCATCAATCTATATAACTACAGTATATTTCTATGTATCAGCATTAGGTTTTCCAGTTGCTTTTATACTATCTGACCCTTGAAAACTGCTGACACTGCTATACTGGGAAAGAAGACTGGAGATGAGTTACAAGTTAGTGAAATTATTAGTAACAATTGAACAATGTACATGTAATGTTTTGGCCTAATCTTCAGGCTTTTTCATTAAATCAGATCAAAAAGGTCAAATGTATCAAAATATACATTTTTGAATTGCTACTGTCAAATTACAGAATTTTCATCTTATCTCCCCCAGAGTGCCGGATAGATCAGTGTCAGCAGATTTTTGTAAACTATTCACTATTATTTTGCAGTAGTAATATACAAGAAATGTCTTTACAGATAACCAGAAGAGTAATATAATCTACAGACTACAATATCACTTTCATACATCTATAAATCCACAAGTTTAAATGTCTCTGGAAATTAAATAATATGCAATATGTTGATATAGTTCTTCATACAAACCCCATGTCTTAATATCTTCCTTTAGCATCTTTAGCATCCAACCTTGGTATTGCAGAGCAAATTCCCATCAGCATTGTTCACTCTCCTTTCCCTGAGGTTACTTCCTTGTAGTATGAGGATGTGCCCTGGCGCACCTTATTTGGCACAGTACATTTTCTGGATTAAATCCAAAACTTTGCAAGGAAGAATACTTCTCAGCATGTGATTATTTGAGCAGTCTTGCATATAAACCAGATAAACATAGGTCCCTCAATTAATCATTCTGGTAGACCTTTACATTGAAGGTTAAATATTAGCCTAGCAAGCACGGACAAGTAAAATTACAAGGAGAATCAGACATAGTAATGTTATTGCTGCAAACAAGAATAGAAGTCCAGCAAAGACAGTTGGCTTCATAGGGAGAAGAATTAAGGGTCTTTCTGCAGGGATCATATTGGTGAGATTTAGCATGTAACCCAGAGACCAAGCAATACTGCTGTTGCCAACCTGTCAAATAAAAATAAATTATATATCAGGCTAAAAATAAGGGTTATCACATGAACAACAGGCATATAGGTGATTGTTGTTGGTAGGTAACTGCTTTCATCTTACTTACTCTTAGACACCGTGGTTTTAAAGGACTGTGGCATCGGAGGGGTTTAATATTTAATAGATGCTGCTTGCAAGTGTAAGCTTTATAATGCAGCCAGCAACCACAAGCTATGATCATCATGTATGTCATTAAGCAAATAATTTCTCCTACATTTAGATCCAAACACACTGGTTCAGAATCTTTAGACATAATGGGGGGAAATTTAATATATTAAGTATATGTAAAAGTGTTGGAGTTTCGTTTGTGGTCAAGCGTTGACATGGCAGCCTATTAGAATTATTAGCTGGAGGTCCTCTTCTTTATTAGCTCTACATGGCAGTATAAAACTTGGCAATTGGTTCAGATGGAAAAGGGCCCCCTAGAAGCCTTTGGCCTCAGGCAGCCACCCAAACCACCTATATTACATTATAGATTGAGACCCTCTGACACTTAAAGGGGTATTCTCAACTGGGCATTCACTTTCAGTTTCATTAATCTGCCATTTATAAACATTTCTTCAATTAGATGTTATTAAAAAAAATGTTCCTGTGTGAAGATAATTTATCATAAATGTAACTTATATGGTCCCTTAGAAACAAGACTGTGTCCTTGGTTACGGCCACGTCTGCTGGAGAGATTGCACAAAGAAACAAAAAGTTTCTGAATATTAAATGTCTGGGAGTTACTGCAGGTCCCACAGCCGTCCTGTGGTAATGAATGCTGAATCCAGGTGGTCAGGCAGAGCTCATTAGCGCAAGTCTGGCCACTGCTGCCAGAGTGTGACGTGGCCGTATCCGAGGAAGCCATCTCGTTTCTAAGGGACTACATGACTACATTTATGAGAAATTATCTTCACACAGGAACATTTTTTTTAATAACATCCAATTGAAGAAATGTTTGCATATGGCAAATGAATTTAATTAAATGTGAATGCCCAGATGAGAATACCCCTTTAAGGTTTTGCTCTGTGTGACTCACATTTCTCTTGATCATCTTTCAGATGTTTCTAACCCTTAACAAGAGTCTAGCTGTGATTTATTTTGGGGTTTTTTTTGCACATTATTTGCAAAGATACTCCCCATCTTTAAAAGTCTTGTAGCTGACAATACATATCAACGCCAAAATCAAATATTATATCACACAGAATTATTCAATACTTTATTATTTATGGGTTGCATGAGACATATCAATATATGCGCCAGATCCAATATACCGAGATGACAGCCCACATTAGGACTGGCCAAATACACATTAGGACTGGCCAAATTAGGAGAACGAGAAAATAGCTCTCCCCATCCAAACTGAAAGAATTTTTCTGCTCTGCAGAGAAGAATGGCAGAATATCCCCAAATCCAGCTCTGCAAACCTTGTGGCATCATACCCAAGAGGACTGCAGGCTGTAACTGCTGAATACATACACTGAATATAATGTTTTAGATTTTACTTTTCAATAAATTAACACAGTTTCTATTTTCACATTGTTATTATTATTTAAAGATTGTGTTGTTTTTTAGACTGTAATTTTAGATTGTGTTGCAAGGGCTTAATAATTTGGCGTACGGCAGAAAGCGTCTCCAGATTTATAAAGGTGTAAAAGAATTTGTTGAACTTTTTGTTGGTCTTATTTTGTGCCAAAAATTGCCCTAAAGAGTGCTAGAGTAACTAGAAGTTCATGAAAAGTGGGTGGATTCAAAAACTGCACCCAAATATACCTGTGAGTTTCAGAAAAGAAGCTAAATTGTGGTGCCGACATATCGCATCATCGCACAGTGACCGAGGCCAAGAAATAGGACATGATTGTTCGGTTTTCTATGGAGAGGGGACGGTTGGGAAAGTTAATCTTCCTTCTGCATCCGACCCCAGTGAACTCATGGTCGCGAGGCAAGAGGGCAAGAAATAATGCAAATACAGCTGTAACTTGCAATGTTAGTTTCTATTAATTCCTATAAATCCCCTTCCATGTTTGTTTTGTAAAAATTGTAAGGAAAGTAACTCTGAAAATCCTAAGATACCATGTATACTTGTGTAAAAGTACACGAGTCAATACAACCAACCCAGCACTTAAACAAAAAAAGCTTATATACTCACCCTCCAGCGGCCCCGATGCGCAGTGCTGCCCCCCCGATGTCCGCGCTGCTCCCCCGATGTCAGCGCGGGTCCTCTTCTGTCTTCCAACTTCTTCTGTCTTCGGTAACATCCTGCAGGGCGCGGCCATGTTTCTTCACGGCCGGCGCATAGTATGACGTCAGCAGCGGCCCGTCATACTATGCACCTGCCGATCGGGAAGACCGGGAAGGGCCTCGGGCTGACATCGGGGGAGCAGGGCTGTGCATCAGGGCCGCCCGAAGGATGAGTGTATAGGGTTTTTTTTTTTAATTGCTGGGCTGGCTGTATACTACTGGGGGCAGGCTGGGCTGGCTGTATACTACTGGGGGCAGGCTGGGCTGGCTGTATACTACAGGGCGCAGGCTGGGCTGGCTGTATACTACTGGGGGCAGGCTGGGCTGGCTGTATACTACTGGGGGCAGGCTGGGCTGGCTGTATACTACTGGAGGCAGGTTGGGATGGCTGTATACTACTGGGGGCAGGCTGGGCTGGCTGTATACTACAGGGGGCAGGCTGGGCTGGATGTATACTACTGGGGGCAGGCTGGGCTGGCTGTATACTACTGGGGGCAGGCTGGGCTGGCTGTATACTACTGGAGGCAGGTTGGGATGGCTGTATACTACTGGGGGCAGGCTGGGCTGGATGTATACTACTGGGGGCAGGCTGGGATGGCTGTATAATACAAGGGGCAGGCTGGGCTGGCTGTATACTACAGGGGGAAGGCTGGGCTGGCTGTATACTACTGGGGGCAGGCTGGGTTGGCTGTATACTACTGGGGGCAGGCTGGGCTGGCTGTATACTACAGGGGGCAGGCTGGCTGTATACTAATGGGGGCAGGCTGGCTATATACTACTGGGGGCAGGCTGGGCTGGCTGTATACTGGGGGGTCTGTGATCAATGCATTTCCCACCCTTGGCTTATGCTCGAATCAATAGGTTTTCCCAGTTTTGGTGTTAAAATTAGGGGTCTCGGCTTATACTCAGGTCGGCTTATACTCGAGTATATACGGTAATGAGGCTATTAATAATTGGTTTTTCCTGGGCTTTTTTGGCATAAAAAAGTCCCATTGTTATGTTGTTGTTGTAACAACACATTTTAGGCCAAACTAGTTTATTTAGTATATACGGTTTCTAAAAAGACACATGTCCATCAAGTTCAACCTAGGAAGGGATTGGATGAGGAAGGGATTTAGGGAGACAATTCTCTATAACATAACCATCAATGTTATTTAGGTGTAAAAAGACATCTTCCCAAAGCTCTCTGCTGTCCCTACTGAGGCAGGCTATTCCACAGATTGAACGTTTTCATAGTGAAAAAGCCCTGTAGCCTCTGGTGATTAAACCTTGATTTCTCCAGCTGCAGACAGTGCCCCCTCATCTATGGATTTGATTTTATTTGGAACAGCTTACCACCATATTTTTTGTATGGACCATTGATGTATTTATATAAATTAATCATGTACCATCTTAGTCGTCTCTTTTCCAGACTAAATAAATCTAGATGCCCAAATTCAACTTTCCTGATTTAAACTTTTGTTATATGAAAAAAATATGCACATCATACAAACCTTGCTCCATTCCTGACCCTCCATAACATCTATCATTTTTGTGGCTCTACGTTGAACCCTCTCCAGCTCCAGGGCATCCTTTTTATGTACTGGTGCCCAGAACTGGACAGCATATTCCAGGTGTGGCCGAACCAGTGCCTTGTATAGTGGTAATATTACATCCCTATCAAGAGAGTCCATACCACTTTTGATACATGACAAGATCCTACTAGCTTTAGAGGCATCTGATTGACATTGCATGCTGTTAATTTAATCTATGATCTACTATTACCCCCGGGTCCTTTTCAACAAGGGACTCTCTCAGGTTTACTCCCCCAACATTTGAAGGGCAGCGGACAGAAACAGAGCTGTCCCATGAGCCTGCGTAATCAAAAATTACCCTCAGTGTTTTCCACATTGGAACTGTATAAAAGAAACATATGCAATGCCAACAAATCCACTATTTAAGTAATTATTTACCTCTTTCTGAAACAGAATTTGCGGCCAGGAATCACTGTCAAATTTATATCCATCGACTAATAGATTGTAGATGTAATTAGCTGAAAAACAATATGATCTTGCATATGTTTCATTAAATCTGGATAGGATCTGTGGAAGCTAGAAGAGAAAAAGATAAGCTGTACTAAAAGCATAAATATAAAGACATGTAAAGTATTGCTTATGAATCTCGCTGTAATATACAGACTGCCCATTACTCCTCTTGAGACTAAATGTATAGGAACAGAGTTCACTTTAGACACTGTATTAATATGTTATATTCTGCTAAGAAATAACCAGCTAAATATGTAATTCATGTTAGGGTTAGAGGCCCAAATTCAACTTTCCTGATTTAAACTTTTGTTATGTGAAAAAAATATGCACATCATACAAACCTTGCTCCATTCCTGACTACAGAAAGAAGACATACTTGAGTTGAATTCATTTAAATGGAAATTCCCAGTAAGATTTAAAGCACTGGCTGTGTAGTAAAAACCAGAAAATGCCTGGAACATAAAAAAATAGTTAACTGTATTGAAGATATATTGTAATATATGACATAAAAGGTCATGCAACTAAAAGACTTTAGCACAATTCAAGTATAAATATGTTTTAGTGGGCTGCCCTATGAGGCACTTCTAAGGCCCCTTATCCACTTGCGTTTTTCATGCGCGTGCTTTTGATGCACAGAACTTGCATTGCACTCTGACCCGTTGTATTCAATGGGTTTTTTCAGACTTGCAGACTTTCAGACTTTTTTTTCACGCACATATGTGCATATTTTTTAGCAGCCTTTTAAATCTCAGCATGCTCTACATTTGCAAGTCACGCACGTGAAAAACGCACCATACAAGTCTATGGAGATGCATCAAAAACGCATTGCACTCTGAGACAAACAAAAGTCCAAAGCAAGTGCAATGCGTTTTTCACTGATCAATTGCCATAGAAAAGATAGAACTCAGCCCTGAGTCTTTTTCACAGGCGTTAAAAACTCATTGAAAATGCATTGGAAACATCAAAAAAGGCGCGTGAAAAACTTAGACACTGAACAAACTCTGACTGAAAACTGATTGAAACGTCAGTTTTTCACTGACCTAACCCTGATCACACCCTATTCGGACTCTGATGTGATCTGCAACGCGAGTGTGCAAGGGGCCTTAGCCAGAAATCATAGTATACTAAACAGCAACCAAGACAACATTAAAAAAAAAACAGACTGCAGGACAGAACTATATTACTTCTATTATAATTACTTCAGAGGTAGGACTGACTAAGGCACCAAGACACAATAATAACAACTGCTTACCGAAAATCCTCCTTTCACCTTGGGCTGGTAAACATCATCAAATGAACAGTCTTGCTTGCCATGACATGACTTATAATTAAACAGATTAGACACTTTCTCCATACATTGGGCTGGTTCTCCTCTTCCCACAAAATTAATGAGATGCTCGGCATTGTAGGTTGCTGGTCGGTAAGATGCAGAACACAGGCTTCCAAATATGTGGTTCATTGTTAAATTGACTCTGTAATTCCGAGGGTAACATGGATTTTCTACATAAGGTTTCCCTTGTGAGCTCTAAGCATGGTAGACACAAGATGAGCAACAGTTCAAACTATGTAAAAGATCATGATTCATGATATATCTGATAAAATCAACACAGTTATTTGACTTCCAATATTGTCACAATAGTTCTGCTGAAAAGCCTGTTTATACAAAGGAACCATCTCTGCATGAAAGTAATAGAGAATATTTACACATTATAGAACTAAATGAGTCGGTGTAGAATAAATGTTGAACCGGTGGTGAGTAGACTGATGGACCACCATGAAACGAAAGAACATTAAAGGAATCCTACCATAAGGGATCTACCATCAAAAGTAGATCTGATGGTAGATTCCTCCTGTCTGCCTCTGCCCAATGTAATTTAATAATCCTGGAACCCAAGCTAACTTGTTAAAAATTTTATTTTAGTGATATGTACATAAACTGCAGAGGCTACTGGAGCATGTATTGACATGGGTGCTCCTGCGCCCCATGTCCCAGGTGGCAGGTGCACCCATGCCCCTCTCTGCTCGCCGGGACCCCTGCTGTCTGGCTTACCTTGCCATGTTCCAGCAATGGCTCTGGCGGCCTGGCACGCCCGCCCCCCAGCTCCTAGGGCACATGTCTGCTTCTGGAGATTTGACCAGCACGCTGATAATTGCCGCTGGCCAGTTGCCCCTGTGTCCCATCGGATCTTTGTGCTTCTATGCCTGAGAGAACGCTGTGCTCCTTGCCATGTGTGTTTATCCTGATATCCCATTGTGACCTCTATTCTGTTCCTGACTTCGCTCCTGTGCTGCCTGTCCTGGCCTACCAATGCATCCCGACTCTGATCCTGTGCTGCCTGTCTCGACCTCCTACTTGTCCCCGACCACAGTTTTGCCTTACGACTCTGTACTACGCCTTGGCCGCCACTGTGGACAAAGTCCTGTCTGTGGAGTGACCTGGTGCTTTGCGGTGGCTCTGGTGAGAACCGGGTGCCACTTAGACTCCAGGTATCAGCTTAAGTCATCGTCCGTGGTGGTACAGCGGGTCCACTACCCCTGAATCCTGACATGTATTAGTCTTAGCTCCCATTGCCTGGTCAGGCTAGTACACGCCCCAGTAGCCTCTGCAGTTACACACACAGCACGGCATCATCCATACAGTTACACACACAGCTCTGCATCATCCATACATTTACACACACAGCTCTGCTACATCCATACAGTTACACACACAGCACGGCATCATCCATACAGTTACACACACAGCTCTGCATCATCTATACATTTACACACACAGCCCTGCTTCATCCATACAGTTACACACACAGCTCTGCTACATCCATACAGTTACACACACAGCACGGCATCATCCATACAGTTACACACCAGCTCTGCATCATCCATACATTTACACACATACAGCACTGCATCATCTATACATTTACATGATAATGATAATATGATAATATGGAACGAAGTTTGCTGCTCTTGGAACACAAACTCTCTGGGGAAGATGGGTGTGGGGAGGGAAGTATGGAGGTGCAGAGTGAGGGGGCAGCTAGTTGGGTAACATGTAGAAGGCGGGGTAGAGGGAAGAGTTGTAGGGAGTCTAGTCCTGATCTGGTGCATCCCAATAAGTTTGCCAGGCTGGTGGATGAGGGGGATATCAGCTCTGGGGTAGCAATGCTGCAGAAAGACGTGGCCGCTAGCAACCAGGGGAATGAAGGGTAATGGGAGCACAGGCAAGGTCAGACAGGTGCTGGTAGTGGGAGATTCCATTATTAGGGGAACACACAGGGCAATCTGTCACAAAGACCGTGCATACCGAACAGTGTGTTGTTTGCCGGGTGCTCGGGTTCGGCATGTTGCGGATCGGGTTGACGGATTACTGGGAGGGGCTGGTGAGGAACCAGCGGTCATGGTCCACATTGGCACTAATGACAAAGTAAGAGGTAGGTGGAAGGTCCTTAAAAATGATTTCAGAGATTTAGGCCATAAGCTCAGGGCAAGGACCTCAAAGGTAATTTTCTCCGAAATACTGCCTGTACCACGTGCCACACCAGAAAGGCAGCGGGAGATCAAGGAGGTAAATAAGTGGCTCAAAAGTTGGTGTAGGAAGGAGGGTTTTGGGTTCATGGAGAACTGGACTGACTTTTCTGTTGGCTACAGGCTCTACAGTAGGGATGGGCTGCACCTCAATGGGGAGGGGGCCGCTGTTTTAGGGGAAAAAATGGCTAGAAGGTTGGAGGAGTGTTTAAACTAGAGACCTGGGGGGAGGGCAACTACACTTGTGCAGGGCAAATAGACAGTGTACATAGAGAGCTGGGAAGAGTCATAGTCCATGGGGAGGAAGGGGGGCTGGAATGAGATTGGGGAATAAGGACAAAAGGAATACGGACAGGGAAAACCATATAAAGTGTATGTACACAAATGCCAGAAGCCTCACAAACAAAATGGAGGAACTGGAACTCTTGATGTTGGAGCGGAAATATGATATAGTGGGTATCAGCGAGACATGGCTGGACAGTAGCTATGACTGGGCTGTTACTATTGATGGTTATTGTCTTTTTAGAAAGGATCGTATAAATAAAAAAGGTGGAGGGGTTTGTTTATATGTGAATTCGTGCCTCAAGCCCGTCCTGCTAGATGACATCAGTAACGCAAATGTGGAGTCCCTATGGGTTGAGATAAGAGGAGGGAAAAAGAATAATAAAATATTACTAGGGGTTTGTTATAAGGCTCCAAATATAATGGAGGCAGCAGAGGAAATGCTGATAAGTGAAATGGATGCGGCTTCAAAGCAAGGTGAAGTACTTATCATGGGGGACTTCAATTACCCAGATATTGACTGGGGGGCAGAAACCTGCAGGTCCTTCAAAGGTAGCAGGTTCTTGTCAACGACAAAAGACAATTACCTGTCGCAACTAGTCCTGGAGCCAACAAGAGGGGGGGCACTGCTGGACCTTATCCTTACCAACAGACCTGATAGGGTATCAAAACTACAGGTTGGGGGGAACCTGGGGAATAGTGATCATAATATCATTGATTTTGTATTACGCTTTACTAAGAGTGTTAGTGAAGGGGCAACCAACACTCTAAACTTCAGGAGGGCAAATTTTCAGCAACTAAGGGAAGACCTTAAAGGCATAGACTGGGATAATGTTCTCAAAGACAAAAGCCCCCCCCAAAAATGGGACTTTTTCTCATATATTCTGAAAAAGTCCTGTGAGAAACACATACCTTATGGGAAAAAGCATAAAAGGAACAAGAAAAACCCTATGTGGCTAACTTGTCTTGTAAGGAAAGCAATAAGCGAGAAAGATAAAGCGTTTAAGGTGCTAAAACGTGAAGGTAGCGATGAGGCATTACAGGATTATAGAGAGAAAAATAAATCCTGTAAAAAGCAGATAAAGGCCGCAAAAATAGAGACTGAGAGAAATATTGCCAGGGAGAGCAAAAATAATCCCAAATTATTTTTCAAGTATATAAATGATAAGAAACTAAAAACAGAGAGTGTGGGTCCCCTTAGAAATAACATGGGGGTCATGGTGGAAGGAGATGAGGAAAGGGCCAATCTACTGAATGTCGCCTTCTCAACTGTCTTTACCCAGGAAAATCCCCTGGTGGAAGACACAATGAGGAATAATGTTAATTCTTTTTATAATGTCAACAGTTTAACCCAGGAAGAGGTACGGCGCCGCCTCGCAACCACTAAGATAGATAAATCACCTGGGCCAGATGGCATACACCCCCGGGTTCTGCATGAATTATGTACGGTGATAGACAGACCGTTATTTTTAATATTTGAAGATTCACTGAGGACTGGTTATGTTCCACAGGAATGGCGCATAGCAAATGTGGTACCAATATACAAAAAAGGATCAAATAGCGATCCTGGAAACTACAGACCCGTGAGTCTAACTGCTGTGGTGGGGAAAATATTTGAGGGGTTTATTAGAGATGCTATCCTGGAGTATCTCAATGTGCACACCCTTATAACCCAGCGTCAGCATGGGTTTATGAGAGATCGGTCCTGTCAGACTAATCTGATTGGTTTCTACGAGGAGGTAAGTTCAAGACTGGATCTGGGGGACGCTGTGGATGCTGTATATCTGGACTTCTCAAAGGCATTTGACACCGTGCCACATAAAAGGTTGGTATATAAAATGAGACTGCTGGGAATAGGAGAAAATCTGTGTATTTGGGTAAGTAATTGGCTTAGTGATAGAAAACAGAGGGTGGTCATTAATGGCACATTCTCAGATTGGGTTGATGTTACCAGTGGAGTGCCACAGGGGTCAGTATTGGGGCCACTTCTTTTTAATATTTTTATTAATGACCTTGTAGTGGGTTTACACAGTCAAGTTTCAATATTTGCAGATGATACTAAGCTGTGTAAAGTAATAAATATTGAGGTTGATAGTTTAGCATTACAGAGGGATTTGTGGAAGCTTGAGGGATGGGCAGAGAAATGGTTGATGAGGTTTAATGTAGATAAATGTAAAGTTATGCACTTGGGCCATGGAAACAAAAAGTATAATTATGTTCTAAACGGTCAATTACTTAGTAAAACTGAAGCTGAAAAGGACTTGGGGGTATTGGTGGATGGTAAACTTAATTTTAGTGACCAGAGCCAGGCGGCTGCTGCTAAAGCAAATAAAATAATGGGATGTATCAAGAGAGGAATAGATTCTCATGATAAAGACATAGTTTTGCCCTTATACAAATCCCTGGTCAGACCACACATGGAATATTGTGTACAGTTTTGGGCACCAGTGTATAAAAAGGACATAGTAGAACTGGAACGGGTGCAGAGGAGAGCAACCAGATTTATTAGGGGAATGGGGGAACTAGAATACACTGACAGATTAAAAAATTTGGGATTATTCAGTTTAGAAAAAAGACGACTGAGGGGAGACCTCATTACAATGTACAAATACCTGAACGGACAGTACAAGGATCTCTCCAAAGATCTTTTTATACCTAGGCCTGTGACCAGGACAAGGGGGCATCCTCTACGCCTAGAGGAGAGGCGATTTTACCATCACCATAGACAAAGGTTCTTTACTGTAAGAGCAGTGAGACTATGGAACTCTCTGCCGCAGGAGGTTGTTATGGCGGACTCTATGTACATGTTCAAGAGAGGCCTGGATGACTTTCTGGAGAGAAAAAATATCACGGGTTATGGGGATAAAACATTTATTTAATTCTTAAAGGTTGGACTTGATGGACTTGCGTCTCCTTCCAGCCTTATATACTATGATACTATGATACACACACAGCCCTGCTTCATCCATACAGTTACACACACAGCTCTGCATCATCTATACATTTACACACACAGCCCTGCTTCATCCATACAGTTACACACACAGCTCTGCATCAGCCATACAGTTACACACACATCTCTGCTCCATCCATGCAGTTACACACACATCTCTGCATCATCCATACAGTTACACACACAGCACTGCATCATCCATACAGTTACACACATAGCTCTGCATCATCTGGGTCTGGCAGTGCTGGATCCTCCTGACCTTCGGTCTACTTTTTAGCAAGCTTCTTATAGTCCAAAAATTATATAAATTTGTTAGGCGAGTGTAAAAGTTGCAAATTTAGGCACAAATATGCAAATGCAATAAGATAGTTGCAAATATAGGAGGGAAGAAAAAGAAAAGCCTAAGATACATAAAACCCCTTTCTATAACTTCTACTCCTTCCTCTTTCCCAAAATATTCCTGTGCATTATTGTAGACCCCTCAAAGTGTTGTATGAAAATGTAAAATTGCAATAAAAACATTTCAAAAAGACCAATTTTAAATGCAATATTGTCATTGTATTACAACAGCATTACCATGTTGCCAATGAAGGATCTGTTTTGTTTTTAAGCCTTTTTTGCCGTTATTTTTTTTCCTATTTGAAAATAATTCTACATTAGAATTAACAATAGATTTACCAAGGGAGGTGCTTTCCATTATGCACTGTGTCCGGTTGCTGATTATTTCTGCTTGAGTCATTGTAACCTGCCAAGTGGGAATAGCTGCACTGAGGCCATTGAAGGCCAAAACAAACTACTACATGTTACAGTACTGTCTATGGATAAAGTTATGGACCCAGATAACAGTATTGTAGCATCATACCTGAGCTAATGATGCCAGCAGACGTTTCTCTGATTCATCCCTGCCATAGCATTGATAGCTGTGAGTGTATACATTGTACTTATAGCCATAAAGTGTCACTTCCAACGTGTTGTTGGGGTTCTGTTCTGACTTTTCTGGAATGAAGGAGATCTGTGTAGAGGCACCACCCAAATCCAGCGCTCCAGTGGTCTCTGCTGCATCTGGACGTACCCATGTACTCCAAATGTTTTTCTAAAGATAAAGGAAAAAAAACTTATTGCATGCAGATTGAAGATAATTATATATACTTAAATGTTGTGGTTTTACTAGGAATCTTGGTTTTGCACTTTGATTTGCCTCATACAATAGGACTATTCTGTGGTTTCATGCTGCAGTTTCAATGGTGAACCTGCTGTCAGATGGGGCTACCAGTTCCCAGTAAAGATTTTTTGTAAAATATTTTAGTCAACTTGAAAATACAGCCATTTGCTTACCTGTGTGACTAAAATAAAAAATTGTAATTAGACTTTTATTTTATCTGTATCAATGACAAAGGGGTTATACCAAGTTTTCAATGTATCCCCTATCTTCACATTAGGACACAACAAGCTGTTCATTGAACATCTGACTGCTGAGACTCCCACCGATCACTAGAAAAAATCTCCCAGCAATCCAGACAACAGGAGTCCCATTCTCACTAATCTATTCAATAGTATGGGAGAGTGAGAAAAAGCCAGACCAGATCCGAAGTCACCAGTCAACCTTAAACTCCAAGATATTTGTAGAGCATAGTGCTCAGCTATCTCCAACACTCACTCAACAAATTTCTTTGAGTTGGGTCATCTTTCACTGTTCTATAGCATTCCACAGAATGGTGACTGAAAATCTGTCCTAAACTACAGACTGGGGCCTTTCACATATAACCAAAAACTACCACAGCATCTCAACAGCTGACCTCTCCCCCATCCATTATAAACACAGTTAATGTTGATTTTATAGGAAGTAGAGGACTGGGGTGTCTATATGATAACCAAAAATTGAGTATAGTAATGTTTTTTGGTTCTCCTACAATGTGTTGTAGAGTTGGAGTAAACGACTTTTCTGCTGATTGAGTCACCTTTCATCCTGTGTATATGGCAAGATACTCAATACTATGTATACTCTCCAACTATCTGTCTGTATACCTACTGTATATGCAAAAGTAAATGCAGTTAAACAGAATATGCCCATCATATTGTAGAAATGCTGACAAGAAAATGATTCAAGCAGAATGTATCCTAAGTAGTAGTACTAGTAGCTTCAGGAGTGTTTAGTCAAACATTTCAGAGGGATGAGATCATCTCCCATTGACAGCACACAGTTATTACTGTCAAAATGTATTCTGCTGTCACTTTTTCTAACACATTAATGATCACCAGCTGGAGAAGAATACAATTATTTTCTATGTCCAGAGTTATATTGTGAATATCCATGGATTAAGCTGGCAGCTGAATCATCATTTCCTAACTAACTCCCGATACACAGATAATATATTATATATTTAATGGGGTGAGGGGGGGGGGTAAACTTCTGCCATTCCTCTGCCACATAGGCCATTACTGTTGAGTCTGACTTGATGGGGTGCAGAGGGTGACAGCCTTTCTACAACTAATAGGATGGATATGTTCTGTTAACACCATTTACTTTTGCATATACAGTGAGTATACAGACATAACCAGTATAGTTGAGAGACAAAAACACGGATGCAAGTGTGTCTCTGCTTCTGGTGGGTTATTCGGTCGGTTGCTTGAATAACCCACTTTTCAAAACGGCTCTTCGGCCACCCCCCTCAGGGCTCTACTTCTGCCACCTGAGATTGGATACTCATCCCGCCTCATGGCATATATGGCTGTGCCCATCAGGTTCCTCTTCCTCATTACACCACTTCTAGCCAAAATATATCTATGCTCTCCTACATGCAATACATAAACCTCTGTATTCTACACGGCAGCTTTATTACTAGCACACACCTAATGGGAATAATGGCTACAGAAAAGGCTGATCATGCATCCAGCTTTCTGATTCTGACTACTTGTTACTCATACAAGCCTTAAGTGAGCTGCCCTGGCATCTATATTGAAGACCTATTCTCAGGCTTGAATTATCGATTTTATGACTGATTGGTGATTGGAAATTGGTGCAGGGCCAGAATTGACACCACACCAGTTAGATATTAATAGACCATCAATATAAATTAATGGACATTGACCTTTAAGCTGGAAAGAAATACTCAATAAGGTTAAATTGATTTGCCAGGATTATCAGTGGGAGTAGAAAGCATGCAATCTGCACACACCTCCAAGAAATTTCCCATTAAATAGTTGACTGTAATCCATCCGTACACCCCTTCCTCCTGACCCGTAATGATCTTGGCTCCTCTAAAATCAAATGGCTGGGTTTTGAAGTAGTTCTCAATACTGGTGAGGACACCTTGAGCGGCACTTTCATTTTTCAACCTAAGCAGTTTACAGAAAACAAAACACCTTGAAACTGGGTCTTCAATGTAACACTGAAATACATATATGAGCTCTTGTATTCATTCTTCTATAATGCATATTGTCTCGTTCTTTAATACAAAATATAAAAATGTTTCCCAATAAAATATGGAAGTTTTAAAAAAAAAAAAATTAAATTAAAGTCTCCACTTCTATTACTGCTTTCTCTACTTAAAGTTGACAACAATTGTTTACAGAGCTACAGTAGGGAGGTGCCTGCATATATAAATCACTAATAACCTCATTAGCATATATATTGGGACCACTGCTGAGGTCAGTTGTTTGCTTTAGTGGTGATGTGCATATACTTTACACCTCTCCAATCGAGCCATGTAAATAATAATAATAATCCCTTTATTTATATAGAGCACACTGATTACACAGCGCTGCACAGATCTTGTTAATCCCAGAATGAATGACTGAAGGCTGGAAGTATGACAGGTACAGTAAGTATAGGTTTATTTGCTTTCTTTAACCTCTCCCTGCCTTGTTACGCCTTCTATCACAAGTTTCAAAATCAAGGCACCTTTAGAGATTTTATGATTTAATTGAGTGATGTTTTCACCAAATGTCAGTACTTACATATCCTAATCACAATGCAAAAGATACCATACTACCATAGATATCCATAAATTAAGCTATGCATAATAATGAGAATGTAGGCACAGGAAAAATTATTAAACACATGTAGAAAAAGAGGTGATAAAAACCATGGAAAGTTGTGACACCAGCTGAAATCTATCAATAATTAGAAAGCAATCCTAACAATTAGTGAAAAATAATATCAGCTGATTCAACTAATGGCCCACAAAAAAAGGATGTCATTACCAAGGTGCCACATAAGAAAGTTCTTGTAATGGGTAACCAGTGAGCAGTCTCCAGACCTTTGGAACATTATTGTTGCAAAATATACTGATGCCATTGGTTATAGAAGAATTTATAAACAACTGAAGGTTCCAATTAGCACATTTGGGGCCATAATCTGGGAGAATATAATTAAATTATTTGGATGCCATAATACACGCCAGTTTTCTGGGGTACAAGTCCTGAAATAATTGCTAACCGCCAGTAAGTGTGATTATTTTCCCCTTTCACACCTTCTCCACGCCATGAAGCACCCATTGGCAGAGTAGGGCGGCTAAAGACGTTCCTTTTCTGCGCCTGCGCACTAACTCTAACCTGAGCTGCACATTTGCAGGTTTTTACACAAATCTAAACCCGTGCATCATGAAAATAAAATGTGGAAGGACATTTCAGGAAGACAATGTAAAGTTGGTTTCAGGGAAAGAAAATAAAGCTGCAAGAATGGTCCAGCCAATCACCTGACTTGCATTTAATAGAAATTCTTTGGACCGAACTAAAGCTCAGGGTGTGTTCACACATTGCTGTTTAAACTGCACCTTAAAACTGCATCTCAACTGCAATCTCTTGTTTCATCGCTTATAAAAGCTTTTGTACAAAGTATGAAATAAATTCCAGTAAGCGAGTTACGACCTTTTCCCTGTGTCATTTCTCATTATTAACACAACTTAATTTATGAACATCTTTGGCTTGGATGTGGAATCCTTGTTACCAATATCTGGTGAATTGTCAAGAGCACCTTTATAAAGATGATTACACCAAAAATTGGTGATGTGTTCAATATTTATTTCACCCCCTGCATGTATATTTTGGTCTGCATATTTTTTAATAAATCTTGCATATTTCTTTATAAATCACTTACATGAGAAGCCGCATTCCTGCTGTGGCTCCCAAATATAAAGGTGTGCTATTCTGCTGATTAAAGGGAATGACACTGATAACTTTCTTCATGCAGCTATCAATGTTTTTAGCTGCATTTTCAGGTTCACTAGCATAGCCGGAAATCCCAGGGCCTGGAAAAAACAAATCAAACTAAGCATTATTAAAAGGAAACCTACTATTAAGGTAGATCCGGTGGCAGGTTCCTCTAATAATTGCTATTGGAACCCTTTTTTAGGGCTAATCTTTCAGTGCCCGATAAGTTTGTAAATCTTTTATTGCCCTAATATGCAAATTCATGAAAGAGGCTACTGGGGCATAGAGTAGCCGTAGCTGAAGATACACGGCATGGCTGCTTCACGCCCGAGTAGCCGTTCTCGATTCTCCTACTATTTCTTCAGTGCCAGCTCCTGGTAGCTGCACGCACTTGTCTGCGCTTGAGCTGGCAGCTGAGCGTGCTGGGTTCCGAAGCCGGAGCTAGAGAACATGCACAGTGGCTCCGACATCAGTGCCGAGTACACACAGCTGTCAGCTGTGCGTAGTATATGCAGAGCATGCAAAAGTGCATACAGCTTCCAGGAGCCGCACGCTGAAGGAGCAAAAGGGGCTACTGAGATGTGGACTAGCTGCGCCACGTAGCCTCAGCTCCGGCTACCCCACACCCCTTTAGCCTCTTTCACTAATTTGCATATTAGGGCAATAAAAGATTTACAAACTTATTGGCCAGTAAAAGATTAGCTCTAAAAAGGGCTCCAATGGTATTTAATGGAGGAACCTGCCAACGGATCTACCTTAATAGTTCAATCCTAGATGGTAGGTTTCCTTTAAAGTACCTGCACAATTGTATTAATATCTATATCAAAGTTTATACAGTTAAAAAAAAGACACGTCTTTCTCATTTTACATGTTTGTTCTCACTTTACAGGAAAATGTGTAATGGTTTATAAAATTTATACTTTAGTTTTAGGTTTAGTTTTAACTTCTTAATGAAATCTCAAGTAATTGGTCTGCATCCATGTGGCTGGACCCATAGCACCATACATGTATGTGTTTTTAATAATTAAGGTTTGAGGCAACAGTATCTATTGACCAGTTCTATTGAACCTTCCAGTATCTTCTTTTCTTCAAGCTTCACAGGTTCTGTGTAATGCGCTACCCACGACAATAAGGTTTAATTCCCAATCTACATAAGCCCACGGCACTATTGTTTAAATTGTTTACTACTGCAGAAAGTCTGAATTTGTCTACACCTGAATGCAAATTATTATTACAGTTACCTCTAAAAATAAATTAATATTTGATTTCAGTATTATGCACACTTCAAAGCTGTAATGACATTATCCCATAATACTAATTTGATACTTTTATTTTCAAATCTGTTCACGTCTAAATTCGTCTTTTGTCTGGATTAGTTAATCTATCAGACTTGGGACCCCCCCCATCCTACAGTTTAATGTGTCAAATTATAATGTGCGTTAAGATTTTAGATGGAATTCCTTTTAAAGGAAACCTACCATCAGGGATCTACCTACCAAGGTAGATCCGATGGTAAGTTCCTACTATTGAGTTCATCGCCATTCTGCATGTGACTAATAATGATCAGAACCTAAGAAAACCGTACCTTATATTTATGCAAATTATTGGCCGTGGCTACTTGGGTGTGGAGTAGCCGCTCTGTGTAGCAGGAACAAGGTCTACTCCACACCATGTAGCCATGGTCGATCCCATGTCATCATGCATTGCAGGCCACAACAGCGAATAAGTTAAGACCTACAGTTCCGGGGGGGCTAGATGTGGGTGACAGGTTCTCTTTAAGAATTCATTCTGTTGGTAAATTATTTGCCAAATTGCTTTAAAACTGAACAGACTGTACCGCCTTCAAGGACAGAGTCACACAGGGAAAATAGAGTCAATGATAGTTATAGCCAATTTCTTTTCATTGATGGATAAACATCCCTTGCAGTTTCAACGTAATATAAGCAGTTCAGAAATGTCTTACCATTAACGTTGCACTTGAAGGCCTGACTTACTACCCCAGTGTTGTTCTCCTTTTCAGCAGGCCATTGATACACATACACGGTGGTTCTTGAGGATCCTGCATCCAGCACTATGCCATACTAAACAAGTACAACATACATGAGTAAGTGAGAAGTACATCAAACAACAAATAATGGTCTTGTTGACAGAACCAATATGTAGGTCATTGTTCTGGACCAAATGCTATTGGTGTTTAAAATTATGGTGGTCATGGACATAAAATAAACTGGTGGAAAGGACATACATCAATTCCCATTAAGGCCATTTTTTGGGCCTCTTTGTCTTGCACGCCAAATTGGTATGTACAGTCTCCATCATACAAGACCTGGTCTAAACAAGTCCAACTTGGTGGAGAAGTGAGTCTGATCTACTAGGAGTTTAGTAGATCAGAGACGATGCTAACAAACATGGAGGAAATATTACCACTTTAGAAACAGCCTATGAAGCTTTAGCACCGAGGGGCTATGGTAACACCCCCAGCTTCACAGGCTGTTACATTGTCTCTCCCGCCCCCTTTGCTCCCTAAGCGCTCCCCCTCCCTCTGCTTGACATAATCTCACTACAGCAGAGGACGTTTCAGCACACAGTGGGAGGTGGGAGACACTCCTGCACACTGTAAGGACCTATAAACATACAGCACAAAGGGGCTCTAACACCCCCAGGAGTACTTCAGGCCATTAGCATAATTGTAAAGCTAGATTTTAGAAGGAAGGAGGCCATGAATAACAGATATGATAAGATTACTATAGTCACAGCACCTGGATCTATTAGAGTCTCTGGTTTTTCATGGTTGATTTTGATGGTAGATTTCCTTTAAAAGACAGATTCGAAGTCCCTTGCCCTACTTCTTTAAGTCTTTTAGTAAGTTCAAATGTCTACATATACTTCATCATATGTTTTTACATGTTTTTTTTTCAGGGTTTAGTAGCTAGCAAGAAAATATGGGTATAAAAGTTAATAGACCTGAAAATCAACTGAAACTCCACTATATGGGTGAATATAGTGCTGCCAATTTTTGGTTTTATTACCACTGGATAATGTACTGAACAATATACAATCATATCAAATGCTTAGAAGGTACAAACTTGACATGTATTTTGACAGCTGTATGGCGCTGTATTCTAAAACAATACTTCCTGGTTTAAATATATTTCACAACCAATCCAAAAACTCACTACTAAATATATGCAATAATTATACCGGGAAGCCCTATGTAAGGATCCAAAGTAACCAATGTCTGACAAAAACTGAACAATATACAATCATTTCAAATTAATTGAAGATGCATGAGCCACAAAGACAACGGTATACAGTAAGTATACAGACCATGGGAGGACACCAACCCCGCCATGTGTTAGGCAACACAGCATATTGACAACTACTAATGTAAATCCAATAACTTTAATTCCAAGGAAAGTCCATAGGCAAAACAAAAACATTAGGCAGCACTAAAAGTGAAAAACTGTCTGTTTCATTCACCTCATGAAGGCTTCCTCGTTTAAATATATCCGATAACCAGTCCAAAGATTCCCTACTTAATTCATCTATTACACCTTATAAATATCCAGCATACCTCTTGATCCTACTACCTAAAAGCTCCTAGGCTGCTCTCTAATGTCGGACGATCAAATGGATTTGGACTGAGCGTGGGATTTAACTTTAAAATTTTGTCGCAAGACATGCACTTGCATGCACCAGGAAGAAGAAGGTGAACTCCGGCGGACCTGAGCGGGGAAGCGACACATGCAGGATGTCGGGTGCACGATCTTAGTGTCGGAACAATGCACTTCAGGTGAACTCCTCGGACAGGTAAGTAAATGTCCCCCACTGTGTCTTGACATGTGATTACATAGAACAGATGGTTGTGAAAAATGCAGATTTTTTAATTTTACTATATTTGCAAAAACTCATGTAAAACATTTGTGTGCTAGTAAACTGACTTCACACATCAATTTTTATTCACATACACACTGAAGACCTATACTAATGGAATATAAATCAATCATGTCATTATGGGTGTAGTCGTTACCATGACTCCGAAAGTATCAGCTTTCTAAACACTGTACCAACAAAGATTTTGTGGTTATTTTCTAAATGTATATATCGGCCATATGTTCAACATCTTATAGCTGTTTATGGTAATACAGGACTAAAGGTTAAATCCAGCTATGGAGAAAAAGCTAGTAATGACTAGATCAGAGATGAATATCCAATGTATTCCCATTCTCAGAATGGTCCATGAAATCTCAATGTATAGTTTATATTTCATATGCTGATGATTCATTATTTGTTACTTTTAAAACTACAATAAAAATAGTTAAACAAAGAAAAAAGAATGTATATCATATAAGGTGATAGAGGGAATATAATTAAATTACAAAATCTACCTGTTCTTAATGAGTTATGTGGTCACAACTTGACCATGAAGTCAAATACATTGGCCCATATCTATCAATCTAGTGAAAACTGTACTACGTGCATTTTGCCTCACTAATGTGCAGTGTGCGCCAGATTATTGAATACTGGCGCATGGTCTTCAATAATATGGTGCACCCTGCGCTGCTCTGGACCAACGTTTTTGGATGCACCTTTAACATACAGGGGGCATATTTAGTAAGAACAGTGCAAACTGCACTAAATGCAGTTTGTCTGTGTAGTGTACAAAGGGCACCAGATTCATGTTTTGTGGCGCTTTTTGCACTGCTCTGACAGAGTGCACCACTTTTTTTTTTTGGTGGATCTTTAACATGGGCTGTGCAACACAATTTTGCCGGACTTTGCATGTTATATCTGACACAGGGTCCGTCTGAGCACCAAACGCCCCATAATTTATGTTGCATGATGCTTATTGCAGCTGTGCCACAAAAAGGGTCTGTGCAACAAATATGGCGCAGGCACCTGTTAAATACCTCTGCAAGCAATTTGCACGTGCAACGTACAAAGTCAGACAGAAAACTGGTGCACGGCCCTTAGTAAATGTGCCCCAAAGTGTGTGACACAATTCTATTGAGTCGTAGTGATAAATGTGGTGCACAGTCTGGTCTGCACAGCAACGCCCCTTTAGGTGCAGAATTTTGTGATGTGGCGGACACAATGGGGGTCATTTACTAAGGGCCCGATTCGCGTTTTCCCAACGTGTTACCCGAATATTTCCGATTTGCGCCGATTGTACCTGAATTGCCCCGGGATTTTGGCGCACGCGATCGGATTGTGGCGCATCGGCGGCAGCATGCGCGTGACGGAAATCGGGGGGCGTGGCCGCACGAAAACCCGACATATTCGGAAAAACCGCCGCATTTAAAAATCGAAAATGTGTCGCTTGGGAAGCGCTTACCTTCACCTGGTCCAGCTCAGTGTATTCCGGCGCGTTCAGATGATTTTCAGCGCAGCAGCGCCACCTGGTGGACGGCGGAGGAACTACCTTCATAAATCCCGTCCGGACCCGAATCCTGTGCAGAGAACGCGCCGCTGGATCACGAATGGGCCGGGTAAGTAAATCTGCCCCAATGTAGTTGGGCCACAAAACTGGCACAAAGACTACATAAATACATGTTGCACATTATTTCCAGTCTAAAGTCAGACAGAAAACTGGCACAAAGACTACATAAATACATGTTGCACATTATTTCCAGTCTAAAGTCAGACAGAAAACTGGCACAAACACTTTAATAAATATGGGCCACTGAATCAAGTCCAGTTAGCCACATTTAGCGGTGTGCAATTTTCAAATTTGTCTTACTAACTCCAAAAGCTGAGGGTGATTTCTGTAAAGGGGTATGGCTCCATAGGGAAGAGGCATGATTTAAATGTATCTGTCTGGATTTTATATTTTTAGTGTGTGGCTTTGGTTTGGACATATTTTGTCATACTTTTTATACCTCTTAGGTGTGGTTAAATTCTCCAAGAAGTGCAAATTTTCCCAAAAGTATTTGAGTAAATGTGTAGCCCCAAGTGAGAGGAGATTCAAATTTAGATATCTAAACAAGCACCTCAGATGAAAAACTGGGCACTTTTTCAGACTGTCTAAGGCACTTTGCATCATTTAACTATTAGTAAATGTGGTATCAATGTCTTCCTCCACTTAAAGGGAACCTGTCACCACATTTTTCACTAATACAGCTAGTGACAGGTTCCCATAGAGCCCTTGCAACTATATGCCTCCCTCTTTTAGCTAAAAATAGTTTCTACCCCACATAAATAAACTTTGTTACCTCACCTGGCATACAGCCAGTACCAGCAGTGAGCCAGAGGGCTCACTCATTTCTACTCTGCCCCATGCCTACTTTTAACCGTTCAGCACTTCCTGTCATGTGACTAGGGTGATCTCATCTAAGGTCCTTAGAGTTTTTTGTGCATTTTTATGTGACTTTTTTTGGTGCAATTCCAAAGCAAATCAAGATGACAAAAACATTACAAAAAATACCAATAAAAACAATTCACCAAAAACCTACTCCCTCCCAAAAAATGCATGCAACAAACATAATTGACCCCCTATAAGTACTTTATTTAGACAACTAATAAGGACCCCAGACCAGGTTATAATTAACCCCTTAAGGACGCTCATTTCTCGCTCTCCACCTTCAAAAATCCATAACTTTTTCATTTTTACGTGTACAGACCTGTGTGAGGGCTTATTTTGTGCGTAAATAGCAAATAAATAGCAAAATTTCTGTCATTAGTAAATATGAAAAATATGTTGACTTGCAAAACATTATATACAACTGGGGAAATGTTAATTATTGAAAGAGATTGTACCTTTAATCCAGGAGAAAGTAACCTTTCATGATGAATCTGAATGTAAGCTATCGCAATGATAACAGATACGCTGATCAAAAGGAACAAAATGGAAATGATAAGAGGAATTTTCACCTTAGAAGGCATCCCAGGACCTACAAGAAAATAACAATACAATTACACACAGCTTTTGGGGTTAAATGACTAAACTGTACATTACCGTACTCTAGCTCTATAAGCTCAGTGCATTGTCTTGTCCAGTACTGAGCAATGAACAGGGGTACAAAAGATCTTCAAAGCTGGTACACTGGTTTTCTCATCAGCTTCTGTTGTTATGTTAACTCTTTCTGTCCCCCCAGCAGTTAACCACTCAATCAGTCCTATTTAAGAAAGATATGGGCATCACTCACGTGGCGCGAGTGATTTGAGTTCAGCCACTTATAGGTTTACAAAGTTCTACTCTAGAAGCTCCCACAGGCATATTATTTTCAGAGGACTGCAGTGTCCTCATCTGTATCTTGTATTCTAACTAGTCATAGGATGTCTCTAAAGCAATACTTGGCACTGTAATAATGTAGCCTAATAGCTAGCAGGAATTCTGGTAAGATTTTTGTGTATAAAGAAAAAAGTAAAATATTCTCTATTAGTTACATGAAAATTATAGCCAAAATACAGCCAATTAACCAGAATATGCACATACTCTCTATTCAATAGGTCATGTAAGCAGGAGTTCTAGTTATTAGATGGGATCCTAATACATTTATATAGGATAGACAGGTTATAAATATCCCAGTCTTTAATTAGTTAAGTACACTATACAAGTTCACTGTATGATCTGATCCAAACTTTATGTGCTGATTATGTAATCGTTTTCAATCATTTTCCTCAAGGTCATAATTTTTTGTGTAACCAATTTATGTGAGTGAAATGCTGCCAAGGCTATTCTAGGAAACAGAGCGTTTGGGTTTGGCTAGAACTGAGAAACCTTATCATTAATACTAAAAATAAGCAAAGTGATGACATGAAAGTGAGTGTGAATAATGTCTATGAGCTGTTGTTCCACCTGTAGATTTTTAATTCGTCTGTGTCTCTGCCAAGTCCAGTTTTCCATTATCATAGTATCATAGTATATAAGGCTGGGAAAGGACCTCTGATATTTTTGCTCTCCAGAAAGTCATCCAGGCCTCTCTTGAACCCTTAAAAGTTCCATAGTCTATAGGTAAAACAGGTAGGACGGCCCTCACTTGATTCCGGTAAAATAGTAGAAAAGCTTTATTCATACAAAATAGGAACAATACAGGCAGGTAACAGTAACAAAGTGTCAGTCTCACTGCTCTTACAGTAAAGAACCTTTGTTTATGGCTACGGTAGAATCGCCTCTCCTCCAGGCGCAGAGGATGCCCCCTTGTCCTGGTCACAGGCCGAGGTATAAAAAGATCTTTGGAGAGATCCTTGTACTGTCTGTTCAGGTATTTGTACATTGCAATGAGGTCTCCCCTCCCATCTTTTCTCTAAACTGAATAATCCTAAATTTTGTAATCTGTCATTGTATTCTAGTCCCCCCATTCCCCTAATAATCTTGGTTTCTCTCCTCTGCACCCTTTCTAGTTCTACTATGTCCTTTTTATACATTGGTGCCCAAAACAGTACACAATATTCCATGTGTGGTCTGACCAGCAATTTGTATAAGGGCAAAATTATGTCCTTATCATGACAATCTATTCCTCCCTTGATAAATCCCATAATTGTATTTGCTTTAGCAGCAGCCACCTGGCTCTGGTCACTAAAATTAAGTTTGCCATCCACCAATACCCTCAAGTCTTTTTCAGCTGCAGTTTTACCAAGTAATTATGTTTAGAACATAATTGTACTTTTTGTTTACATGGCCCAAGTGCATAACTTTACATTTATCTACATTAAACCTCATCAACCATTTCTCTGCCCAATCCTCAAACTTCCACAAATACCTCTGTAATGCTATACTATCGGCCTCAGTATTTATTACTTTACACAGCTTAGTATCATCTGCAAATATTGAAACTTGAGCTTGTTAAACCACTACAATGTCATTAATAAAAATATTTAAAAGAAGTGTCTCCAATACTGATCCCTGTGGCAGTCCACTGATAACATCAACCCAATTTGAGAATGTGCCATTAATGACGACCCTCTGTTTTCTATCACTAAGCCAATTACTTACCCAAATACACAGATTTTTCCCTAGTCCCAGCAGTCTCATTTTATGTACCAACCTTTTATGCCACACTGTTTCAAATGCCTTTGAAAAGTCCAGATATAAAACATCCACAGCGTCCCCCAGGTCTGGAACTTACTTCCTCATAGAAGCCACAAGTAGCTTCATATATTAGTAGCTTGATCATCACATTCATGGTGCTGAAGGGGGCAGTAGAAAGTAATATTTGGGACACTTTAGTGGCATTATAAATCGAGGTCAGGGATGGAGCAGGAGGTCAGGGCTGGCAGCGGAGGAGCGAAGTCAATAACAGGTCCGGAATCACAATAGAAAATCAAAACACAAGCACAAGGCACAGAGAACAGCTTTCTTATCGGCCATAGCACGAAGACGCCAGCGTGCGTGCATCCTAGGGAGTGGGGGCAGACAGGCTGACCACCGGGGACTGTAATTGTGAAATTTTTAATGAGTGCATAACAACCTAGGGTGCCCAATTGTGCTGCTACACAAAAAATTTTATTACATTCAGATGTACTTAAAGGGGTATTCCCATCTGGGCATTCACATTTAATTTTATTCATTTGCCATATGTAAACATTTCTTCAATTAGATGTCATTAAAAAAAATGTTCTTGTGTGAAGATAATTTCTCATAAATGTAGTCATATGGTCCCTTAGAAACAAGACTGTGTACCTGGATACGGCCACCTCTGCTGGAGTGATTGCACAAAGAAACAAAAGGTGTTTGTATATGAAATGTCCGGGACTTACTGCATGTCCTACAGCCGTCCTGTGGTAATGATTGCTGAAGCCAGGTGGTCAGGCAGGGCTCAATAGCACATGTCTGGCCACCGCTGCTAGAGTGCAGGGTGGTCGTGTCCAAGTAAGCTATCTGGTTTCCAAGGGACAGAATGGCTACATTTATGAGAAATTATCTTCACACAGGAATATTTTTTTAATAACATCCAATTGAAGAAATGTTTACATATGGCAAATGGATAAAATTAAATGTAAATGCCCAGATGGGAATACCCCTTTAAAATAGTGAAACTATGGCTCCCTCATGCTCAGGACAAATGGGGGTCCAGTCGGACAGACTTCCATAGAAAGTGATGGCATGTTCTAGTCAAAAACAATAGTACAGTTTGTGACTTAGCATCATATATTTTATATACAGACAGTGAACAGAAGAGAAAGGGTTATATTTTGGACTGTAAGCTTTTCTGAAGAGGTGTGTTTAATGGTAGCCAGTGACAGTGTGGATGGAAGAAAATACTTTTGGAGATGTGGATGCAAAAGTATGAAGAATACACAGGAGAAAACTGACCAATGCACAATACATTTTCTTGCAACAATTGAACTTTTATTTGAATGCATTTGCTCTTTGACATGATAGTGCTAGCAAATTCAGACATGCTACTGCAAGCCCTCTATTACAGTAAGCCATCTCTTTGTATGATCTTATTTGTTTTTGGATTTTTCCACCCATGTAGCTCATATTTGAAAATCAGGTTTGAGTAATTGTCATATACATCTGTTTGACTTCATGGTGACATAACACTGAGAAGGAGAAAGTCATACATCATAAACACACCAGTTTAGAGTACCTCAAAGCCTGAAAATTGGATACAAGTAAGTGCCTAAGGGCAACAATTAAGTGTTTTTTCTTATCACAGTGTTTGGTGATTTCCCTATTAGGACAAAGCTTAATCTGTGACTAAAGTTTAGATACAGCAGAGACGAGAGATTATGTGATTATGTGCTACTGGGGAACCTGTAACTATGGGCAACTGTGGTGGGCACTGTGGCTATTGGCAACTGGGAGACACTGTGACTAACAGCTATTGTGTTAGCAATAGTTATCTCTAGGGGAGAAAAAAAACAGTATTACATTTGTGATAAGAATGTGGAAGAGATGATGATCAAGTGAGGAATGTACAACTTCTCTAATCTGTTGTCTTGGATGCTGTGACTATAAGCTACAGTGAGGGCCATGTGACTATATTTGCTCTGTCTATATTGTTATTGTAATAGTTGTACCATCTGCACTCCTTGGTCAGGATCCATGTGCTAAAGTCGAAGGGATTAAACCCCACAATAAATGCTGCCAAAAGACTGTGCACAACTCCAATGATGCAAAAGTATTTATTTGTTTCAAAGTGCAAAATGTGATGTTTCGGCCACACAGGACTTTGTCAAACACTAAATAAAGGATACAAATGAACACTTTTAAAATTCATAGGCGACACATGTATCTTACAATATATACATAACAACATCAGAAATCTACGTGACTGAAATGTGAATGAACATAGATTGGATGAAACTGTAAGTACTACCAAAAAGATACCACCATATCTATCTTGTATATACTATCAACTTGATAATATACAAGATAGATATGGTGGTATGTTTTGGTAGTACTTACAGTTTCATCCAATCTATGTTTATTCACATTTCAGTCACCTAGATTTCTGATGTTGTTATGTATATATTGTAACATGTGTGTCTCCTAAGAATTTTGAAATTGTCCTTTTGTATCCCTTACTTTCGCATTACTGAAGTTGTGCAGTCTTTTTGCAACATATATTGCTATTGTGAGGGCTCTGTTATTATATTGCCTACTGTGAGCCTCATGTTACTATATTGGCTATTGTGGGGGCACCATATATTGGCAGCAGTGAGCAGAACTGTATCGTGTTAGGCTACATTCACACTGCCGTATGGGGGACGTATATAAGGCCGGCGTAAACCTCCCCCATAGACGGCAATGGGCGCACGGCGCCCTACGGGAGGACTTGTCCTATTTTTTCCCGTATTACCACGCCGTGCACCATTTATCCCTATGGAGAGGGGCGGGTTTGAGCAGCGTCCTCAGAGACGTGTCATGGCTGAAAGAAACTGACATGGTCACAACAGAGAAAAGGACAAATTCTTTAATCAAGAGCATAAACTGTCACCAGATTTACAGTAAAAAATGGGGGAGTACGGTTCAATGCTTTTTTGGGGCATAATGAGGGGGGTCCCATTGGGAACTTTACCCCGGGCCCAAAGGACTCTAGTTACGCCACTCGGCCTGTGATAGCCTTAGGTATATGTTTGCATTTTGGGGTAGTAGTATAAGAATCCTGACACAGGTTAAAGTGCAATTATATGCCAGACCAGAACTGGAATAGAATTAAAACATGAAGGCCGGAGTCTCTTAGTATATTGGGTACATTGTGTGCCAAGTCATGATAAATTCCTCCAAATGGCTCATTTCCTATATTTAATTCCAAAAATAAATTTTGTTATGTGCCAAAATCCTTCACAGGATGAAAGTCTTATTATTTCTTTAGAAACAAACATATAAAGTGTTAATTATTATGCAACAATCACAAATATCTAGATAAGTAAGAAACAGCATGCTATCCATCAGCACCCACACATGGATGGCTCATACACATAAGACGCCTTGTTAACATTTTGCAGTTAGCTTATGTGTCGTTTCTCATCGGTGTGGCTTTTTAACATGAATTGATTCCTGAATATCTAGATTTATGTGTGCTAACTAGCTGTGCTTCTAAATCAGTGAACCACACATAACACATCCAACACTTAGTCATGTACTGTAGTTATTCAAGTATCCCACTAATTTGCCTGACGGGGAGAAGCTTTTTTTCTTGCATCAATAAATCTTTCCCAAAATAGACAGGAATATGATAATATAAAATATTATAATCTAATAACATATAATTTGACTAGCTTTCAATGTACAAATGATTTCATAAGCAATATAACAGATTTTATTAATCATCTCTAAGTTAAAATTAAAAAAATATTACATTTTTTAAATATTAATGATTTATTAAATATTATTAATTTGAACTGACTTTTGCTTCCACACTTAACAAAGATCTAACAGTGGCTAAACATTTCAGAGGCCACAGTTACTGCAAAAATAATTAAACCGCAAAATAAATTATTTGCACCATGGGTTTTGTACTATATCTGTATTCTGTTTTTTTTCTTGTAGATTTAGGCACAGGTTCTAATCTTTGAAATGAAAAGAAATCACAAGTTTAAAATCTCGGTGGACACCAAAACATTCCGGATAATTCTTACTGTGAAAGTTTTCTTTCTAACCTTGTACATAAATACATGTACAAATTGCTTGCACATGTATTTATGATGTGTTTGAGCCAAGACATAAAGGGGTGTTTGGTGCCGATTCGGAGCGTATTCCACATTTATCAATATGGTCCGAAAGAAATGTTGTGCACACCCATTAAACTGAGAGCACCGAAAAAACCTTGCGCAATTAGCACGTGCAGAATGCACAAGATTATTGAGGACCATGTGCCAGTCTTCAATAACCTGGCATACCCTGCGCTGCACCATTAATAAATCTAGGCCAATGTTTGTAATATATGTAGAATGTTAATGATTCTAAACCGAAATGGGATTTCCACTTTCTTATTGATCTCAGTTTTTTTCTCAGAAATATAAGAGTCTGACAGCCGTTTTTTTCTATAAACACAACCAGGGTTGGTGTATGAATCACAGACTGGCTGGATTTCAAACAGTGTTCGTTCAATTAAATGTGGCAAGCGCAAGCTTAGTGCTACCAGTGTACCAAGTCAATATATACACAGTACTATATCCTGCAATTCTCACTGTACACAGTCGCTTTAAGAATAGACCAATATTTGCTAATTCTGTAGAGGATTTCTGTGCAGCAGTCTTCTAATTTACACCAGAAACATGACAGATAAGATCAAAATAGAAGATAACACCTCTATTCTAACAGACCATCTTTAAATCCACTGCTAACAATAGATCATGTCACAGCTTCATCTACACCTCCTGTTTGCAGAGACCTTGTCTAGAAAACTCTCCAGTGAGTTGACTAAGGTCCATTGTTGTCTATGGCTATGAGGCTGCTGTAAGACAGATTGCAAAATTCAGCCACTATAGCTCAAAAAAGATGGCAGCCCCCAAAACCATAGACAATCAGAAAAGGAAAACAAAAAAAAATTGTATATTCTGTTATTTGGTTTTAGTCAAAAAAATAATTGGAGATACATTCCCTTTTAAGTCTGTTCTAGTGAAACCATGGATCTGTTGGAAATAAACACCCTTCTATCAGCACAGTATAGTAAAACAATGGGATTTAAGTCCTTTTGTATGGGTAATGAATGTCAATAAAGGACTATAGAGACTGTAATTCCTGAAGCGGCTGCTTTTAAAGGTGTTTGCCTAATTAAGAAAATAATTAGACAAAAATTATTGGATAGAAATAAGAAAAACCTTCAAGGCCAAGTTTACACCTCCGCCTTCTGCTTACCACTAGCTACAATTGATTTTCATGCTCCTATCACTTATGTGTCCATTATTATCATTGATAAAAACAAGCATCAGCCCACTTTATTTTTATTGTTCTTTAATGTGCACAAGCATATCAGAAATGCACATGTGACTATTTATACTTTTAAAGCACTACTCTTCAATTTGTCCCCAACTTACAGACAACCCCTAGTTACAGATAGACCTTTCTTCCTGCTGTGACCTCTGATGAGGCTCTCTGGATGCTTTACTTTAGTCCCAGGCTGTAATGATCAGCTGTAAGGTGTCTGTATTGGTTTATTGATAATAGGTGTTCCCATGACAGCCCAATATTTAGAAAACCCAATTGTAAGGCCCCTTCCACACTTGCAAGTGTGGTGCGTTGAACTTGCATCACATTCGCAGCAAGAGCAGCCTAGATCGCCCAGCCCGAATGCTGCAAACTGGAACTGACATGCTGAGTTTTGTTCCGCTTTGTAGCGTTCGGACCGGGTGATCTGCGAGTGTAATGCAAGTTCAGCGTATCAGACCCGCAAATTTGGAAGGGGCCTAACAGGGAAAAATACATTTTTGTCTGGAGTTACAATTATAAAATATACAGTTCCAATTTGCATACAAATTTAACTTAAGTACAAACCTAAAGAACCTATCTTGTGCGTAACCCAGGGACTGCCTGTATACTCTTTCTTAGGCTACATTCACACAGACGTGGCGGCGGGCACACTTCTGCCCCAGGGAGAGGAGGAGGGGGTGAGCGCTGCTTATCCCCGCCCCATAGTAATATATGGCGCACAGAGCTGCATTCCGGCGTCAGATAGGGCATTTCCTATCTTTCTCCCGGCTATGAAGAGGTACAGTGCCACATGTATGCCGTATCCCGTACGGCGCCATGTGCCAATTTCCGGCTATGGGGGACGTATATATGCCGTATATATGCCGTATATACGTCCTCCATACGTGTGTGTGAATGCAGTAGGTACATGGCTGTAGAGTGGGAAAAAATAGCAGTAGAACCTAGGCACTTGCTAGACACTTGGTGCATGAAGAATCTGTAAAATTCAGCTATAGCAAGTGCAGGTGCACATCCACCCCAAACCACTACCTGTCCTTCCACACCCACTTGGTATGGAGGTAGCATAGGGGAATAAAAAGTTACAATTCCTGGCCATGGCTTGCAAAACTAGTGTATGAGTAATGATCAATGTCCCCAGTTCCCTCAAGTACCCTTTGTCACATAATTATACACCAATGTACACCATAAATGGAATGGTGGCTTGAGGGCCCTGTCAAAGACTAAAACCCAAGAGCTACAAGTTGTACCTCTGATTTAGAAAGTTAATAACCAATTATTAAACAAATATATTTTGTCTAATTTCTGAATTATTTACTTTTATAACATTTTGTACATCATTTATAAAAAGAAGTCATAATGAAAGGAAGGATGTTGGTTATTGGCAACTACTTAGAGGTGACCTTTTGTGTAAACAGTTTTCACGTAAGCAACTTATCCTGTTTGGCCAATGCTACAAACACATGCATTGTAATAAACCAATTAAGCTAAACACAATGCCTCAAACCCCTTCCCCTGATTTATTTTAATGAACTGTAACAATAATGATGACAGATAACACATTTAGGAAAAAGGAATAGTTACGGTAATTAAAATTGTGCATGAAATGGAAGTAAAACACCCATTATTCCAAATAGGAATTAAAAAACATAGAAGTTGCAGCTTCCTCAAATGTTGTAGTTTAATCCAACTGCAACATCATTCTATGGCTATATAAAGTAAAAGAATTGTTTGTGCGCAAAACAAGGTCCTGATGAACACCATATATTTACAGAAGATTAAGGGATTGTCTGCATTTGAAAAAAATGTTTGCTTTATTCCAACCATGCCTGACCATGGTTAAATAATAATCATCTTTATTTATATAGCGCCATCAATGGTTTGTGCTGGTATTGCATCTCAGCTTTATAAAGATGATGGAGCTTAGTTGCAATACTATATACTACCCATGGTCAGCGGAGGAGCTGTTTTTGGAAGAAAGCAGCCATGTTTTTCAACATCTGGACAACCCCTCTACCATTTTAAGCTTTCCTTATACATAATATATTTTTTATGTGTAAACTACAATATGTAGTTAGCAATATGTCTTATAAGTGAAACAACTAATAGTTATACTATGACAATGCTCTTTGTAACATGGTATAAACCTGGTCACATATAACTAGATTGGATAGATGACTGTTGATCGACTTGTCCTGTTAAATGCCATTTGTAGGATATTTAGTGACATTGCGATTGAGGGTAACAGTGACTGATAGTAAAACAAATGAATGATTAAAGTAAATGTTGATTAGTCTGTGACTAGATAGTAAAAATAATAGTGGTACATGCCGATGGACAAAAATCTTTCTTTCAATCTGCAGATTTCTTAAAAACCTTGATAGGATTACAATTGATACATAGTTTTATACAAGTGCAATACATTTTCCCACAATTTATAACATGATGATTGTATATGTAAGTACAAATGTGGACGAAAAAGGAAAACAACACAAAGGACTGATAAAACACTTACCGGTATCAGAAATAGTAAAATTAATGCAATCATTAATCAGGAAAAGCTAACATTATATGAGAGATCATTTCTATGCCAGCTATTCAGAATGAATGAATAAATTCTTACCCTTCTTTCCAGCTCAGTGTACAAATAGTCTGGATCTGGCAGTCACAGAGATCTGCAGTTTAGTCAAATGCAGCAGGAAAATTCTAAGTCGTCCTGGTACTTTGAGCAGGAGCAAGGATGTAGTCAGCAGCATGGAAATGAATGGGCAGATATAAAATTGTGTTCTAGACACAGGGCTGCTGTGCAAACCACTCCTCCAGTAGGGGAGTATCCAAGGCATTAACAAAGAGGCATAGGGAGAGATTAATTCCACAGGCGGTAGGCAGAGTGAGCCTGACGGAGAATCACATTCCTTAGTTGTCACATTCACAAATCTAGGTATTGGAAACTATTATGATTATTGGAAATTTGTACCTGGAGATTGTATGCGATTATAAACAATGAATATGTATTGTGCTTTGTTTCTATAATTTGTAGACTCATACAGAACATTCAGTCAGGTATTTTCTGCATCAGTAAAAGTTCCCTCTTACTGTTCTGTAGCTTCCTAAGGCTTGAGCTACACCATGACTTGTGCCGTGAAACACTGTGCAAAGCCTACAATCCTTATACATGAACACATTAAAATGGCCGTATACTACCTGTACCATATCATTTTCTTACGGGTAGCATACGCCACATACATTTCAATGGGCAAAAGTATTGTCCACTGTACCATAAGCGAGACCTAACAAATATAGAGTGTGTCCTATTTTTTCCAGTATTTCCATTCCATACGCCCAATATAAGTTTAAATGTTTAAAATATGTGTAGCATACAAGTGCACCGTATGCTGCCGTATACATGCAGTATCCAGGAAGGCCAGAACCAGTGGGAGGTGCATTCTGTCAGCCAGCCAATAGTCAGCCAATAGTGCACATATGGATGAGCAACGTCATGTGTATCTGGATTCATACGCCACAGAAATACAGTACTGGAGAATCATATATTATATACTGTCACATTTCCTGCAACAAGCCCAATATGGTGCTGTAAACCACAAGTTACCCCAACACACATGATTTCTGGCAAGATGAGGCTTGCAATGTGATATTTGCTTTGCCTAAATTCTCTATTCCAGTGAAGTGGTCCATGTTCATTTGCCGATACACCTGGCAGGGCGAGAAGTATCAGAAGTCTATTGTTTCACTTCTCCATGATGAACAATAAATAATTGTTGGTGTTTTTTGTGAAAACAAGTCAGTGGTTTGCTAATGAAAGGAGTCAATGCTAGACAGAGTAAAAGTAATGTTGGCTGTACATGACTTGGTCTGTGAAAATTAACATGTGTGCTGGTCAGTACCCACAGATCAAGCACAGTGGATTGGATGGAGTCCTTCTATCATAGAGATATAGTATATGATGCAAGAATTCTCTCCTTTCCTAATGAACAGCAAAATTAAACTGTAACAGTTATTACACTGTTGGTGCTGCTTTTAAGCTAGTAAATTTAGTTTTTTTGCACACAAGCACTGATGTGAATAAAGACTCAGTGGCCCAGATTTAATAAAGCCCCTGTGCCAGTTTTCTTTTGGACTTTGCACTTTCTTTTCAGTGCAAACTGCTTGCACATGTATTTAAGAAGTGCTACAGGCTACACTGTATCCGACGTGACACAAAATTCTTCACTGAAATGGGCGTTCCATTGCTCAGTCCAACTGTGCACTACATTTCACATTTCTATAGTCACAAATCAGAAAAAAGTAATACAATCACGCTAATGGTTTTTTAATAAAAGCTGAGAAGCATGTGTTGGGTATGGTAGGTCATGTTTTTTGGCCACTAACTTCTTCATTTTTTCACAAAAACAGTTTGTGAGAAGTGAGTATATGGTTCTATGCTAATGGAATATTATGGCGCTATATAAATAGAGATTTATTATGATTATAAAATATATCACCGCACTTTTCAGTCTTTGGGTATGCACCAAGCACTGTGAATCTAATTGATTATATATTAGGTGCCGTATAAACTGGACTGCCTTGTATATTAGATACCGTACTCTCAGCATTACCATTTTCTTATGCTGATGATTTTTTAAAATATCTTCTTATGTAAATGTGAATAGATTGCAGATTAATAAATATAGTTCTAGTATGGAATATACATATTTTCTTTCTGTCTAAAGCAGTGATGGCGAACCTTTTAGAGCCTGAGTGCCCAAACTTCAACCGAAAGCCACTTATTTCTTGCAAAGTGCCAGCACAGCAATTTAAGCAGTAATTTATTTCTCCTTGTTCTTTGACAACTTCAATCGTTCAGCCTCCTAAAGACAACAACGCAGTTGAAAGGAGGAGGGCAAATTCGCCTATCATTGTAGGAAGATTCTGTAGGAAGATTCTTTGAGTCCTGTCTGGTGAACTTCATGCTGGGGTGATGGCCCGGGTGCCCACAGAGAGGGCTCCAAGTGCCATCTCTGGCACCAGTGCCATAGGTTTGCCACCACTGGTCTAAAGGCTATTTCTGTGATCCTTATTTAATCTCTGTTCCAGGACATGTTTTTATATTACTATATAGAAATAATCTGAGGCTCAGGAGACTGTATATGTATGTCAACTGCAGCCAATCTAATCTAAAACTTCTCCAGCTCAGGAATAGTCCTTTGCATTCTTAAAATATCTTTTAGTTATGATCTAAGATCAAAGTTCTTTGCTATAATTCACCAGAAAATTAATGCTATTTTTTGACAAATGGAAGACTGTGTAGGATAAAATCTTGTAGAGATAAACCTTGTAAAGATTCTATTTAGGACCACAAATGGGACCACCAGCAGTACAATAGTGATTGTGTGCTAGAAATGTTGGTCAGGCAATACACGATAAAAAGTGTTCCAGTCAATTAGTGGATGAATCATAGTTGGGGAAGGAAGCTTTTAAAATACTCCACAAACACTAAAGGGATATTGTACAGTGTGAAGCTAAACAGCTTAGCGTGACGGTATTCCCCTCACAATTTCTAGCCACTAGAAATGTGTTACTGAAGTGAAATATCTGATTGCTGGGTTCTGACCACTGGAACGTCCATCACTTACAGTAAGCGTGTTCCTTGTGTTAATGATCTATTCCTCTACACCGGCCATCTTGAAACAAGAGAACCAAACAGCAGCCATTTTGGATCAAGAGGCCATTTTAGTATTAGCCAGGGGTCATGCCAGGGATCAAGTACTGTCCAGCTAATGTCATGATTCAAACTTCATTTTTATGTAATCGGTTTGCTCACCTGCCAGCTTCTCCTTGACATTTAATGAGAGGCAAATCTGTCCTTCACTCTTGTCCTATATTTTTGCTCTATCACCTGCTTATCTTATGTTTTGGCTTGCCCGAGTCTTCTCCCCAGGAAATTAGTATAAACAAGGCCTCTGAGAACAAATAGTTAACCTTTTTTCGGAGAAAGTCCTTGTAAAATTCATTATGGCCAATAGCACTGCAGTATTCTATCTCCTTGTCACGCCCCCTTTTCCTGATGACTCTGTATTTTATATATGCCGCTGAGCACACTAATAAACTGGAAGATTCTACATTCAATAAGAGACTGGTGTGTATTGGGCTTGTGCTCTCGTCCCGGTACTGGGCAGCCATGAAAGAGTTAATATGAAAGTCACCTTACAACATGAAGAACAGTTTTGAGTCCTAGATAAAAATCTCTCACACTTGTGTAGTAGTGCACAGGTCTGATCCTGCTCCATTCACTTTAACCGGAAATATGCTAGAAAAAAGGAGAAATATAGTACTCATAGGGCAATCCTTATTTGCTCTCATACCTAACTTTTTTTTGTATCTGTGATTTTGTATCCCATAAACTCTCTGTTGCGACCTGGATTGTCCTTGTGGTATTTGTTTGTCTGTCTTGTTATGTATCCATAACGGGTTGTCCCATATCACCTAGAATATGCTGAGGCAAGCAGGTAGGGCTGTTGGGAGGGGGGTCTGGAGTTTTAGGATTTACTGTCCTGAGTCCAGTGTCCCCATTACACTTCAAGTTTTTACATAATGTTAATAATTTTTTATGATGTTCATTTTAATTATGGTTTAACTCTTTTACCATTCCACGATCCACAAATTACAATAGATAATGTCCACATATTATGTACTTGTATGCAGAGTTCTCAGTTTGCTAGTTATCTAAGAAACACTAACACTTACTTGACTTCCATTGGTTGAAAGGGGGCTTAAAGGGGTTGGCCATTTTAATCTGCAGTGTTATGTGTAATCTGGAATGTCAAGTGTAATGTGTAAGTCCATGAGTAATCACCCTGCCTGGACTTTATAATAGTATTTATGAATAAAAGATTAAGGTCCTGATGGGGGATTGCTCCTGGTCGGAGAATACATGACCATCCATTTTCAGCTATTATGTAGAGGAATTTCAGGCTGATGGGGTAAATGAGACAGAGCTCTTCACTTTACAGATCATGAAGGCAGAATAGAACTTTTAATAGATGTATATTGGTAAATTACTTAAGATCCTGCCCCCACGCTTACACACACATTACAAAAACATTAAGTAAAGTGGCCAACCCCTTAATGATGCTATTAGTGACCTAATGACCTATTAGTACTGCACAGGCGGCATTGACTTGCTGACCAGTGGCATACTATTATGTCCTGCTTCAAGGCACCGGCTCCCAAATGGAGTTGGTGCCAAAAGCTGTGGGTGTCAGCTGTATATTACAGTTGACACCCACATGTAACATTCATGATCAGAGATTCCTCCAATTGTGGGTGTTAACCCCTTACACCCTGCAGTCACACATGACAGCAAAGTGTGAAGGGCTTCTGATGATCATCAGACCCCCACACACACACTGCTTACCTGCTATAACAGACCCCAAACCAAACAGTAAGAAAAAAAAGTTAAAAATAATTAATAACGTTTTTGAAATAAAAATAAAGAATTGACCGTGAAAGTCCCCTCGGTGAAAGCTGTTAAAAAAACAGAAAAACTTCCAAAAAAACATACAGCTGAAAAAAAACTCATTAAAAAAAAAATAATAATAATGTATATACTCGAGTATAAGCCGACCCCAGTATAAGCCGAGACCCCTAATTTTACCACCAAAACTGGGAAAACCTATTGACTCGAGTATACGCCGAGGGTGGGAAATGCATTGGTCACAGATCCCCCCCCCCCCAGTATATAGCCAACCAGCTGCCCCCTGTAGTATACAGCCAGCCCAGCTTGCCCCCAGCAGTATACAACCAGCCCAGCTTGCCCCCAGCAGTATACAGCCAGCCCAGCCTGCCCCCAGCAGTATACAGCCAGCCCAGCCTGCCCCCAGCAGTATACAGCCTTCCCCCAGTAGTATACAGCCTGCCCCATGTAGTATACAGCCTGCAGTAGTATACAGCACTGCCCCCAGTAGTATACAGCCTGCCCCCAGTAGTATACAGCCTGCAGTAGTATACAACACTGCCCCCAGTAGTATACAGCACTGCCCCCAGTAGTATACAGCCTGCAGTAGTATACAGCCTGCCCCCAGTAGTATACAGCCTGCCCCATTTAGTATACAGCTTGTCCCCAGTAGAATACAGCCCAGCCCAGAATTAGAAAAAAAAACTTATATACTCACCCTCCGGTGGCCCCGATATGCAGCGCTGCTCGTCTTCAGGCTTCCGCGCCGGTCTTTTTTCTTCTGCAGGGGGAAAAACATGGCGGCGCCCATCAGAAGACGAGGCGCACGGACATCAGGGAGCAGCGCTGCACATCGGGGTCATCGAAGGGTGAGTATATAAGTTTATAAATTTTTAAGTATTTTTTACACTTTATACTTACTCTTTGACTCGTGTATAAGCCGAGGGGACATTTTTAAGCACATTTTTTGTGCTGAAAAACTCGGCTTATACACGAGTATATACAGTAAGCCAATTGCAATAGTAAAACAAATGAGCTTTCTCTATATTAGTTTTTTATTACATTGTAAAAATATTTTTAAAACTATATAAAAATGAGATATTACCGTAATCATAGTTCCCAAAAAATTGCAAAGACTTGCGCTTACCTTCACCAGGTATAGGCCGGTGAACTTCAGTGCATTCCGGCGGGCCTCGGCGGACTTCTGCGCAGCATCGCCACCTGGTGGACGTCGGAGGAACTACCTTAGTGAATCCCGGCCGAACCCAAATCCACCGCAGAGAACGCGCCGTTGGATTGCGAATGGACCGGGTAAGTAAATCTGCCCCATTGTGTACATATTTTGAAAAATACATTAAGGTAGCCAAAAAAATTAAAATTGCACCCAAAGGGTTAGCACACTTTATAAAAGATGTTTTACATACTTTGAGAGTTGGTGTTTGTATAATGGTGTAATTTATGCAGTATTTAGGCCTCTCAAAGTGACTTGAAAGCTGAGCAGGTCCATCAAAAGTATGTTTTCGCATTTTTTATGCAAGTGTGAAAAATCGGACCAAAAGTTTTAAGCCTCATAATATTCGACAAAAAAAGAGACGACACCTAAAAAAACATGTTAACATAAAGCAGAATTTCTAAAATCAAGAATTTTTGCCAAATATCACTTTTTTACATAAATAAACGCAAAATATTTCACCCAAATCTTTCAATTAACATGAAGTAAAATGTGTCATGAGAAACCAATCTCAAAATCACCTGTATGTGTTAAAGCGTTTACAAGTTATAAGCACTTATAGTGACACAGGGCAGATTTGAAAAAATGGGTCGTGCCAGGAAGGTGCAAAATGGCCAAGTCATTAAGGGTATGTTTGTTGTATGCACTGGGTGCAAATGTGGAGGGCCATGTGAATTACTTGAAAGGGAACTGTCAGCAGATTCAAGCTGAATTGGATTCTTTTTAAACCCAGGTATAGTTTTAAGGACCTTAATCACTAGATCAAGGATTGTAAACCAAACATTCAGACACTCTGGTGTGCCCCTCCTCTGGCAGGATCTACTTTTTTTTAGCTTCTTATGCCCTTGTTTTTAAGAAAAAGGGCTTTAACATTATGGAAATGAGCCCGAGGGGATCCAGACTCCATTACTTCCCATGGAGCCTGGAGCTCATTTGCATAATTTTAACAGCTTTTTTGTCAAAACCACGGCATAAGAAGCTAAAAGAAGAGCAGATCCTGCCAGAGTGGGAACCTTACAGTATGTCAGTGTTCTTACAATCCTTGATCTGGTGATAGGTGTCCTTTAAGACTACCTGTCTTGATAAATGTGGTGCACTGTGTTTTTTGGTGCAAATTACAACAGAACTCTGCGAGAAACAAATTGATAATTCTGCCTCGATTGTAGGTATTTTTGGAACTTCCATGATGAGCAAGTCTTCTATCTTTGTTCCTATAAATATGTTTGTTGCTTGGCATGCATGTCCATAGCAACCCCATGTTTTCCCATGTATGCAGGGTATAATCAATTACTTCAAGAACTTTGCCGAAATATACCCATTACACATGCACAAAACCTGCATATGTTTATTCAGACATCCTAGTGTTCCTTATGTGAATTTCCTTTGCTTTTTTGTAAAGGAGAATAGTGTTTGGATTAGAAGCAAATGTTTCTAAGCTCATGTACAGAATACTACCATGGATACTGTATAAGGATTTCCATTTGTTTGCTTTTTTATTCCCAGATGTAGGGTTTCCTTTACATTCTTTCACGATCTGTATCACATCAGGCAAGCCCATGCATTCATTTGCTGCCCTGCAGTTCACTGATTTTATATAATCTCCCAGGGACGTACATTAAACTCATGAAATCCCATAGCGAAGTCAGGGTTATGCCCACCAACAAAGCTCTATATTTATTTCCATTTTCCACCTCCATACCACAAGCAGTATATATTTACCAGCAGATACTTAACATGCACTGTATGAGAACCTAATATTATCCCCATACAGTGAGAATATTACGGCCCTACTGTTACAATGACCATGTTGGAAAGTATAATATTATAAATGATACAGCTGTGCAAACCCAATATAATCAGGGGCTTAACTTCAGGGGGTACAGTCGCAACTGGGCCCAAGAGGCTTAAAGGGCCCATGAGGTGTCACTTTCCCATATGAGAAAACTAGAACTATAAACCATATATTATATTCGGCGGCTTGGCACTGGGGCCCCATCGGCTTCACTGAATATAATATCACCACATCATTACCACTACCATTACCACCACATCATACAGTAACCACTACCATTACCACCATATGACTGAATAATACCACCACACTATGGCCACTACATAGTGACTGAATTATACCACCATGCCCATACTGAAAAAAAGCTTATTTTTTCAATTGGCCCACACAATATTAAGCATCCTCTGTAGTATGGCAACTTTCAAAGGTTAGTGCTGATTCTTCTCCATCAGGCACAGAATTTAATAAAGACATATTAATATTGCATTACTATATTTGTGCAGAATTCAGCACCAGGACTTGTTAACCTGAAAACTGGCCTAAAATACGTGAAATAGACACAATTCCTGGACTTGTGAGTGGGCATGGGGGGCATGAAGGGGAGTGCACCCATAGGTGGAAAGGGTAGTCTGGGCTTCTTCTATGCAACTATTGCGAAATTTCATGCCAGGCCAGACCTACCGTAGCCAGGAGGCAAGAGCCTCTTGTACATCCGGACCACTAGCTGGGGGCTACATCATATGATGGTGCACCCTGGTATAGAATGCCCCCTCATGAATTTATATACAGTCCTCCTGTACTGTATATTTCAAAGGAAATATCCCTTTTAAAGGACCACTAACTATATATATATATATATATATACTGTATATATATATATATATATATATATATATATATTACATTATACAATAATCAGTACAGCTTTTAGAACTATTTGTAGATAAAAGCACAGGGTACACTGCAATATTCCACTATCACAGCTATACAATATATGGAACCTTCTGCTTCTGGCTCTGTCCACTACATTGGTGCCTGGAGGTAGACACAACATCTGTTGGGTCTTGATGTAGTACGTGGAGAGAATGATCAGTACTATGCCTGGTAAAAAAAAATGATGCAATGTGTAGCCCCTTCTAACAGATGGTGAGGACAACGTAAGTCAAACCACCACTCTTTTTCTTAGAATAACAGGGGTTAAAAGCATTAGAGGTTAATAAACATCCACAAGTGATCCACATCTTCTTCCAATAGTCTTTTATTAATGTAGACAACTCAAATGAACATCATGTGATTTTATTCCACAGATGTATCTATTTCTATTTCCAATAAACCCCAATGAGATGGTAGAAAAAGAAACACATTAGCCATCATTTTCTGGTTATATAGTTGTACGTTCATTGCAGCAGAAGAATTCTGTTTTCACATCAACTGCTGTAATAAAACGCTACAAATTATAGAGGAAAAGTCATTTCCATTTGCTATTTCTGTGAAGATCCTAGGGCCATTCATTTAGGCAATGTGTGCACACAAGAGTATCTGCCCCCCACCCACGATAGATTGCAGCCATACAGGGAATGTTTCCCTTCTCCCTTTGCTGAAATCTGCTCCTATTTTTAATAAATAATGATAGATGGGAGACTGGAGTGTAGCAAAATGAGAAAAAATATGTAAAGATACATTTCTATGGATAAATGTGTGCATGTTACCCACATAAAGACTATTCAACATTGCTGGCATGTTATTTAAAATCAGAATCCTATTACCAGCCAGTTTTAATATGCTAATACGGCTGCATTTGAATAGATGAATGCGTAATTCCTGTAGCCTAAGGGCTTATTTTGTGAGATGAATAAGAACACTGCCAGAAAACTGAGGATAACGCTAGATGAGTGGTGAGTGGGCGATATTCTATCAGGACAGTGGAACAGCGGGTGCCAAACTAACCTTAATGTACGGCTGGAGGAGTCAAGAGATTTGCTCACATTCATACCACACCACATAGGAGCACAAGCATAATACATGCTAGGTATTTCTTTTAAGCTTATGCACTCTTATGCCTTGTTTACTGCAGATTGCCTCCCCACCCCCCACCCCCACCACCTTTATTGAGTTAAATTACAATGAATGATAGTAGCAAATGACAAATAATGTACCCAGGGGTAGGCCTCACGGTAGGCGCTCCGGTCTGGCCTCACTTACCTCTCGACGTTCCTGCTCCCATCCCGGCTGGCCAGCGCGGCCCCCTCCCTAGTACGTGCACGCTGGAACTTGCAAATTTAAAGGGCCAGCATGCCGCTGATTGGCACTGACCACTTCTCGGGTTTCCATAAAGCTCAGCTTCTCCCAGCATTCCCCACCGGATCTTTGAGCTTCATGCCATTGAGAAAGCTTCCCTCTGCGATTGATTCCTGCGTGTTGACCTCCTGTTGTAACCCCGGGCCTATTCTTGACGCTGCTCCTTCACTGCCAGCCCTGACCTCCTGCTCTGTCCCTGACCACTGAACTGCATTGACCTTCTGCTTGTCCCCGACCAAGAGATTGCCTGCCAATTGTGTACCTCGACCTTGGCTGCCACCGCAGACAGGTCGCACCTGTGGAACAACCTGGTGGCACCCTGCTGCAGCAAGACCATCCTGCTTTGCGGCAGGCTCTGGTGAAGACCGGGTGCCACTTAGACTCCGGTCCCAGGTGTCGGCTTGTGTCATTATCCACAGTGGTCCAGGGGGTTCATTACCCCAGAAGCCTGACACTTTTTACAACAGGCTCTTTACTTAAGGAGCAAGAAGTCTGTTCCATCGTGGGGCACGAGAAAAATATGCTACCTACTCTAATATACAATTCCAGTATTTAAAATGCATTTCATATTAATTAGCTATTTAAATCAACCTTTTGTACAAATGATTTAATTAATGTATTAACTCATATACGGACATATACAGCACCTTTACTAACCAATAAAAACAAAAATGTTGTTTTAACTGCATAGATTTAGTGTAGAACACCCAAAACATGTATAATACAGCACCAGAGCCAAGATAATACCATAAATACAGTCCCATTACCAAATCCTATAGATATATAGCACCAGAACTGGGATTGAAATAAAAAATAAGGCACCAGAACTGAGAACCGTAAATAAATACAACTTCTGAAACCACTTCAGTAAAAAAAAATGCAACACCAGAACCCAGCTCAGTACATAAACTACACTAGAAAGAACACAGCTAAGTAAATAAAAATAGAACTGAGCTGTTTAAGAGATATTGAGCCACACCTATCAAAAGTATTGAAAACTGCACTGTGTCTGTGGAGTGTGCAGAGTGCACCAGATTAATCAAAAGTGGCGCATGGTTTTCATTAATATGGTACAACCTACACTGCACAGGAAGTGCACCAACATTTTTTTGGGTGCACCCTTAACATTGAGTGTGCAACACAATTCTGTTACGTTGCAGTATTAAATGTGGTGCATGGTCCGACTCTACACCGAAAGGCCCCTTTATGTGCAGAATTTTGTGGAGCAGTGGACACAGTACAGCCGAGACACAATACTGGGGCAGACACTTTATAATACATGTGCAAGCAGATTGCAGGTTTTAGTGCAAGGTCAGACAGAAAACTGATGCAAACACTTTAATAAATGTGGGACATTGAGTATTGAGTGCAGAATTGAGAGCTCATGTATAATACCAGTATTTGCTATAAATCCTATGATGTCTGACCGGAGGAAACTTTTTCATTTTATTTGTCTACTGGGCCACCATTTCAGCTTCTTTCACTCACAACTCTCTGCAGATTTAGCAACACAAAAAATGTAAGTTTCTCACCTTTTTATTACATCTTTTTATTATTATACATCATCTTCTTATTAACTTAATACTATTCTTCCCGTAGCAATCACTATTATGTTCCTACAGTAACCAATATAGTAACATTCCCCTTACAGTAGCCAATGTAGTAAAATTGCCTCCACACATTAGCCAATATAGTCACAGGGCTCCCACGCAGTAGCCAATACAGTAACAGTACCCCCACACAGAGGCCAATATAGTCGTATTCCCACCACACAGTAGCAAATATAGTAATAGTGGCCCCACAGTTACCAAAATAGTAATGGCACACACCCACAGTAGCTAATCTAGTCAAAGTGTCTGCAAATGGTTCACAGTGCCCCCACACAGAAGCCAACAATCATATTGCCCTCACACAGTAGCCAATAGTCAAAACCATCCACAGTAGTCAGTAGACACAGCACCAACCCTGTAGTAACCAACAGTCACACCAGCAGCTCCTGGCAGCCAGTCACATTGCCTCTCCCCAGTAACCAATAGACACAGTGGCTGCCCCACAGTAGCCAGCAGTCACAGTAGCGGAGTCCCAGTGCTTGCCTCCAGTATCCAGTAGTCATAGTGCTTACCCCCAGCAGCCTGTGTCTGTCTCCAGTAGCCAGTAGTCACAGTAATGCCCCAGCAGACATTAGTCATAGTTATAGCCACAATAGCCAGTAGTCACAGTGATACCCCAGTAGCCAGCAGTCACAGTGATGCCCCCATTAGTCACATTGATGCCTCCCATCAGTAGCCAGTAGTCACATTGACGCTCCCAGTAGTGATTAGTCAGTGATGGCCCAGTAGCAAGCAGTCAAAGTGATCTCCCTGTTAGTCACATTGATGCCCCCATTAGCCAAAGGTGATTTAAAAAAACATATATCGCTTGTTAGTCTTCTTGCGCTTTTATCCCAGAGCTGTGGTGCAGAGACGCTTGGTGACATCACATGTCAGCCTGTACCAGGTAACTTTTGACTGGATGCAGGTGGACACGTCATCATATGTTGCCTGAGCCGGAACCACCATCACACAGATCTTGGTGCTGGCAGCCCATGTGATGGAAGGAGAGCAGTGGAGCACAGGTGCTAAGAGCAAGGGGTGTGAGCCGGCCATCCCACCCCTAACTGTACTCAATTGATCCATATGTTTAAAGTACCTTATTCACCACTTACATGGTTCTGGGAAGAAAAATGTATATTTTGCTGCTGAAATATTCAAAAAATTGACTGAGTAATGTTTTTAGTTTCTATTGTTATAGTACTGTAGTTGTTCTAATCTGTAAATTTTTGGGTGCAAATTGAGTAACTTTTCCTTTTTTTTACTTTATGTTTCACTTTCATATGGCCAATTTAATAAAGGAAAAACAATCTCATACATCTTCCTCATGCATTTTTTTTCAATTTCAAAGAGTACACAGAAAAGATGGGGTAAGAACAAAGGCAATCATAGACTAGTATGCAAAAACACATTGCAGTATACATGTCCATGGACCAGACAGAATTTGTGAAAAATGTACTAATGAGCTGAGTTGAATCTTGGTCTACAGATCTTGCTTTGAATATTTCTCTTCCAACTTATACATTCAAAAAGATTTCTGCAGTATGAAAGAATTCAATGTAATATTCATGAATATCTGGGGGAAATGATTGGCTTATCTGTATAAATTGTCACATGTAGAGCTCTTGGAGCTCCACTCATCTCTTCTTTGTGGACCCTGACATAGTAAAGTACAGTATCTAGTTCCTGTCATATTTGCATTTGAAAATGAATATAATTAGTCCTGTTAGTCTTTTACACTGTAAAGACAACAATACAAAGAATACTCTCATGAAAACAAAGGACATCCTGCCACTATTGTTCAGGGAGAAGTAATAATGGTTTCACACAGTTTATTATACAAATAAGTCTAATAATAACTTAAACTAGGTCAACAATTTAATCACCTCTTAAAATGAAAAGAAAAAAAATGACTTTTATGGCATTGACTGATCAGACCTCTAGTTATCAGGTGCTTGTCCTTGGTGGAGCAACTATGTTAGTAATTGCCTAATATCATAGCTATGTGCTACAGTATCATTGCTTTAGTAATATTACAGTCAGTGTTTGACTATACAACAGGCAAAAACACGATCAATTTGAGGGTTATAACTACCATTTTAAAGTGGTAGGTTTCCTTTAATCATACAGAGCATACTCACAACAAATCACCAAAAATAGGGATCATAAGTAGGTTATTTACAATCCAAACCTTAAAAAACAGAATCCTAATGACAATTCGTTGACATTGATACAAGCTTTGAATGGGGAGAGTTCAGCTTGGTCGTTGCGTCCATTATTTTGTCCCGTGATTGACCAGTATGGACATAGTTACATATGGTTCTAGGGGGATTTCCACTTTTGTTTCTTTTAGAAGCAGAACTCCACCAATCATTAGCAGCGCTTCTCTAACCTTAGTATTATCGTTTTCTCCCCAATGTACTTCATTTTTTATGCAACTACACCTTTATCAGTGCTGGCTAGCAGCTGGGATTGAGTATTGCAAATAATATGTTATGTTACGTCTACCTTTTTTATGTCCATTCTGATCAGGATGAAAAACGTTCAGTTTTTTGTGTACCTCTTGACACAAGAAGGACACAATCAAGAGGCAGAAATGTAGAAGAAATAATAAATTTTAATCTAATAAAGAACACAATCAGGTAACATGATTAATATATATCAGATAACATAATAACCAGCAACTAAAATTTGGCAGGCAGCGCTGGATGGATGCGTCAGCGTCAGCTTAAGCATTCTATGCCTGAAATTGTTCTGTAACATCTTTAAATATGTCAAGGAAACCTCAGATGAAGGAGGTTCTGGCTACATGCAACAACACTTTCAGTACAGGATGGTTGCTGTGATCTGGCATGACTTGACATAACTTTACCGTGCTGTCTAAACTCTCTCCACAACAATCTGAACACATAAAAGGGCAGTCTTGTACATCACATCAGACCCTACTGTTACTAAGAATGTATGGCATTAGGCTTTGGTGTCACGCAGAATGGCAAAGTTCAACACGCTGAGCGCTTACCACCCCCAATAAAATATAGTGAAAACATAGCTCCCAACCGTCCCGATTTTGACGGGACTTTCCCGTTTTTCTTACCTCTGCCCCGCGTCACGGGCAGCTATGAGATTGTCACGGATTTTCCCCCCAGGTCCCGCTGTGTCCCGGCGCTGTGTCCGCATAGTAAATACTTTGAAAGTATGAACTCACAGTACAGAATGGCTTCTACAGACATCGGGAGGGAATCCTTTTCAGAGAAGTGTCGGGCTTAGCGGAGAGCAGGGACCACGTCATCAGCTTCAGATCTCTATCCATATATGGTCACTGCATCTCCTAGGGTTCCCCAGAGCAGACATCGGGCAGGGAATCCTTTTCAGAGAAGTGTCGGCTCAGCCGGAGAGCAGGGACCACGTCATCAGCTTCAGATCAGCATCTGTCCATATATGGTCTCCAGGGCTTCCCCAGACTAAATTAAATTAAATAAAGTTTTGGCCAAGCTGAGATTCGAACCTGGGACCCTCTGCACCATAGACATGAGCTTAACTAACTGAGCTATAAGCCCAGTGATACAGAGCTGAGGATTTCTGGTAACTAAGAAGTGTTATCTGCCATTTACACTGTGACACAGACTAATGCACTGATATATAGAGAGGGATCTTCTCAGGGGTTATTATTGTAATTATTGAGACTATTATTATAATTATTATTATTATAAATTTTATTATTTTTATTATTATGGAGATGATTATTAATAATAGTAAAAATAATAATAATAATCTCAATAATAATAATAATAGTCTCCATAATTACAATAATAACCTCTGAGAAGATCCCTCCCTATATACCAAGGCAGTAAATCTGTCACAGTGTAACAGTAGTCATAGTTCTTAGTTACCAAAATTCTACACCTTGTTAATCACTGAGGTTATAGCTCAGTCGGTTGGGGCACTGTGTCATTATTGTACATGGACACTGCAGGTTCTGGGTTCAAATCCCAATGAGGATAATTATTTTTTTTTTTTATTGACATGATTTTTATTATTATAATATGGCTAAAATTTGGGGCGTGGCCAGGGAGTGATTGGGGGTGTGGCTTAGGGGGGTCGCCCCCTTTCACAAATGTTGGGAGGTATGGTGACAATGTAACAAAACATAGGGAAACATGGCAACTACAAAAATTGTGTCTAATCTACTTCACTTGGACAACACTATTCTGGTAAGGGAGGTTTGGTTTGAGTTTCAATGCATCTCCTTAAAAGGACCTTGCGATGATGTGCAGAGGCCAATTGGTGCCTTCTTGATGGCAAATATTTGAATATTCAATATAAAAACACTGATAACAGAGGCCTTGAAAAGTCTCTGCAAGTTACATCAACACATTGTACTATTTCATTTATTATTTACATGCATGCATTAGAATGTAACAAATGTAAAAGCAATAATTTTAGTGTTAGTGGTATGACCCTCTCTCGAACATAATGCTTGGAATACCGGATATGGTAAGATCACAGAAATTCAATTTACTGGTTATCCCTCACACTTGAGAGGTCACTTAATGCAAATTATAGAGATTTTTTTTATCTATCCCTGGAGTAATTTTGTAATTCAGTTATGTTTCTTAGCTTCCTGACAGGTCACTCTAACATGCAACATATGAATGTCCTGAAAGGCTTACTATTAGCTAGAGAAGAAATAGCATACACAAGAGTTTCTTGGTTCCTGGAAGATGAAGTCTGCCGCCACCATTATACCTCGTAAACCACCCATATACTCTTCAGTAATTATAATACCAGTGGTGGGTTCTGCCTGAATATTAAAGAACGTTTAAAATCAATTTTTATTAGATCAATTTAAAAATGGGCCAAAAGATAACCCGAAATCATAAATCAAAAGACAGGCTCTCGTGTACCCTCGCCGGAACGAATATGTACAGTATTTGTGTTCTGCCGTTCCACTATAGCAAAAGTGCATGAGACTAGTTCACATAAGGTCAGTGCATGATTCTGATGTTAGTCATTATGAAGCTGAGTTTGACAGCGCATCACACACACATAACCTTGGTCTTAGTATTAAATTGTATTGTTGGCTGACCAGCATTGGACTATGTCAGTCAAACAGATTGACCAGCATTCAGACTGTTTCAATCATACATTGCCTAAACTCCCTGCCTGACGCGTTTCTACATGGACCCCTATAAGTCCATGCGTCATCAGAGGCTCTTAGAGATTATTTTTAGGCTTGAAGCATTATATCTGTCAAACATGGACTGTCAGTTTGAGCGTTCATGTGCTAGTCAGTCCACATTAAGACATGCCGGCATTGTGGCAGCCGTGGTGGGAACTGGTTGTCTCTCTCTCTCTGAGCTGGTTGTTAAAGGAAATCTTACATTGGATAAAATCAAGTTTTCTCTTTACTTAACCCCTTACTGACGCTCGCTGTACTATACTAGTCAGGTGCTGGTACATGGAGAGGGCTCACGTGCAGAGCCCTCCCCATAGCCGGTAAGTCTTTGCTGCATATTGCAGCAAAGACTTACCGGTAACACCCGCGTTTAGTGCTCGTTAACACATGCGTGATGTCTTTGGAAAGCAGTGATCGGTCGCCATGACAGCCTCGGGTCTTCGAATACCCAAGGCTGTCTCGTTTTAGCCCATTCATTACAACGTGCGATTTGAGGTGGAAAATCCCCATATACTGCCATACTGTAGTATGGCAGTATATGATAGGATCGATCAGACAACCTAGGGCAGTGGTGGCGAACCTATGGCACGGAGAGGCCTTCTGTGGGCACCCAGGCCTTCACCCCAACACAGAGTTTGCCAGCTAGGACTTAAGGCTTTTCCCTGTGATACAATACAGCCCAGGACGTGCCATGCTCAGCGCTATTTTAAAGCAACATCCTTGACTGCCAGGACAACAGGAGGAGCGAGAAGGTGTGGATAGAGATAGATTATTGTTGGAGCTCCTGCTCCCCTGATTCTCCCTCTTCAAGGGACCCTGGAGGGAAGCTACAATCCAAATTTCTCCATCATCTTTCTATTGTATTGGTGAATTCAGGAGGCCAATACGATTACAACCTGTGCTATAGCAAAGAGCAATAAGTTACTGCTTAAATTGTCATGTTGGCACTTTGCAACATATGAGTGGGTTTTGGTTGTAGCTTGGGCACTCTGTCTCCAAAAGGTTTGCCATCACTGACCTAGGGTTAAAGTACTCTAGGGGGTCTGAAAAATAGTGAAAGTGAAAATAAAAAAAAGTTAAAAAATTCAAATCACCCCCTTTTCCTAAAACCACTATAAATATAAATAAACACATTAGGTATCGCCGTGTCTGAAAATTCCTGATCTATCAAAATATAATGAAGTTTTTTCACTAAGTTTAACCCTGTAGTGCCCAAAGTGAAAAATGGTCCTTTTTTTTGCATTTTGAAAAATATAAAAAATAAAAAGTGATCAAAAGGTCGTACAGTCCTAAAAATGGTAGCATTGAAAACGGCATCAAAATTCTCACAAAATTACACCACACACACAGCTCCGTACACCGAAGTATGAATAAGTTATTAGTGCCAGAAGATGGCAAAATAAAAAAAAACGTTTTGTACAGAAGGTTTTAATTTTTGTAAATGTATAAAACATTATAAAACCTATACAAATTTGGTATCCCCATGATCATACCAGCCCAAAGAATAAAGTAGACATGTCATTTGGGGCGCACAGTGAAAGCCGTAAAATCCAAGCCCACAAGAAAACGGTGCAAATGTTTTTAACAATTTTCACTGCATTTGGAATTTTTTTCGCACTTCCCAGTACACGGCATGGAATATTAAATACCATCACTATGAAGTGCAATTTGTTACGCAGAAAACAAGCCATCACACAGCTCTTTACGTGTAAAAATAAAAAAGTGGGGAGTGAAAAATGAAAATGAAAAAAACAAAAAAGGGCCAGGTCGTTAAGGGGTTAAATGAGGCACAATTGCAATTGCTATGGATCATTTACAATAATGCCTACCAGGAACAAATTTAGCGCAAATAGAAAAATATATCCCACCAGGGAAAATTCTACACACATAAATACATTATACAGTAAATACATAAATACAGTATTCCTGCAATGAAAACAAATAAATATCTGTAAACAATGAATATACCAAACACAGATACTGATGACTATGACACACATTTATATTTTCCAGCAATGGATAAACAGCACACATAAATATATCTTGCACATATAAATATTTACCAAAATTTAATACACTGCATGAATAAAAATATATCAGCAGCAAATAACCACACATAAATATATACTAGAGCAGCGATGGCGAACCTATGGCACGCGTGCCAGAGAGGGCACGCAGAGCCCTCACTGCTGGCACGCGCCCCATCCTCCTAACCACTGCCAGGTGCGGACAACCACTGTCCACACCTGGTTGTCAGCTGCGCTCCGATACTGCTAACGGCCATGACAGAGCAGGGTGCTGACACTTCCTGCTCTGTCACTCCAATCACAGCAGCGCACAAGACGGTAAGCGTCCCAGCGCTGGCAGCGAAATGATGTCATTACGCTGCCAGCGCTGGGCACCTTACTCCGTGTGCGCTGCAGTGATCAGCCGGAGGAACGCCGAGTCTGAGGTGAGTTTTTTTTTTTTTAACTCAGCGCATCCACGGGGCATAGATCAGCAGGAGGCTGATTTCCTGCCCGCTCCCGCCACTCTCCTCCACTAAGCAACCAGCCCGAAACTCACTGCGCCGCTACCACAAGCCCCCGTGCCCGAACCCCAGCCCGCTATCGCACCCCTACCCCCCCCGCCCAAACTCCGCCCACTACTGCAATTTGCCTGCCGAACTCCGGCCGCTCTCACTAAACCCCCCCCCCCCAACTCCGGTCACTGCCCCGCATCACCCCCTCTCCTGGAACTCATGCCTCATAACCCCATTGCCCCGAACTCCAGATGCTGCATTACCCCCCCCCAGCCCTAACTCTGGCCGCCCACCCTCTGCCCATCTACCCTACTGACCCCCCCGGAACAACAGACACCTGAACTTCTGCCCACCAGCATGGCCGCCACCTTGGACAACCAAAGAGTAAGTAACATGTATTTCTATGTATGTATTTATGTATATGCATATTAGATTATAAATTTATATGTGCATTTGTATATTTATACCTGTGTGAGGGCTTATTTTTTGCGTAACATATTTTACTTCTCATTTATTATTCCATGTCGTGTACTGGGAAGCTGTAGATTTTAATACTTTCGCTGTGCGCTCCAAATCATTTGTGTCCTTTATTCTTTGGTCTGGTCCTATCGCAGTGATACCAGATTTGTAGGTTTTATTGTGTTTTAATACTTTTTCAATAATTAAAACAGTGTACGAAAAAGAAAATAGTTTCGCCATCTTGTGACGCTAATAACTTTAGTGCACGGAGCTGGGGAGGTGTGGTTTTTTTGCTTTATGAGCCGTTGTTTTCATTGCTACCATTTTGAGGACTGCGTGACCTTTTGATAACTTTTTATTACTCTTTTATGTGATGTAAAATGGTGTAAAAGTGGCGTTTCAGTGTGTATAGGACTGCTGGAATCCGAGCTCAGGCAGTCCTGTGTAAATTGATTCTAAACTAAACCGTCAGTTTTCTGGTTAAATTGCCGTACTGGCACTTTGCCATAAGTAATTAGGTTTTGGGTTGCAGTTTGGGCACTCGGTCTCTAAAAGGTTCGCCATCACTGTACTAGAGGATAGGGCATAACTTGGTAATCGGTGAGGGCCTCAGTTATGGGACCAAGGTACCCCTGTCGCACCCTGTAATGACTGGAACAGCCAGTCACGCATCTCTATGGTGCTGACAAAGATTGCCGAGCACAGTGCTATGACTATTGGCTATTGGTGGGGGGAACTGTGTCTATATCAGCTACAGTGTGGGCACTTTGACTATATAAGCTATGGTGGAACAATCACTGAAGGAAATCTGCCAGCACAGCATTTCTTTGGGTTAAAACTTTAGAACCTTGCATAAATTAGTTTACTTCTACATGATTCCTTCTGTTTTTCCATTTAAACATACATTTTGATATGTGTGTACATTTTGATACAAATTATTATTATATTCATTATATTTTATTTATCTGATCAAGCCATGCACAGTCACTTTTCACTATGTGTCAATGTTGATCTTAATTCTGTACTCAAAGAGGTATATATATATATATATATATATATATACATTACTGTAGTTACAGTTTTTACATTTATTTGTGTTTTAAGGGGAGATTTATGAAGTGTCTGAGGTAAAACTGTTCTAGTTCCCCATGGAAACCAGTCAGAGCTCAGCTTTAATTTTAATGATTGGCATTTTGAAATAATATCTGTCTTTATATGTTTTGCTGTGACTATAATTAAGAGCTTGTACCTCGAAACGCGTTAGTATGTGACCATACTGTGGATTCTATTATGCTCCAATAAAATATTCAACCTGTGTTTGATTTCCTTAATTGTTCCTCGTATGTGCACAACTCTAAGGGTAGCCTCTTGAATCACGTTTTTTCTAAAGTATCTTGAAACTGTAGCCGGTTTTGGGTCTTTACCTACCTGTACACTATTAGCTACTGTGGGGGCACTGTTATTATATTAGTCCTGTCAGCTAATATATATTGGCCACAGTTACTATATTGGCTACTGTGGGGGAGTTGTTACAATACTGGTAACTGTGAGGCACTGTTACTATATGGGCTGCTGTGGGAGAAAAGTTACTATAATGGCTACTGTGGGCCCTAGTTATTATATGGTCTACTGTGGGAGCACTGTTACTATATTGTCCTACTATGGTGGCCCTGTGACTACTGTGAGGGTACAGTTACTATTTTGACTATTGTGGGGGCAATTTTATTATATTGGCTGCTATGGAGGACAACTGTTACTATGTTGCTACAGTGGGGTCCTGTGACAATATTGGCTACTGTGGGGGTCCTGTGACTATATTGTTTACTGTTGTGGCCCTATGACTAAAGTAGCTACTGTGGGGGCATTTTTACTATATTGGTTACAGTAAGTGGGCACTGTTACTATTTTGGCTTCTGGTCATAGTGATCTCTATGGGAGCAATAGAACAATATTAAGTTTGTGTCAAGAAGGTGCTAAAATTTTTGTGTTGCTAAATCTGCAGAGAGACAAATTGTAGACGAATGCAGAATCCTAGCTAACATGGCAGACAAGTCGAAGAAAATGAAATAGACTCTTCCTATTAAAGATTCTGCAACATCTACTCTGCGCTGTGAGTCTCTGTTATGTTCTCCTAGAAGTCCAACATGGAGACAGTCTTATACTACAGCAGATTTATCATTCAGGATCAGACACTGTGATAAATTTGGTGCAGTATAAGGCTGTCTGTCTAAGCTTGCTTCTGTTGCTGTTTCTATGTACAGTAGTTAACTTAATTTCTGCTTCTGTATCTTTGTAGTAATCTTGATTCTGGTGCTTTTGTAGGTAGCAATCTTGGTTCTGATAACATGTAGTAATCTATGAAGTAAGCTGGGTCCGGTGCTATATCTAAGTAGTAAGTTTGGTTTGGAACTGTCCCCATTTCTGCTTTAATGAATGTCAGATAATTTAAAAAATTCAAGACCATTCGGAAGGCCTCAATAACTTTACAGCTAAGGGTCCATGATAGTCTTAAATTTACTACACTGCGTTGCAAACATAAGATGTAAAAGTAGTGTGTGTTGGGGAGCTGCCCTCAAAATTTGCTATTCAGGGACCCCTAGTGGCAGCCCTAGTGTCTGATATGGTCACTCCACTGGAGATCATCCCTGCTTCATTTCACATGAGGCCAAGGATTGTGCTAGTTGTCTAGTAATATCTCATTATCACAGACACACAGTTGCTAGGGACACTCTCCAGAGGGGTAGGTTTTCTGCAGAAAACCCCCTTTAAACTAATCTGTAGCAAATTTACACCACCATATAAGAGGATACTTTTAAGAATGTCACTCAAAAAAGTTTGGGGATGAAAGAGATAATGTAAATTCCTGATTCACTCATGCAGATTTCGCAGTGGAATCTAATTTGGAGCAATATCTGCTGCTGGATTGGAATTCCCTTGAGACACAGAAGCTACAGGATCAGATGTTACCAGGATCCCTTCAAAAGCTGATGTATTTAAAGGAAATCATCTACCATCAAAATTCAAGTTGGTAAACCTGGGATACTGATGAGAGGTCTAGGCACTGTGACTGTGGTGATCTTCTTATATTTGTTATCCATGGCCTCCTTCCTTCTAAAATCAACTTTTAAAATGATGCTAATGAGGCTAAAAGGCTCCTGGGGATCTTAACAGAGCCCCTCCATACTGCAGCTTCACGGACTGTCTCCCCCTCCCTCTGCCACTGCCTGATGTAGTCTCACTGCAGCAGAGGAAGTTTCAGCACACAGTGGGATGGGGAAGTGACCCTGTAACAGCCTGTGAATCTGCAGCACAAAAGGCATTACTTTTAGATGGAAGAAGGCTTTCAAATATAACAAAGCTACCACAGTCACAGTGCCTGGATCTATGAGGAGGTTCCCCTAATTTATCGGTACTTGATTTTATGGTTGATTTTCTTTAACCACACTTTCAAATTCTATATAGCTCAACGGATTCAATATTTTTAAGTTCTTTCTTTGCTACCATGTTTATAACCCTAATCTCAGACATTGATTTAGTCAGAGCTGCCTAGCAGTGTAGGTACAGATTTGCTTTTCTCATCCTTGAAAACTTATTTTCATATTCTTTTTCCAGCTTCCTACAGGAATTTTAGCTAAGGTTCATGAATGCCATCTACAGGCAATACTATAGAATACAGAACTGACTTTGTAAAGTTGGTTTCACACTATTGAAGCCAGTTCTACAATTCTGTCCCACAACATAATGCTTTCAATACAAGAGAGTAGTGATGTAGATAGGCAGAGACTTGAAGCACCATTAATGGGGTCAGCCACTATCACAAAATTTTACCTGGGTAAGTACAAGATCCCAATAGGGTCACCAATATAGTACTAACCGCGGTAAAGTTTATGCATTTCCTGTGACCTTCCATGTCCTGCTGCTTTCCGGTGGATGGAGGAGGACATGCATGTATTACTATATACACTATACTATAGAGTATAAACTATATACAACCCCTCTATCACAACCACTTTCAGAGCAGTGGTTGGAGGGCCATGCAGATGTTCTTAACACGCCCCTTCAACCAATGATATGTGGTACTGTTCATACTAAGGTAAGTACTCTGAGTGATAAGGTCTTGTACTTACCCTGCTAAAGTTTTGTGATAGTGGCCAACTTCTTTAAATTAAATTAGCACGTGAAAATCCTCATATGGAAAATTTTAATATGAAAAAAATGTCAAAATCGAAACCTATTTCCTCATCCCAAACAATTTATTGAAACAAAAGCTACCAACAGTGTCAATATAAATGACTTGTCATGAGTTCTCGAGCATCAAAAACAGCTTGACAACATTGGCCAATATTTATCAAAAACAGTGCAAATAACACTGTGTGCAGTTTGCCTGTGTGTAATGCAGGGGGCGCCAGATTCAGGATTTCTGGCTCCCGTTCTTTATGAATCTGGCCCTCCCTGCACTGCCCAACAGAGTGCGCCAACTTTTTTGATGCACCTTTAACCCCTTAACGGCTTTCATTCCCCACCTTCAAAAATCTATAACTTTTTTATTTTTCCACATAAAGAGCTGTGTGACGGCTTTCGTAACAAATTGCACTTCAAAGTAACGGTATTTAATATTCCATGCCGTATACTGGGAAGTGGGAAAAAAATTCCATATGCAGTGAAAATGGTGAAAAAATGCATTTGCAACGTTCTCTTGTGGGCTTGGATTTTACTGAGTGCCCCAAATGACACGTCTACTTTATTCTTTGGGTCGGTGCGATCACGGGGATAACAAATTTGTATAGGTTTTATAATATTTTCTTATGTTTACAAAAATCAAAACCTTCTGTACAAAAATTTTTTGGGGATTTTGCCATCTTCTGACGCTAATAACTTTTTCAGACTTTGGTGTACTTTATAAGACCTTTTGATCACTTTTTATTGAATTTTATATGTTTTTCAAAATGGCAAAAAAGTGCCATTTTTGACTTTGGGCACTATTTTCCGTTAGGGGGTTAAGCGCAGTGAAAAACCTTTATTATATTTTTATAGATTGGGCACTTTTGAACACGCCGATACTTAAAGGGAACCTGTCACCAGGAGACCCATTTTTAGCACTCCCCCAGTCCCCACAGAGCATAGTACATACACTGCCAAAGTGTTTTTGTATAAAAAATAGGTTTTACAGAAAAAACGATGTTATATTGTACCTTTCATTAGCATCTGCTGTGTGACTAGGCAGTTGACAATTGGGAGGGGCTGGAAAGGAGCAGTTCCCCCCAACCCTTGCGAAACATGTGACCTTTTCAAATATATGAATAACTCCCCACATTCGGGATTGGCTGTAGAGGAGCAGGGGCGTCGCTAAGCCAAGTGATGGGTGTTTTCGTATATTTGAAAAGGTCACATGGAGTAGCTGTTTGCCAAGGGTGGGGGGGAACTGCTCCTTTCCAGCCCCTCCCATTTGGCAACTGCCTAGTCACACAGCACATGCTAATGAAAGGTACAATATAACATATCTTTTTTTCTGTAAAACCAATTGTTAATACAAAAACACTTTGGCAGTGTATGTACTATGCTCTGTGGGGACTGGGGAAGTGCTAAAAATGGGTCTCCTGGTGACAGGTTCCCTTTAACTTGTTTATGATTTTACTGTTTATTTATATTTATATGACTTCTATGGAAAGGGGGGAGGGGTGATTTGAATTTAGTTTTTTTATTATAATTTTTATTAAACTTTTTTTATTGTACCATTTTTTCAGACCCCCTAGGGTCGATCCTATCATATACTGCTATACTACAGTATGGCAATATGAATATGACAGTAATTGCGTTAACATGGTTCCAGTGTGGCTACTCAAGAGTTGGTGCTTTGGCCCAAAAATGAATTTTATTCAGCTTTATTTTCTTATGACATCCAGTGAAGGAGATGGGAGAGCGCTTGGACCCAGTCAACCTCCCCAGCCTCCTCACGGCCGCTTGGTTTGAAATCTCTGCCTCGGCACAGTGCACTTGGCTCTTTTGCACCGGGTGGCTCGCCTTGGCCAGATACAGCGGCATGCTGCACATACGTAAGGGTTGTGCACTTAATAAATTGAAATTAAAGTTGTTTTTGTGCCGAAACACCGACACTGAGGAGCAACACTGGCACCATGATAACGCAATTACTGTCACCTATAAGGTATTGTAATGGTTTATTTTAGGGTTTGGAGGTGATTGGTACAGTGGGAGCATATGGCAGACTCTCTTAACCGAACTAAGAAACATGAGGGGCCAACTTCACTTGGGGCCCCAGAAATAGCAAAATTTTCCGACGGCCGAGCCCCCACCTGTAAGGTGTAAGGAATAAATTGGGTTATCTCTTGTTTTAAAATCCCCCCTTAAAATTAACAGTATTTATCCAAAACATTTTCATTTCCCCCAAAATTGTACCTTTAACCCCTTCCCGAGAGTTGACGTAATAGTATTGCATGACGGGAGGTGCGTTCCCGCATTTTGCAGTATTATTACGTCAAGCTTCTGGCACTGGCTCCTGAACGGAGTCGGCACCAGAAGCTGTGTGTGTTGGCTGTATATTATAGCTGCTGACATCCGGCTCTAACACCCGCGATCAGAGAAATCTTGTAAATGGCATTGCAGATGAAACAAACCACGTGGCGCTTACCTGAGGGGGTCCGCTGATCCGATGGCATCTCTATATCCTGTATGGTGAGTGTGTGTTTGCATACTGTATGACTGTATATAAGTGTGTATATACTGTATGTGTGTGGTGTGTTTATATGAATGCTATATGAGTGAATACGCTGCATATATGCTGTATGACTGTATGTTAATATGGCTGCACGCTGTATGTGTTATATACTATATGGCGGCACGCTGTATTTAACATAAAATACACACAGCGTGCCGCCATATAATATATAATACATATAGTGTACCGCCATATAGTATATAATACACACAGCGTGCCGCCATATTGTATATAATACATACAGCGTGCCGCCATATAGTATATTATACATACAGCGTGCCGCCATATAGTATATAATACACACAGTGAGCCGCCATATAGTATATAATACACACAGTGTGCCGCCATATAGTATATAATGCATACAGCGTGCCGCCATATAGTATATAATGCATATAGCGTGCCGCCATATAGTACAAAATGCATAGTGTGCCGCTATATAGTATATAATGCATAGTGTGTCGCCATGTAATACAAAATATAAATACATAAATAAAAAAAGGATGTATGCTATGAGACCCAAAAGTAAAAAGTAAACAAATTTTATTTGTACCATAGTACACCACAACACAGAAATATTAAAAACATTTAAAAGTGTGGACTACACACAAATGTAAACCAACAGGGAGACCTGGCATATGATAAAGCCGGTCAACCTGACCAACACCAGCTCCCCCCAATGAGCAAAGCCTCTCCTGACCAGGTAAATGACAAAAAATTAAACAGGTGGAAATACTAGAATATGGTAGAAACCAAACAGAGGTTGAAATTGTGAAGCAGTAAATCAAAATAAGATCATGTAACTCTCTGTAAAGCACTATAATGGATCAGAAAGGTAGATACCTTTCCGATCCATTATAGTGCTTTACAGAGAGTAGATACCTTTCCGATCCATTATAGTGCTTTACAGAGAGTAGATACCTTTCTGATCCATTATAGTGCTTTACAGAGAGTTATGCACGAGGGTGCCCATAGAGAGGGCTATGAGTGCCACCTTTGGCACCCATGCCATAGGTTCGCCACCACTGGGCTAGGTTCACCCCTGAGTATTGTTATACTCGGGAGAGATTGCGTATGAAATTTTATGTAGCATTTTGGTATTTTATCCACTGAGAATTTGTACATTTTATGAAAAACGCATTCACTTAGCAAGATTTGAGAGGGGAAAATAATGCAATAGACAAATAACACATCCAAATAATGATACTTTAGAAAAGAGAGGGAAAGCGGATGTGCAAACAAGATAAATTTTATTATTTCATCAATATACAAAGATAAAAACATTTAAAAACCCAAAAAATGGGAAAAAGAACACAATGGTCTCTTCTCAGATAAATATTTCATATATGTACAACCAACAATGGATAACAAAGCTGCTAAATATAAAGGTGTAAAAATATGCACAAAATCACATGTAATAAGGTGCAAAGTGCCTAGGCTGAATACATACAAAGGTTCTTGGACTGTGTGCTGTGTGGTGTACAAGACAAGTCCCCTGAGGAAGCCCGCCAGACGGGCGATACGCGTGGGGCGTTTGTGGTCTCTCCTCTTCATGCTCTACATTAGGTAATATAATGTGATGTACTGCTTTATTGTATCTACTTGAATTGTGTATCTACACCACTAGCTGCTATTTTTTGCACGCAGCACTTTATCTATGTTTTGTTTTGTTTTTTTGATCTCATAATATGTAAACACCTTGCATTGAGACACTGTCTCTACTTGTCTTGTACACCACACAGCACACAGTCCAAGAACCTTTGTATGTATTCAGCCTAGGCACTTTGCACCTTATTACATGTGATTTTGTGCATATTTTTACACCTTTATATTTAGCAGCTTTGTTATCCATTGTTGGTTGTACATATATGAAATATTTCTCTGAGGAGAGACCATTGTGTTCTTTTTCCCATTTTTTGGGTTTTTAAATGTTTTTATCTTTGTATATTGATGAAATAATAAAATTTATCTTGTTTGCACATCCGCTTTCCCTCTCTTTTCTAAAGACACATTCACTTAGCCAATTTAATTTCAAAATTGCATCCGATTTTGTTTTAAACCCTGTAAAACAATTAAAGGGTTAACAGACTTCATAAAAGTTGTTTTATGTACGTTAAGGGGTTTAGTTTCTATTATGGGGTAATTTATGGGGTTTCACTTTTATTTAGGCCTCTCAAAGTGACTTGAAACCTGAGCAGGTCCCTCAATAGCAGGATTTTGTGTTTTTTATAAAAATGTGAAAATTGCACCTAATGTTCAAAGGCCCAAAACATCCTACAAAAATGAGAGGATGCATAAAAAACTATTTCCACATAAAGTAGACATTCCTTTAAATGTTAGTTATTAAGTGTTTTTGCTGTTATGACTGTGTGCAAAAAGAACATTTTGAATTTGGTAAATTGCGAATCTTTCCAAATTTTCACCAAATATCTGATTTTCTCATAAATAAATGCAAAACATACCACCAAAATGTTTCAACTAACATGAAGTACAAAGTGTAACGAGAAAACAACTTCAAAATCACTTGGATATGTTAAAGTCTTCAAAAGTTATAACCACTTATAGTGACACAGGGCAGATTTGAGAAAAATAGGCCGTGTCAGGAAGGTGAAAAGTGGCTTCGGGGTTAAAGAAAAAAACACAAATGTTTTCCCTGTGATCTGCAATATCATAAATGCCAAAAATCGCTGTGGCTGTGAACTGTGACAATATAGACGGAGCATGATCTCCTGCAGGCCAGTCATGTGCCCCTGCCGCCCGCAGTGTGTGACTGTCAGGCTCCTCTATGTGCGCTGCTCTGGTACGTTCCCGGGCCTCGTCACCTGCACAGGACATGACACCGGGGCCCTATCACAGGCTGGCGCTCCGGGGGGCGGGGGCAGCGCGGGCCGCTGTGGTGACAGGCGGCTATGTATGTAGTGGTGACAGCGGGAGTATCCTGCACTGCACCGGCGACATGGAGAGGAGCAGCACGGCCGGGATACAGCCCGGGGACAGCGTATTCTACTACTTCGCCTACGGCAGTAACCTGCTGAGGGAGCGGATCCTGCTGGACAACCCGTCCGCCTTATTCCACTCCATAGCCCTGCTGAAGGTGCGGTACCGCGCTGTGTATATGTAGCAACGGAAGTGGGCGTTCTGCTGTGTCATGTGTATACCGCCTGACTATAATATAGTCCCGTAATGCTGTATAATGAAGCATACATTGTCTTAGAGGTTATGAAGTATGTGCTGCCTATAGTTATGTATGGTGTAAGACGTGTATAATGCTGTGTAGTATACTATATGTTGTGCATGGTATGGTATATACCAAGTATAGTACTACAGTATGGTATGGTATATGCCATGTATACTGCAGTATGGAGTGGTATATGCCATGTATACTGCAGTATGGAGTGGTATATGCCATGTATATTGCAGTATGGTGTGGTATATACCACGTATGCTGCAGCATGGTGTGGTATATGCCACGTATACTCCAGCATGGTGTGGTATATGCCACGTATACTGCAGCATTGTGTGGTATATGCCACGTATACTGCAGTATGGAGTGGTATATGCCATGTATACTGCAGTATGGAGTGGTATATGCCATGTATACTGCAGTATGGAGTGGTATATGCCATGTATACTGCAATATGGTGTGGTATATGCCATGTATACTGCAGTATGGAGTGGTATATGCCATGTATACTGCAGTATGGTATATGCCATGTATACTGCAGTATGGTGTGGTATATGCCACGTATACTGCAGCATTGTGTGGTATATGCCACGTATATCGCAGCATTGTGTGGTATATGCCACGTATACTGCAGTATGGAGTGGTATATACCATGTATACTGCAGTATGGTGTGGTATATACCATGTATACTGCAATATGGTGTGGTATATGCCACGTATACTGCAGCATTGTGTGATATATGCCACGTTTACTGCAGTATGGAGTGGTATATGCCACGTATACTGCAGTATGGAGTGGTATATGCCACGTATACTGCAGTATGGAGTGGTATATGCCACGTATACTGCAGTATGGAGTGGTATATGCCACGTATACTGCAGTATGGAGTGGTATATGCCACGTATGCTGCAGCATGGTGTGGTATATGCCACGTATGCTGCAGCATGGTGTGGTATATGCCACGTATACTGCAGCATGGTGTGGTATATGCCACGTATACTGCAGCAGGGTGTGGTGTATGCCACGTATACTGCAGCAGGGTGTGGTGTATGCCACGTATACTGCATTATGGTGTGGTATATACCATAATATAACATACCGTGATGTATATACTGCAGTATGGTGTGGTATATGCCACGTATACTGAAGTTTGATGTGGTATATGCCACGTATACTGCAGTATGGTGTGGTATATACCACGTATACTGCAGCATGGTATGGTATACACTCACCGGCCACTTTATTAGGTACACCTGTCCAACTGCTCGTTAACACTTAATTTCTAATCAGCCAATCACATGGCGGCAACTCAGTGCATTTAGGCATGTAGACTTGGTCAAGACAATCTCCTCCAGTTCAAACTGAGCATCAGTATGGGGAAGAAAGGTGATTTGAGTGCCTTTGAACGTGGCATGGTTGTTGGTGCCAGAAGGGCTGGTCTGAGTATTTCAGAAACTGCTGATCTACTGGGATTTTCACGCACAACCATCTCTAGGGTTTACAGAGAATGGTCCGAAAAAGAAAAAACATCCAGTAAGCGGCAGTTCTGTGGGCAGAAATGCCTTGTTGATGCCAGAGGTCAGAGGAGAATGGGCAGACTGGTTCGAGCTGATAGAAAGGCAACAGTGACTCAAATCGCCACCTGAACAACCAAGGTAGGCAGAAGAGCATCTCTGAACGCACAGTACGTCGAACTTTGAGGCAGATGGGCTACAGCAGCAGAAGACCACACCGGGTGCCACTCCTTTCAGCTAAGAACAGGAAACTGAGGCTACAATTTGCACAAGCTCATCGAAATTGGACAGTAGAAGATTGGAAAAACGTTGCCTGGTCTGATGAGTCTCGATTTCTGCTGCGACATTCGGATGGTAGGGTCAGAATTTGGCGTCAACAACATGAAAGCATGGATCCATCCTGCCTTGTATCAACGGTTCAGGCTGGTGGTGGTGTCATGGTGTGGGGAATATTTTCTTGGCACTCTTTGGGCCCCTTGGTACCAATTGAGCATTGTTGCAACGCCACAGCCTACCTGAGTATTGTTGCTGACCATGTCCATCCCTTTATGAGCACAATGTACCCAACATCTGATGGCTACTTTCAGCAGGATAATGCGCCATGTCATAAAGCTGGAATCATCTCAGACTGGTTTCTTGAACATGACAATGAGGTCACTGTACTCAAATGGCCTCCACAGTCACCAGATCTCAATCCAATAGAGCATATTTGGGATGTGGTGGAACGGGAGATTCGCATCATGGATGTGCAGCCGACAAATCTGCGGCAACTGTGTGATGCCATCATGTCAATATGGACCAAAATCTCTGAGGAGCTTCCAGCACCTTGTAGAATCTATGCCACGAAGAATTGAGGCAGTTCTAAAGGCAAAAGGGGGTCCAACCCATTACTAGCATGGTGTACCTAATAAAGTGGCCGGTGAGTGTATGCCACGTATATATATATATATATATATATATATATATATATATATATATATATATATCTCTCTGTATAGTTGGGTATATGCTGAATATAGTGATGTGTGGTTTGGTACATGCTGTGTATAGTATGGTATATGTTGAGTAGTGTTATATATGTTGTATAGTTTGTATTATGTTATATATTGTGCATAGTGGGGCATTTTCTTTGTGTAGTGCTGTATATCTTGCCTATACGGTATATGCTGTGTATAGTGCTGTATAGTGTGTTATATGGTATGTTTAGTGCAGTATATGCTGTTTATAGTGTGCTATATGCTGTGTATAGTGCTGTATTGTGTGGTTTATGTTTTGTGCAGTGCTGTATAGTGTGGTGTATGCTGTGCATTGTGTCACATATGCTGTCTCTATATACAATGTTGTATACTGTGGTATATGTGGTCTATAGTGCCGCTGGAGGGATATGTGATATTTATGAGAAGCCGCTTACCATCATGTAGGCCGTGATGAGACTGAAACACTACAGATTTACTACAGTAGTATGAATTTAAAAAAAACATTTTTTATTAAGGAGTAGGACACTAAATATTTTTCTGTATAAACTTATAGACAATTGCTGATCTCTTCCTTTGGATTCTCTTAACTCATTAGTGACCAGCCTGTTTTGGCCTAAATGTCCAAGCACTTTTGTCAGCTTTTCGTCATAACCTGGGAAAAGCCTTGTTTTCGAGCTACCTAGAATTTTAGAGTGGTAGACTCATCTGGGTATTGACATTTACTTGAATTGATTCCCCACATTTATATTGTACATTTCTTCAATGAAATGTTGTTAAATAAATGCACCTGTGCAATGATAAATTTCCATAAATGAGAAAGATTGTCACTTACAAACAAAATTGTTGTACTTGGATACGACCACCGCTGCTGGAGTGATTGCACATAGAAAGAAATGAATATGAGATGCCCAGGAGTTAATGAATGCATCACAGCTGTGCTGCGGTAATGATCGTTATATAGATATAGTAGATTTAGTAGATTATAAATATATATAGAGATATATAGTTTTCACCATGTGATAAAATAACATGATTACTTTACTCTCTGTAATGTCATGTCATTGTCAACACCAAATATGTATATATTTATATTTTTTAATTGTTGCATAATGAAAACTCTTTAGAAATAAAAATAGTTTATTGACACGTTTCAAGTCTCTACTAAATCTACTTTGGGTTTGTTCTTTGTGAGAATATTTATAGTTTTTATAGATATCATTTTTTACATGATATAAATCAATTGTTATTCTTTATAACTTTCACTTTAAAGATTTTATTAGGCTCCGGCTGTTCAGCTAGCAGTAACCAATGTATTTATCTCATGTATTTCTCTCTCTTGGATGCCGTGGTCGCTATGACTGCAGTCACTATAGAGTTCTCTCCCATCATCTAGCTGACTCCCTCTCTCCCAGCAGAGTACTCAGGATCCCAGGGTGTTTCCAGTGCTGCCATTTCATGTCATACTTGGCTTCTGACTTCCCACTCAGCAGGGAGGGAGTAGCTCTGTGTTTCCATAGAGGTGAGATGGAGGCCATAACTATCTCTCCGTCCGCCACTATATGTCAATGTATACACTCAGCGTATACCCCAGGAGCTTCCCAGACGCATACACTAAGCCTACACAAAATCAACGTGATGTGAACCCAACCCCAAACGTATGAGCTTCTGCTTCATGTTCATAGCAGGGAGAGAATTGATTCAACCGAAACCTCCGGACATGAGTTTTACTTTGCCAGACTATACTGTACCTACAAGCTTATATCAGCTGCTGTCAATAATAATTTGCTTGATTATTTCAGGACTTCAAGCTTGCATTTGGAAATCATAAAGGAATCCAAAACTCCAGATGGCATGGAGGAGCGGCTACAGTAGTTGAAAGTGAGGGTGATAAAGTTTGGGGAGTTGTGTGGAAGATGGACATTTCCAGTCTGGATTCCTTGGACATGTAAGCATCTGAGCAAATCTAGCAAAATTAAAGGACTCACATTCAAAATATGACTCTCCTGTGTAACAAGTACATATACACTGCTCTGAGAAGACCATCTTCATTGTAAGACTGCATGGTCTGTTATCTATCCCAAAATCTTTATCACATAGTCGCCTATAGACTGCCGAGGGCAGGTGTAGTAACCCTTCTAACTATATTTTCATACAAAATCTAAGAAACAAATAGTAGACATCAGTGTCTTCTCCATCAGACAGTGTGAGAGGAGTTTGTGCTGGCCTTGTGGAAAGTCTATGTGGTCCATGTATTTTATCATAAGAAAGTAAGGCCTCATTCACATGGCCTTCTGGGGGGATGTATATGTGGGCGCCTTTACGTCCCCATAGAAGGCAATGGCAGCCCAGCGGCGGTACTGTGGCAGCGATCCTTACTGTACACGGGGAAAAGATAGAACATGCTCTGTCTTTCCCCGTGTGTGTGGCCGTGCGCCTCTGTTTTCTATGGAGAGGGGAGGGGTCACCTCCTCCTCTCTAGCGCACAGCGGTATGCCCGCCCGGCTGTGTGAATGTACTCAAGAGTGACACCTCTTGGGAACACAGGAAGTGTAATTCTCAGCAGGGTGCAGTCATCTAACTGAGGGGGTGGTTCTAAGAATTTGGAGATAGAAATAGAGACTAAAAACTGGAGAAAAAAATGACTGGAGTGTTTGTGTCAATATTTTTATTCCATATTTTCTAGCCAAGAGGGTGTAAATGGAGGGATTTATCAACCAATAGAGATCAGCGTTCAGACAGCAGATGGAGAACTTGTGTGCCGGTGCTATAAAATGAATAAGTGTATATATGGACTGACGTCTCCTCAATACAAGCAGGTAATAGTTATGTTCTATTCTATTATGTTATTGATGTGGTAATGTACAGGAATTCCTTAGCAATGTGATATTTGTTTCAGGATTTCATGTCCAGATCTTCATGTTAATTAATTAATCTAGTACAGGAGGTCCCCTTAAGAACACTCGACTTACAGATGGCTCCTAGTTACAGCCAGACCTCTCTGACCACTGTGACCTCTGGTGAAGCTTATGAATTAATTGTACTTTAGTTTCAGGCGGCAAAAATAAACTATAACAGGTGTCAAAGTTATCAAATTGGAAAATCCAATTGTCACATGTACAAAAAAATGTAACTGGAGTTACACTTACAAAATAACATAGCTGTTCCAACTTACATAGTAATTAAACTTCAAAGCCCATCCTATACAGCCTAGGGAATGTCTTTAATGCATACTATGGGGCAGATTTACTCACCCGATCCATTCGCGATCCAGCGGCGCATTCTCTGTGGTGGATTCGGGTCTTCCGGCGATTCACTAAGGCAGTTCCTCCGACGTTCACCAGCTGTCGCTGCTGCGCTGAAGTCCGCCGAGGTCCACCAGCGTTCACGTTCCCTTGCTGGGTGCAGGTAAGCGCGTGTCCAGCGACATTTTTTTCCGTCGCGTGCACGCCGGCGCCAATGCGCCACAATCCGATCGCATGCGGGTTCATTCAGGGAAAATCGCTGCAAAACGGAAATATTCGGGTAACCCGTCGTAAAAACGCGATTTGGGCCCTTAGTAAATGACCCCTTATATGTTTTTGTAACCTGTGAAGAAACATGGCATCAACTGCAGCATGTAATGAATAATCGAGGGAATGGCCTCTATGCTAGACATTAGCTCTCTGCAATTGTGATTACAGAGTGCCAGTAATAATATGATTACATGGCAGTGGAGGTCTAATTTAACATTTAAAATGAGTAGGTGAAAAATAAAAACCTTTATCCCCCATAAAAAACTGTTGTTAAAAAAAATTAAATAACGGCTATACAGTCAATTATTTCATGTGGTAAAGCCTATATATAAACAGTGCTAGACTTTCTGTTTTTATTGTGTATAGGCCACTGAAAAAAGTCGTTTAAAAAAACTTTTTTTTTCCAAAGTGGCAAAGATCCAGTAAATAAAAACACCTCACACAATACTGTTGACAGTAAACTAGTAATAGGTCTTTTTAAATTCATGATGCACATTTCAAAAATCCAGACAAAATTTTTTTACCCAAGTGATAATTAGAGTTTCAACATCTTTTGCTGTAATGGGACCAAGGATTATCAATGAAGCTTCATTACAGACACCTTACAGCTGATCATTGCAGTCTGGGACTGTAGTAAAGCTTCCAGAGAGCTTCACCAGAGGTCACAGTGGGCAGAGGGGTCCGTATGTAACAAGGGGTTGGTCTGTAAGACATTCCAGAAATGTTAGTTATCAAGCTCTTTGGGAATTTTAAGTATCTTAAAATTTTATCACTTTAATTTTACAACTAACATGGAGTACAATGTGTCACGAGAAAACATTCTCATAATCACCTGGATATGTTAAAGCGTTCCGAAGTTATAACCAATTATCGTGAGACATGTCAGATTCGAAAAATCGATTCTGGTCATTAAAGAGTAACCGTCATTTCCGATGATTTTTTTTATATTGTCGAGAGGGGGCAGTTGTGAACATTTTTCTAATACACTTTGGGCCACATTTAACACTTTTGTGCGCCTAAGTGTAGTAGTTGCGCCTAAATTCTGGCGCACTGTTTTGCCAGAATTATCACAAGCTACAACCATCTGTGATAAGTATATTTTCTGCCTCTTATTAATCACTTTACTTTAAAACAGTTTAGGCGCAATTTTGGCGCAGTTTCTGGCGCAATGTTAGATTCGGGCACTTACATGTGATCCTGCTACAAGCTCCTCTCTGCTTCTCCCACATCCCAGAATGAAGATAACACTCACAGCAGCACCCAGGTGTGTGACACCCAGCACCCAGTTACCTCCTCAGCAGGGGCTTCTCCTGGAGGGGATCCCCCAGTGCTGATCTCCTGCTGCACCCCTGTAATTCTGCACAGTATCCCCCTCAGATACACTGGTGATACTGTGCAGAATTACATGGGGGACACTTGTATGTCGTATCTGCAACATTCTGCAAACTTCTGCAAAGTTCTTAGCTCTCTTGTTCTGAGCTCAGGAGTTTGCAGAATGTTTTGTAAATAGAAGGTGATGAACTGTAAATAGAGTCTGCAGCTCCTGTCTGCAGTCTATCTAATGTATCTATTATCTGTTCTAGTGTCTGGCTGAGCTCTGCTGCTAGAAATGAGCTGTTTTGCAAAGGGTCTCAGTGCTTTCTTCTCAGATAACGCCACCTTCTTGCTGGAGTGTTTTTGCGCCCGTTTTTGCGCCTAAATGAAAACGTTGCAAGTGATGAATGTCATTAGGCGCAGCAAAACATCTGGATTGGTAAGATAGATGAGGGAAAGCTGGTTATTTTTGCTGCGCGGCTAGTTTGTCGTTTAATCGCAAAAATGGCGCAAAAACGGTGCGCCTGAATGAAAAGGCGCAAAAACAACAGAAAAAACGAGTGATACATGTGGCCCTTCATTAACAAATTCTCCATAGTTTGTAACAGGCTGTAAAGTATCCCCTAGTTACAATGTTACTTCTACATTGCTAGGGAAAATCTGTCTACAAGATTGAAGACAGATCTCTCTCTTCTCTCCTGTTTTCTACACAGCTGTGTGTGTTAACCCTTTATGCTCTCTCCCTGGCTGCAGTATGTTATGAGCATCATTTTCAATCATTAAGCTTAAACTGAAGGGGTTAATCCTCACTGCCAGAGCTGTTTAACCAAATACAGAGAGACTAGATGTAATCTCATGCAGCCTCCATAGACACACACTGTACAGGCTGGAATACTCATCTCTATGGGAGGGAGTAGCTTGATTATTTTTACAAACAAAGAATTTGTTAATAAAGTGTATTAAAAGAATGTTCACTAGATCCTCCCATACATAATATAAAAAATGTATTCAAATGACAGTTACGCTTTA